>NC_072795.1:94827500-95452500 GCF_028583425.1 Eublepharis macularius
CAAAAAGGAGTCGAACCTTTTCCTAAGTATTGTTCTCCGATGCGGTGAGAAAGCTCGGGGGCGGGGAAGAGGGAACTGTGTCCACCCTTGCTGAGGATAAAACTTTTCATGAAGGGCTGTTCAACTTTTGCAGCCGGGGACAAGAGTCCCCAGGCCGGCTCACCCTAGCGTTAGAGCCTGGTGGTCCCCTTGGTTAGAGCCAAGGGAGGGAGAGAGAGAGAGCCTGGGGAAAGCGCTGCTCCAGCAGCCCAGACACAGCCGTCCTCCTCCAATCGCTCCCTCTCCCCCCCCTCCAAAAGTCTTGACCTTAGCAAAGTTAGTCATGCAGAAGGTGTAGTGGATTTGAATGAGATTTGCATGTTGCAGCCAAGACCTCCCGAAGTAACGATCCTCCTTCTCCTTGGAGTGCGTGAAGTGTTCCTTTTGTGTGAATTTACGGGGTGAGGCTTCAATGATCCCCCACAAATTTGCATTTAAATAGCGACATCAAGCGATTCGCGTGCCACACACCAGTGGGCTCCCAGATGTCAAGCCGAAGTCAGTCAGATGGCCATTGCCCAGCTGTCCTTCTCAACATCATACCAGAGCATGCAGTGACCTTAAAGGGACAGAGTCCTCCCTCGGCTTTAACCACCATCCAGGCTCCTCTTTCTCCCTCCCTCCACCCCAGCCCGCAAGAAACAAAAACAGACGGGGACACGTCCGATCAGTGTGTCTCTTTGTAACCGCCTTCCTCTGTTAAAAGCCTTAGAAAAAAATTGCAAAGTTCCCCATAAATCTTGTTTAAGATCCCCCCCCTTCCTTTCTGGGTTCCCAACAACACACAATATAATGACCCATAATCACGCACTGTACATGGATCCCACGGATTCGAATTGATAGGCTCATTTGCCCGGCCTGAGAGAAGATTTAAGGTTTTCCACGAAACTTTATCATCTGTCCCCCCCATCCCTTTCTGGATCCTCCCCCCCGGGACTACTAACTCAATCAGTTCACACATCCTCTCCCTGCCATCTCCCAGGACCGAATTAGGAAGTTGCATTACATCCCAATGGTCCAAAGTCTCCAACTTTATCCATGTGGATTCTGCCTGGTGCTCAGCACCAGTCGGCTCTGGCACCCTTCCCACTTGTATCCCCCCACCATGAAGTAGTTAAAGTTTTCTCTTTTAGGAAAGTAACTTTGGAGAGAGGAAGAAAGTTCAGGAGAAAGGGGGGGGTGAGTGGACTGGTGATCCACCCACCCTCGCCCTGACGCCAGACTTCCCTCTGGCTACTGTGAATGTGCCTTCCTGGTAATCACTTTCTTTCCGAGGTCCCAGCGCAGAATCGAAGTCACCTTGTGCCAACACCCATATTTCAGTGTTAGTGTTTCAGGCGCCTTTGATGAAGAACGCGTTTGGTTCCACTCGGGGTAATTTATGACGATTTCACCGAAACAAATCTCAGCAAAACTCTAGTTTCCTGGTTTCTGGAGGAGTTGTAAATTTGCATTTCAGCTATTTGTTTAAAGATGGCAACAGCAAGGGTTGGAGCCCTTCCCTGTGTCCTGATTTCTGGCTGCTCTTTGGGGAGGTGGGCGCGATGCACACCCTGTAGCAAAGCAGTCTCGGGGCTCTGGATGGGGCTTCCTAGTGTCAACCCGAGCCTTGCGCTTGAGCCACCCGCGCTCCTGAACCACGGGGCTTTGGGGAAAGATTCCTTGCCATACAGATGCCTTGAAAGGGCCCTGGCCTGCCCAAGGGTCAACGCCGAGGGAGTGGGGGGGCGGGAGACTTCATTGCACAGCACCTCACTCTGCCTCCAGCCTCCAAGCCGCCATATGCTCCTTGCTCCAGCCACAGCAGCTCAGAGCTGGAGCGGGGGCGGCCCCTGTACCCAGCGGCCGTCCAGCTGAACTGCAGGCCAGCCCAGGGACGCCGGGGCCGGAAGGAACTGGACTCGTCCTCCCGGCAGCGCCTTGGGGTCTTTCCCTCGAGCCAACCCGCCACTGTTTCCTTCCCCAAACGTACCCGTTGGCGCCCCCACAAAGGTCAATGTGACAAGGGCTGCCTGCCGCTGAGGTGCGTTACAGTGCAGGGACTGCACTCGCACAAGACTCTCTAGACCAGGCGCCGTGCGCTCTGCCAAGCTCAGGGCGAGAAGGCTCTAGGGCTGCAGGCATAAACCTGAGCTGGGGTTTAGCTTGCCTGGTCGCAGCCCAGGGTGAGCAATTGGGCTCCGGGTGCCTTTCAAATGCAAGCTGCGTGACTAAGCCAACTGGATCCAGTTTGGGAAAGCTAGGCTAGTTTTCCAAAGCGCCAGTAAAAATGGTAGTTGTGCGCCGAAAGACCTGTCAGGACTCTCAATGAATTCACGACATTTCGAGAACGGGAGATAGACCAGTTGATCTCTCCTGTCCCTAATTACTTGAGGGAAGCCCACCGTAAGTTCTGCAAAAACAAGGCAGAATATGAACAGGCCCTTCAAGCTGATTGTTTCCCTGTATCATTTTCCTGTTCTCGTCTTTTTAACTTACTTGTAAGGACTGGAAATAGTGGGGACTGCCAACAGCAGAGGAGAGGAAAGACCTTTTACCCTATTAGACGAGTATCTTGAAACAGGCACAGCCGCGCGCGCGCGCGCGCACACACACACACACAATTTCCCTGAATAAAGAGATTTAATTCTCTAAGTAAAGAAATTTTGGTCTCGAGAAAGCGAAGCGGAGATGGGGAAGTTTGATGAACAGCGCCTCCTTGGGTGAGAAGCAGAGATTTTCAGCGCAAATAAGGGCTCGTGAGTAGGGGCATACAAAAAAAAGTAGCATCTCGCTCTCCTTCTTTACATCACATTGTCTAGTTGGAGTTAATAAAATGGTGGGTTATTTGCCGCACTTCCAGAAAACAGCTTTCTTCACTGGAAGAGTGTTTGGGAGCGATTAGGCCTTTCTGATCAATGGGACTCTATTGAGCAAACGCCGCGGTTCAGAAAGCTGCATAAGCAAAATACAAAACTGGGGTCTCCCCCACCTCTCTGGCTCTCTATAACAACTGCGCTGCGAATGGGTCGGGGACAGTCCTCAGTTTGCGATCCATGGCTCTTGCGTCCATCTCTTTAAAACTAAACGACCAAACTAACAAATTACGTCTAGCCTTTTCATGCAAGTAAAAAGGTGCTTGAATAGGCAAGGGAGGGAAAGTGCTTTTACTCGTGAGTAAAGCGGCTCTTGTTCCTGGCAAGGACCTGATTTAGAGAGAGGATTCGGAAGGGAGACGAAGATCCGTGTGGAACTCCAAAACGGGCAGTTTATTCAAGTGGACCCGAGAAGAGGGAACGAGTCGCAATTGGGGCTTCACGAGTCTTCATTTGGCTAGCTGGACAAGGCGGATCCGAGCCTGGGAAAAGGGGGGCTTGAGAGGTGGCGGGAAGATGATGGACGCGAAGCCTTGGAGTGAAAGGGAAAACAGAAAAGCCCGAATTGGAAGGGGCGGGTTTGCACGGAAGTCTTTCTCTTTACGATGAATGCATGGAAACTGGGAAAGAGCAATTCAAGCCAGGGAGGGCGGCGCGGGCCGAAGGGGTGCTTCGGCACTAGAGCTGGCAAAACCGAGTTTGGGAAGAAGTTTTGGCGCGTTGGGGACTGAGAAAGCGCCTCCTTTCCCAAACAGCTTTCGTCGTTGGAGAAAGAATAGTCGGAGAGTTCACCGGCTTTTTATTTTAATGGTCCTTTGTTGTTGACTCCGTTCACTGCGCCGCGCACCCGCCTTTATTTGTACACAAACAATCACACAACACAAAACAAAAACGCCTTCCTGAACAGAAGTTTGCCAGTCGACCCGTCTTCATTAGCCCGCAATCCAAATCTCCTCCGACTCCGACTGAACAAACAAGGATCGATCCGATCATTTCAGATATTATAATTGGCTTTAATTAAACACACTTCGTTCTAATTAACTCTGAAATTTTAGCATGCTTTGGGACGCTGGTGTCTGATTTGATATTGTCAGTCCAGATGTCCTAATAAAATTCAATCCTCCACTCAAGACTTCAATATTCACTAAGAACAAAATGCAAATTAAATGTAAAACCTAAAGTATCGCCAAAGGTATAATCAAGAAAGGTGTCTCCAAACTTCTCACTTTTTATTACGCAGTAGTTAGAAAATGCAGATTACAGCCTAACAAGACCTCGTCTGAATAATAGAAAGCATTTAACACTTTCCTGCTCGGACTGGATCGAGCTTTGGGAGCAAGATAACCCCCCCCCCCAAATCTCTCCCGAGAGAATCAAAGCTTGGTGGCACGCCGGCAACTTTCCCTTGTTAAATTGTGCGCTCTTGAAGGCGGTTTTGCCTGAGCAGGATTGGGGAATTGGGGAACACCCTGAGTTTCCCCACATTTCCGCTTTTAAACTGATGCCTTGCAGCAGGGAACAAATTCGCACCAGCTGACTGGCAGCATTGAGACTTCGTCAAGAAAGTCGAGCCTTTGGACAGATGGTCCAACTATCTCCCGTAGCACAGAGCGAGAGCGAAAGATGGATGGCCATCTCCAAACAGTCCAAGGGCCAAGGATCCTTCTCTCTTTCTCTCTCTTCTCCAGCACTCGGAAAGCAATCGAGAAAGGAGGATCCTCCATCCCCCAAGCGCCCAGGCTTTCCACATCTCCCTCTTGCTTTGCCTTTTCAATAATTAAAGCCTTAAAAGCAGATCCACCAACAGCAAAGTTAGATGACAAGAGTTTCTCTAGCGAGCCTATGCAGAGATGCTCTTTGATGGCTCCCGGACAGTTTAGCTGAGTATCTGCCATTTGTTTGTCGGGGAGCTTCACCCAGGAAAAAGAAAAGAACACCAACATTAAAAAGCGGTTCTCCTAGCGAGCAAGATTGGTGAGCTTACACCTCTCCCTCCTCCCTCCAAATTCAAGACGTGTTTGTCGTCCCCCCTCCCCCCTCAAATCACTTAAAGATGTTGCTAATTTCACTTCGGGAGTGCTTTGCATTTTCTTTAGGATACTGAAATGAAGAGGGAACTGCTGGGTGGTTGGGCTGCCCAGAGCATAGCTGGGGGCCATGCAGACAGGAAAACAGGGAAAGAAAAGAAGAAAGAAACGGGCTCTTCTTCTAGACTATTAATAAGCAATTTGTCCCGCTGAAATTTACATCGCAAAGGGGGGTGGGGGAGCAGCCGGCTGTCCCCGTCACCGCCTGCCTTGCCGGGCCTCTGGCACGGTCCAGCTTGACTTGGTGGGTAAACGGGCGGCGGAAGAAACTCTTTCTTCCCCCAGGTGATTTACCGAGGCTGCCGGAGCAGAGGCCTTCTGTTAGCATATGCAGAACCCACCCTTTGGAGAGGGGCTTGTCATCCAACCCCTTCCCCACCCTAAAACGGACGGGGCACCCTTTTCAGCCGCAGGGCTAATATCGAACTGCACACTTCGCCCCGAAGCCTGCGATTCTTGAGTTTTTTTCCCAGGGCGCTTGAGTAGACCTGAGGCGTCGCGGCAGCTTCGTTGGGTAAACAACAAGTGCCGGGATCCCTCCCCCTCCCCCGCCACAAAAATCCCCCCTCCGGCTTTAAAAGGGAAAAGGGGAGGGGGAAGGAAAAGCGCCGGAGCAGCCGAATCGCGGGTACAGCCTGCCACCTACAGGCCTCTCGGCGGCGAAGCCCCGCCGCTCGCCCGCCTCGCTGCCTTCTGGAGGGCTTGATTGCTGTTTAAGTCGCTTATCAAAATTACCCGGCTATTTCTCTGTGCCATTTTGCTTATGAAACATTGATTACTTGGTTATTTGAACTTTTAAAGGCCTTGTATTTAAAAAAAACAAAAAGGACGGGGGGAAAACAACCAACCGAGCACTCCGATGCTTTTTAAATCAGAAACAGCGTTGCCATTTTTAGACATTAGATTAAAAGGTATGAAATGTAAAGATAATACAATTTGATTTGTTAGTCTAACTCTGCGATTTGAGAGTTGATGTCCCCAAAGACCAGGCGAGCTTTTTCTCTTTATTTATTTTTATTAAAACATCAATCTACTCTGGAGCTGGGTGAACTCAGTTTCACCTAGAGAACATAAAATTCTCCATACCAAGGAAATAAGCACCTTTCATAAATCAACAGTATTCCTGACAGATCGATCAATTTTTGGTTGTTAATCCGAAAGGAGGAGTTTTAATTGCTTCCACCCTGTCTCCCCCCCCACTCCAGTTCAAGCACCTTTGGCGTTTGCCAGCCTCTTTCAAAGACTCTGGTTTTCGGATTCGGCTGGGAAACCAAGTCACACCTTTCAGAGAAGTCCCCTCCCAAATCTCCCTGCCAACAGCAGCGCCACCGCCCCGGCGTGTCCCCATCAGGACTGGGGAAGAGAAACTTTTCAGACAACCTTCCAGACAAAGCCAGCTGGCAAAGTTTGCCGAGGACGCCACGCCGGGCATGAAACTACCGCGCCTCTTGCGCAGAGCCAGGGCTGGAAACGCAAGGAGCGGACGCCTCCGTGTCCTGCTGGAGGCACTCAACCAATTGTGGATCAAGAGAAATTGACAGCTGCCCTGCCCGATCAATCTCCCCCCCCCCCTTGCCTAATCGGAGCCAGCGCAGGGCCGGCCAGCCAGTACGCCTCCCTCCCTCCCGCCAGCAACTTTACCTGCCTCCTCCCCGAATCAGGACCACACCTGAGACCAGAGACCCGCCGAGAGAAAGACGCGCGATCCCGGGCGGGCAGGGGCGATGCTGTAGGAACGGGGCCCAGCAGTCCCCGCTTGCTTACCTTTCACGGCCAATTAGGCAAGAGGCAGGTTTGTTTGGGTTCAGCCAAGGAGGCTAGGAGTGCTTATGGTGGACGGGAAGCCGGGCTGCCGAGGGCATGCGTGGAGCCAGGCTATTTAATACATTACTTACCCGACGACAATCTCGGGAAAGCTCCACGGGGCAAAGGGATGCGAAGAAGCTCAGCAGTGCGCAAGCGCTCCCCCCGTCGAAACGGGAGGGAGGGAGGGAGGGAGGGAGTGATGGGGGTGGGGGAGCAGCAAGCGAATGGGACTGGGGGGGAGGAGGCAGGAGTCCAGGGAAAAGGCAAGCTGGCTCCAGAAAGTTTGGTGGGGAGGCTGGGATGGGCGAAGGGGCGCGGGGGATCAGCACCGGGACAGCGGACTGAAGGCACAGGGGCGGCTGGTGCCTCTGGTTTGGGTCACTGCCATGGAGAGGCCATCTTCCGGGAGAGGGGAGGGCTGGAGTTGCGCTTAGCAGAGGGGGTATGCTGGGGGCTGGCCCGGTGTCACCGGTGGGAGGGGGGAGGCTTGGAGGGCGCAGAGAAGTACACTTTTTAACAAGCACCCTTTCATCCCCTCCCCGCCACGCTTACTTTCAGGGTGGGGTTTCCACCCCACCACTTTCCCAATGCTTCTGAGTGAAGTGGAGCTCCAAGTTCAGGAGTGATTAGGAACGCTGGACAAGGTGGTGGTAGTTAGTCCAGATTAAAGTGGGCTGTGGCTAGAATGTGCTTTGGGAATAGTCAGCAATTCGGATTTAGAAAGAAAGAAAGGTTTCAAGCTGTGTCTATTGGGTATTCACCCAAATTTTCGGGTTCTGAATAAACTTCTCGCTCTTTCTCCTCCTCTATGTCTCTTCACAGCTGGTCCCAGTCATTTTCAGCTTTCTCAAGCCTTTAAAAACAATTATTAATGTTGTGATCTAGTTTTACTCTAGTCAAGATCCCCTTTCGCCCTGTTTGGCCGCAGCCTTGTCAACTGTTTTAGAGAAACTCGGTTCAGGGCCACTCCCATTTCCAGCTGCAGAAGGCTTGGACCCGTTCCTCCGAACTTTCTCCCGGAGTAGAAAAACTGCGGAACGGGCGGGCCAGCCTGAAGGCAGCCCATGCAAGAACACACATTTCCCAACGTGCAAGTACACGGGCACAGAACTGTGTCTACAGCAAAACACACACACACCCCTTGTCAAGTCTCCGGTGCACAACAGCCAAGCCCTCACGATAAACCCGGAGCAGGTTACTTTCTTTCCACGGCCAGTGGGCCAGCAACTGGTGGGATTTTGCCAGATGTGGACATCTGAAGAGCGCCCAGCCCGTCGATCAGCCCCCAGTAGAATGGTGTGTGTGTGTGCTGTGTTGCGTAGGTCTCCCTGTTCAGTGCGCATGGCTTACAAAGCCCACCCCAGCCGCCGGTCAAAGCCAGCCCAACCCGCCCATCGATCAGTTAGGATGGGGCAAGCCCAGGAGTCCATGGACGGCCCTTCTGAGCAAGGAAGCGGAATCCCGCCAGGAGAGGCTTGTGAGTGACGCGCACGACCTGATCCAAAAGGGCTGCTTCCTCGGAAGCAAGCCTCGCTAAAATCAAAGGGGCTTGCTTCCAGGTAAAGCTGGCTCTGGGGAAGGGGACCGGTCTCTCTCTCCCCCCCCCTCCAGCTGCTTTGGCTCAGGCAGAAGCGCAACCGCAGCGACGAGAGATGGAACGCACCGCCTCTAGATCCAGCTTCTTCCACTTTCCACGTTGTTCTGGCTCAGGCAGCCCCTCCGAAGCACGTGGAACTGGAAACCTCGATCAACAGGAAATCAGCGGCATTAAAACAAGTCGAAGGGAACGTGTGCATGACTGATCGTTACAAGCGATCCCCGAGCGCGTTGGGTGCAAGCGCCGGACTTTAAAGTGCGTTAGTTCGTCGGGGGCGGGGGCGGGGGGGGGAAGTATTGTGAAGACGATCCCAGGTGGGCGATTTTTTTTCTTGGACAGATTCTGTTTAAATCCTTTGGTTTAAGCGCTCCATGGACTGGGGTTAGTCATTTTTCTTTAGCACCGATCTCATTGTAAAAGTATAGCCAGATATTGATTTTTTTAAAAAAAGAAAATCACAGTTTTTGATTTCCTCTTTGGAATAAATTGTAGTAATTCACACCATGGCCCCCTTTTTAAAAAAAGGTCTCAAAGTTTCATAAAGTAAAGGAAACACGGGCTGTACTTCTGTTTCTTTTTCTAGAGAGTTGGTAAAGGGTGCAATTTAATTTTTATTGTAGGAGAAACTGAACAGTTTTTGACAAGGTAAAATTGCCTTCTCACCTGACATCCTTCCCCAGAGGTGAACTAGGCAATGTCCTTCCCCCAAATCCCCTGGATGTTGTACTTTTTACAATATAGCTCAAGAAAAGGAGCACATTTGATTTTCAAAAACTCAGAAAACTAAACCAGAAACAAGTTGTTGGTATTTTACTCACATCTGAATGATTAAAAAGGAGGACAGATCATAACAAACTCCCCTTTATCCCATGGATAAAAGCAAACATAAGAGTTCAATTATCAAAATTGTGTTAGGGGTCTAAATCCCCCCCCCACAATAGTCCAGTAGATGCTCACATCATTTCTTACACAGTAGAAAAAAATAACCCTTGTCAAAGCAATAGTTTAAGTAAGGTATAGTTGGTTGCTAGGTGGAGTAGACCAGAAAGCAGATGCAACCCCCTCCCTTCACTGCCCCAGTATTAATAATTACATGGTTGAAGAGTCAGCTGATCTCAGACACAGTGCAATTAATGTAACTTGGAAGGGGGAAAAACATTCTTCTGCCTTAGCTGTTCAGGGAGAACAGGAAAGCCCCACATGTTAGGTCTCTATAATAAAGGGTGGGTGCCAGACAGTGGCTCATTTAGCTTCAACCCCTAACTGAGGTTTACAGAAGTAATGATTCTGTCCTGCTTTTTCACGATTATCCAGCACAGGGTGAGAAGAAAAGAGCAATGTGTACGCTTCCTTCATCAAAATGGATACACTGGGCATCAAACCCAATCCAATAAATGTTTGCTTGGAAGCAAACCCTGCTGTATTCATTGTATATTGTATTGTTAAATTAACAGAATTATAAATTCATATTTTGCTGTCAAAATATCTGGAGTTGGCAAGACAAATCTCTGATGTTTGTGCAAAGTCTTGAATTGCTCTAAAATCTTTCTTCATACTAATTAGGCATATACAATTAGAAAGAAACTAATCAAATAGACCCTGTTTGTTTAACATAGTTATTGTTAATAATTTGAATAGAAGAACTGACAATTGGAAAAATGTCAAAAGGTTAATTCTTTGCATATTGTCTAAAGTTGCCTATTACAGTTCTTATAAAAGCAAAGAAAAGCAAGAAAAGGGAAAAGGAAGACAGTGATTTGGCTATAGATATCTGACAAGGATGTCATCCGACCACAAAAGTTTATTGATGTTGTCACCATATAGAATCATCCTAGTTGGTATTTCTTACACAGTATTTCCTATCTCAGTGGCCTGAGGATGATTGTAGGGTTCTACAGAAGTAAAGGTATTGTTTGCATGAGCTATTTCATTGTTTAGGGGTCTGCAAGCTGGTGGTTGACAGGGTACTTGAGCAATGTTTTGTTTTTACTTGTTTTGCTTTACAGGCAGGCAAGAAAAGAGAGGTGGAGGTCCAGGATCCAGTGACAGCCAGTATCTGAAGCAAATAGCAAAGCCATTTACATATGCTAGTTGGCATCCAGACAGGACTGTGGAGATTGGGGAGGAATAAAGGCTCTACCACCACAGCTGACAGCATGTTTGCTTTGTAGACTCGGTTCAGATAGAGCTAGATCCCCCTGCAATATGATCTAGATATGATCCAATTAAAATTTCTGTTCACATTTCCAATATTAACTATTGCTTTGGTGGCAGATTCCCCTTCATTGTAAAGGATTTTTGAAGCTATATGTTGTATAGTTACTGCATTTGAGACTGTATGGAACCCAGACCTTGGACGGAGGGGAATCCACACACCCCCAATGAAAAATCTCAGAGCAGGTTTAGCTCTGCCCCAGCAGTGTCCTTGACCCCAGCAGTATCCTTTGATTCTCATATGAATCAATCACATTACCTACTACAATTTAACTGGAGATGCCGAGAACTGAACCTGGGACCTTCTGCATGGAAAGTATGTTGAGCCACACTCCTCTGGCACTACGTCTTCCAGCCATCAATGTTATCCATGAGCCCTCTCTCCATCTGTCCTCTGTGATGTAATGATAGGAATTGTGCTAATGCTGAACAAGGGGAAAGAACTTTTGGTGTCTTGTTAAATCTTGTCCAGTTAGCCAGTTCTGTAAATTTGAATATTTCTGTACTTAATGTTAATGGATGGAGGGAGGTTAAAGGTGTTCAGCTGACCCAATGAATGACTCTGACATTTCCTCATTGTACTGAGAAGGTTCTTGCAAGGACCTCAACATAGCAACAATCATCATTTTGATTCCAGGAATGTACCTCGATGTTTGAAACTACTTTTAGGAATGGGAGAATTCATTGTAAAACATTACAACTCTTGTAAAGTAGGCATGTTTTTTTAATAAAAAATCTGAAGCTTGATTGCTGCATTCCCTCTGTAATTTCCTTGAGATCTGGCCAGTTTTATCTACACTTTAGAGTAGAATTAGTATTAGGTACTATAATAGTGCAATGCTAAGCAGAGTTATACCAATGAGCTTAAACTTGGGTAAGTCTGTTTAGGATTGCACTGTAAATGTGATTGACTTTGAACACTGCTCAGAAACCATGGACTGTACAAAATACTGCAGAAATATGATTCACTGGTGTGGCTATAGGGAACATACTTTGCCAGCTCTAAAGGAAAAAAACACTGGCTACCAATTTATTTCTGAGCACAATTCTTGGAGCTATTTCTTATCTTAAAAGGCCTAAAGGATTTGGGACTAGGGTATCTGAAGGACTTCTGCTGCCATATGATCCCGCCTGGCCTGTTAAGATGAACATCAGAGCCCTGCCTCACATCTTCAGAGGGTAGGTGGCACTTTTCTGTGGTGGCACTTCAAATGTGGAATGCCTTCCCGCAGTAATTCATCTAGTACCATCTTACGAAGCTTTAAATACTGGTGAAAACTTTGTTATTTGTAATGGTATTGGAGCGTGTGTTTTCTGCAATTTTTGTCTGCTGCTCATATTGTTTTACTGCTCATATTGTAAACAGTTCTATTAAAATGCTGTTTTATTCTAATGTTTGATCAATTTGTATGCTACTATTTAATTTAATGTTGTGATAATTTTTAGTGGAGAGGTTGTCAACACCTTTTAAATAAGAAAAAAATAAAATAATTAAAATTGGTATTTGGTGGTTCTTTGAGCACTGCCAAGCACAACAGTAGATGATAGGCCCCACACTGCTTTAATTCTTTTCTTCTTCTTTTTAATTCTTACACTTGTTCAGATTCTTTTTCTAACATTTTACTAACATTTCTTCTGGCAGAAGGATTTTCACCCACAGATCATGATTTTCTGGAAATGCTTCTCAAAAATTCTGTTCATGGGGATCACCCCTATTCCCAGGATTCGGGGGGGGGGGGTTAGGATGCCCCAGGAGGGAAGGACAGAAATCACATTCCATGGACTTAAATCCTTGCACCAGCAGAAAAGCTAGTCTGGATTCAGCTGTGCTTATTATTATTTCCACCTGTATAATTATATTTCAACCTGTATTGTTTTTTTCTTTTCCATCCAACTGGGATGAACACCTCACCCATGGGATCCTCATGCCAAGGATAAGAAACAATGTCCTTATTAAAATCCTTGTTAAAACAATGGGCAACATTGAACTGGCAGGAGTGCGAGTTTTCATCCCTTCCTGACATTCTGAAGCAGAGAATGGAGAGATCTATTTTTGAACAAAAACAGAGTGTGAGGTGAGGGGAGTTAAAACCTGCCCCGTCCAGCACCTGTCCTGCTGTGCTAGAAGCATTCCCCTCCAGTCCAGCTGATCCTACAGCCTGTGCAAGACAAACATGCTGGCAGGAGACTAAGTTAGCTCCCTTTTCACACATGCCATTTTTATTTTTCTCTGCCATAAGTATTTAAGTTGAGCATCTGTTGTGGATCTTGGGGAGAGTAATGGATTGGGTGCAAGCAGCTTTTCCACTGTGAAAAAGGGAAGAAGGGTCCCCTTTGATGATCCAAAAGGCTATGCTGGGCATCATGTTACCTGCAGGGATAAAATCCATGTGGGATTGGGGATGTAATAAGGTAGGGGCTGGGATGAAATTGATAAAAACAAATTATCTGATTCAACCCAATGTCTGAATTATCCCCAAGGTGGCTAGTCACATATCCTATGTTGCTTTTACACTAGATATTTTGCCTGAAATTGCCACTGGTTGTTCACTCAGCTGTTATGGAGAATCCAGATGACATCACTGAAAAAATACTGCATTCCAGTTTTTGAATAAACCTGTTTGTGGTAATAGTTTTACTTCTGATGGTAAGGATAACAATGCAATCCAAGCAGAGTTACGTCCTTCTAAGCCCTTTGGCTTCAGTGGTCTTCATTGTAACTCTGGTTTGAATTTCATTGTAAGTCCCATTTAACTGAGTGGGACATGTTGATGTTGGTGAGGATGGGCATGGCCAGATTGTTACGATGAATATGTAATTAAAGCTATGTGGAGCCATAGGTCTCATTCTGCTTCCAGCTGGTAGTGGAAGGGAAATCTTTCAGAAGTGCTAACAGGCACAGGCATAGAAGAGGCTCCATATGATACGTCTAACAACCAGGGATAATTACTTATACAGCTAGAACATCTATATATTGGAGAGCCATGGATTAAAACATATAATGATACATTTGAGAGGTAATAAATGCAGTTCAACAGGCCAAGCAGTGAGCGTACAGGGGTGAGGGGACAGAGGGAAGAGACAAAATAGCCTCTTCTTATGCAGAGAGCAAATTGGTTAAGCAGACACATCTCAGTGAGGAAATGTTCTTTTGTTCCTCAAAACAGACTTTTCCCCTATGAGACCTGCTTGTATTTGGTTGTACCCAGTCTACTAAGAAATGTAGATCATTATATTGCATTCATTTCTGAATAGCATATTTATAGATGGTTTTTCTTCTGTGGCAAATATTGTTTCCATTCAATATGTAGGTAGTTACAATAATAAAGGGGAAAAGGTCATCTTGGCCCTTGAATTGACAGAGTGCCCTTGAGGAATGAGGTTCAATGTCCAGCTGTTCTCTGGCACTGTAGACGGCTGAGTGTACTGCAATGGGAATTTCACTATGACTAAATATTCTTATGTACCTGGTTTAGCATCCATCACACACACACTACTTTTGTTGCAGAAATAACCCAACTTTGATTTTCTGTGGGTCATCAAATCTAAGCTCTGAGATGTGGACTCCATGGCCTAGTAGACATGGTACTGAATATAGACAGAACAATACCTCATGTTTCCCCACCCTTCTTATACCAGTCTGTTTCCGGAAGATCGTACGGCTAATGGTTTGATGTAGATTACCCTAAAGGAGTCTGGTATAGCATGGAGAACACTGTGCCAAGCCAAGAGTACATCACTTAGAAATGTCTTCCAGGAGAAGCAGGATGGTACAAACTGCAATGTAACTTTTGAATGGCTCTCCACTTCAGAGCACAAATAAACTGAAGTAGAAAGAATATGCTGTTTGACTCAGGGAGGACAGCTGCCATACACCCCTCACCCCACTACTAATTTTAGCAAATACACCAGGGAGCATGAGAAAAAACTAGTAACACTTTTACCGGCACTAAGAAGTCTTCAAGTAAGAAGCCTGGAAGCCTAGGAGGATAATTGTTGCCCTACCCCAAATGATACTTGTGAGGCTGAGTTGAACAACATGGATAGACCCCACTGTAACACAGCAACAATTTATCCCCTATCTTAGGGTACAGTAGGTATACTGATTATGATATGTTCATGACTAGTAATGGTAGTAGGAATTGTTCTTTATGACTTACCATTGTCGCCAACAATTGTTTTACATTTTTAGCATGTAAGATCAAGAATCTCTGCTAATACTACCAGGAATCATTTAATACACGAATCACAGTCGCTTCACAAACTGAAAAGATTTCTGGGCAGGGTCAAAACTGACCATGAAAATGACAGTAAAGGCTGCTGAACATAGCCTGAATGATCTTCTGAGCACATCTTCATACTTGGAATGTCTGGATGGTTGCAACACCAAAACCCATTTAAAGAATTTGATTGGACTGTTACTCCAGCAGAGATACAGCAGGATTTGAGTCCAGTGGCATCTTAGAGAGCAATAAGTATAAGCTTTTGAGAGTCAATGCTTTCTTCTTCAGATTCAGCAGGGATGAATACACATTTTAGTGTTGAAATAATTTTTATGGGCTTTGTAGCTTATTATGTAGGAGAAGCTGGAAAGGAGAAGTTGGAAAGCTGCCAGTACTGGGTTTTTCTTTCCAGAAGTATGTGGCTGTTTGCATGGCTTAACACTGTAAAAAAAATCTTGCCACTTTTGTTTGAACTTCATAAACTTTGCACATTACTTCCATCCATCCAGCAATATATGTTGTTTCCTCACAGGGTCCTGGTCCAAAGAGACATGAGTACCACTGAAGATTCACTTGTATGGTTGCCATGCTTATTCCCAATAAAATATCAATAGAAGAAAAAGCATCTCAACTCTGAAGTAAAAGAAGTTGGAATGGGGTACCCTGGGAAGCTAGTGCCATGCAGAAGCCCAAGAGGCTGTGAGCCAGGAAATGTTCCATGATCCAAAATTTATCTCAGGTTTGAACTTACTTAGTGGCCCTACGGGAAGTAAGGCAGCATAGTATAGCCTGATCTTGGCCGATTCCAGACGGCCCTCCGCATCCCGAAACGTCGTGTGTCATCGCGCGTCATCGCTGTGGTTGCCATAAGTCAGTTGTGAGTTGACAGCACTTTACATCTTTACATTCACAAGTGGCCTTAGGCAAGTTGCCATCTCTCATCCTTAGTTTCACACCTGTAATGTAAAGATATGGATACCAATAGAAGCGTTGCAAAAACAAACAAGACAACATATGTGAAAAGCTCTGAAAATCTTTATAAATACTAAGCACTGCTTCTTCATGGCCATGCTGAGCGCACATTGCCAATGACTTAGTGGAAACACTAAGAGAAACTTGTGAAATCTTCTTTACAGCACTTCTGGTCTAGCTCTTGGACTTAACTTAGTCATAGCCATAACCGTAGTTAGATTCAGAACCTTTTTTCTCAGTCAGGATACTGTGAAGTATAAAGTGTTCTGCAGCAAGTGTTGAATGCCTGCCTTATTCTCTCTACATGTTACCAGGGCTAGTTATCCCCACAATTCTGCAATTAAGGAGAAGAACTTTGAGGGCATCAGGCCCAGCTGGTGCAACCTCAGCTGTCTCTTATTTTAGCAATGAAACTTTGACCAGAGGTTGAGGGTTTGAGATTCAACATCTTGAATTTTACAAACAAATGTGACCTTGGGTCAGCCACAGCTCTTTCAGAGCTCTCTTAGCCCTTCCTACCTCACAGGGTGTTTGTTGTGAGGATAATAACAACACATTTTGTAAACTGCTCTGAGTGGGCGTTAAGTTGTCCTGAAAGGCAGTATATAAATTGAATGTTATTAAAGCATCATCCGGTTAAATTTGCATAAGTTAACATTTCAGTTAACAGTTCAGTAAGTACAGTCAGTGTAGGAGAAGCCAACAGGGTTATCTGTCCATTTCTTTTTCGTTGCTTTAGTGTGCTTCACCCTCTATCAGCAGTTTTCCTTCTTTATACTTTAATCTTATTCCTACCACTACCTTGCAGTGTGTCAGGATGGCTTCATTCTGTGCTGAGACAGTGAAACTGCACATTCTAACTCTACAGGGAGGCTAACTGAGCAGTCAAGTTTCCCCTTGGTACAAGCATCTTACCTTTGCAGTTTTCATTCTTCCACCAGCCCTGAAGCAACTTGCCTGCTCCCAGATCGAGGTCTTCCTTATGACAGCATATATTTGCAACTCTTTCACTGGTAGTCAGGCTGTAAATGTATTGTGAAATCCAAGTGAGTAGTCAACAACAGGAGCTGAGTTGTTTTCCATATCATGCCTGATTTTTCTCACAGAAAGAAAATGCTCTGTTGTAAAGATAACATTAATGCAAAGAAACTGTTAATAGATGAAACTCTCTTATACAGAGAAAAAGGGAAAAGAAATAAGCAGAAGAGACTCCACCTGATGTTATTTGTACACATGATAACTGAAGTGTAAGAAACTTAATTCTAGCATTTTCCTACTTTGAATCAATCAGTAAATCTCTCTCTCTCTCTCTCTTTTTCTTTTGGACTTACCTTAACAGCTATTCTGCTTCATGCCAAACAGGGAAGTGAGTAAATGATCGTGATAGAAAAGGTCATACTCTCAAACTCATGAAAAAAGTAATGTCATCTCCTCTAGAGTTGAAGGTTAAACATTTTAGAGAAAAGTGTCAGGGATATAAGAGGACATTGACTAAAACAGTGGCCTGTTTTCCTTAAGCAACTGTCTTTGTGCCACAAGCTTGAATCCCCCAGCTTAAAGCCCTATTGGAAATGAGGTCATGGGGTGAGAGGTCACATATCAGGTGACCATGAGTTCAAGTTACAATGTGGCAGCAGCATTCACCAGGGACAGAGAAAGCCAAAAATCACACACACACAGATACAAACAAAAACTTCAGCGGCAGTCATAGAATTCTGTCAGGCATAACAGAATTAGAGATTGGTTCTTTTAACGTATCAAACATTAAAATAAGAACGGAAGCTACAGTAAATTTTTGCTGCTAGGTTGTTTTCTAGAAGAAAAATCTTATGGCCTGCTCCTAGAGATGGATGAAATAATTAAAGAAAATTAAAAAGACTATGGTGTGCAACGAATTTAGATTTTGCAGATTATTCACTATAAGAAAATTTCCGGATAAACTGGAGTACCAAGGATTTTTTTTTTTGCTTTGGAATTAAAAGATAGTTTTAATTTAAAATTTATTTTCAGCACATAATACTCATATATTATGGCTTGCTGCTGGAGTTAGCAGAGATGATGAAAGATAATTTAGGGGTTTGTTTTTTTAAATGGCACATATTGAGTTCAAATATGTATTTGCTAGTAGAATTGTCTGACATTTTCTTGGGAAACCACAATGCAGAAGAACATTTTTTAAAAAGAATTCTCTTTATTAGAAAAAATATGCCTCTAAGAATATTTAATATAAATTTCTTTAACTCTTTATGGTCACTTTTGCTGTCCTACGAGGCTGTGATTAACAAAGTGGTTAAACGGATCTTATGTAGATGTAAACTTGCAAAAAAAAACCCCAACCCTTACATGATTAGGGATCTGGTTGGTCCACAGTTTAATATCCTGCAAATCATAACTTTCTAAGTGTGCAGCAAAATTATTTGTCAAGAAATTAATGGAACAATTGGTTCCCTTGTTGTCGACAAAAGCCTTGTATTGTCTTTTTCTGTGCAAAACCTGTAAGACAATTACTTATATAACATTGCACTGATACAACATTTGTTTATGAAGTGATTCATTTCTCTAAGGAAAAATACTTCTTTTTGTAGTCATAGCCTGATTCTTGAACAGGGACCTTGCCATCTCTATCAGTAATTGTATTTTTTTATATTCATTCTATATACTAGACACATCAGCAAAGAAGTAGCTTAGTAACAAGTTGCATGTACTTCATTATACTGGTTGAACAATAAGAGGGTCACATGAAATTACAAGACAATGCTCACCTATGCACAGACACAACCATGATAATGCACTTGAATCATTTCATAATAATGATCAGATTCCAGATTAACAAAAAATTCCCAAGAATTTCCCAAGAAACAAGAGACTTAAAGTTAATGTCGTGTTTGAAGCCCCGTGGGAGAACAAGCTAGTGAAATGTATGAGCTGTTGGCACTATAGAACTCATGTTCTTTATGCCAACACAACAATAGCTATGAATGAAAGGACAATTGTGATCTCTGAGTCATGAGTCATACAAACCTCATGGGTCCAATGTTGTCAGAAGGCCAATAAGGCTCTCTTAAAAACATTAAGAAGCAACAATGCTAAAGGGTCCATAATAGAAGAAGTCATGATGATTCGAGTTTTCCATCAATATGGTGATATTTATAGCCAATATAGACAAGGCTCAAGCTTAATTTCTTGGGACATGGTCTGAACCTGTAAAGCATACACACGCACACACACACACATGGATACAGAACTCCTCACTAGACCAAGAGGCTGAAGATTTGGATGAGGAGGAGACTGAGCGCATGGGAGCACTCCAGAGGAAGTTAGCAGAAATGCCTCTAGGACATCCCTTTGACATGCAGGGAGGGCTTCCATGTCTCTGGGGGGGGGGGAATCACCCTCCCCTTGCTCCTGTTGCCTGCTGCCACTAAAGCAGCAGCAGGGCATTTTTTTTTTAAACCCACATCATTATGTGAAATATTACATCCCTTTTGGGAATTTCTGGAAATTCTACAGTAAATTCATAGAGTTTCCAGCAATTCCTAGAGCTACCTGTGTGACTTCTGGGTTTCTTACTATAAATGTTGCAATGCCACAGTCGACTTTACACATACATTCCCCCACAATATCCCTGCCGAAAGACTTCCTGATGGTTGCCAGGCGCTGCCTGGCATCCCTGCATGCATGAGGTGACTGGGAAAACTCTGTCACCCTGGGATAAGGTACTGCCGTCCTCCTCAGACTTGGACCCTGAGCCACTCCACCCCAGAGCCCACTGAGGTCTCTTTTGAAATGACACTTCATGCCCCACAAGGCCAAGAACCATTCCAACTCCAGCAATTTCATATAAATATTAACGCATCCAAGAATATGAAACCTTCAGAATCCACAGGTTGATTTGCAGTAAAGCAGAAGTTACCTAATACTACATTATGGGACAGCCCTGCAAGGTAGGATCGCAACTATTATAAAGCACTGTTGGTAATTCCGAATGCCTTTTGGTGATGCAGGAGGATTTAATGGTCAATAGTATTAAAGCTGCTAAGAGATTCAAATGAATAGGGCCACACCACTCCTTATGATCTCAAGGCAAACATTTTCCACCAAGTTCTCTGTAGCAATAACCCTGATCTGAACCCAGGCTGAGATGGATCAACAAACTTAGCTTTCTGCAGGAGTACATGGGGCTAAGGTTGCCAACATGCCAAGAGAAAAATATCATCCCTTTAATAGAAGCTTACTGGGTAGTTGAAGCTTTTCATAATGCAGAGGTAAATAATGTCAATCTAAGCCTCTATTAATGGCACAGAACATTTTTTCTCTAGGCAGATGGCAACCCTACATGCATCTGCAATGCTTCAGTAATGCTTAGTTTATCGAGCAGGCCCCCACGTTAAAGGCTGCACCCCTGCCTATTTAAAATGGTTGTGAATTATTACAGACGTAGCAAGTTTTGACTTTGTTGCACATGCACTATTGTATAAATAATAAAGACACCCCCCACCCCCCACCCCCATGCGCCTATGACAGAAATGAGCTACATGAATTAACTTTTACTGTTTGGTCTCAAAAATGAATAGAATGAGTGTAATAGAATTCTCACCATTCAGTGGAGAAGATTAATACTTCCTGACTATCTGACCCATACTCAAATGGTCCCTTGACACAAGTCCTGCGGAAGTGAATAGAGTTTATTTTGGTGGAGCAGATCACGGGCTGGGCCTCTCTGTAATGCCATCAGGGTATGAGCTGCAAGTTTTCTGGAGACTTGCCACTTACAAGGAGCTTTCCTACTAATGGCAGTTTTGCCCACTGTGTTTCTTTTGTATCCCAAACCACAGATTGATAGCTAGCCATTATAGCTGGAATTCTTTGAGGCTGTAATGAGAGGGCTGTAATTTCATGGTTGTGAGGCCATAAGCTATGAAATATGACCTTTATACAGTGTGAGAACAAAAACTCAGCACTGTTTTTTTATTGTTCTAGTAGGAGTCTGCTATGAAGAAACCCTCGAATTTCTCATACAATTGGTCTGAGGGTGCCTTTACACTTCACAAGTGACACTGGGTCAAACTGACCTTTGCCACAATCTGACTGCAAAGCCCTGAGGTTCAGCTGATTAAGTGTTACAGTCCTCTTCAGAGCTGTTCCAGCCACTGCAGTGCAAAGATGGCAAAAGGAAAGGAGAATACAGCTACAACCCCCTACAATTGAATAGGCAAGGGTGATCGGAGGTGAAAGTTCCAACAGGTGTGGCTTCTGTCACCTGCCACAATTACCTCTCCAACACATCTGATAAAGGTCATGTCTGTCCTCTTGTATATCAGGTCACCCTAACCACTTCACTCAGTGCTGGAGCAAACATGTGTGCTGTGGTTTGTGTGTCAGACTGGGATCTGGAAGCCCCTGATTCAAATCTGCCCTCTGCCTTGAAGCTTACACTAGTCATTCTATCCCTCTTGTCATCATTTACCTCAGAGGGTGGTTTTGAGAATAAAACAGGAGTATAGGCCACCCTGAGCTCCTTCAATAGTGGAATAAAAATGTATAGATGGACTTCACCTGTCCAGAGCCAGGTCAGGAATGCATCAGCTCTGTTGGTGGGAAAAGATGGAATAAGTAATATTGAGCCAAAGTATGCATGGTGAAGTTCAGTAACTGAGTCTCATCTAGCACTATGCCTCCAATCCACATTGGGTCCCCATGATTGTTTTTTAGGGGAAAAATATTGGGTAGTCCAGTCACAGAAATGCAATGTGTATATTTCGAGTGTTTGTAGCACTTCATGTTATCCCGAGACACATGATTTGCACAAGAGCCTCACATGGGGAGCTGTGATTATTACTAAGTAGCTGAAGAAACAGTGGGTCATCTACCCGCTGAACTCATAATTGAACTGAGTTTTGAACTGTAATCTGCCCAGATTCTGCAAGACCAGCTGAATATGAAAAAAAGCCTAGTTTTAAAACTCTGAAGATAGCCTTACCAGTGAAAAGAGTAGGAGAGTCTTGAAGTCATACCGACAGAGAAGTATGAGCGCCAAAAAGGGTTTCCCTATTGCCTGCTGCTATTTATGTATGCATTTATTCCTCTTCTTCCTCATAGGTAGATTTTCCTAGTAAGGAAACTGCATGTGGCTCTGGGGATCTGATCCCCAGAGCTGTATTTTAGTTACCTAAAAAGAGATAGGTAGGAGAGGATGAGACTGTGTCATAGGAACTGAGGGAGCTGACTCAACTGGAAATGCTCCCCCGGGCTATTCTAAGCCTGAAGAGGTTGGGGAAAATCCAGCAAAACGTGGGTAAGTCTTTTTTCTGTACTGGGTTTTGAAGCAGCCTGGGGAGGGGGGGGCCTTGTCTTGTCAAGTGTGGAAGCTGCATGTGTGTGGAATGACAAATGTACACACACACACACACACACACTCGTCTCCAGTGCTGCACCTGCAATCCTCCTCCTTCATGGATGATTTTTGCAACTACAAGACCCTTTGGGGATCCAGTGATGGATCCGTGCATCACACGCAAGTTGTCCTTGCAGTTGGGCAGTGGCAGAGATGGGGAGGCTTTCCTGCTTCTCCTGACATTCTATAAATATTGAAGGAGTAATGTGCTGCAGTCTAGCCACATACTTGTGCCAATAAAAACAACATAATAACAACATTCGATTTACATACCGCCCTTCAGGATGATTTAACACCCACTCAGAGCAGTTTATAAAGTATGTTGTTATTATCCCCACAGCAAAACACCCTGTGAGGTGGGTGGGGCTGAGAGACCTCCAGAGAGCTGTGACTAGCCCAAGGTCACCCAGCTGGCTTCAAGTGGAGGAGTGGGGGAATCAAACCCGATTCTCCAGATTAGAGTCCCGTTGCTCTTAACCACTACACCAAACATAACCACGATACCAAGTCAAGACATTCAGACAAGTGGTAGCTCCCTCTCCTTTACCTAGCCAGCGCCCCAGATGATCAGAATCCATCTTTAGTGCCTCTGGTTTGTTCTTGGCAGGAACTGATATTTAAATGATAATATAGATTATTAGAACCAAAGGAGCTAAAAGTTTCCATTTAAATGGAAACTTTTCTCCACTACTTCCCGAGCTATTAAGCATTATGATATAGTCATGTTGTACGTATTGAATATAATAGTAAAGATGGTGTATTACAGTTCTGTATGCAGTATATATAACTCCTGGAAGAATAATCAGAAAGTGGGTTAGGTGGAATACAATTTATTAGTCCATGCTTTTCCTGCTGGTCTTTTTTTTTTTAACCTTGTAAAGAATATACTGGTAGTAATAATAATGACTTATGTGACTTGGCTAAGCTGAATATTATTAGACAAGCAGAATATTATTATAAAGGAAATTATCTGCACTTTATTATGTCCTGTTTTATTCACTTCTGCAAAACAGAACATTTTGGCAAGAGCAGAATTGTCTGGCTTGAACTGTTCAGGAACTAATCATAGGTTTTTGTTTTTCTTTTCAAACATCTATAGCACTTTAACATGTTCCTGTTGCAGTAGTTAAAATATAGAAATGTTTATTAACCTTTTTAAATGAGAAAATTCTGAATGAAATTATTGTTCTGCTTTTCTGAGGCAAAAATAATAGTTTTGGATGTCTTATCAGGCTTTGTAGGCCTGCCATCTACTGGTTAGACTTTTGTAAGTTTTCCAAAAGGTTTTTTTCTTTAAAAAAGCAAACTAAATGGAAACATTGGTGCAAGTTTTAAGAACTGGTTTTATAGACCTGCAGTTACGAAGAGCACTCAGCTGACACAGAAGGTATGAGTGTAATAGAAAGAAATGGGAGCCAAATATACAATAGATGAGCCAAGGGATAAGTTTGGGTCTCTTGCTTGATTGCCTAATTCTTTCTTTGTTTTTCCTCTCCCTTTTTAGTCTCTAATCTTAGTGCCTAGAGCTACGTTTGACTATTTTTAAATCACTGTGTGAGGCTTAGTGAATGCTACCACTTCAGATCTAAAAGCCCACCAGTTGTCCTTCACTCACAGTTGACCTGTTGTGGTGACAGACAGTCCCCAAAATACTAGGTGTAGAAAGAAAAGAAGTTGTTATAGCTTCCACTTCTAAAATGATCAGTATACAGTATCTCTTTTTTTAACAGGGGTTCCTTGTTTACTTCCTTCGCTAAGGACATGGCAATTTTCTCATTTTTCCTGTTCATGGTCGTATGCAATTATAGTGCCCAATACAGTTAAAACCAATCCTCTTTACTAAGTTCCACTCAAAACACAACTAATCCTCAATGGCTCAGGGCCATAAACATTATTCAGTCCCATTCCAGAGAATGGAAAGTGATCTTAATAGAGAACTATGGGATTATTGCAGGACAGATCTAGTCATTTCATTGCCAATCAAAACATAGGAAGGTGAAAATCTGTCGTCTTCTTTAATACCATTCAATAATATTTCTTCAATTAGTGTTTTTATGTCACGGTTAAAAAGAAAAAAAACTGGTCTCTGCTCTGTTCTCCCTCTCTAAGGGGAATGTATTAACTGGATTAAAGAAACAGAGAGCTCAACACACGTACAAGTTTATTTAAAGATTTGTCAGTGCTGTAGTGTTTGTTCTTCCTCAATATGTATTCTAGTATTGCTAGAGATGTATGGGCTACCCAGTTGCCTCATGCTGCAGTCAGAGTGACATTTTTCACACTCCTAGGAAAGATACCTATTCAATGGATAATAAACCTAATCTACCTTGCAGCATATAGGATCTTCATCACGTAGATGAACTGCCCTGACTTTGTGCAGCAGAAAGTACGGGAAGGTTTATTCTGCTATAAATAAATCCTGTGACTATGTTAAGTAGCTAGTTCGAATTGTGGCACCAACCCAAAGCTCGCTTGAATGCAAAATGAAAAGGGACTTGCAGCCAACAGAGGAGTCATCTTACTGTTGTGAATGGAAAGTATAGCTGAGCAAATTCTTTTTGAAGGGTTGATGTCTCTTCCTTTATTGTATTTAAGTAATGTACAAGTTACAGTGATGGATTTTATCCTTTGGGTTGGATCCAGTCTAAATTAGCAGTTTCCCCCAATTCCCCTTTGCTATTACCCTCGTGTCATTCCTCAGCATCTCCCACTCCCCCAGGAGCAGCATTTTGTGAAGATCAGTGGACTGCAGTGGAAGGGGAGAGAGTCTTGTTCTGGATTCAGTCTTTGGGATTCATATAAGCAGAGCTGTTGGTTCTCTAATGCAGGGACAAGTTGCAGTTCTCCTACTGGGCATACTGTGTATAGGGCGACCCAGATCATTTGGCAGTACACTTTGAACTTCACACAAATACAACTCCCCCCACCACAAAGGTAACATCCCTGTCTGTTATTTCCCTCATATGAAGTAGAAGTATGTCATTTTCTGAAGTTGACTTGCATGTCCTTGCCTGCCTCTTCCTGTGAAGATCTCTATAATAAAAAGACTTACTGGACTGTGTGCTGATCTGTCTTATGTAAAGTTTTGATTAATATTATTATCAAGATCTTCAATATGACACTTCAGATGTGAGCACAAAGGTGAAAAAGAGGAACATACGTAGCTATTTCAAAATGGAGCCTCCTGGCACAGAGTGGTAAGCTGCAGTACTGCAGCCCAAGCTCTGCTCACAACCTGAGTTCAATCCTGGTGGAAGCTGGGTTCAGGTAGCCAGCTCAAGGTTGACTCAGCCTTCTATCCTTCTGAGGTCAGTAAAATGAGTACCCAGTTTCCTGGGGGTAAAGTGTAAATGACTGGGGAAGGCAATGGCAAACCACCCTATAACAAAAGTCTGCCAAGAAAATGTCGTGATATGACATCCCCCCATGGGTCAGTATGACTCGGTGCTTGCACAAGGGACTCCCTTCTTCCTAGGAAGCTATTTCACAGTGCATTGTCTTAGTCCTCGTCACTTCCTCATTCTCCCTTCTTTCTAATCCAAACCATAGACATTTCATTTATATATCCACAACTTCCAAAGTTTCTCAAGGAGCATTTGACCATTAAATGATTATATATATGCTACTATCAAGCTCTGATATGAACAGTTAAGTTGTGCTTGACTATACTGTAGTTAACAGTATAGTCAAGCTACCTTTCAACCTTGACTTCAATGGGCTTAGAAGGGTATAATTCTACTTAGGATTGCACTGTCCATCTAGCAGGAAGAAACTTCACCCTCTAAACCAATGATAGTTTAAATGAAAAGTGTCCGTTTTCTGTATTAATAATGATCAAATATACATAAATAGCATGAGGGAGTCCCAATAATGATTTAAACCTGAGTCACTTAGGGTACAATCTTGCCATCAGTTAGTTAAATTCCATTGGATTCAAGGGCTTTCATGCATGTCTAACTAGCTGTAGGGTTACTGCAGATGAACATGGCTACCCACGTAATACTAGCTGCAGGTTTGCATCTTAAGTTTGCAGAACCTGTTCTAAGAATTCAGTATTATTTATCTTTGTGGATGATTTCCCCCATGCTTTCAAAGATTTTTGTTAACTTTTGATCATGAGTATGTGTCAAGATGGATTTTTTTTTTTAAAAAAAAACTACTTATACCTTGTGGGGAAAAGTTAAAATTCATTTTTTAAAAAGAATTAAACAACCCCTTTAAGTCCTTTTAAAAATGGTTTCATCCTTGGCGTTCAGCCTTCTCATCTGGCTCTGTTAGGAAGCTTTAGATTAAGTATAACTGGCACATCTTCAGTTGTTATTCCCATCAAACTTCAAGTATCATCATCGGTACTGAGAGAAGAATTTGAAACCTTCATTGAGCAACAGAAATCAAAGCCTGTATGCCAGGTGTATGAAAATGACAACAAATCCATTAGGAGCTGCTGATACGTAAATCGCTTCCCATGCCAAACTGCCGCTGTTCCAACTTGTGTTTGGATATCTATCTGACCTACTTTTCTTACCTGCCTATTGAAAATGACCATGTGGAAATCAATGTTCATCTGTTTATTGCACTGAAGGGCTTATTCCAGCTACTGTGAAGGAAGGGAAAGCATCTGTTTTGAGGCAACCTCACCAGATATTAAGTATAGCATCCCATATGCTAAGCTGTGACCATAAAGTGCTCAGGTGGCTTTTCTCCTCAGGCCATCTGGGTGCTTGTCTGATAACATGTAGAGCAGAGGCCCTGTGCAGAAGCCATTAATCAAAAGGGGCTCTTCTGAAAACAGGATGCCCTGGCTACATGTTCTGTTTGCCTACTCTAGGTGGAAATGGAGATGGGTGGTGGCAGTGGCTGTGGCTTAGTTGAAGACTCTCTGCTTGGCAGGTTCAATTCCAGTATCTCCAGTTAAAAGGCCTCACAGCAGTAGGTGATTTGAAAGCCTTATCTTGAGACCCTGGAGAGTGGCTGCTGTTCTGAGTAGATGATACTGACTTTGATGGACCGGTGGTCTGATTCAGTGTAAGACAGCTTCAAGTGTGTTTAAGTGTCAGAGATTGCAAAAACAAGGAAATGAGCATTTGGTAGTTGTTTATTTATTTAACTGCCTTGGCCCTGGCCCTGGTCAGTACCAACATGGGACACTTTTTAGGAACTCTATATACATTACCATGAGTACCGCAAAAGAGGGGTAGGATTATACATATAAGCAAACAAGCAAAACTTGTGAGTGGCTTCCTGTCACTCCGGAGGAAATAATAATTCTTATAGATCAACTAAAATCAGGTAAAGCTCCTGGTCCAGATGTGATAATCTCAGAGGTGCTGAAAGCTGATCCAGAGTGGTGGGCCCCTCTGCTTGCTTCTCTCTTCACAATGGTAAATAAGATTGGCCAGCTGCCAGCTGCCTGGACCAATGTGATAAATGTTCCCATTTACAAAAAGGGTTGTCATCTTAACCCCTCTAACTTCAGACCAATCAGCCTTTTATCTGTTATTGGGAAACTATACGCTAAATTCTTGCAAATTAAGCTCAGCACTTGGATGTCATCTAGCAAAATATTAGATCCAGAACAGGTGGGGTTTTGTAAGGGGAAGTCAGCTTTGGATAATTGTTTAGTCCTCGCTCATTTGATTAATAAATACATGAGAAGGAAAAGATCTAAACTGTACATTACCTTTCTGGACCTTAAGGGAGCCTTTGATTCTGTCTCAAGGGAACTTCTCTGGGCAAAGCTCGAGGGGATGTCACTAGATAAGAGGTTATTATCTCTTATCAAAAGACTTTATACATCAATGTCTTGCCAGGTCAGTTGTTCTTCCTTTGGGAGACTCTCTCCCAAGATCTTTATTATGAAGGGGGTTAAGCAGGGGTGCATTTTAGCCCCTCATTTGTTTAATCTTTTTAAAAATGATCTTGCCCCTTTTTTGTCACTAGTTGACAGTCACAGTCCTAGACTTGGCTCCACTTCTATCCCTTTGCTATTATATGCAGACAATGCGGTTCTTTTGTCTTCTTCCCGTGTTGGATTGAATCGTTTATTGAACTGTTGCCTTGAATACTGTGTGACCAACAGATTGCAGTTGAACTATGAAAAATCTAAGGTATTGGTTCTTTCCAATTCCCGGAAACTGTATAACTGGATTGTCAATGGTAATAGACTTGAACAAGTTAAGCACTTTAAATACCTGGGTGCCTATTTACAATCTAATGCTACTTGGACCTTCCACCATAGGATGGCTATTAATGCGGCCAAAGTTAGTGCTGCAGCAATATCTTGCTTTTATTTTTCTGCTCGAGGTAACCAATATGTGTCTGCCACTCTTAAAGCTTTCAGTGCTAAAATTGGAGCTCAGTTATTGCATGGGGTCCCGCTCTGGATTGATGCTATTGACAATTCAGTTTAACGTGTTCACTCTAACTTTCTGCATAAGATCATGGAGGTTCTTATGTGTGTTTCCATATACTGCCTTATGCTTAGAGTGCAGTCAGAATCTGTTGGCCACTAAGGCATGGCTTCACACTATCAAATATTGGTTGAGACTCCATTTTAATTCTGACCCCTCCTAGTTATACGTATCATTTATTGTCTGAATTTGTCAACTCTAGCTGGTCAGCCTGTATTGAAGCTAAAATAAGTTCCTTGAACTTATCTATAGAACCTTTATCCCTGCTTTCTGAGTCTGAGGCCTTCTCAAAAATAAAATCCAGTCTTTTGGGATTAGAGTTACAAACACTCTACAGTTCTGCTAATAATTCTCCCCTAAACTTGGGGATTGTCCCTAATGTAAGTTTCCCAGCAGTATACCTTTACCAACTTCTGGCTCCCAATTTGCGTAGAGCCTTTTCTCTGGCCAGATTTAATGTTCTTCCTTCAGCCATTTTATCTGGTAGATTTCATGGGATTCCTTATTCTAGCAGATGTTGTCCTTGTTCAATGGAGTGTGTTGAAACTGTTTCTCACGTTCTTCTCCAGTGTCCTTTTTATCTGGTGCCACGCCGGGATCTTCTACATCCTATATTACCCCAACGTTCAGAGTTTTCTGATGATTTTAAGGTTCAGTTTCTGCTTGACAACCCAGATGGGGAAATAACTGTAACAGTAGCAAAGTTTCTCTACAGTGCTATGGCTGTACGCCTATATTGGTTTTGCTACACTGTTGTCCTGTTCCTATCTGTAATTTTAATCTTACTCTGTATGGACTCGTTTCTGTATTTAAAATTTTATGTTATATATATGCCAATAAAGGCTTGCTTGCTTGCAAAACTTGTGGCACAACAGGACAGAAATTTGTTTCACATCAACAATTTTCACCATTATTTCCACAAACTGCCAAGCTCAAAGGAGAAAAAAGTCAACAGTAACATCCTGGCTCTCTTCAAAGGAGGAAGACTAGGTAAGAGGAAAGCTCTGTAGGCAGGAACATAGGATAATTCCTGCAAGTGGACATGGGAGAGCTGAGAACTGGCAGGGGTATAAAAATCACCAGGGAACATGATTAGGAGCATAGTCTGGAGACCAGGAGTTGTATATGGAAACATTTAGTGACTGGCACACTGTATTGATGCTAGGATTGGAATTAAGGATTGGGTCATTACAGAACTATTTAGACAGAACTTAGATTTGGGATGATGGAATCCAGCTATTTTATTTAAATTGACAAGAGCTTTATCTATCATATCAGAGATTGTGAAGTGTGGGTGCTTGTCTTTCAGAAGAGTTGCATGCAGAAACAAAATTTGAAATGTATGAACAAATAGAAAATTTACTGAAATTGCATTCTTTTCACATTCTATTGCTAGTTGGAGAATAGCATGCAGGGTATCCAAGGCTGCTTCCACATGGCCAGTTTTCTTTCAAATTGAAGCATCTTTTTCTGGAAGATCCATAAAGGACCATCCTCCAATTGTCCACTTTCTGTGGCATCCCCTGCTTTGCCCCATTGTTCTCCCGACTTGCTTTACTTGAATCTTCTCTAGAAAATCACAGTCAAATGAGGTTTTATCACTATGAAGTTTTGAATTTTCAAACCTCCCTACCCACATCAGTGCCATTTCAAAGTCCTCACACCTTTGTGGATTATCCCCCTTCCCTTCCCCCAAAGGGTTTTTACTGAATGCTTTTCACAGCATTAATATTGGAAGCTGACTTGGAAGCCAATCCAGGCCCAGAAAGGGGTTTCTCTTTCCCCTCCTCCATGAAGGCTGTGTTGTAATCAGTGCTTGCAGGCCATCCCCCAGAGCCGCTACTGAGAGTGCTGCTCTGTTGAGTTCCAATCCCAATCTGCAAATTGGTGCTCACTGCCAGTCTTGCATCCACTACCATTCATCAGTGTCCCATCCAGGTCTGGCATGAAGAGTGGGACTGGAGCTCAATGGAAAAACACTTTCAATCAGGGTTCCAGGTGAGATGGGAGAAAAGGGTGGCAATTCCTGGCCCACAAGCACTGTTAAGTGTAGCCTGTATGTGTGTGTATGGGGAGGGGGCTGGGACTGGAAAACAATCCCCTTTCTCAGCCTTATTTGGCTTTCATGACAACTCCACACACTAATACTATAAGAAACAAACAGTAGAAATTTGCAGTGGGTGCTGCCTGGCAGTTGCTTGGAAAGTGTGAGAGAAGTCCAGTGCAGACTCTCTGTTGCCATTACAGATGCCTATACATTGTTGTGTCAAAACAGTCTATGAACAAACTATGCTAGCGAGATTCATATAAACTGGCTGCTGCAAATTTCAATTGATTGCTGGCAAGATATTTTGTGTCAATTAGTGCTTGCTTTGTACAGTATCCTGCCATTTAAATTTTAGTATGGTATATAACAAAGGATATTTTTGAAGCTATATTAATTGTTCAGAGCTCTGACAGCACGGTCTGAAGCGGACAATGCCATGAACTTACAGAACTTAAGCAGTTTTGGAAACACAATGTATGCCACCTTGAGATCCAAGGAAGAAAAATTGGATACAAATATCAATAGATCAGGTTATTATTGTTGTTTTTGCAAATGTAGGTACAACATTGGCAAAACTAGTAAGTCACAAAGAAAAAAGTTTTAAAAGAGTGAAAATCATGTCTTTCTTTCTGATGGATGCCTTGCCGTAATGCACCAAGGAAGGGCTTCTCTTCACAATATCTGAGTACCATCTGATATGAATGACAATAAAACGCTTCATTTTTTTGCGATCATAACAGCAAAAAATCCAGTGAAAAACCCACTGTCTTTTACCAATATTATACACATATGATGAGGATTTTTATTGATCTTGTTGCCTTGTTATGCAAGATGTTTTTGTAGAGATTTACCATAATAATGTCCTCTAATGAAGCTGATTATGTCTCCCATAAGGCACATTAATATATGAATAAATTGTTCTTAAGGTAGGTCTATTTATCACATGAACAGCAATAAGCATAATACAGTGTTCCATAGAGCATAGTATACCCTGTAATATATGGATGCATCTAATATTTATATATTTTTCTTAGGCTCATTTCCAGAACAATGAGCATCTGAAGTGCTTGTAAAGAAACAGCCAACGAGCACAAGGAAAATGTTAAAGGGAGCGTATAGAAGAAAACATGTCTATCACTTAGCTATATTGATAGCACTCAGTACAAAAATAAATGACTATCATGGCTGTTATTGAGTGTTGCATTTGAAGGCAAACTCTGGAAGTGATGTTACTGTGAGTATAAGAAATTGGGGATTGTCTACACTGTGTCCAGTGGACAATGATAGACAAACTTGTTCCATTGATATAAAAACAATAATTCAACACATGCATAAGTATCTCCTTTTGAGATCAATGGGGCTTCAACAGTGCAATTCAAAGCCGAGTTAGACCCTTCTAAGTCGATAGAAGTAGATTTATAAGGTATAACTCTGCTTAGGGCAGCATGCAGAGTGGATAACTGCGGCTGGATTGTGCCTGTTGGGGACTCCCCACCAAATTCATAACATTCACAATAATAGTAATTCTAAATGATAATAGGAAAACAGATTGAACGGAAAGTTTGGAAAGCTTTCATATTTGTTTTCCTGTGTCAGCTGTTCGACTGAATTCATATCCACAGATGTGAACATCTACTTCTTTCTACGGGAAAACATAAAGTAGGATGGGAAGTAGTATTGATTTCCCTCCCTATGATGTAGCCATCTTTCTTGCTCCTACCATGCCTTGTCTCTTCATTGCCCATTTGCAGTTGTTGATAATGTGTACAGAAGTTTCACTGGCCACCAACAGAGACCACCAATAACAGTGTTGTTTAGTTAATGAAGACCAGAAAGACTGAGGGACTTGAATGGGACATGAAGTTAAGTATACAAGATCTGAATGTCTTTTTGATCCTAATATGCCCTCTAATAAGAATTTTCTTGTCTGCTTTTATGTGATGTGGGACATGAAAATTCCTACTTCTGTCTGTATCACTCTGTCTGTATCACTCTGTGTTATGGAACTTCTCCACTCTATCTTGAATTGTACACAACTGTACATCTCTTTACCATCTGTTATTTGACCTTTGATATTTGCAATTTATCATTCAATATTTAAGCGGAAATTAATGTAATCCTGAAATAATTTTTCAAAACTGGCACCTGGCTTCTCAATTCTACTTGGAAGTAAATATTTGATTTAAATGCAACCTACTTCCAAGTAAATGAGCTTAGGATGTAGATCATATTACTGCTGTCTAGAGACAATTTTATATAATGGATGATATGAAGGACATTAGAAGCCAGAAAAAAACATTTAAATTGTTTTTAAAGCTGCAAATAAGGCACAGTTCACTCTTCAGAGTTAAATTTGTGTAATTCACAGTGTTTTTTTTAACTGCATGAGTAATGTGTAATCTGCATGTATGATTGGGAATACCTTTTTCATCTGAGTGCACTCCATTTTGATTTGTGTACCTCTGGGGTGCCTAACAATGAAGATGCCAGTTGTGTGGAGAAGAAGAGGTTTGCTGAATCACAAAAGAGCAGACTTTATCAGAAAAATCTAACAATGTGCTGTACTTTACTCAAGTAAGCCCTGTGTGGCCAACTGGAACTTTGAAAAATTTACCAAAAGCCATTGGGACAGTTAGATCACAATAGAACTTATTTTTAATGAAGTTTTCTGAAATTGCACATGACTACATAATTGTCACAATAGCCGAGTTTAGCTGTAGAGAAGGTTTTTTTTTTAAAGCTTTAACAAAGAGTGGAAGGAACTTCTGAAAGTCTGTAAGTGAAGCAAGGAGCAACTGTAGAAAATACAAGAAGAGAGGAAGGAGCCTGTCCCCTCTCCACCTTGAAGTATTGTCACCCTCTGTTTGCATGTATGTAGAATGTCTTGCCTCACATATACTTGCTACAGCCCATTGCTCTGTGATTTCAAATGATCCACATGAAGGCTGTTAGAGAAAATTAGCAGCTGAGCACTGAAGGATACTGCCAGGTCCTTCAACAGCTAGTCCCAGCTCAGGTACCTCATGATCGCTTCCAAATTTTTGTGCTTGTTTCTGAGGAACTGGAAGGGTAGTTGTATTAGGTAAGAAGAGCCAACTTAACCTCATTATAGTAAAGAAGGACCTGAGGTGGAAATGTTAGACACAACAGTAAGACAGCTGGAACCAAACTGTGAGTGAAGGTTTTCATACTGAAATTTCCAAGTTTCAACAAAAGAGAGAATGACAAACAACAAAACCACAACAAAAACGGGGGGGGGGGGGGAGGGGGTTAAAACAAAGAAGTTGAGACTACATAGCAGTTGAGCCTAAATAGAAACCTCATAAATGCTGGGATGTGGAATGATTATCCTCTAGTCTTTTAGCCTAATAGCCTAAGCTTGTGCTTCAGAGGGGGAATGTGTAAAAGAAAGCCCCCATGCCGAGGAATGGAGAGCAGAGCAATTACACCTGAGTCCATACTAATCCCACAGACTCTCACCAATCACAGCGTGGTGTTCTAATGGTACCTCCCCCCCACCGCCCCCCCCTGGGCAGCTGAGAAGGAAGCAGTCAACTTGCGCACACTGCTGCAGCCATATCTTACATGCAGAACAGAAGGGGTGGGGGGAAGAAAGGGAACACAGCACCCTCCCAAACACAGAATATAATGACGATTGTGGCAAGCCCGAGATGAGCCCTAGAATGAGCACATGCCATGAAACTCCTTCCTGCAACCATATTCCTTTTTGCCAGGTGCACAGACAGCAAAGGAAATGTGGCCCCTTCAGCAACATCATCCACATGTCCATGCAGTTCACTTAACAGGGAAATCCTGCCTGATGGTTTGGGTCCTGGCATGTTGCGGGTGTGAGGGGCTCAGGGATCCTACCCTTTTGCCAGGCAAGGGGGATGTGGATAGCAGGTCAGTAACAAAAGAATATTTGTAGCCACAGATTCACAGAAGGCCTCCCTGTCAGCTCCCCAATAATTCACTAGGAAAGGCAGCCAGGTGGAAAACAGGGGCCTTAGGTTTCAATCTCACTCAGTGGAATGCCAGCAAGAAGGCAAGCTTCATCTTTCGGTTACCAATAGGGCTGATTAGCTGTAAAAATCAAGAAACGTTCAACTTCTTTCCATTCCTATAAGCAAAATACAACAAAACAAAACAAAAAACTCCCTGTTAAAGTGGGGTAGGGGAGTAATTTCAGACATAGATGAGGTTCTGAACCATCAAACATAGTCACTTGGGTTGGGCCACTCACACTGACTGGCTGCTGCATATGGGAAGGTCTGAAGATCCTGATTTAGTTTGGAACCACAGCAGCGGGGGGGGGGAGAGAAGGGTTTCCTGCCTCCCCTCTGTTTCTTCCCCCAAGCCAAAAGGGCTCCAGAGAAATTATTTGCCTCTTTTTGGAGCAGTGCCTGTACTTTCTGCTTAGTATTGCACTATTTATTTATTTAGAGCATTTCTATGCCACCTCTTCAGAGTCCACTAACAGACAGTCAGTTCTCAGTCAGAAATGTGTGTCCTGTGAATTCATGATCCTTCTAATGTTATCATTATATTTTGTGGGGACTTCCTCTTGAGGACAGCAGCCATAACACAGAAAGCATGCAGACACTTTTGTTGTAAAAGTTCTATTTTCCTTTCTCTAAAACTTTTACTCTCACATTTACTACTTTCCTTTTAATTTAGTTCCCAAATCAGTTTGGCAGACCACATTTAGACCTGGTTAATATGTGTCTCATATATGACTCCACAAGCAACCTCCAGTCCTTAGTGCCTAACTTCCCCAAGAAATAGTGATTGAATTAATCATATCCAGATGTCATCTGGCATGTACGTGCACCTGATCTCTGAATTGCCGATTTATCACAGTACTAACAGAGGCATTCAGCACATTCCAAACAAGTGCCCCACTTTTCCATTTCCTGGAGGCATAGCAGATATGCTCTATGCATTTCCTAACACCTTTCAATGGATTTCAAATGTGGCTGTTGACTAAGGACCATTTTAGACATCAAGACTATCTTGAGGAAGCCAGTGTACTGAGATAGTGCAGTGCCACCATAACTGTCTTGACACACAACTGCTCTTTGTAGTCCCCTGATCAATGCTGTACCAGGTGGCTTTCAAAGGATTTTATTTGTTTATCTGATTGCTGGTGTAAGGAGTCTGGTACAAAATGAAACATTCAGGAGTTACCTCAGAATACAGTGTAAAATAGAAGGAAAACAAGGCAGGTGGACAACAGTCAGCATGAGAAGCCTGAGATCTTGTTTCCCTTCTTACTAACAGGCTCAGGGTGGGGGGATTGTCCTTTCCCTTTAATAATGGCTTCATGTGTAGAAACGGGCAAGGGAAGCTTTTCCTGGCATGGCAGTAAATAACATCACCTAGTAAATAATGTCCTGTCATGCCTCTGTTAAAGAGACTGGATATTTTTCACAGGTCCTAGAAGCAGAGCAGCAGTAAGGGCCCTAGGAAATGGCTGGAGTCTATCTAGGGAGCTAAGGAATGCACCCCTTTTGGAAGACAGTGAGAAAAGCAGATATTAAAGAAACCAACCCTTGCCCTTTGGAAGCGACCCGATATAAGGCAGGAAAAGGAAACCTAACCAGTTTTCATTGAAGTTAACAGGGAGCTGTAATTTTTATTTATTTGTGGGACTAAAGCACTGAGGGTGAAATGGGGGCTCTGCTGAGCGATCTCAAGACAAAACTACAGATCGGGCCTGACAAACATGAGACCTGACAAACATGTCCTAGGTTCTCCACCTTGTCATCATTTGTGTGTGGGAGCACCTGCAGTCTCTGGTACAGTTTCCCAGCTATATAAGTAGGGTTGCCAGTAGGCCTGGAGAAAACTGATTTATCCATTTAATACAGTCTTAATGTTTGTAAAGAGATAGTTGATGATTTTCATGGCTTGGAGATCCCATTAAAGGAACAGGAGATTTTTCTCCAGGCCTGTTGGCAACCCATAATTTTTCATGCCTCATTATAATCATTGGGAGGGAAGGCAGCATAGAATAACCTGATCTCATCAGATTTTGGAAGCTAAGCAGGGTTGGTACTTGGATGGGCAACCACTAAGAAGAAACTGCGGGCAAACCACCTGGGCTTCTCACTTGCCTTGAAAGCCCCTGCTGGGGTTGCCGTAAGTCAGTTGTGACTTGATGGCACATATACACTCAATACGCATAGCAATGTTAGCGATAGAAGATGAAGAAGCATACATGATGAGCTACTGAGCTCTATTTCCTACCTATAGCTTAGGTCCTTTAAGGCTGTCTCCTGATGTTAGTCTTACTTCATCCAAGTTCAGTTGGAAGAAAGTTGCTTGGGGAGAGGCTCTGGAAAGGTAAGGAGCAGGTGAATAAAGGATTCAGCATCAACTTGACCCATTTGTTTTGAAATAAAATCTTCAGTACTGGTGTAAGTTACTGAAGCATACTCACACTTTGAAACACACCATCGTGTGGAGTTTAGTGTGGCGCATCAATGTGTACTAGTGAAAGATACTAATATGCCTTAAAAATAACCACATATAGTTTGAAAAACAGAAGGGGTATGTATGTGAGAACTCCCCTAGACAAATGAATCTGCCTTATATTCCGAGTCTGGCTGTTGGTCTATATAGCTCAGTATTGTCTGCTCTAACTGGCAGAAGCTTACGAGGGTGGGGATGCCAAAGCTTAGCCCACGACCTTCTGCATGCATACAAAACATGTGCTTGCACATGTCACAGCCCCTCCCCCAAAGAGCACAGCTTGCATTTGAACACGTCTTAGAGGCATGCCAGTCAAACAAGTAGCCCTTAATGGACAGTGAACTGAAGTGAGGATAGAACAGGTATAGGCTGATCCCATGCTTGTGGAGTCTGAAAGAAGTTCCTTAGAACTTCTCAAGTAAATGTGTAGAGAATTACAGCCTTAATCTTCCAAATCAGGTCACTAGCAAAAGTCCAGCTATAACCAAAAGTACAGTTATTCTAGGTACTTATTTAAAAATAAAAATAAAATCCTTTCCAATTAGGTACACTCTGTGAATTCTGCATGAATGGATTTATATAATATCCTACTGGTACAAGGAAAGTTGGTTTGAATGGACAGGCACCAAATGAGGGGAATAGAATATACATTGCTTCATTTCCTTGCTTGGCTACCGTCTGTTTTCAGTGCTATTGATATAACAATTTAATTTATCTCATAAAACTTCAATATCCCCACTCATAATTAAAGGGGATTAACACTTGCCTACTGCAATGCAGCCTCACTTAAGGATGTTTTGAACAGGAAATGTATTAAAAATTGCTAGTGCTCAAATGTTACAGACATGAGGAGTGGAATCTTCTAAGTCATGGGGGGATTATAGTTCTAAACTCCTCTCATTTCACTTCTGAAGATACCAGAAAGGCCTAAGAGAGAAGCAGTAGCTTTTAAAAAGGCACAAGGTATAATTCAACACTCTGCAATCCAAAGTCTTTGTACAGAAACTCTTTTCCTAGAAAAGTCTCTATCTGTAAAGACTCAGTTCACCTACTGAATGATATTGGGTGTGTAGTTCATTCCATGCTGGGCAGCTCTTGATCATATCTTTTATGCAACCTAGCAAGGGAAATGAAGTGGTGACTATTGAAGGCAGCTGTATCAAGATTAAAAACTCCTAAACTGGGTCCACAGGTCAGGGGGTTCTATCCAGACTCCACTTGCCCCAAAGTTTAGCAGCTTCCACCAGGTTCCCTACTAAAAGTCCTAGCATTGGCATGGGAAACCACCCCTCAGGCTTATCTGGACTGTACTTCGAACACAGCAAGCTGGATCCCAACTAAAAGTTACAAAGGTAGCATTGAGCCGAACTGGCCAAGACACTGTTTCAGATTAAAGCAATTAAACCAACACATCACCACACAGTTGTAAAATATAATTTGTTTATTAATGAATGATTAACATACTAAACTAGAAAGTGTATATAAAGGAGAGATAAAGCAATACAGCTAAATAATCTAGCATCTAAATGTACCTGATAGAATCTTCGGTCAGACTAACAGTCCAGCATCAGACATTTCAAGAATCAAAGCATCTAAATCCAAGTGACCAAGAACTGTCCAGACCCCTCAAATTCAAGACAAAGACAGGGCTGACTGAGTCACTTTTATTCCCAAAAGCCCAACAACAGGGCAAGATTAATTAGCCAATCAGAACATGGCAGTGATGTAAGGACAAGTGACTCTGCAGCTGAATCAGGCCCTTCTACCACTGTGCATCCTCCCTAGAGAACCAAGCTGGTCCAGATAAGCTAATGCCAGTCTTGGGTGCTTCAACTCCTTTTCTTAGCAGTCTAGGGAGCCTTGTAGCTGGGATAGATAACAAGCTTCGGTATGTCTCTGGAAATGAGATCATAAAAGGTTTTTACCTCAAAGGCTTTGCAAGATTCTGGTCAGGCAGGCATAAACTATTAGAAAAATTTAGGCCCTGTTCTTCACAAACTCTACTTCTGGCTTGCTGGCTTTTTGAATCTGTTGCCCCATTCTTTCACCCAAATGAGTATAACTCCAATTAGCAAGGACTGAGCAGGAAACGGAGGTGGCTTCAAATTTGCCTCCAAAGGTGTCTTTTTCACGGGCTTTGCTTCAAGAAAAGGATGGGCTTTAATGATTATGCCTAGTCTTTGAATGGATAAGGGTTCTGGCAAGTATATACAGAGGGATCACTGGCAGGTATCTTGAAGCACCTAAATATGAAAGGATGTTTCTCGAATCATTGACTGCGCAGTTGAGGAGGGGAGTTGCTTGCTGTTGACATTAACTGTGCTGTGATGTGTGGTAGGACAAGAAGAGGCTTGGTACCTCTTCATGCCATTTTCTGTGCAGGCTAGAAGCCCTGGTGCTGTTTGAAGCCCAGCAATGCTGGTGGTCAACCGGGCTGCCTGCTAGTCACAATACACCCTAAAAAAAATTGCTCAGTATTATGCATATCAGCCATTGATAAAGTCCAGTTTATAAAACTGATAGTTGTGCCTTCATTTTGGGGTGTGGAGACAAACTTTTCTGTCATTTAACATGTATAGTTAATAGCTGTCTGTTATTTGGTAAGCCTATGGCAAATGGACAAAGTGCAGAAGGAAACTCGTATCTTTTTTTTTTTTTGAAGCAGCAGCAGCAAGAACAGAATTTAACTGAATTCAGGAAATTTTTTTTGCAAAGTTGTCTATAATTTCTTAGGGCCAAACTGGATGTTACAATTTTTTTAACAAGTTGCATCTGGTTCTCCCTGCTCTCACATTCCCTCACAGCAAGGGAGCAGCTGCAGGGAACTAAGTGGGACCGTGGTGGGAGGAAAGGCTTCAGCCTCCCCCCTCTGTGTTGTTTTCTCAACCCGAAACACTTCTTCGCTCCTTGCATTGTGCTCCCAATCCAACTCGGTCCCTGTGGCACTTGGACAGTTAATTCCCCACAGCTGCTGTCTGGCTGCAGGGAGCATGAGTCTGCTCAGGGGAACCCAGACCCGACTTGTTAAAAAATGTCATGTATAGTTTGAATATTACACATGACCTGTAATTATACTTACCAAGTTTTTTGTCCTTGAGCCAGCAAGCTCAAAAAAGACATCACTGCTGGAGCTTTTGGACTGCAGCAACTGATGCTGCTTAATTACAAAGACAGCAATCCTATTCCTATTTACTCAGGAGCCCCACTGAAAACTATCTCCTGCTTCAAGTACCCTACTTAAAAAACCTGGAAGGGATAATTTTGTGCAAGTAGCTGATGGATGCGTTCAGACTTCAGTGTTCATTTTAATTGACGGGGCCTGGCATTATTTGCTGCAAATTAGGGATAGCACGAAGAGCGAAGTGTCCTGCATTACGCTGGAAGAAAATGCCAGAGGTTTCCCCTCACCTCTCACCCCTCCACCATTCTGGTGACTCGCCATTGTCTTTGAGTGATGTAGATTGCCCTAGGAGCCCTCCCACGGCATCTTTGCCTGATTCCTTGCTCTTCTGTTTACATTCCTTTATTGCTCATGCTTCCAATTCATACATCATTCAAAATCCCCATGTTTCATCTGCTCAGGAAATTAGACAGCAGTGTGCCTTAGAATCAGGCAATGCATTTGAGGCACAGATCTCCATCAGCAAGAGGTGAGAAATAATTACTTGACACAAGGAAGCAATTTCAGGGTAGTTTATCACAACTTTTGACAGTGCACGAGGGCAACCATAGTGCAAAACCCTCCTGCAAATGATTTTGGAGGTCTGTGATTTTTATTCACAGAGAAATCTATTGAGAAACCCATTTTCTTTCACATCATTTTATAAGGTCTTTTGGGAGATCCAAAAACACTTTATATAATTTTTAAAACCAGTAAATCCAGTATCTATCACACCTTAAAAATGTTAGCATGACCTACGAAAAAAACAATTTTGAGTCTACTACTATGTTTACACGTAAACAATTCAACATGCTCCATCTCTAGAGTGCATGGCTCAGCAACGGCCAGAAAACATGAGCTCCAAACTGAGTGTTGCAAGCCACTTGTAATCCATTCAGAAAGCAATAGGAAGAGAGTTGCCAGAGGTAGCAATAAATTCATTTTTACATTCATCCTTGAAGGTTAAAGTGTAACATCTCAAGTTATGTTTCTTTTCTTTTTTAGCAAAAAAAAAAATCTGCTTAAATTTGGAATAGGTTCTTGAACCATTCAGAAAGCCCTTCCCTGGTGTATTCTACCACCATTAAGCTTGCTCTTTACTGATGTTTCCACCTTCATTTCAAGAGAGGGAAATGGCAACCTGTCTATCACATGATGAGTGAAAGCAGCAGTAAACGGAGACTGAAACAGAAGTACAATCCACAAGGGAAGCTCCACTACAGGTTTAATGTATTCCCACCGGAAATCACAAAAGTATTCCGGAGTCTTATGTGTTTATTGTTAAAGATCTACAACATTTATGCAACTAAAGGCACCTGCATCTTTTACATTTTGTTTTTACATTTCATAAGTGAACATAGAAAATTTCAAGTTTCTGATGTTTGTAACTGACTGTGAACAGAAATGTGAAGGCAGATGGAGAGTGACTTTGGCATATTCTTAATTATGCTGGCACACTTTTGTATAGATTTTTGCTCTGTTAATTACTGAAGTATCAATATGTTGTAAAATACCATGCTTTCATTATCTTTCCTTGCAGTACATTTAAATAATTACAAAAACACAAACCCTCAGTTAGTGCCACCATTGAAGTGACAATGTACTTATTTTTTTCCTATGCATACTGTCAGGTGTTCAGGATCACCTGTCGTATTCAATACCCCCCTGCCACTGAAGCTGATGCTGTTGGGGTGATTTTGTTATCTGAACCCAGGGTGGGAAACTGGGAATGGGAGGTGTTAGTTCCTGTTGTAATCTCTCCCGAGTCTGGGCTCCTACTTGACCTTGAGCAGTCCATGAATCACACAGCCTATTTTCCTAATTGCAGAGTTAGAGAACTGTTAGGAGAAACGAGGGGAGGCATTAGGAGGAGTAGGCTTGGGGAACCTATATCTGCTTGATACTTGCCTGTAGCTACCGGTCCTAGCAAGGATGGTGTAAGTGTATGATACCGGCAGCTTATCAATAAAGAACTTTTACTCATGAAGTGAAGTCTCTTGAGAGTTGCCTGGCATCCTTACACACACTTCATTACACAAAGCATTTATTTTAGTTCATGTACTGTTGAGAATCCTCTTTTCAATTGCAAGCATGTCGGCCATGTTTCCATTTTAGAATTGGTAGAACACTTGTAAATAACTCATGCACATTGAGAACAATTCTTACAGTGTAATTCTGAGGGCTGCGGTGGTAGTGGTGACCAGCCACCAACACAAAAACAGTACCTCTGGTATGTTCCCTATGGATATTCCACATGAGGAAATAACAACACACCTCCTTCACAAAGTACAGATGACATAGCAAGCATGTCAGCATTCATAGCAATCCCAGCAACATCTACCAATCAAAGAGCAGCTGATAATGCCCCTGTGTGTGGCAGACGCAGGCGCAGCCAATCACTACCTGCTGATCTGACCACTGCCTCTCGAGGCCACTCCCTCTCATAGATAGCTAGAAGACAGGGAGGAAAGACCCAGCCATAGTTTGCACCCAACAGACGTACATGGACTAAGTGTCCCCCTCCCCAGCCGATAGGGGAAGGGCACTCATGCTATGGATAGGATGCCCCCCCTTCCCCAGCAAGGGCCTGACTGGCAACAAAAGTGCAACTATCCCTGCCCCAAGCCACACATGCCCTTCTCATGAAAAGGTAAAATAAAGAAAGACCAAAAAAGTTGGAGGAGAGCTCAAACTCACAGTCCCCACACCCACGACCAGCATCCTTATGACTGGAAGAGTAGGAGTGGTCAGTGGCAGGCCTCAGAGCTTATTTTTTACCTTGCAAACCACAAAAGGGGCAACAGAATGGCCTAACTGAGGAGCTGGGCCAGTACTGGTGACTGAACAGAGTGGCAGGAACTTCATCATCACTCATGCTCCTAGGTCTCCCTGCTGAATCATCAGAGCAGAGATGCTAAACAGAAAGAGGCGCAGTGATGGCAAACAACACAGATGCCATACCATGCCAGCCACAGCCATGCCTGTGGGTTCCTGGCTGGGTCTGTGGTTCTACACCATGGGGGGGGGGACTCCATTTCCCAGGGAACCCCCCCTGAGGCACATGACACCGACTGATCCTATGAGGGAGTGTTCTGCAATTGCAGCTGCCCCATTGGCTGCTGCTGCATAGGGCCTCAGTTCAGCAAGGCAATGGGTCCCATGGTGGCCTGGCCAGCTGATCCACAGACCACAATGAGGCAGCTGCCAAGCACTCTAAACCACAGTGGTGCCCCGCCCCCTTGCATCATGTGCAGCTCTCCTGGGTACACTTCCCTGGCAGTGAGCCCCATTGCATACATGGGACATAATACTGAGTGGGCCTGGCTTGGGTCTCCCCTATATGCACATATCTTGAGCCAGCATTGTTGAGGCAGAACCCTGGCTTGGGCAAGAAGGATGGGGGAGATTCCTAGGCTGAGGCAGCTGGATTCCTGACCCTGCTCACCTGTCAGTGCATCACCACCTCTTTGAATTGAGCCTCCAGAGATGGGGTACCTGTCAGGGTTTTGAAATGAGACACATTAATCGCATGGCATGGACTTTGCTCTCCCCCATGGGAATTAGTGCTAAGTGTTCCCTCTGCTGTGTTCAGTGCCCTCTTTGTGCTTGTCTTGCCACTTGTCTTGCCAAGTGTGCATGGCAGAGACCTCTGAGAAAGAATCCTGTGCCGTGTGCCCTACCTACTAAACCATGGGCATCTTAGCTGGGGTTTATGTAGTGCGTGGGGGTGGGTGGGAATGGGGGAGCGGGAGGGTCCTTGGCCACCACTGGAGAAGAGGTGATTAGTCATGGCAGTAGTCATCACCCTGTGCTCTGGCAGGGCTTTTGGGCAGTATCACACCTATGGTGGTGGGGCACTTGGCCTGCCCCACTGAATGGGCACATATGGGATCTGTCATGGTTTTGACGTAACTTACTTAACTTGGTGGACATTCCCAGCCTGTGGCAGCTTAGTGAACTAACTCCTGTCTCACCCCTGGGTCCACCCCTTTCCCCACCAGTGCAAAGGCTTGTGCCTTTGTTGCTCTGCATCAGCAGCGTGCTGGCAGGCACCCATCTGGAATGCTGCACCACTGGGGTGCTCTGCCAGCATATCGCAGAGATACACTGGTGGAGCACCTCGTCGGCTCCCTGTACACTTTGCCCCTCCATGGATCGTGCTGTTAGTTTTTGAGCAACAGATAACTAGGCAGCTTATTTATTGGTTTATTTGGTCAATCTATTAACTGATCTTCTATCAAACTAGTGTTCAGAGCACTGTACAGATATGACCAGCCCTAACTTTAATATAAAGGCCTTAAACTTACAACTCCTACTCATCAAACCACAGTCTTGATTGCTGTTTTATCCAGGATAAGCTTCTAAAGAACTTCAAGTTAACTGATACACTGAAATCCAGTAGGAATAAGACATTAATTTTCTCCTTACTGGAAGCAGTCTGGTGCGTGCAACAGCTTGTTGGGTACCCTGTATAGTAGATGTGTATTAAATGTGTATTAATACACGGCTGTTTTTAATGATGTTTTAATGCAGATGAATTTTTTATTGTATTTTAATATGTTGTTATCTGCCCTGAGCCTGCTCGCGGGGAGGGCGGAATAGAAATTTGAAATAAATAAATAAATACTAAATAAAAAGCTGTCCTATCATGTTCACAGTACTTCCTGATTGGGCATTTCTGTACCTTTATGTGGGAATGACAAAAGAGGCATTGCGAGAGAAAAAGAATATACCAAATTTCATATTTATCTGACAAAAAATGTGTAGAATGGTACAGGTTGTTTAAAATGTGCTAAAGCAATTGGTTCTGCATGTTTCCTTGTTGTCTAGCACTTAATAATGCCCACAGTGTGTGCAAGGGAAATACTTTTGTAAATGTACACATTATATGGATCATTGACCTTCAACAGTAGAATTGTTGAAGCAACTGTCCATTTATCTGGAAAATTACCACATGTTAAGATCACACCAGACAGTTTTACAAGGTCTGCTCTAGCAAGTGTTCATTGTTATTAGGCACTGGACAAGACAAATACTTCTGTATTTGGTTATCACTGCCCCCTTTTGCTGCCAAATATATGAAGAATAAAGGCCACTGGAGTCATAATCACTTTTGAATTTAATTTTGTTTCCTATTTTTACATCTTCAGATATTCAAAAATTCTACCTGACAGAAGCACGGCAAGGCTAAGCCGTATACTCTATGAGAAAATTAAGCATACGCACATTGGCCATTATCCCAAGAAAAATAATTCAGAGTTTGAGCTCAGGAAAAAGATTGCAGTAGGCTGTCAAATGGCAATATGTTTCTTTCCTACTCTATAGTGTTTGACATTAAAATCCAGATCACAGTCTATTCAGGAAACAAAGTGTTTGAGTGACATTTCAAATATCAGGAATCCCAGACAGAATATGCTCTTAACAAGAAAGTCTACACCCAACAGTTTGGGAGGGGAGATTTTAGTGACATTTAGGAAAAAATAATATAATATGTTTCATTGGGGTTTGCACACAGTTTTGGACTAGAATCAGACCAGATCAATGTACTTCTGGTCCAATTTTCCAACACCTGAACCAGCTTCTAAATAGATTTGGTGTTAGTCCAAGGCCATCTCTCCTGTTCCACTATCCCTGCTATTCCTTATAGGTATTTCTATGGCTTTTGTTACTGCTTGTCAGACCCAAATTCTAGGTTCTGTGCAGTTGTAGATATGACACAGTAAAGCTGGAGGAGAAAGAAGATACAGTTGCCAGGTCTGGCCTGGTAATCAATGGGAAGACTAGGAGGGGCAGGGAGGGACATGGGAGCTGGTCATTGGCGAGGCAGCATCTCTGGGACTCCCAGAAGTGGTGTCATGCCTTTTTTGGAATTACTTGGAATCAGTTTTACTGTAGAGTTTCTGGAGATTCCTAGAGACGTGTGATGTCACATCTGGGTTTTCCCCTGAAGTGACATCACATTATAGGTCCAATGGCCATTTTTTATTTTATTTTTCTTCTGCTACTGCTCAGATCTGCAATTCTGCAGCAGGAAACAGGAGCTGGGGTGGGGAATCCCCTACCCAGACCAAGGGACTGGCAAATCTAAGAGGAGAGTTCAATGGGCAGAATTGTATGTTTAGGAAGATCGGGACTCCTAGACCAACAAGCCAACCATATCTAGAAACTTGTATGAGGTCATGGAATATTATTCGACTGCTGTGACCTATTAGTGAAGATGTTTTCCTTGGCTGGTATGACTGGTCTCTTTGCAATTCTCTCTATTGACTAGAGCTGGCTGGTGCACACTGGGTGATTTGTAGGTCTCAGGTCTCCAGTTCAAAACCTATTGTGAACTCAAAGCCCAACACTGCTATATGCCGTTGACATCTTGGAGACTGGGAGCTACTTCTCACAGGAGATGTCGCACTTGGCTATGGATATCCAGGGGAAAATAATGGTGCATGTATATATTTTGATAAGTATTTTTCAAGAGGAGCAGAGATGTCTTTTTAAAAAATAGCTGTGACAGGGTACCCTGATCAGAGACTTCCAAGAGATGGCTTATTTAAATACTACACAGGTTTTCAATTGTGCTCATTTGTTAACTCATATTTAGTAATTTTAGCCAGAATGAGTCATCTTAAGAGTCAATTGGTTCTGCCACTTTAAGGCAACGCGTAATTTTAGTGCAGAATTCATGGAACACTGACTTTAACCCAATTCTATACAAAAAGAAGCTGCATTCCGAGACTTGGATACATGTGCACAACTTAAACAAATGTTTGCATAATTTATTTGACTGAGGAAAGCATTCCTTCTGATTATTGAAGACCTTGCTCAGCCAGATCTCTGGTTTGTTCTGATTTACCAGGCATTTCCTACGTACAGTCTAAGTTCACAATCACAAAGGCCAGAAACTTGCTTTAAAAAAATTTATGAGGCTGGATTGTGCACTTACAATTTCTGTACTTTTTCTGTGCTTATGCAGGATGCTTGAAAATAGCAGTAAGCAGAAAGATTCTGGAATATCTGAGTTGCAAACTGCTGGCAAAGATAAACAATAAGACTTGTTTTTAGTCTAAAGTTTTAGAAGGCATTAATATACCTAACTGATGTTATTATATATGTATGTTCAATGATGAGCCACTGTGTTGTATTGGTTAGAGTATCTGACTACAATCTGGGAGACTCCAGGTTTGAATGTTTACACAAGACCCCTCAGCATGTACTCATCAGGTATAGGGAGACAATGTTAGCTGGCAAGTGTAGTTTAAAAAGACAGAGCTAGTAGAGATCACTCCTCAGAGGCTTTGTTGATTTCATTTTTGCCTCGTTAAAGGCTCTGTCAATTTTACCTCTCCAGTCTAAAGCTGTGTGGGATCACAACCAGAGGGCAACAAGGAATGGAAATGGGCTGGAGCTGCCCTCCAGACTCTGGCTTGGACTTCGAGATGTTATAATGGGCTGAAGTTTCCCTTCTGGCATTTCACAGCCCCTTCACACAGCAAAGCCCCTAGTGTACAGCAAAGCCTTTGTCCTGCCCCCGGCTCGGTATTTTTAAACTACACTTCCCGGCTACCATTGCATCTCCTGACACATGTTCTTCATGTGTCAGATGTCTTGTGTAGAGAGACTCTCAGTCTTGGAAGCTTACTGCTAAGCTTGGGCCAGTCACACACACTCAACCTAACCAACCTCACAAGGTTGTTGTTGGGATAAAATGGAGGAGAAGGTAACAATGAAAGTTATTTTGAGTCCCCATTGGGAAGAAAGGTGTGGTATAAATGAAGTAAAATAAAATAAATATAACAATGGTCAAGCAAACAAACCAAGTTTTCTCTTCTTAAATTATTCCAAGACTTTTAATGAGATGGATAAAGCAGTTGAACTTACAATTAAACACTTGCATTGATGCTATCCTGCTGATGGGCAAAACTGGCAAAAAATAATTAACTTGTTCATGGCTCACAGACACAGTAGTATATGATTTATAACTGGTAGTGATTTTTCCAAACAATGTATGGATTGTTCTAATGTTTTTAAGGAAAATAAAAAGTAATATCTAAAAACCAATTGGTTTTATAACTACTGACACGGTTCTATTTTTTTAATAATCAAAAATTATAAGACAAGCTCTAGAGTTTTCAGTTTGTCCTCCTCACTAGAAAAATGATTGAACAGATTAATTAAGTTATAAGCATTCACATAATCCCCACTATAAATATGAGTAATGTTCAAAAGCCAACCTCAAATTTCACCTCTGCACTCTGCATCCTGGAGCCATTATCTTCTTTTCCCAATAGACACAAAGCATTTCTCAAGTCCTCACATGCCTGTTTCACCCTATAGGGCTCTGCATATAATTCTGTATTCAGTTTTTGTTGTTCATCAGCATTGTTTATAAAATCACTGGAAGACTTCACTAACTTCATATGTTGCATATGTTAAATTGGTTGAGATATAATAGCAAGCCAAAGTTTGACACTCTGTGACTGAGTCTCAGGAATCAGTGTTCATACCACTTTATGTGCAGCGAGCTAATTAGAGATTTCTGCTTGTACAGCCAGACATAATTTGCCATTACATCTGAGCTGGAAAACTCTGATTTGCACATTCTCTGCAAACCAAATCCTCTGATTTTCATGGCAAGCAGAGCTACAGTGTGCCAGAAAGCCATTCTATCCTTACCCTGGCTCCTGCATAGAAGATGATAGACCAAAAGAAGGCAGTGAGGAACAGAGGAGGAACATTTTCCTACAAACTGAGGATAACTTCCAGATTTACAGAAAAATCACTTTAAAAATGTGTGTGAAGTGTTTTTTGCATGGCCCTTTCCCCAACTGGAAAAACATGGTCTGTCCAAGGGCAGACAAGGTCAGTTTTAGTGATGGGGAAGTTGCATACTGAGCGCTGGTAACATTGCTGCCTTCCGATCTGACTTCCTCACCATTAGGAGAGGAACAAGAGGGAAGCCAGCTCAGGGCATTGAGTGTTATGGAGTACCAAAACTGCCTCTGGCCATACCAAAACTTGCCTCCAGGCACTTGTTCAGAGTTTCCATTGTATCCTTAGGACCTACTGGAAGTATGAGATAGAGCAGAGTATCATTTGCACATTGGTGGCAACTCAGCCCAAGTTTCTGGATGAACTTTCCCAGTGGTATCCAGCTCTTACACAAGAACCTACTAAGGAATACTTTTCAGTGCAATCCTAAACAGCCTTCTAAGCCATTGCTTTACTCATTGACTGGTATGATGACAAGAAGCTTCAATGGACTTAGAAGAGTGAAACTCTGAATTGGATCACATTGTTAGAGTCTTATCCAAAGCCCATTAAAAACAATGGCAAAATGCCCCATATTATCTATGAGATTACATCAGGCTGGCAGACCACATCCCAAATCTTTCTTTCCCCTGCCCCCCAATCATCTTAAGAGAATCTCTGTGTAATTGAGTTGCCATTACATAACATACGTTGACCTTGGTCTTTGACTCTGCAAATGTAGATTTCCTTGCTGCACGAATCTACTAAATTTCAAGGGCACGCTACATCCAGCAATCCATGCTATCCCATGTCTGAAATGGCTATGTACATTAATAGTGCAAAAAAAAATTATTCACTACTATCCTAATAATCATTCAACCAGAATCTAATTTATTCAAAGGCTAATGATGCATGTGAAAAGTGGAACTGATCTTTGCCAAGGCTTTGACTCAGATTTTTCCATGAGTTGTTTGTGCCATGTATGGTTAGGACTGGAGAGAACAAATGTAAGCCAAAATGCTAGGGGCTTTGACATTATTCAGTTGATCCCTTTTGTCCTATCCTGTACTGCGAGCCAGATGTGGCAAGTTAGGGCTTTTCCTGTACTGTTGAAGGTATAGGAGCTATGCCAGTTTGCTTTAAAACTTTTTGCATCTGGTTTGACGCAACAGTTATGTGGGCCAAAATATTTGTTGAGCTGAGCCTCAAAATGAATTGATGTGAGAATCCATAAGACTGTCATTATAAATTAAAACTTCACAAAGGTACAGTCTTAGTCCTACCAATAACATTATGTTGGCATATTGCATACTTAAAACACAGTACTTGCCTTGGGATTACAACCAAGAGCTGTAGTTTTATGTACACATGTGTAATCTTTAAATATTTGCATTTTATAAAGTGTCTTATGTATCAGCACTGGATAAGATCACGCTGACGAGAGAAGGGCTCTTTGTTTCAATAGGAAGGCCACCTTTTAACAGGCTTCATTTTCCTGGAATAAACCAGCAGATGATCTCTTATGCATCTGTTTTCCCTTGATCTTACTGTGTGAGCGACACTTGCTTTACACTAGCATTACCTGTCAAAACATTATTTAGCTAGTTTATGCCTTTTAAAGCAGGTTTTATTAATAAAAAAAATAAAAAATGTAGTGATAATTGAATCTCTTTATAGTCCTCATGTAACTGAAAGGGAGGAAGACGATGCTGTAACCTAAGGGGAAAACACATCTGGATTTCCTTTTTGCCCTAAGATCATGTCCTCTCCCTTGCACTATAATAGGTTTGATTTACTGTACCTTGGAGAGAGATAAAATTTGCAATGTGTGCATATGATCTCAGAAATGCAACAGCACCCCTCCATATCTTTTTACCCCTACAGGAATCACATTAAATAAATATATAGCTTCAGTATTGCAACAAGTAGACGTACAATTATGAGGCCAAATGCCCAAAGGAAATCAACACAAGACTTATTAATATCCAGACCCTATAGAAGACAACTGTCAGACAATTGGTCAACAAGGTACATTGTATCTGTTAGATACTGACTAACCCATTATGATCTTTATGGAGTGTCCTTTTGGGGTCTAGATCTTCAAATATGAGTTGGAAGACCCTTTTCTTTTATTAGTTGCTAAGCTCTTTATACTTTTACCATATTGCAGCAGGTTAGAAGTCTGAGCTTTATTGTCTTATGTTATTGAAAATCCAGATTCCCTCAGCCTTCTCCCTCAGGTCAAGATTTGTCTGCGAATACATTCTCATTTCTCCATGTACAAAGGCTGTCTGGAGAGAGGCAGAAAAAGATTATGACTGTAATATACTTAAATCCAATTTATTTGCCTGACTAGAAACTTCCACACTTCACAATTGCTTCCTACAGAAGATTTTGTTCTTAATTCTTTCTTGGCAGTAAAGAGCAAGCCTGATTCTGCTCATCTGACAGGTATATACATGGTACACACCTGAGCCACATGGAAAGCATTGGAAGAGAAGGGGGAATGAAGACAGTAAATTTGCACATTTACTTTTACATGTCCACACTTTATTTTAATGTAAGGGTGATTAATTCACTTGGTACAGACAGCTCTTTAAAGCTCCTTCGAAAAGCTGGTGTGATGGTAAGGGGGATGGATTGTTAACTTGATAACTAGGCACCTGACAAAAGAATTTCATACAGATGTACAACTGTTTGCATTGTAACTGAACACAAACTCTTTTTCATCTATTTTATAATGCAATATTCTGTTATTGTTGAATTTTCAGTATGCCTTACAGGAGTGCATTTATATCATCTTCATTACATTCTAGAAAGGAAAAAAAGGGCCTTGAAAGGGATTAACCTGTCGAGAGCACTGGGACTCAAACCAGGTCTACATAGCTGTTTGGAAGCAGTCACTGTTTCCCTTGCATTGCAGGTGAATCCCAGCTGTAGGTCACAATGACACCTGTAATCTGATTGGCTGGCATCTCTATTTAAGATGATGGCTGTTTAAGGTAACCTGCTGCCACCACTATTTAGCCTGGATGTGGGCCATATCCATCAGCTGCAAGCACGTGCTTCTATTTCCTCCTTGTTCTGGACCAGTTCTTGTTCTTAGATCTCATACCTGTGTATTTTCTTTCCTCTGCCTTTGTATCACTGGACTTATTTGATGCTCCTGGAAACAAGAATGTAACAGCCCTGCTGGATAAGTGGCCCATCTAGCCCAGTAGCCAACCAGTTGCCCCAGAGAGCCAACAAACAGAGGCCAAGCCCCCCTCCCACCTGGAGCCTGATTCCTAGCACTGGTATTCAGATTACTGCATAGTGATGGACCTATCCTCCATAAATCTACCTAATCCCCTTTTAAAGCCATCTGTGCTTGTGGCCATCACTACATCCCCTGACAATAAATTCCAGAATTTAAGTACTTGTTGAATGAAGTAGTACTTCCTTTTGTACATCCTGAATCTATTGCCAGACAGTTTGTTGCCTCACCTGCCAGGTAAAATGACTTCTTGGATATCACCACTTGATCAGCCGACCCTTTGATCCATTAGGATGGCACTGGACCTGATGTCTGCCTGCAGACTTCAGTCTGCCTTTTTCATTTGTATTTTTAATTGGCTATGGGCTGTGTCTTTTATGCCTGCAAATAACTTGTCCAACCAACCCAAAATGTAAATAGTAAGGACTTGGGCCTTTTAAACAATTTCTCTTCTAGTTACAGGACCTGCTGACAACAGCAGGTTGAAATGAATGACAATACAGCTTGTAAGAGTGGAGTTTCCATAAACTGATGGAACTTCAGTCCGTCCGCTTCTGTTGCAATGCATCTCTCTTGGAAGCAGAAGGTCTGAGGTGGGACACTAGTTGCAGCAGGGGATAGGTCTTTACTTACTTCACTCTCGCAGTCTAATTACAGCTCACCGTGTTATATGTTTTACACATCCGATACAGGTTTTTAATCTGTAATTGTAGTGTAGAAGAATACTAGCTCTGCTCATAAGGCCCCCTCTGGTGGCAATAATATTATGTGACATTAAACTAACATTACATTATTAAATGTGTGACTAGAGAGAAGCAGATGTGTTCTAGCTTGTTGAGTCTCCGATCAGGAAAGGTGATGATGACCAATGTTTCTAACAACTCTTCATTTTTTGTTTCTGCTTTGCAAATCTCATTCAGATAGTTGTAGATATTAGTTAATTCAGTGCATTGTGGACATTAGTTGAGTGCATTTTACTGGACCAACCAGAGTGGGTACAAGGCACGTTTAATTGATTCTGTGATGATCTAACTCATTATGACGTAAGGACACTGACACTAGTTTGTGGACACTAGTTTGTGGATCAAGATTTACAGAGACCATCTGGGCATATGCGTCAGATCTGGACACAGTTGAGCGTCTGTTGTCTTGACCACTGGATCTTCTCTTCTGGACCCACTGCCACATTGCACATTTATTTCTGACATCTTGTAAGGGATGAGAGGAAAGAGAGGAAAGACTTTTGAAAAAGTGGATTGTGTGCGAGGACTGCTGTGCCACAAAGAAGGCCCAGAGAACAGTTATCGGCACATGACAATACGTTGTAAAAGGTAGTTGTCCAGTCAGTGCTTCAGTAAGAAGTGGTTTGTGTGCTCCATATAACCTGCTTAGAGCTCTCTGAAAGAAGAGTGGCAGACAAGTTCTATAAACAAAGAAAAGTTTAAATGCATGCAACAATCAATACATACACATATCAGAGCTTTCTGGATCATGACCTTGGGCCACTAGCACCATGAAAAGGAGACTTAAGTCACGTGTATTTAAGCAATTTTATTGAAATAGTACATCTCTGGATCATGGCTAAGTTTACATTATTATTAACACAAGAAAGGGCATCTGTAGTGTCTGTAATTTTATATGCATTATGAATTGCTGAGCTATCTAAGCTGTTTGCTGGCACATTCTTCAACCCAATGAACATTATTTACAAATTGTTAAGAACACCAAGCATTTGCACAACTGTAGACAATCAAAACAAATTTATAATCACATTTGGTAGCCCTTTTATGTGAAGTAATATCTAACATAATCCAAACACCTAGATCCCATTATTAATGAAAATGTACCCTTCGAACTATCATAATATAACATATCTCATCTTTTGCAAAACAAGCTAGGAGACTGAATAATGTAATGAATAGCCCTGGGCTTGAGCATTGCCAGAACTAACATTATGAAGGTTGTTGTGGGTTTTCCGGGCTGTATTGCCGTGGTCTTGGCATTGTAGTTCCTGACGTTTCGCCAGCAGCTGTGGCTGGCATCTTCAGAGGTGTAGCACCAAAAGACAGAGATCTCTCAGTGTCACAGTGTGGAAAAGATGTAGGTCATTTGTATCTACTCAGGAGGGGTGGGGTTGAGCTGAGTCATCCTGTAAGAGTTTCCCAGGGTGTGGAATGCTAATGGCGGGAGGCTTCACTGTATCCTGAGGAGATTCTTTTGCATATGGATTGGTACTTGATGTGCTAATCTTCTCTGCAGGGCTATTGTCAAGGATAGAATGTTTTGTTAGCCTGGTGTTTTTCAGAACTGGCAACCATGCTCGGTTCATTCTTAAGGTTTCTTCTTTCCTGTTGAAGTTTTGCTTATGCTTGTGAATTTCAATGGCTTCCCTGTGCAGTCTGACAAAGTAGTTGGAAGTGTTGTCCAGTATTTTGGTGTCCTGGAATAAGATACTGTGCCCTGTTTGAGTTAGGCTATGTTCAGCCACTGCTGATTTTTCAGGTTGTCCAAGTCTGCAGTGTCTTTCATGTTCTTTTATTCTTGTCTGGATGCTACGCTTTGTGGTCCCGATGTAAACCTGTCCACAGCTGCAGGGTATACGGTATACTCCTGCAGAGGTGAGGGGGTCTCTACTGTCTTTTGCTGATCGTAGCATCTGTTGTATTTTTCGGGTGGGTCTGAATACTGCTTGAAGGTTATGCTTTTTCATAAGCTTTCCCATCTGATCAGTAATTCCTTTGATATATGGCAAAAACACTTTTCCTGTGGGAGACTGTTTTTCTTTGGTTGTTTGCTTCATCCTGGGTTTGATTGCTCTTCGGATTTCATTTCTGGAGTAGCCATTTGCCTGAAGTGCGTGGTTTAGATGATTAATTTCCTCATTTAGCAAGTGCGGCTCACATATCCGTCTTGCACGATCCACTAATGTTTTCATTATGCCTCTTTTCTGTCGGGGATGGTGATTGTAACATTATGAAATCTGTTGTCTCCGCTGATAAGATTTAAAGGGAGCATTGCCAGAAGGAACAGCACCAACTTGGTAGTACAGTAGGTAGTACATTTGAAGTCTACATGTTCCATATGATGTGGGGCTTTCCTTGCTTTGTATTCATGTTAGCCACAGTTGTCTCCATATGGTTAGTTCAAAAGGCAACAGGCTCAATAGGAACATCATTAACAAAAAGTATTTAGGTACTCAGATGCACTTCCCTCTCTATAACCAGGTGCATGTGAACAAGCCCCTAGTGGTCTAACAAGAAGTTGACTGTCTTCTTCCTACTTCCCTTCTGGATCATAGACACTGCACACATCCTGAACCAAAATAACTTCTGCATAGCAATTTTGCATGAACCTTGCCTGTGGATTGCGGAAGTTATCCTTCATCAGCGTAAATCATTGTGTGCACATGCACAGGAATGCCACAGTTAGCTATACATTCATAATGTGTCTACATGTGCAAAGGGTTGGCAGACATGATAATGTGCAGATTCCATGATAATGTCCAAATTTCACAGAAGGGTGGAGGAACTTCATGGTGTGGGGATTTTGAATCCCATTCTGCATTATTGGTGTCTGTTAAAGGCAAAAAAGGAAAATGACATTAGCAAGAAGGAAGATTAGTACAACATTTGTAACAATCCATCCTGAGCCTTTAGCTGAATCCTCCCCTCCCCACTCCTAGCTAGCTCAATTGTTTCTTTATATGGATTGTGAGAGGTCCCTGCATCACAGGAAGTCAGGTGACGTCTAGTCTCCTAAAGTCCCAGCACTTTGATCCTTTATGCTAGCTGTTGCCCAGGTAGCTAATTATCAGCTGTTCCATGCACAGCTCTGCCCAAATTGTGAATATATTACATATATCACTGCCCTGACCTGGATAGCCCAGGTGAGCCTGATCTTATCAGATCTCAGAAGCAAAACAGGGTTGGCCTTGGTTAGTAATTGGATGGGAGACCTCCAACGAAGACCAGGGTTGCAGAGGCAGGCAATGGCAAACCACCTCTGTCAATCTCTTGACATGAAAACCCCTCCAGGGGTTGCCCTAAGTCAGCTATGACTTGAAGGCACTCTCCATCACACATATATCACCACAGATAATCGTAAGAAGGAGATTATGTACATTTTTGATTTGTTCTGCTGCTTTCACATTGTCTGGGGCATGCCAGGAAGAGAAGCCATAAACATCACACTGCTCATACCATTTGCTAAATTGCATATGGAGCCATGTACTGTGGAACTCTTCTCTTGAGTCTGCACATCTTTAAGGAACACTGAAGAGTGTGCTGTTTAGGCTGTTGTTAATTTGGCAACAGTGGTGGCATGAAACCAGAGGCAGGCAATGGCATGAAACTGATAATAATTTTCAGCACATATCCCATCATTAGATACTACTGCAAGTTTTATATTTCATTCCAATTCTATTGTTTTCTGCATCATGTCTTTAGAATTGGGTCCCTTGCAGGACAGTGTGTACTCTTAGCTCTGCCCTTCTGGAGAACATCAGCTCCCATTTAAAAGGTTCTGGGTATGAGAGTAACATTGGTAAGTCTTCTGATGCACTGACTGCTGTCCCTAGAAATGACACAGCAGGCTGCCAGGAGTTGAGTGACCTGCTGGAGAGCAAAGTAATTTTCATCTCAAGAGACTGGCAAAGAGGCATTCCAATAGCAGATCATGGAGGAGGCATTGTCCCTGGGTGGTTTTCTCTCTCATTAACTGTAAAAGTCTTTGCAGGAGGGTCCCACCCTGGAGCTGTTTCCTGAGATGGTTCAGGGGAAAGATGTCCTCAGGGCTCTCAGTGTCTCAGAACTCCTCTTCCAAGGCAGGAGGTTTCCAAGTTGGGACTCCTGGGCTGTGACACACAATCACTTTTGATCGATGATTATTTTTTATGTTTAACAATGCTTTATAAAGACACATTCCCATAGTCAAAGCTCAGACTTTTGTCTTTAACTATTATTTCCCCTCTGTATTTAATATTCAACAAGGGACAAATTTCTGTTCAATTGGTTTAGCAGGAGAAGCATGGCCTTAACTTTAGCTGCATCGTGCACAATTGTTCTAGCAACATCATAGAATTTTGCAAGGTTTTTAAAAAACCAAGAATGTTTGGGTATGCTTAATAAATTCTATTTATTGTTCCTATTTTCTTCAAAGTATTTTTCAGCAAAGATTTTTTTTTATCAAGTCACACTTCAGCTGAATAGCTACAAAACACTGTTATGGACAGAGATGATTAAAAAAAACCCAAACACCCCAAAGAAAACCCACACGTGAGTTTTGGTCTTTCAGATTTGTGAAATGTGGAATGCAAATTCTATAGTATCATTCTTAATCCCTGCTTACTCTCTAATCTTATCAAATATATATCCACATATTCTGATACATACAAGTAGTATTAGTGTTTGCAAAGCACATTTCCTTAGTAAATCCAATTTCACATTTTTTCCTTGTGACATATTAGCCATTTCTTTATACATTAAAAGTTCTTATGCTATTTCAGCTGAAGAAGACAGAACTGAGCTGCATAGCAATTGCAGCATAAGCTAATCATATTGTATTATTATCCTGCTGCAGGAAATACCTTTTACTAGACATATACATAATGTTTTATGACATGCACCTGGTCTTTCCTCTTATGGCACGGAGAAATGTCTTACTCACTGATACCTATACTCATGCTGTTTATCCCTCACCGTTACTTTGTGATACCACTGTTTACATCTGAATGGAGGTGCCTCAAGGTTCATAAATCTGTATGCAGTAGTATGGGTTCTCTAACTGCAATTCATTTTAATTATGTGTGACATAAAAGGACCACCTACAGATGAGACAATACAGTTGTAAGATTTTCAAGGTTGCTACAGGGAATACTTCATAACTGAAGTATGTTTTCCCCAAGGAATTAGACTACCATTTGATTTAATTTTTAATTTTTACATTTTAATCAAAAATAGATCAAATGGTGGTAGTACCCCCTGGGAAACATACTTCAGATATGAAGCAGTTCGTGTTCCCTTTAAATATGTAAAGCTGCCATTTATGTATAACTCATGAATGACACCCTGTGTTGCAAGCAAATATCATGCAGCGTTTTCTATACTGCTCCAGTAACAATAATATAATCACATACAAGTATAGCTTGATTTAACAAGGAAAAAATGCCACTCAAATACATCAATAACAAGATTAAATTCAATATGAAGTTGGTACTAGTTAAACAATTGTGTTTTATGGAAAGCTTAAAGGCACATACCTATGGCTTAGTGTAAACCAGGCCTCAAGTAAATTAAAAGTGCCCTGATACACATGTAGAATTCTGTAATTTTACCAGTGAGTATCTACAATGTGCCCACATCATAGCTGGGATTATGAGATACAACATTCAAACATTTTTGTCTCAATGAAAACTGCCATTGGCCGTTAGGGTTGCTGGGGCCCCAGGGGACAAAGTGGGGGTGCAGGGGGCTGGGAGGGAAGTGAGATACCCACCTCATGTGTGGGTATATCTCATATAGCATGTGCTCTCCTACACCCCACCCCCATTCTACCAGATAATGACATCATGGTGCACACTCAGTAGGTGCACACTCAGTAAAAACCGGCTCCAAAGAGGCAGTTTTCAGTGCTCAGCTTCAGCATGCCCTGAGGCTCCTCTGTGGCTGGTGCAACAGTGAGCGTAGGAGTGCATGCATGTGCTTCTTGTTAGGGAATTTCTATGACTCCTATTCTAAAAGACCTATGTATGACCATTTATTGGAGTTGACCTGTCGCACAGAAGGCAAAAGTTATTATTTGTAAGCAGATTCATTCTGACACTGCGGTTAAGTAGGGTTAGAAAGCCCTATTGCAAGGACAGTATCTCTCTCGTTTTGACTTTGTACTCAAGAATTTAGCTTGGATAAGCAGCAGCCTCTCGGGAAGACACCCAAAATTCCTTTGCGGCACCAGACATGGAGCAGGTTTACATTACAGAGTTTACTGTCTCGTCAATCAGACTTCTTTTGTGTCATGTCTCCTTAAGAATTTGATTCTGAAGAATTGTTTGTATCTAGTTTTGTATTAACAATTTTATCTCTTTTCTGTAAACAATTAACTTTGGAAAGTATATATGATTCTCTGCTATGGCTGATATTTATGCATGTGTCGGAACATGGCACTGCATCTGGGTTTTATTGTAAATAAAACTCATTAATCTTTATGGATCGCTCTTTTTGTGTTTTGATTACTTGTGAGTGACGGCTGTTGGGAAATATAATCTGAACACAGAGTACCTTTAAGAAAATTTTTCTTTAATACTTCTTCCCCCTGCTGGCCAGATGAATGGAGCGGAGCTGTGCGGGGAGGGAGTGGGCAAGGGGGGCAGAGGTTCCCCTGCCCTGGGTAGAGGGATGATAAACATAGCCATTATTGACTATGGACCCAGATTAGTATGTCACTGTATGTATGCAGGGGTCCTTGCACTGGAAAACAAAGGAAAAAACTAGTTCACTTTTATATTGGAAGGGAACTGTCTTAGGACTGAACCTCTTTGGTGCTACTCAGGCAGTTAAAATTCCTAGGGTTGAATTTCTGAACCTCAGCTGCTGAGGAACATGTTTATTTATTCTTTTGGCTCAAGGCAATCATTACAACCTTAATTACAAGTAACATTAAAGACTGAACTGAAATAAAATATATTCCCCATATCTCCTTCTCCCACTAAAAGATGCCTGCTGTTCAAACCTCAGCAAAAGTCCTGGCAAATAGACAAGCCTTGCAGCATCTCCTGAAGATCACCAATGAAGGGGCTTCCCTCACCTCCTTAATGAGCCTGTTCCACAGAATAGGAGCTGCAATAGAAACGGCCAGCTTCTGATCCATGCCAGAAAGCGACCCTAAGTGGGTGAACAGCCAGTAGGTGGCAGCCTGAAGATGGTAGTTGCCACACAGGAACATATGAGAAGAAATGGTCCTTTAGACATGTGGGCTCCAGGCCACGAAGGACTTTAAAAGCTATAACCAGCACTTTGAATTGAACTCAGAAACTAACTGGCAGCCAATGTAGCTGTTTCAAAATCAGTACGTCCCATTGGCCAGCTCCTGACCATAATTGGGCTGCAGCATATCAGAACAGCGGCAGCTACCGGGTTGTTTTAAAGGGCAGTCCAACTGTGAGGTTACAAAAGCAGGGATCAGCATGGCCAGACTGACTGAATCTAAGAAAGGAGTTGGTGACCCAGATGCAGCTGACAGAAGGCACTCTTGACCACTGCACCAACCTGCTTCTTAAATAGCAAGGTTGGATCTATGAAAGTTTCTGGCTTGTGTGGAGATGATCTGGAAGCTAGGTGACTGTGGGTGGTAGCATCTGTACGAGTTCCCACTCTTCAGAAGAGGGGGAAGTTGTTTCTGTTTCTTTCTGCTGAAGCAGAGAGTCTCTGCCTTCATTTCTAGAAAACTGATGAGCTGACTCTCTTCACATTAACTGGATGAGTGTAAAAAGGGGTCGATGTGGAACCCCTGCATGGGGACACACCAGTTTGAGAAACACTACTTTACAAACATACCAGTCAGGACACATTTAGAGATTCCAGAAGACCACGATATATTTTGAAAACTAGTGATTTCAAAATTAGTTTCGGTAGGAGTACTGAAATGCTGACTCCAGAAGAAATACATTCGAATAACTGAACCCTAAACACATTTTCTCAGAAGTATGTAATTTACCTTTATATAGTATCAATGTACAACATGCCATAATACAGGCAATTGGGAATACATCAGGAAAGTGCACATCCACTGCTATATTCACCCAAGATTTTGTCATCTTGTGCGGGAAAGCTGTAGTGCATGGACTGAATATGGTACTCGCTTCTTCATTCCACTTTAAAAAATGGATGATTGACATTAAGAACTGAAAGTGCCAATAATTTATCAAATGGTATGTGTGGTGCATGTACAGAATTATATATGCCTAGTCCCAGTCCCAGGATTATGCAAGGAGAACATTGGATCTGCAGAGCGTAGGGATGAGTGGCTTTTATAAGTTACTTATAGTACAATCCTAAACAGAGTTATTCCTGTCTAAGCTCATTGATTTTAATGGGCTTAGACTGGAGTAACTCTGTTTAGGAATGCCCTGTTACTCTGGAATCATTCCTTGATAGGTCCAGAAGTATCATTATACCTGACATAATTTTTTGCTCAGCATATCATTTTCTGATCACTTAACAGACATGGATAGCCCAGGAGAGCCTGATCTTGTCAGGTCTCAGAAGTTAAACAGGGTTGGCCTTGGTTAGTAGTTGGATGGGAGACTGAAGACCAGGGTTGCAGAGGCAAGCAATGGCAAGCCACCTTGGTTAGTCTCTAGCCATAAAACCCCACCAGGGGTCACTATAAGTCAACTATGACTTGAAGGCACGGTTTCATTTTAAACAGATAATAGTTATTTTTAGTGTGCCAGATCCTATGGTAATTGTGATGACTGCTGCCACCTCATCCCATCTCCCACACTACATTCTATTGTACATAATTTCTCCCCAATTCAAGTTGAGCTACAGGTGATTGGCCCAATTTAAAACTAGCTCTAGAAACATCAAATTCCAATGACAACACACTGACACTTTCTTTGCATATCTGAATTCAGAATGTATTGCTTACAATATATAACTGTAGTATATAGGCATAATATGTGAAATGATAATATGCTTGTAAGAGCACCTGGCTACCAAAGAGGTATTGGTATACCATTTCAATGGAATGCTGACAAAAAAAGGCTATCCTGCAGTAGCTCTACCAAGATACTTTAGAATACTCTGACAGAATAAATGAAACCACTGAGATCTTAAACACTGGAAAAAAGCTCTGAGGTCAACCCTCTTACTCCAGGGAATCCTGCACAGGTCAATTCCTGGAGAAAGTGGATTGAGGAACGTGGACTGAGAAATTCTAGCCAGACAAAAAAGAACTAAAAATGAAAACAAACATAAGGAGGCTGGGAATGAAGTGGCCCTGCCAGGAAACCTGAACCGCATTCTTAAGCAGATTTACTTGTAAGTGAAGATGGGTTTGGATGCCTGGATTTTCCCACATAATACAGCAACATCTTGGTCTGGAAATGGCCATGTTTTGGACAAGCTACAAATAGGGCAGTTTACTGAAAATGTGATAAGCACATAATCCAACTAAACTAGCAATGTTGTGTGAATCAGGGAAACAATGTTGTGTGAATCAGGGAAATGGCACCATAAAATTGTTTTTCCTCTGTCATGGTCCCTTGGAAAATCTGTGTTATGATGGTGCTCTGTGAATCTTATGTGGACATTTTCTTCACAAAACAGGCCCATCACAGGAGAAAGGTAAAAGAAATGTGGATTCTTTCCTGATAATAAGAATAATTGCATAAACTCATCCTTTCTTCTAGATTACCACTATATTTGAAAGTCAGGAAATGTTTGGGGTAAATTTGAATTTACTCCATCTTTGAAGTCTGCACAATTTCTTCAGTGATATAATCCTCTATGAAGCCATGCAGAAGGAATGCCTTCACTAATATGCAGTTAGACATATTTGAATTGTTGGCAGTGCAACAGGAAAATGCATCTATGTATGCAAAAGAGTACAAACCAAACTTTGGGAATGGGTTAATCTTAATTTTTCTACATATAATAACTGACATGGCTTTTTGAACAATAAATGAAAAAAGTATCAGGTTTTAAAGATAAGATTCTATTTAATATTTTGGCTTTTTATAAACTGTGATTACAAAATACAAAGATTTTAAGTGATCAAATAAAAAATTAAGTATATCAAATGTAATTTAAAATGATAAATCCTATAGATTATTTTTCATATACAAAACCAGTAGTTCTATACTTTGAGTAAAAAAAGAGAAATATTAATATACTTTTAAATTTACAGATCTTATCTTACCATTATCAAGTCAAATAATAATGATAACACTGACATTTCTCAGAAAACATTGTTCTGGTTCTAACAATGTTTTCCCCTTCCTCTGATTTTGAGATTTAAAAAGAATCATATAGCACATTCATTTTAACAACATCACTGTTAGGAAACCTTCAACACAGACCACATTTTCACCCTGTCTTTATAAATATTCTATATTTTATTTAAAAATATATAAACTCTTAAGACAATGCATACCTTTCTAAAATAAAATTATGAAAAGACCTGTGCATAATGAAGAGAAAAAATAAGTTGTTCCCAAACAGGGGCGTTTAACAATAAAATTAACTTTTGTTTTAGGTCAACTGAAACAACTTTCTCTTTTTCTCACCAAACTGACTGAAAGTTTGGCCACTGAAATTTTACATAGAACAAAGTCAAAAATACACATGATCAGAAACCCATGTTAAAACAGTGATTCTTGTGAATGAAAATTATGTTCTCTGATTAGATGCCATCCACAAGGAACAATTTTAAAGTCACTAGTAGGGACTATTATTGTTAAGAATATTTTAAGCCCTATCCCCATGAGGGCATGTAATACCTATGTATGGGGAGACACTGGAGTTGTGAATCTTTAGCTGCTATTAAACAGCTGGAATGGTGGGTTGTTTTCTGCTTTCTTGACATGAACTATGACTTGATATGAGTACTAAGACTCAAGTCCAGTTGTGCCAAAGACCAACTAGATTTCCAGGGTATGAGTTTTTGAGAGCCAAAGGTCTCTTTATCAGATACAAAGGGAGCTTTGACTCTCAAAAGCTCATACTCTGGGAATCTAGTTGGTCTCTTAAGGTGCAAATGGACTTAAATCTTCCTCTTCTACTGCAGACCAACACGGCTAACCACTTGAAACTATCTTGATATGAATAGTGTCAATCTGTCCTGACCTCTTTCACTTTTGGGCCTTGCAGTTAACATGTTTTATAGCTAGAACATTTGCATCCAGAATAGAGGTAAAAGATGTAGCTGTTCCATGTATGAACTAAATATTTCTGGCCACTCTACCTCTCTGTATCTTTCCTTATCACTTAAACGGAGTGCCAAGTAAATTGAAATCAAGTCACTGCTTCTCAACAGTGGCTGCCCTATGTTCCACCACTGGGAGGTGGTGGTATGGAGGTGGGAACAGGAAATTTCATTACTTTTCAACGCCTCCCATGAGGCAGTGTGCTCCATAAATGATCCAAACACTTGATACAAGTGAGCCCTATGCTCTATCTTGTGAAATACAAATTATAAGAAAGTAAATATATGGAACATGATTAACACTCATGGTCTAGGATTTTCTTTTGCTTCTTAAAGATTGATTTAATAATGTATTCAAAATTATGTCAGCAATGTCAAGGACATTTTATAGCATTCTCAAACAAACATGCACATTATTTTAATGTTCATGACTGTCAAACAAGAAACTGCAAGATAAATAAATCTTTTATTTCACTCCTTTAGATAGGAGAGGGAAAATGTCCAGTTTTGCTGTAACATTAAAGATGCAATTTTCTTCTTTTCACATGGTAATTTGTACATCTGATTGCTTATAGTGTAACAGGACCTTACAGAATGATTAGCATACATATTATTACTGCAATTCAGTAAATGAGTGACACAAGGACAGGAAGAATTCCCAGTTGTCTGCTAAGGAATGGCTTGTAGAGCTGACAGAGGGAGGTAGATCCATATGGGGTCTGCTAGGTGGCTTGGTCCACTGGACAGGGATGGAATTTTTGTAAGAATATCCTAAGTTCACAAATGAGCTACAAAGACAGAAACGTGAAATGATGTGGGGGGAAAAATCATACCTATTTGTTTATCCTTGATTGTTGCTGTGAAAGTTTGAAATATGGTAAATGTTGACATAAAAAGAAATCAGACATCTTTTACACTGCAACCCATACCCAAATCTTTCTCAGGGATGCAGAGAAATCTGGCTATTCAAAAAAGGAGCATCCATGTCCCCTGATGTTCTATAAATTCATAATATGGCCAAGGTGCCCCTGAAATGAAAAAAAATTAAAGAGGCTGTGATAATTACAACTTTTAACATAAACTATAACCACTACAAAACCTAGGAAGTTTGAAACGAGTCTTTCTAGATGATTATTTTGTTTCCTAAGGGTGAGTCTGCACAGGGTTTCTGAATGAGACTGGAAATGCTCATTCAGCCTACACAGTCTACATGCATTCTGAATTAAGCCTGTACTACTTCCTTGGTTTCCTAAAGGAGGAGTCCTGAACCTTGATGAGCCTGTGGGCATTTCTGGAATTCTGAGGAAGCGTATGGTTGCGATGGGAGACCCCAACCCTCCCCCATACATATTTTAAAACAACATTTCAATTAAATTATACATCCTTGGAGGGATTCATTTTTTTTTAAAGGAACCAAAGAAATGTTTAGGCAATAGTGTTCTTGCCCAACTTTTCTAATTAAAGGGTACCCAACTGAATTAAGTTGTGGTGGGTGAAGCCAACCTTACTTACCATCTGCTAGTCTTTCAGCAGCAGCCAAGGAACCCATCAGCCAATGTACAGTGGATTTAATTTGGTGTGTACTTGAAGGTACAAGGAAGGGTGGGGTGGGTTTTTCTCCAAGCCCCTCCTCCATCTCTTATTTTCTTTAGTGTCTTATAGTGGGGTGACTCTCCTCCCTCTTTCTTTCTGCTATTAGTAGAACCATTATTGTTGCAAAGTAGCTTCCAGCAAACACCCCCCCCCTAATGAAGAAGCAATTATCTCCCAAAATTTCAAAAAGATCTGTCCATAAATATTAAATGTGTCCTAAGTGGATGAAGCTCTTGAACTGAATAATCTGTGCCTTTTTAACTAGGACTTATATTCATTTATGTGGCTAAATTCTGCTTTCTAGAGTGCATTTGAAAAATGTGCTCACAGTCTCTATATTTTCAACTTGATGCAGGAAACATTAGTTTGCACTCTGCTAGCATACTGAAGAAAAGCTAAATCAATCTGCCTCTTTTATTTACATGCTTTATTCCTGAGAAATGTAATTGCGTTTTTTTTATTAACTTTATGTTTTATGGCTCTAATATTTAAGAACAAGTCTATCTTTTATGTCATAGTAAGAAGGTTAATATACTTACAGGTTCTCCAGCAATACATCTTGGGCAAGGCTGGGCAGTAGTTATGGTTTCATTATCCGGAAATATCTGATTAACAAGCACATACACAAAATTCTCAAAAAACTCCCTATTATTTGACATTTTTATTAAGAAATATATTAACATCTTCAGCTAAAAACATGGATTTGGGTTGCATAAAACATACCATGGAATTTGGCTTTTCTTTCATAATCTGAGGACTAAATTCCTCAGTGAGTCTTTCCTGCTTCAAATCCTGCTCCATATCCCAGTAATCCACAGGACACTTTCTTGGTAGGTGGCACAAAATCTCTGGTGAAGGAGTCTCCAAACCTTTATAGATTCGTTTCTGGGGGAGGGGAAATTGAAAATGAAGTATTTTTCACAGGCTTCTTTAAAAAGTGTACAGCTTAGGTTAGGGAGCCCACAAGTCAAGTTTGTTTTAGCTAGAGGCTTACTGGGTGGCCACATACTGTTCACAGCTCTTCAGGCCTCTTCTGCATGGTGAACTTTAGATTGGGCTCTCTGTGTATTCAACCTATGAGGATTAGATCCGCTTTACTCATCAGTTCCACCCCCATTCTGCTTCGATTCTACAGTCTGAGGGAGCTGAACCAAAGTGGTGTCTTTTTAAAATTTCTACACTAGAAAAATGCTGGCTTTCTGAGGAACACATCAGTTTTGTCAGTTCATCAGCTGAAGAAACGTACAAGGGTTTTGTCTGTGCATGTTTTTAATGGGAACCAACATTGCAACATGGCTGTTTTAAAAAATTAAAATATACCAAAAAAGAATGGACTAAAAAGTACAGGAAGCCAGGTAAAAACTTTAAAAATATCAAGTGGGATTCAGGGCTCTCTGCAGAGCTTTTGTGTTAGTGTATTGTAGCATTCCACCCCCCCCCCCGTCCCCCCCAGCAGTTACGAGGTTTTTTTCCTTTAAGGCTCCAATGTTACAACATTGCTATTTAATTTGTTTAAAATCAGGAAAAAAACTGGATTGGTTTCTGTTAACCAATCAGGATAAAGGGGAGGGTGAAAGGCCAGGCCAGGGGCAGGTCTCAGAAGGGAAGAAAGCATTCTGCACTTCAAAAAACCCCGGTTTAACTTTCCTGAAAAAAAAAACAGAGTAGGTACACAGGCAGAAAAGCTGGGGAAAGAACAACTCAGTGGCAGATGCAGCCTATCTCCGTGCAGAAAGCAAAGGGAAGCATTTTGGAGACTGAATCGGGGTATTCTGACCATCCTTGCAGAACTCTGGAGGGAAACTGATGCAGTGTGGTGCTAGAACTGATGAAAAAGCCATGTGCAGAAAAGACCTCACCTGAACTAAAATAAGCCTCCTCAATAATATGAGGATGATCACAACATTAAAAAGCCTTTTCTACATTATGAGTGTGTGAAAATGCTCAATAAATAATATTAATGGTTTTGCTATTTTTAAAAGAAACCTTAAGTCTGTAAAATAGTTGGGTTCATAATAGTGTTCAGATGGCTACCTGACTGGTTGGGCTTTGCAATGGGATTTCTCATTATTGGCTGCATTCAGAGGTCACGAACAAACTGGAGTTTGTAAGGTCAAGCCAGGTTTATTGTCAGATTTGTTTAACCCCTCTTACCCTTTGTGTGTGGAACTGGAATGAAAGACTTCTTAGTACTAAAAGTCTTCAAAATAATCTCTGTTTTTTGAGATTTCTGATTTTGAGTGTTTCACCAAATTGGAGTTTGGTTTAGAATCCCTATTTGTGGGCAGGAAACAAAATCTAATTCTCTGAAGTGCTTGATTTGGACATCATTGCTACTGGTAGTTGACATTAGTCCCAGATGTCCAGTGGATTGCAGAAATCACAATTCCTAAATCATGACGTCTTCAAACCTAGCTCCATGTACAACGGGAGAAGGATGGAACAAGAAAGCCTGACAATAAGCAAAATTCAGGGGCATTACAAACTAACTTTGATATTTTTTAGATGAGTAGAACTCTGACTCTCAAAGGCTTATACCCTGAAAATCTTGTTGGTCTCTAAGGTGCCATTGCATTCAAACTCTGGTATGTTCATGACATCTGGTTGGCCACTGTGTGAGACGGGATACTAGATGGAACACTGGTCTGATCCACCAGGGGTTTTCTTATGGAAATACAGATTATATGTTGATAATGTGCATCCATTACCAGAATTCTATACTGGTCTGTGGCTGCAATCTCATCAAGTCCTCCATATTTTATTTCAACAAATGTTTCACATCAAAGAACAAAAGATTTTTAAAAACCACAGAAACTTTTAAAATTTTTTAAAAACCACAAAAACCACACAAACTTCATGTGACTAAACTCTTAGATATACTTTATTATTATTAAATTTTTACTCCACCAGAGTCCTATTCAATGCAGCTTACAACTAAAAATAATACAAGTAAAAACAAAACTATAAATCATCACATATATTCCACTTGAAGCCAGCTGGGTGACCTTGGTTCAGTCACAGCTTCTAGGAGCGCTCTCAGTCCCACCCACCTCACAGGGTGTTTGCTGTGGGGATAATAATAACATACTTTGTAAACTGCTCGGAGTGGGCATTAAGTTGTCCTGAAGAGCAGAATATAAATCAATATTATTAGTAGTACAAAACAAAACAAGCTGTTAAAAACAAGCCAGGGATATAACAATGTAAAAATATCCATCAAACAGACCTCTGAGCATAAGCAGGTGATAAAACAGTTAAAAAGATAAAGCCCTTCTTATAAGCCTAGGTAAAAAGAAATGCTTTGGTCTGAAGCTTAAAAGACTGTCTGGTAGATAGCAGCTGAACCTCAAGGGGAAGGGCATTCTAAAGATAAGGTGTCACCACTGCAAACACCGTGTCTCTAGTTGCCCTCTGTCTCACCTAAAGGAAGGGGCAAAGACAGCACAGCTTGATAGACAGATCTCAACTTGTGGGCTGGATGGTATGGGGGAAGATGGCCCTTCAGCTAACATAATCATGGGATAAAGTGATGTTTTTTAAAAAAATACTTTTAAATAAATTCACACCACTGCCCAATGAGAAAACGTGTCATACAAATTCACGGCCAGTTTCAAGTTCACTATGGATTTCACCTCCCAGTTTTAGCATTAGGGTATGTGAAGAGAGGGGCATATATGCTTCCCCAAGTTCCTTGTAGGAAGGGTGAGATAAAGACAACAGCTACATAAGAAAACTTCTACCTGTGTACTCAATGTCCTATATGTCAGAAGGGATACAGAGAGGGCCATGCACATACTTGAAGAGCTTCAACACGTGCATGGTGTGATTGTGACCATTTTAAATCCCTGGCCTGAGAGGGTGTTGATCTGAAAGATCCTCAGCTGTCAAGAGGGGTTTTAAGGAGCTGCTGAAAACCCTTTTGCTCAATACATTGGCTTCTGACAGTTGTGTGCACCCTGTATTCACTGGGTATGAGTCATCTTTCATGAACAGCTGGCTTACTACCAAGCTATATAGATTCTTAAAGCATACTAAGTTAAAATTTGAATACAAAAATCCTGTTAGGTTAAAACCAAAGTGGATCTATACAAGAAGAATCTCCAAGGAGAAAGGCTGAAATAAGAACACTATTGAGAGAGAGGCACAAAATATCTAAGGGAAGTGAAACAGAAACAAAATATGCATTATACTAAGACTGCACAAAATGTAACAATAAAAAATATGAAGAAGCACTCTGAGGGCAGACTGCCTTCCACTGGGAAAACATCCATCCCCTTTGTTAGTGCAGAATGTGTCCTTTATTAAAAGCTATGGCATGCAAGTACAAGTAACATAACTAGCAAGATGCATGGGATGAAGGATAAAAGGGAAAAGTGATTTACTGTTTTGCATTAGAATAAAATTTGTTTTTCAAAAACAAAGTCAGACTACTGCTTCGGGTCTAAGGTATTTTGTATATAGATAGACATTCACTATACAGAGAAGCTGGCTAAAAATGTTATAATAATGTAAACAGAACCTGCTGAGATTTCTACAGAGAATTCCAAAATTATTCTGAAATTTAATGGCATTGGAAACACTTATGGAATTGCATCAACAGACCAGTATAGAATTCTGATGAGGGATACTGCCATTAACAGCAGCCTACCACATCTGCAGCAAGGCTGAAAGGGTTCAGCTGGCTTTAGATCTCTTCTTTTTACTGCATTTCATCAAAATAGTATATAAGTGTTCCAACCTCTTCTAAAAGAGCTAAAAACCCACCTATGTCAAAGTCCAACTGGATATATGGGCAAGTACTCTGCAGAAAATGATAAGAAGAACATTTCAGCTGTTTAGGAAAGCTGAAAATATTAATCAAATGACCAACATCTACATGTTCTTTTCATTTTTTAAAGCCTGACCAAACAAAACACTTATTTTACCATGTAGGAAACATAAAGGAGAGATAAACAACAATGGGGAACTCAATAGGTGTCAAAGTGTCTGTAGAAGTTATACACAAAAGAAATTTTTCTGGCTTTACAGAACATGGAAAGACTGTAAAGGAGATAATTACTTATCAACAGTTGCTGGTTTGGATAAAATGCCAGCCCCATATATGGTATGATGGTGGTGATGAAATGTGACTTAGCCTCTATCTAGTTGGTCTGCCCGTCATGCATCTGTGTATTGCCATATTGTACCATGACACACACACACACAGGGTTTGCATGCACAATTAAATCCTAGCTTAAATAGAGAATTTCAAATACACTTATGGAACCTATTCACAACAGACAATGTGACAATGAATTTATTTATTTACTTCATTTATACCTTGCCTGTCTTCCCAATGGGGACCCAACTAGCTGACATTGTTCTCCTTTCTGCTATTTTATCATCACAACAACCCTGTGAGGTAGGTTAAGTCTGAGTGTGTGTGATTGGCCCATGGTTACTTAGCAACCATCCATGGCAAAGTGGAGATTCAAAGGATCTCCCAGACTCTAGCCTCAGACTCTAACCACTACACTACACCTGTTGGTATAAGGTGTACATCACAAGCAGCAAGTGAGCAGCAAGCACGGTGGACAGCAAGTACATCACAAGCACGGTGGGCATCAAGTAAGACATACTCCCCCTCCCAAACCTCTCATGCATATCCCTCATGTGAAGAGGTAGAATCTCTCTTCATTTGAACCATAACCAATGGGAAATGTTTTGGATAAAACTAAACACTAATTTAAATTACCCATTTTATACTTTGATGGTTTTTTGGATAAATTTAGTCCATGGAGTCCTCTTGTACAATTTGGAACCCATACGATTACTCATCATAATAAAGCAGGATCTAGCATAACTATTGCTTTTGTCTTCCTATATAGGAAGTCCACCTTTCTGAAGGTCACCTTTTTAAAAATGCAGAATTATGTTTTCCTACACAATGAGCAACAACATTTCTTTTTGGCATAAAGTATGCAATGACAGCAAACCAAAGAGAAAATGTGAGCGAATGTGTAACTTCAAAGCTCTATGGAGCTGTATAGACAAACATCACACAAACAGTTATTTTAGGAACAAGACAGATGAATATGCCAACACTGCCACAACCAAGCTAATACTTCCACCAATGAAATCTAAATAAGCAGTTCTCAGATCAATTGCTTTGGAATCATTCTATAAAATCTATGGAAAATTTCAGATAACTCCACAACTAACCAAGAATTTAAGTCAATTTGTAATATCAGTGAGGTATAAATTATTTTGGCATATATGGGATGTAAACCAAATTTAACAATATTTTCATACAAGTTAATCCCATAGTGGTAAATGGAATTTACACTTTTTTTTCAAAATAGATTTCAAACTTACATCAGGAAGTTTGGAATCAGCAACCATTCTTTCAACTATTTCCACAATATAATTGTGTTATATTAAACAGACTTCTCTAATTATGCTTTTATTTGCCTTTTTCTTATTTGCATAATGAATAATATAGAAAATTATATATCAAATATAGGGAGAACAATTGGTGGACCCACAAAGGGTAGAAAGAGAATCTAATTTTCCCATCCCCTCTCTCCCCTTTTTCTTCTTTGCCTTTCCTGGTAGAACCAGCAGCCTCTTCTTTTTCCTTCTTTCCTACCCACTTACCAATCTCTTTCTGCCTCCCATCTACCTTGGCAGGTACTCCCCCTACCTTCTTTCCCATTAACCCTCTTCTGTTTCTCCCACAGGCAGCCCTCTGCTCCCACACATTCCCTGATTTTTTTTGCTGCTTCCTTTCCCCATATTCAGCTTTCCTATTTTACCTTTCTTGATCCTCTCCCTTCCAACTCCCTCCCATCTTTTTACCTTTTTTAAGGCCAATCTCTCTTCCTCACCCCATGCTGACAACAAACTAATGTTCAGAGTCCTTGCCAATAAATGCAGCTTGTGGGTTGCATAACACCCTGCCCCCCTCAAAACACTGAGATCTTACTATTTAGTCTCATGAAATCTCAATAGCATTCTTTTCTTAGAGAAGCAAAGAAAATAATTGCTTCTATGATATTAGGGGTTTTTTAACCTTACTTTTTAAACATTTAATTTTTTTGTCTGTAAATCTTTCCCCAGGCTTGTAGAAAAATATCCCTTTTGTGCATGAGGTCCCATTGCACAAATTTTTTGATCTGCATTCTGAGGCCATCGCATTACGGCTGCTAACTCCCTGCCTGGGGTGGGGGATCCTCTGTTCTCACCTCCCCCCCCAACCCCACTTACCTGGCCAGAGGGGGTGTGTGCCCCTGGACGGTGCGCTATGCCCATGGGTGGTGCGCTGCACCCCCGCGCTCAGCAACGGGCCCGTTTTGGGCCGAATTGGGCCCATTGGAGGGAGGATTCAGCCCTTCAGCAAGTGAGGGAGTGCACACCGGGCTGCCCTTTGACCCACATGACGATGTCACTTCCTGGAAGTGATGTCATCACACATGCCATCATGCACGTCATTACGCAGGACACCACAGGGCACAGAGGGGGAGTGCCAGGTTCCCAGTCCCCTGCCAGGGGACTCAAGGGACATGGTAACCCTACATTGCTCAGAATTAGATATAACAAGCAGGGAGCTGTAGGGAATATGCAGGGAAGGGACATCCCGTTTCCCCGCCCCCACTTTTGTTTCCACCTCTTTCCCCCACTCACCAGGCTACTCTCCTGGCAGCTTGGGCTTCTGCTCTTCCTTCTCATGCATGCCAAATGCTGCTGGCTTGGCGCCTGAGGGGGGCAGTGATGACTTCCACACCCACCTCCTGCATCACAATATATCAACTGATATACTGATGATAAACATTTTTAACATCACTACAATCATTCAATATAAAGAACTATTAGATATTTGCTTCTGCAGAGCCTTGGAAAAGCAGCAATTACTGGTTGCATGCAGTCTCCATGTAAACTTTCTGTTTGCTAGTAATGAGATGTGCCTTGAAATCATGAATTCATTGAACAAATCCCCCCTGCTGCCCAGAATTTTTTCACTGGGAAAGGCCTGTATATGACTGGGGGTAGTGGTGCCTTAGCTTTTACTTGAACAGACAGGAGTAATTCACAGAACGTAATTTCTACAAGCTGATTCATAGCTCTGATGGGCTTCCAGAGAAACCACTTTGGTAGAACTGTAAAGAAATACTGACACACTTTTCCAATCAAGGCTTTTTTTTCAGCGGGAATGCAGTGGAACAGAGTTCCGGCACCTCTAGAAAATGGTCACATGGCCAGCGGCCCTGCCCCCCTGATCTCCAGACAGAGAGGAGTTTAGATTGCCCTCGGCGCCAGTGGCGTGGAGGGCAATCTAAACTCTCCTCTGTCTGGAGATCAGGGCGCGGGGCCACCGGCCATGTGACCATTTTTGCTGCGGGTGATTTAAACTTTAAAAAACTCCCCCCTTGTTCCAGCTGACCCAAAGTGATGTTATTGTGTGGTCCTGAGTTCCACCACTGAGTTCCACCACTTCTTTTCCCAGAAAAAAAGCCCTGGTTCCAATAAACTCACCAAATGGCATAAATGCAGCCAGGCTTAGTTAAAACAACCCTTTCCTCCCTACTGCAACTGAAAACTGTAAGATTCTACTCAAAAATCACCTTCTCAGTCTAATCAACAAACCCATACAAGTGCAATTCAGGCTGAAGTTCAATAGCTCAACTCTTTTACAAACAGAACAAGAATATTAATGCAGCTAAAGATTGTGCATCTAAAGTATTTTGCACAACCTTTGTATTTCTGTGCAGTATTGTTGACAAGAGAGCAAGCATTTTATGGCACTCATAAGGAAACTGGCAGAACTGAGTGAAGTTGCACCTTGATCATCTAGATATGTCTCTTGCAGGTCTAACAATTATTTTCCTACCAGAACTATGTGCTGGATGCTTTTCTCTCACAAGCCTATCTTTGCTTAAAGACAGCCCCTTAATCTAAGACAGATACTCAACAACAGGGCCAGCATCAGCATACCCTGAGCTAGGTGGCTGCTAGGGACCAGGGCCTACTGCTGCCAACCCCAATCTCTCTCCTTCCTCCCTCCCCTGCTGCCTGCTCATTTACAAATACTCTGCCACCAGTGTTTCTGGCTGCCTCTGCTACCAGTACCATTGGATGAAAGGTGCGGAGGTAGTTGTGAGCATGGGTAGTGGTAGGCACAAACCAAAATACAAACCAAGATTCATCATGAACCAGGCCAGTTTGTGGTTCATGAACAGGCGGTTTGTCAGAGCCCATTTCTGATGAACTGCCACGAACTTTAGGCCAGTTTGTCCCCCCCCCCCCGTTCATCACTGCAGACAGCCTGGCGCTGATTAATCAGTTTCCTAGGCAATGGGGGGGACGAGCTTTCTGCTGCCCCGGAAGTGACTTTTTCACAAAGCGATCAATCAGTTTCTAGGCAACGGGGGCAGGGGGGTGGGGGGGGGGCTTTCTGCTGCCCTAGAATGGACCTTCTGCTGCCCCAGAAGTGATTTTTTCACAAACCAAACAAACCAGTTTGTGCACCGGGGCAAATTCGGCGAAGTTCATGCAACAAACCACAAACCGCACAGTTCGATATTTTCCCAGTTCCTGCACACCTCTAGTAGTGGGAAAGCAGCATTCTCTTCCTGAAGCCTTCCAAAACTTGGAATGGCCCCTCTGAGCAATGATAGAAGACTCCGCAATGACAGTAAGCTCTACAACAGTGACATAAACCTAGAAAGCCCACTGTGAATAGTCACTGGACTTACCTTGCATACATTTGCACAAAAGTGTCACTCCCTATCACCTCCTGCACGTCATTGCCTTTTGACCCCCACATTTTATAATTTTTTCTCCATCCACCTGCATATATATTTCTACCAACCGAAGATACACTTCATGCATCTAATGAATCAGACTCTAGCCTATGGACCCTTATGCTGTGATAGATTTGTTATTTTTTAAAGTGCTACAAAAATCTTTCCCATTTCCTTACATGCTAATGTGCGGGATCCCTTTTTTGCCAATTACTCTCTTTAAATCTTCAACCTTCCCAGCTAAGAACTGGTAGGCAATAATATGTGGCTAACAGCATTATGGTAATGCCACCACACTTTGAAATTCACATAATGCTTTATTTAGCAGCACACATTATGGTGTCTGCTGAAGTTTAAGGCTTGTCCAACAGTGACTGATAATCCCTTCATTCTGCTGTCCATAATATTTCTGAAATCTTATGAACCTGATCTTCTCCCTCCTCCTCAATTTTTTAGTTTGGTTACTTCTGCTCAAAATACACAGTTTGACCTGAGGGACAGGCTAGACTAGGTAGTCTGTGCTCTCACTCTGGCACGGCTGCATTACCATATGGCTGGAAGCACTTTCTTAGCTAAGTGTATCAGTGGGATAAAAATTAAAGGAGACACCAATTACCAACTCTGATCTCAAAAGCTGCAGATAAGACCAATCACCCCTTAAGGGTGACATTAAAACTCACTCTACTGAATATAAAGCATTAAAGAAGATGGCCTTTAGACAGACACTGAAAATGAGGATGGCATTAGCTTGCATTATTCTGATCAGCAAAGCCAACAAATCCAAATCTCTGTAAAAACACTATTACTGTCACCAAAAAGAGACAGGGGAGGAGAAAGTTGGGGGGGGGGAGGCTTTGTGTAAAGTCCCTAAAGGAAGAGAAGCAACTAATGCCATTAATACATTAACAGCCTCTGGTCACTTAACAGAGTGGTTTTAATAGGCTCTAGAGGGGAAACATGTCCAGCCCTTTTCAGCCAAAGGGAAGGTTAGAGCTGTGTGTGGGTTTTGAAGATAGTGAGTTAAATTCCCAGAGGATTTGCCTGCCTTGTTGTATATTTGCAAATGTCCTTTTAATAAAGCAAATGATGGCTAACTACAATTAAGTACCAAAGGTAGCTCTTTTAACAAGCACATGCCATTGCACTGATAGGTATAATTACACTATAAAGCTTGCTGGAAAACACTTCAGGAAAAAAGATATAGGAGCATTCAGCGTTGCAAAAATTAGTGTATAACAAATCCCGGGTGATTTCAACTTTCTATCCAAGAGTATGCTACTGCATTTCAATTCCAAACTATATTCTCTGAAAAATAGGTTTTGCTCACTAAGTAATTTTAAGAATCTCTTCCAGTTAAGAGCTTTTCCCTTCAGATACTTCCACATGAATAAAAGTACCTGCCTATGAAATCTGTAAGGATGGGCTCAGTAATGTTGAGTTATTAACACTAGAGGGCTAAGCCCAGATCCGATATGGGGTAATAGTTCTCAAAAGCAAGAAATAGATTCATATTTTAAAGTGTAACATGCAGTTTACAGGTATTAGAAAATACCTTAAAATCTGTTAATCGCTACTGATTTTCATGTCATGTTATATAGCAGGTTATATAACAGGTAGCTTTTGGTAACTCTCTGGCTGTTGCAGAGTAGCTGATGTAGCCCTTAGAAGACCGCCCCCCCCCCCCCCCGGTGAGCTGTACTAGACTTTGGTTTTTTTTTTTAAAGTTTGTTTCACAGGATTTTTCTCTGTGCTGCTTAGCTGATAGCATAACTTCTGGCACTCTTCCTAGCTCCTGTTCTGTGTCTAGAACAGAACAAAACAGTACTTTAGGATATTTTCCCATCACTCAGAAGTAGTTTTCATTAAGGAAAACATTGGTCGCCCCATTACATAGATTAGTAGTACAATCCTAATCATTCCACTGATTCCAATAGACTTAGAAGGGTGTAACTCTGGCACAATAGATCCTCAATATACTTTGCAGGCTTATGGTCCAGTAGACTGGTAAAAGGGAACCCAACAAGGATATTCTTTAGGAAAAAGGGACACAATTTCTTTTTAGTTTTCCAGGTACCTTTCTATATTCCTACGATTGCCTACCCTGTTCAAGCAGCTGAGAAAGGCACAGAAAAAAACAAGGTACTGAATACCAGAGGTCAGAAAAGGAATATGCTTATAATAGCACAATGATATATTTGCAAACTTATAAAAACATCTCCATTAATAAGATATATACAATGAAGAATTGACACGCTACGAAGGACATACAATAAGACAGGATGCCAGTACATGCACATAATATTTACAAGTTGCCTTTGGATATGAGCTACATTGTTGTCCTTAAAACCACACAGTATGAATTGTTTTTTGAGTCTCTGGCCTCCTACAAGTGTAAGGTTGTTCATGACCGATGAAGATTGAAGCTAGGACATTTATCTTTTGAAGTTACAACATACTACATACCACTTATTAGCTTTTGAATTTTTGTCTTCAAAATTACTTGCACTAGGTTACTTATGACTGATGAAGATTTACACATCGAAACAGAAATGTAGCCGGCATCCTGTCTTGTTGTATGTCCTTTGTAGCTTGTCAGTTCTTTGTTGTATGTGTTCTATTGCAGTAATTTTGTTGCTGCAGTGTTATAGCTTGTCAATTCCTTATTGTATATATCTCATTATACTATGATATTTTTTATAAATACATCACTGGGCAATTATGCATTATATATTCCTTTCCTGACTTCTGCAGTTTAAACATTTCAGATTCCTAGGCCTAAACAGGATACTAAGTGGGGATTTTCCCCAATCATGGGAAATTCTTTCTCTCCAGTGCACATAATCCACTGTGGTCTTGCAGCCTTGACCTCCTACTGACTGTGCCAGCATTTCCCCCCCTCTAAACTTATGACAGAATAATGAATCCTGGCATTTATGTATATACAAACTACTACATCTTTCTCCATTCTCCTGTCAATAATAGCTCATGAAATTTCCTTGCCAGAATCTACCTTATTGCAAGGGTGGCAAGGTCTGATAAACAGGTAGGACTTCTAGGAAGGTCATGTGAAGGTTTGAAGAGGCAGAAAACATTTGTCAGAGATATTTTAAATCTAGGACTGGTCCATGAGGCTGGAGTTTATGAGCCAAAGCCTCCCTTACACTCAGGTTCTACAGTTTTAAGACTCACATGGCAAGGCTATACAGAATTCTTCCAATCTGAAACCATTTATTCCAGCTGGCTTAGACTGGAGTAATTGTGTATGGACTGAACTATTAATCTTTTAAAATAATTATCTGTGAAGTTACATAAGCCAAAAGAACAAGCTCATGGTAGCACTTCAATAAACATGCTTCATAGTGTTCAATTAGCAGTCAAACATTTCAAATGATTTTATCAGAGGGCCAAAGTTCCTGTGAGTTGTAAAGCAGAGACAAACTCCCAACATATAATTTGGCTCCCAAAATCAGCCATGAGAGGCCCCATCTGGAGGCTCCCCCCCCTTCCCTCCCTTAATGTAGCTTGAGAGTGTCATTTCCCTTGGGGAAAATGGTGCAGCAAGAAGTTAAATCTTCCTTATCCCACAACTTTGCCCTGTATCAGGTTCTATGAAGGGATTTTCATGCCTTACATATTATCTGTTGTTTTAAAGCATACTGCCTATGCTTCACGTTGTCTAATGTCAGTCCTAGAATTCATTATGTTCTGTTTCAGTATTTCTTCAACTCTGTATTGGATCCTTGCTAATGCTATGTCTTTGTAAACTTGCATTCATTTACCCTATGTTGTTGTTTATGGAAATGTCCTTGGCACTGTATGGAAATGTCCTTGATACTTGATTGTACTAATCTCATGCTATGTAATCCACCTTGAGTCTCAGTGAGATAGAGAGACAGATAGGGACAAATTACACATCTAGAGTTCCAATCAAAGACATCAGCACTCTGGCCCACAATGAAAATCCAGGACATGTCAAATCTCTTTAAGATGGAACTCCTACTGTAATGATAGGGCTTGGATGCCAATCCTCAGTACAAGCCCACAGTGTTCTCTACTCAAGAAATGGTCATAGCTAGTTATAGTCATTTGTTGAGTCCAATGACAAGGCAAGGCAATTGCAACTCGCAGCTTCAGGACTGCCATGAAGGGAGAACAAGATCACCTTTGGGGCCTGAAGTTATTGTAGGGATTGGGAAAGGGATATCAGGGGGAAAAAAACCCCAGTTGCCATGTCCTTAGAGCTCGTGACACCCTGGATTTCCCTGAAGAATGGGAGGGAGGGGTCCATTTTCCTGCTAGCTCCTTACATGCCCATAGTATCTGTTAATGCTCTCACTGATTATTTACAATCAAGCACAACTGTAAAGTGAAAACTATCTGTACTGTGTTTAAACAAGGCTGGGATCGCAGTTTGAAAAACAAGTTTAAAAAAGTGAAACTACGTTACAACTAAGAAGGTGCTTAAGAACAAGATAGAGCTATGTACAGTTAGGAGTATCCTTTTGCTGTGTGTGAGAGAAGTCCGCAAAAACATTTCAGTGGAACTCGGTCCATTACCTCAGAGGAGACTGGAGGAAGAATTCTCTTGCTTCCTGTGATTTTTTTAAAAAAGTATCCCTGGGAAACAGCCAGGAAGACCGTCTTCCGAGACTAGCAGCCCGATTCTTAACGAGTCGAAGTGGAAAGCCCCACTGAATTCAATGGGTCACTTCCAAAATCGGTTCGACTGCAACCTAGGATGTAAACGAAACTCTGACCCCCCGCCCCCCGGGGTCAGTTTTCCATTCGCTTCTCATGCCGTGATCCTAGGAGCGCGACCTTCGGCGTGAGCATCGCTTCTTCTCTTTTCCTCTCCCAAGTTTACCCGCCTTGAAAAAACTATCAGCAAGCGAGGGCAAGCGGAAAAATGAAGCCCGGGGGGCCGTGGCTTCAATGGACGTAACGGCGCATGCTCGGACCCACGCGCATCAGGCTAGGTAACGGCTCCCAGCGCGCACCACCCCTCGAGCTCTTTGGTGCACTTTCCCTCTGCGGAAGACTTACGCGCTCCGGCTCGAATGAGTAGAGCTCCTTCCGCTGTCGCCGCCGCTTGACCCCCAGGCTCATGGCCCCTGGGCGCGCAGCTGCTCCGTCTTCACGCTCGCCTCCGCCCCACTTCTCCGCTGCGCACCCGCCGCTCCGCCCCTCTTTTATCGCGACCAATCCTGCGAAAGTAGCGGCGCCCCGCGGCCCAGGTGGCGCGTTTCTAGTCCGCGGCCGAAGCGCTTTCTCGGCGCTGAACGCCCGAAGCCGAGCCCGCTCGAGTTGCACCTGTGGGCAGAAGCGCCGCTTAATTTTGCCCCGGGAGTTCTAGGGCGTTGTCCTGAGGCGGATTGGCTTTATAATGCTGAAAGTGTAGTTCGCTGAATTGGTGGGTGAGGTCTTTACGAGAAGCAGTGACTTCGTTAGGACCGAGCAAAACTTCACGAGGAACTCAGCAAGTTTTCGGAGTTATCCGAAATAAGTTTTCTTTTTCAGGCTCGCTATTTAAAATTAAAAAAAAAAGCGGGGGGGGGGGAGAAACCCAGATGTGACTGGGTTTGTAAGCGCCTTACCGTGGAGTAGAAGAGGTGTGATGCAGGAGTGCAGCAGAATCCTAGGCACGTCTTCTTGAAAGTAAGTTCAGTGGGGCTTGCTCCCAGGTAAGTGTGTGTGGGATCGCAGCCCTTCATTAGTTTAGTCTTTTTACACAAAGTGTAAAAAGATCTCAGAGGTGACTGAGCTGCTCTCAGTATGAAAATATATAAGCCAGCCCAGCAGTAATTTGGCTCTGCCTTAAACATTCATTGGGATATAGGTGCTGTTGGAAGCATATCTGCTTGCAGTTTTTGACTGCGTTAGAACAGTGGTGGTCAATTTTTCCACATTCAGAACCTAGAACCTACCTTTAATCACCCAGTGGCATGCATAAGACCACTAAGGGGCATGCATAGGTTGAAAAGTCGCATAGCAAAGTTGCCTGACAGGAAGAGGAGGAGGCCACAGTTATACTTGATCAGTTTCAGAGCTAGAACAATGGGCAGCCAACCAAGGGCCAAAGTAGACCTTTACTTTTTTAAAGAGTTCAGTCTGGGTTTCCTGGACCCAAATTAGGTTCCTCGCAGTAAAGCAGAAACTAGTTAGGCTTGGCTCAAGATGGGTAGCTGTGTTAGTCTGTAGCAGTAGAAAAGCACAAGAGTCCAGTAGCACCTATAAGACTAACAAAATTTGTGGTAGAGTATCTGAAGATATGAGCTGTGGCTCACAAAAGCTCATACTGTACCACAAATTTTGTTAGTCTTATAGGTGCTACTGGACTCTTGCTCTTCAAGCATTTGGGCTTGGAATACCATCATGGGGCTGGGGAAGACTCCCCCCCCCCACTGCAACAGAGCTGATGTGAGGAGTTATTTCCTTGTTTTTGCTGCACTATGTAAAGTATTCTGTGTGCATGGAGCAGCAAAAACAGAGAAATAACTCTCCCCCTCCCCAGCATTGTTTTGGTGTGGAGAGCTTAGGAGAGGCAGGAGCCCTTTCACCCCTGCAGCAGTATTGGAAGCCCAAATGAACTCTGCTTTAATTTTTAATAGTCGTTCCCCACCTCTAATAGCCATTCCCCACACCTGCTGTGTTGCTGTGGGAACCCAAATTGGAGAAACTGGATCCAACTCTAAAAAAGTGAACATCTAGTTTGGCTGTCAGAGAGCTGGGGGCAGGAAACAAAAAGAAAGAGGAAACAAAAAGCAAGTGTCAGGAGGTGTACAATAGAAAGGAACGAACTACTGCTTAGAGGTCCTTTCTACTGCTGAGTGACCTTGCCATTCTGCTGCAAAAGAAAAGCAGGTGTGACACCTTTGCATACTAGCAACATGACCTTCCAGAAAATAATTGTAGCTCTGCAAGGTCTCGTGATCTTAAAGTTGAACCTTTGTGACCCATCTTCAATTCTGAACTATGGGCTGGGAAGCCGACTGCTTTAGAGAACACCCAATATAGCCGTCCTGGCTAGTCCCATCATTAGGATACCACCTAATGATGGGACTTTGTCTATGGCAGAATCATGGTCTCCAGCCAATAAGTGGTCAGTCTTCTCTTTACTCTGTAGTAAAGTATACATCCTGGAATCAGCATAAGAGCTACTACATTACTCTTTTTTTTAAAAAAAAATGGATATTTTTAATTTACTCACCCCATAAAGGGGCTCAGAGTGGATTACAACATGAATAAATAATTACAATAAAACAACATTAAAATCATAAAATCCATTAGGCAGCAACCCAAGTTGCTCAACCTCCATCCAAAAACATTCCATGAGATGGGAACGGGCAGAATATATTCCAGTGGGAGACTGGGGTGAGTGGGTTCTTTATTTCTGTTCACTTGGTAATCCTTGCTGGAGACACATCTGATTCACCTTAAGTTATGTCTCACCTTCCATCATGGAAACTAGAGTGGCATATGCAGGATTCTTCAAGAGCTCTCCTGTCCATACACTGGCCAACTGATACTTGCTTGACTTGTACAGCCTGCCAATTAAGACCCTCTTCTCAATACCTGCTGTCTGTTCCTCTTGCAGAGGTGGGGTGGTATACTGGTGGGGAGAAGTGGCTATTTCCCCTGTGCTGGGTCACTCCCAAAGAGGTGATACCAAAGGTGGTTGTCCCTTTAGGGCTGGAGCACAAACTTACACTTTGTAGTTTAAAATCATCTTGTTAGCCACCTTAGATGCTAGCTAGGTAGAAAGACAAGCATATAAATAGTTTAAACTACAGAATAAACATGATCACATTGTTCTGAAATGAACTATTTCCAGCTGGACATCAAGTCAAACATAAAAAATTTCTTGCAAATAGAAAACTAGAATAAGTGTGGGTGGGGATGATGAGAAATGAAGCTCTTAGGAACCTTTTTGTTCTTTACCCTGAGATGCTGTCTTTCCATGTTTGAAGAGTTCTGTTTCTTTAAAAAGAGCAGCAATCAGGCATGCAATCCCCTGCTTCCAGTCTAAAATTATGTACCCATTGATGCTTTGAACATGCTGTCAGGTTCTTGGAGGCTTGCTGGTTTATTGCTACATGAGACTTCCTGATGTGTTGCTTTTATACACAGTGAAAGTGTACTTCATCAGCTGTATGATGTAAACCAAAAGACCTAAAGAACAGAAGAGTTTGAAGTACATGGAAGTTAACAAAATGAGAACTAAAGGTCACTGTGTAATCAACAGAGGAACTAAATGGGCTTATTAACCTGTAAATATCAAAATGCTAAAAAGCACTCCAAGCCCCCTTCACATTCTAGCTGGAGCTGAGAGACTCAGGTGCTGCCTGATACTGTCCCAGTAGAAAAGCCTCATTTTTTTGCTGGGCTTGAGGCCATCAGGGCCAGACAAGAGGATGAACTCAAATAAGAGCATTTTGGGGGAAAACATTTTTGTTGTTTTTAAGAGCTATGTATTATATTCTCTATCCTTCCTTTGGAGAACATAGTGGTGTACCTGGTTATCCCTTTCTTCATGTTATCATCGCAACCCCATGTGGTAGGTCAGGATGAGAAAGAATGATTGGCCCAAAGTTACCGAGCTTCATGATGAGCATAAATTCAAACCCAGTCCTAGACGCATATTCGAACCTCTGTAACATTTGGTCCTTGGTTCTTTCATCTTGCAACCATCTTGTCTGGCAACCCTCTCAGAACCATCTATGAACCCTCTATGGAAATTTGAGAAGAAGGGAAGAAGGAGGATGGGATAAAATGTACCCCTTTCCTATTAGGGGGACTTGGTGGTGATGGAGAGTGTCGTCAAGTCATAACTGACTTATGGTGACCCATGCTGGGATTTTCAAGGTGAGCGACTAAACAGGTGGTTTGCCATTGCCTTCCTCTGCATAGCAGCCTTGGTCTTTTGGAGGTCTCCCATTAAATTACTAACCAAAGTGGGCCCTGCTTAGCTTCTGAGATCTGATAAGATTAGGCTTGCCTTGATTATCCAGGTGAGGGTGCAAGGGGGCCTTGTGTTTGTGTTATGTGCCGTCAAGTTGCCCTATGAATGAAAGGCCTCCAAAACATCCTATCATTAACAGACTCGTTCAGATCTTGCAAACTGGAGGACGTGGCTTCTTTTATTGAGTCAAGCCATTTTATTTTAGGTCTTCCTCTTTTTCTATTGCCTTCCACTTTTCCTAGCATTATTTTCTTCTCCAGTGAGTCTGATCTTCTCATTATGTGACGAAGTACAATAGCCTCAGTTTTGTCATTTTAACTTCTAGGGAGTATTCAGGCTTGCTTTGATCTAGTACCCACTTATTTGTCTTTTTGGCTGTCCGTGGTATCCGCAAAACTCTCCTCCAGCACCACATTTCAAATGAATCAATTTTCTTGCAGGCACTTTTTTTCACTGTTTCAAGTTTCATGTACATAGTAATGGGGAATACCATAGTTTGGATTATCTTGATATTCGTCCCCAGAGAAATATCTTTATCTTTAAGAATCTTTTCTAGTTCCCTCACAGCTGATCATCCAAGTCTCAATCTTCTTCTGATTCCTTGGTTGCAGTCTCCCTTTTGGGTGATGATTGAGCTAAGGAATAGACAATTTCAATAGGAATAGAAAATTTCAAGGAATAGACAATTTCAATTTTCTCATTGTCAGTTTTAAAATTGTGTAATTTCTCAGAAGTCATTACTTTTGTCTACTTGATGTTCAGATTTAATCCTGCTTTGGAGCTTTCTCCTTTAACTATCAATAGTTGTTTCAAGTCTTCAATATTATCGGCCAGTAACATGGTGTCATCTGCATATCTCAAATTGTTAATGTTCCTTCCAACAATTTTCACTCCACCTTCTTCTAAATCCAATCCAGCTTTCCTTACGATATGCTCTGCGTAGAGGTTGAACAGGTAGGGAGATAATATGCATTGTTGTCTGACACCTTTGCCTTTTGGAAACCATTTTGTCCTCTCCTGTTCTGTCCTCACAGTAACCTCTTATCCAGAGTACAGATTGCACATCAAAACAATCAGATGTTACGGCGCCCCCATTTCTTTTAACACTATCCGTAGCCTGTCATGATCCACACAGTCAAAAGCTTTGCTGTAATCTATAAAACACAGGCTGATTTTCTGAAATTTGCTGATATGTTCCATTTGCCATTGTAAATTTGCAATGGGATCTCTATTGCCTCTTCCTTTTCTGAATCCAGCTGGAACAGCTGGCATTTCTTGTTCTATATGTGGAAAGATTCTTTGCTATAGAATTTTGAGCATCGCTTGGCTTGCATGGGAAATTAACACGATAGTCAAATATTTGTTGCACTCTTTGGCATCCCCTTTTTTGGGAATTGGAATGTAGACTGAGTATTTCCAGTTTGTGGACCATTGTTTTGTTTTCCATATTGATAGATTCTAGTAAAGATTTTGATGGACTCCGTTTCTGTAGCTTGAAATAGCTCTATTGGTATTTCATCTACTCCAGGTGCTTTGTTTCTCCCAATCGCTTTGAGTACAGCTTTCACTTCACTTTCTAAATTTCTGGTTCTTCATCAAAAGATTCTTTGTCAAAGGTGTCTGTCATCCTTCCATCTCTTTTGTATAATTATTCAGTGTATTGTTTCCATTTTTCCTTTATTTCCTTTCAGTCATTGCCTGGTTTCTTTCTCTTTTGTTAGTGTAAGAAGTGGGTCGTGATGCCTTATCAGATAGGCTGTATGAATGCTCTTTTGTTGGCTTGATGTATTCTGGGGCTAAGAGTTCTGTCAGCCATAGTATTCCCAAGGCTGGATGTCCTTTTGGACCTTCTGAGCCTCATCAGCATAGAGGGGATGAACATACTTCTTGGTTGCCTTCGTTGCCTTCAGGCAGCTCAATCCTAAGCTTTGAGTCAATGTCTCCGCTCATGCATTGACATAAATGAGGCGCCAGTCTGCCACTCCCTATGGACTTGTGCAGGAGAGTCCCGCTGGCACCTGAGTGCAGCAAAGCGAGGCGCAGCTGCTGCCAGGAGTACCCGCCTGCTGTTCCCCTGACAAACCCACTCACACTAGCCAGTGGCTGCACTGTTCCCCGACAGGCAGGTGAGGGGCAGGGGGGGAGGGGCGCAGCCAGTAGGGACGTCATGATCCCTGCTGCCCTCCAATAGCCCCCCCCCGTTAGGGAGCAGGCATCCCTGCCAGGGAGGGGGGGCAGAAGTGACAGTGAAGGTACAGATCAAACACCCACCCTCTTGCCCAGCCAGCCCCCATTTCCGATGAGGGCCAGGCCGGTGGCCGCAGCTCGGTGTGCCTGCAAATCCCGCCCCCCCCCCCCCGCCGCTGCAGCAGCGAGAAACAGGTTCCCCCTTCCTGAAAATTGGGACCAGAAAGCCTGCAGCACTTGGGAGCAGCCCCCAGGATCCGGAGAGGCATGTGGAGGGAGCAGCTTCTTCAATGAGTGACAGGAATACCCATCGGAAACCACGCGAGAGGCCAGAAGGGAGTGCAAAGCGCCCACAGACTTGCGGCACTGCCATTTGAACACATCACTGCATCACAATGTTGTGAGAATGTGGGTTGGACCTTGGGAGCCATGCCCCAGTCCAGGGGTGATGCCCCCCCAGTGGACTGATAGCCCACAGGAGCAGAGAAACTGCTCCAGGGGGGCTGCCGTTTACCCCCTCTCCGTGCCAGATTTCCCAAGTCCATCCCTGCTTCTGCAAACAGCAAAATGGAGGGTGGTCCATCCTCCCAGAGGAGGACCTTGGAGATCCTAAGATGTCGCTCTACATCCCGTACATTCTGGCAGTAACTTCCACCTTCCTCTCTGCCTGGCTTATGAGATGCCAGCAGCTCAGTCTGTCAGAGAATGAATGTCCTCAGTGGAACATCCCCCCACCCCTGCCCTGCCAGACATTCATGGGCCACACTTCAGTTCCCACCCCACTGCCTGGAGTTACATTGAGGGAAGGGAAGGGGGCAGGGAAGCTGGACAGGGCGCCACTTGACACTTGCTCCTCCTGGCAGCAGAGCCTACCCCATTGGCCCCAGCCCCAAGCCAGGAAAAATTTGCGGGGATGTGTGAGAAGACATCCTGACTGGGAGTTGGGGGCGGCGGCAGCTACTGTCAATGTCAAGGGAGCGAGCAAACATACAGGAGTTTCTTGTTTTTCAACACATATTTTATTAAACTGGGAAAGGTGCAGAGATCCTCCGGAAGTATTTCTTGCCAATGTGGCCGAGCTGTGGGCTGCCTTGTTAAACTGCTCCCTGGGCAGAACCTGAATGGCAGTCGCGGAGGCTTACTGGGCGGGGAGGGCTCAGACACTCATGCTCCTTGGTCTCCCAGACAAGTGGCGATCTGCCTGCAAGGGAAAAAGATACATGTGTTGCACGTGACGTAGGCAGGTGCCCAGCTGAGGCCAAGCCCAATCTGCAATGTCTGGGAAGGTGTCCATTAGTTGAGAGCTGTGGTGGCAGCTCCACAGGTGCAGCTCGCAACCACATGATGCATGATCCTCTGGTGAGACAGTGCTCTGCCTTGGGATAAGCTTATCCTGTGGGGGGAAAAGTCAAGTGGCTGAGGACCCTCCAGTAACAGGGTGTTACAAACACCCAGTCAACCCAATCACTGGCCATGCTTCCTCCTCTGCTGAGAGGGGCCCCAGCTGAGGGAATCTGATGAGAGCACCCACATGAGTAGCTGCCCCTCCCCCCCAATTGGCTGTGTCATGAGTAGTTTTCTGGGGAACTGCCTCTGTGGCAGGCAGTGGCTGCTGCCACCCCCCTCCCCTGCCGAGCCTCACCTGAAGAGGCTGGCAGTCAGGTGAGTTCAGGTGAGGGGGACAGCTGGCACAAATCAGCGAGCCGAGTTAGCTGCCGCCCCAGCTCCTTCTTACTTGTCAGTTCTCTCTCGCTCCTTACCAAGCTGGAACTCCAGAGTCAGATAACCTGCAAGGGGACATGGGTGGTTATTGTTAGTTAGTCAGACATTCTGGACTTTGCCCTTCTTCCCTTGAGCAAAGTTCTCCCAGTTTTCCCACTACGTCCCCCCAGTGCACTCATGGCCCACCACTGCGAGTACCCACTTTCCTGCCTCGCACACAAAGTCCCTGCGGAAAGAGGCTGTCGGCCCCTCCGGCCGCTGTCCACTTACTTGAGTTTGTGAGTGACGCAGCCAGAGGTTTTGTAGGGTGCGTGGGCAGGTGTGATTGGGCATGGGGTGGGGGGCTCACCCACCCCAGAAGTGCACTCGGATTGCTCCACTCGGTAGCCACCATCCTATGCCCCGTTCAGGCCATGGGGGCAGGGCTGGGCACAGGAGGAGGGGCCCAAGTTTTCCCATTCAATGGGCGTCTATGGGCTATGTCTGCTTTTTTTGTGGCATAACTTTCCGCTGCTGCAGGGGGCATTTCCAGGCCTGGGGAAGCTTAGGCAGCCGACTGACTTGCAGCTTGTCCCCCGCCCAGCCCCCTACATAGCCACCCGGCGTGGCCACCTGGCTGCCCAGTGTGGCCACGGGCGGCAGTCCGCCTGCAGTAGCATGCCTCCCTGCCCGCTGGCGGAAGGGAGCGTTATGCTCGTCTAAGTGCAAGTTGCGCCCACATAAGCCTTAGTTCTTATGCAGTTTCCACCCGCCCCCCCCCCCCCACTTAGGATTGGGCTGTTAATCTTATCATAGTGTTCCTTAGGGCTGGATGCATTCTGAGGATAAGTTGCTTTATTGCTGCTAACACTGAGGCAGTATCAGGTAGGGAGCCATGTTAGTCTGTAGTAGAACAGCAAGGAGCTGTATCTGAAGACGGCCACTTTGACTTTTGAAAGTTTATACCTTCAGAAAATCTTGTTGGTTTCTACGGTGCTACCAGACTCAAATAATATGGAGGTAAAAATTCTTGAGTCCATTCTCACTGCCCATGTGGGAAACTGAGGAACTTACCCCCTACAAATTGAAAGAGTCAAAATATTCTATGGCTAGTCTCTGATAAAAAGAGATAGAAACACCTTAGCCATATAACCAGAACCCTCTGTTCATGTTAGAAGGCAGGAATGATTTGAGGGAGAGGCCACACCTTGCCTGCCCATTTTAAGCTCTATCTTCGGACATGGGAACACTAGAGTTATCCCTTTGTAACTGCCTTTTCTTTCTCAACAAGAGAAATAGTTAAGTTATAATGAGAGTGCCCTGCTTTTATAGATGTTGAATACCTGCAGTTCCCTGTAGCACTACATCCATTTGCTGCTGCATATACACTTGAGATGACACGTTACTGCTGTTCCCGTTTCTTAATAGCAAGTTACTAATATGTGGCTCTGCAGGTTTTCAGCTCTGATCAATAATGGTGTTTGGATAACATCCCTTGTGGTTTTCAGCATTTTTTTACCAATCAGAACACAAGCTAGGGTTGTTGTTTCTTGTTCTGTCTTGGTGGAGATTGGTGGATACTATTCTTGTTTTTATCACTCAAGAAAATCTACAATCCACAGGCAGACTCATATTTTATAAATAATAACAATCATTAAAAAACCAGGCAACTCTAGAACCATTATCTTGTTTTGGTGGGAGAATCCCACTTTGTTAACATACCTTCAAGAAGCTTTGCATTGTGATAGCTCTCAGTAAAAATGCTTTCAAGAGCATATTATTTCTTGAAATATGCTAATCAAATGTACAAAAGGCGAGTGTAATACAAAGGAATTTTATGACTGAAGGGTTAAATAAAAGTGTATGGTATTGTATCTGAGTATGAGAGTCAAAATAATCATTTTACCCCGGTCTTCTTATGGAGAAGTCCCATAGCTTAGTGGAACATGCTTTTCTGTTAAAAGGAAAGCAGGTAAGCAAGGCTGGCAAAGACCTTGGAGAACTGCAAGCAATCATTGTAGGCAATACTGGATTATGTTGATGAACCACTTGTCTGACTCGGTATGGGGCAAATCCACATGTTCATAACACTAAGAGAAAGATATATCAGCTAGAGCCAGGATAACCATTGTATGACTCTAGAAGGTATTTTAGTTTTGTTGCCTGAAAAAAAAAATCCATCCGTTTTTAAAGCGCTATCACCCCATGGGTTTATTGTGGGGTTTGTTGCGGGCGAGGTGGGGCATATATCACCTGCTCCTACCCTAATATAAATTAAATTGTTTAGTTTTGATTCAGGCTTCTTTGACACAGACTGAGTGTTTTGGCAGCTCCTTTGAACGCTGTTGCCATGTTTCACATACAGAAAGCAGAGTGGCAACAGTGCAATAACTGCCCTGCTGGGTCAAGACATCATCCTTCAGTCTGCCATTAGGTTTCAAATAGCAGCCATATCCAGATGCCTTTAGAAGCTCATAAGCAAGGCATGAAAGTGGTAGCTTTTCCTCTCTGCCCCTGGCTGGTTCAGAGGTATATTGGCATGGGGCCCAAAATCCACAGACTTTGCAGAGTGGGACTTATGCAATTCCTTCTCCTACTACAGCCCTCTGACACCCCCCCCCCCATTTTATTCTTGATAGTTAGCAGACCCTCAGGACAGCAGGAGGAAATGGGGATCTGCAGTGGGATGGTGGAATGATGGCAATAGTGACCTCTTCTTCTGTAAATGGAAATGCCATTTCATCAGGGGAACTGCATGGTAGCTTGCTAATTTCAAGCACAAAGGTTTCATTCCACTATCATAGATAACAGTAGAGATGCAACTGGATTTCTTATCCCTTCTGATTCTACAGAACCCATGAGTCTTTTTTGTTGTACCATTTTCTGTTTCCTTGTAATGAATTTTTTCTCTGTAATACATATTTCCATATTATTTGTGCATCAGTAAATCAACATTGTATGTACATTATATATATAAATGACTTTTGTTATATATATCAGGACATAAAACATGTAAATGAAACAAATCATCAATACCGGCAATGAAAAGAGGCAGACCAAAACTGATTAGGTAACCCAAAAAAGTTGAGACGCAAATGTCCGGGGTCAGCAGCCCAGCCCCCGGACTTGCTGGCAGGCAGCGGCGGGGGGCAGCCGGGAGACAGCAGTTCAACCGTTCTGACTGGCAAACAAAGCCAGAACCTGCCTACTCCAGGGGAAAGGGGCGAAAGGCCAAAGCCTCAGAAGGCTGGGGGGAGCAGGGAGAGGCCAGCTAGTCCCACCCTCCAGGGGGAAGAGAGGGGGCTAAACAGGCTAGAGGTAAAGGGCCAAGGCAGGGGGAATAGAGACCCAGAGCCCTTACCAGCCAAGGAGGAGAAGCAGCCACTACAGCCCAGAGCCACGCCCCGGCGAGAGGACAGTAGCCTGGCTCAGGAGTTGCTAGGAGCCAAGCCCCTCCAGGTGGAGCTGCCACAGGCATTCTGGGGTAGGAGATGGGTAGCCCCGCCCAGCAGCAATGAGCAGGCAGCCCAGAAGCTGGCCAGGGCAATTCCTCACGAGCAAGGCCAAGGAGGCTCAGCAGCACAGCAGCCGGCTGGGGCAGTTCCTCGTGAGCAAGGCCAGGCTAGCTCAGCAGTTCAAAGGCCTACTGGGGCAGCTCCTCATGAGCAAGGCCAAGGAGACCTCAGCTGGGGATGGCTCGCATTCAACCCCACCCTGCCAGTAAGGCAAGGAAGCCAAGAAGGGATTAGTGGTAGGAGGGAAACACCTGAGGGAAGGCACAGCTGGGCCAAGTCAGGACAGGGAACAAGTCTAGAAGGAGGGCGGGGCGGGGAAAGGAAACCCTATATAAGGTGGCTGGGAAGAGCTCTGAGGTGGTGGGTGTGAGTAAGGAGAGATGGTGTGGAGTGAGAGCAGAGCAGTGTGAGAGTGGAGGCTTGGAGGAGAGTTCTGGGAGGAGGAGATGATGATGGAGGACGCAGAGGGTAAGCGGACCAGGTTGAGCAGGCCAGCGAGTGGATTGAGAGGGAGCCAGGGTGATGTATACTGCCCCTCCTTCCACAGAGCAGGGTCCTGCAGCATCCCTGGCACCCCTCTGATGTCAGGGCCGGCCCAGCTGGGGCCCTGCCCAGCGGCGGCAGTGACAAGCCCTGACAGCAAACTCCAAAAATGACTGAAGACAATGACAATATATGGAAACAAAAAACAATCAAAAGGGGCGTATTCATCCATTCTCACACAATTAACATATTAATATATTAACTACTGTTTTCCTATTTTCCTGATTTCTTAAGATAAGAGTCACATGCTGATTTTACATTGTAAGATTTCTAGGGAAGGTAAAAGTCAGAGGTTTTGAAATGGATTTTGGCCAGTAGTGCTTAATTGGAGAAACCATCTTCTATTATAGACCAGTATTTAGTCCCAAGCCTAGATAAAACTAGTTATGAAATTATTTGGTTCCATAGTAAGACACTACTACTCAGGGCTTTTTGGGGGGGAAAGAGGTGGTAGAACTATTATCACATGTGTGCATGTGAAGTGTGTGCGCGCTCCCAGAAATGTGTGATGATGTCACTCCTGGAAGTGATGCCACTCCTGGGAGTGATGCCACTTCCCAGAACCCAGCACAATGCATTACGACAAGATAAATGTTAGTAAGCTTTGAAAATTACAGTAGTATAAGAAAGGTTTTTTTCCCTTTCTGTATCCTCTACAAAAAGTGGAATCTTCCATTCTCTTTCCCAAACATTTCATTTCTTTGGAATCATGTTTTAAAATATGCAAGAAGGAGGGGGCCTCTAAAAATCCAAAACCCATCTCACAAATCTACATTCTAACAGATTTCCTCTGCCAGCGTAGAAAAAAAATTCTAAAACTCTTTCTCAAAATTCCACAGAGTCTGAAATTCCTAATCTAATGAATATTGAATTTTCAAGGAGGGTTTTGCTTTACTGGAGCAATTCTAAATTAGATACTCAACTTTAGCTGTATTAGAGTTATACTTGGTTTAAAAAGAGAAGGGCAGGCTCTAAGGCCAAGTAATTTTCTGCACAGTTATGGTATATACTGATTCATAATAACTCTGCCATTGCTATGCTAGATTAGTTCTCTATTATGAGTATTCTTATTTATTATTTATTTACTCAAGGTAGCTTACATCATTCTCCTGTCCTCTCTTTTATCCCTGCAATAATCCTGTGAGGTTGGTTAGACTGTGTATGACTGGCCCAAGGTCATCCAGGTAGCTTTCATGGCAGAGTGGTGATTTGAACCTCATTCTCTCGAATCCTAGTCCAACACCTTAACCACTACACCATATTATGTTATTAACGAGAATGCAAAAATGGCTAAGTAAAGCCACAATATTTTAGCAGTGTTTAGAGTCCGTAGCATTCCTTTCCAAATTAGTTGTCCATTCCTTTAAAGTAACTGCATTCTGCTTTGTTTGTACAGCTTCTTTTTTGTTTGTTTGGGTTCTGTGGGGCTAATTTATGAACCAAACTTGGCAACACAAATGTAAGTTAAGGATTTTTTTTTAAACCAAACCTTTCAACATAATACAATTATGTTTTTAACCAAACTCATAGGTGCAACAAAGAACAGAAACTTGCAGCCAATAATGTCTTTAAATTCAGCCAAGTAACTGGTTGTCTTTTGAAACCACTTCAGGGGTAAGCAAGGTCCAACTTTTCAGGTCCCACCAAATGCCAGAGTCCTTTGCTACAGTCCTCTTTGATTATGGAGCAAACTGGAATCCATGCTTCTGTTTTTAGCTGGGAATTACAGCCCTGCAATAATATGATTGCGGTAATAATACCAAACTAAATATAACACACACACACACAACTTTTACTCACTATTGTTCACATACGTTTCCCATTACCTTATTCAAGGTAATAAGGGCACACAAAATTTTATCATGCTCCTCTGCAACCAGCCTTCTCAGCTGCTCAGCTCCAAACACTGACTCTGCCCTACTGGGTTAAACTAACTAGGTCATGGGGTTATGTTTGCATTTGATGCATGTATTTATTGTTATTTATTTAAAACATTTATTAGCTGCCTTTCCTCCAAAAAGGACCTCAAGGTGGCTGGGGTTCCTTTTTAATATAAATATAAGAACAGTAAAAAAGAAGATTTTAAAACAGTGAAAATACATTAGTGGTTTAGCAAAAGCCATCCTAAATAAAACCGTCTTCAGCTGCCTCCTGAAGATAAAATGGGGGGCAGGCACACCTCCTGGGGATATTGTTCCATAATTATGGAACTGCTACCAAAAAGGCCCTCTCCTGTATACCCCCCAGCTGAGCTTCTTTGGTTGATGGGACAGTCAGGAGGTCCTCTCCCTGTGATCTTTACTCCCAGGCAGGAACATATGGGAGCAGACAGTCCTTCAGCTATCCTGGTCCCAAGCCATGTAGGGCTTTAAAGGGTAGAACCAGCACCTTGATCTGTGCGTGGGAGCAGATCCGTACCAGTGTAGTTGCTCTAATATTGGGGTCATACGTTCTCGAAAGCTGGCCCAGACCAACCCGCTACCTGCAGCATTCTGCACTCGCTGCAACTTCTGAACCATCTTCCATGGTATTCAGTATTGTAAACAGGACTATATTCAGTAACCTGTAGTGATTTAGGGTGCAATTCTAAGGACTTTTCCTGAGAGTAAGCTCCATTGAATAACAAGATCTTACTTCTGAGAAGACCATCTTAGGATGGTTCCCTAACTCCCAATAAAGTTGATAAATGGTGTTTGTAAGTCACTCCCTGTAACCAAGGGCATACGCTTCACCACCACAGACCATTCTGTCATCTGTCACCTTTATATTAAATATGGCAAAGTCTTATAAGCAGAAATTATAGTTTTGATGAATAAAGGCTCTTCCCGCTCCGCAACACACCTTCCCATTCAAATGTAAATTATATACTGCTCAGAATATTTTTGACAAATACAGCATTACAGTAGGTTATTCTTTCTGTGCTAATACTGAAGGTTTTCCTTGTCTTCAGTATTAGTACAGAGCTGATAACCTGCATTTGTATCCTGATCCTACACAACAAATGCTAATGCCATGCACTAAATTTTTTTTGTTCTGAAATGAATGCTAATTTTAAACTCCCCCCTCCAAAAGCTGTTAATAAAAAAGACGGATAGTAAAAATCTCTAATAGCACGACAGTTGCTTGTCTTCAGAGTCTGTGGATGCCATCTACAGACAAGCAGCTATCTTTACAGCTTGAATGTGTAAAAAGACTCATTTCTGAGAAACATTTTTAGAGCTCAGGATGACCCTGTTGGTCCTTATATTTAAAGGAAGATGTGTAGTTAAAATACATTATCTTTACTAAAGATACGGGAAATTATTTTTAAAAATTTAAAAACTGATTTGGGGTTGTTTATTTACTTCACTGAGTTGCCTCACAGCATTCTCTTATATCTTCATATTCATATTTATGTGTAATGCTTTGCCCTCACTTTTCAAAGACTTATCAGCAACTTTGGAATTTTTAAGGCAACTTTGTTGATTAGGTTCTTGAGTTTTGGTTGGTCTGGGGGTAAGTGTAGTTTCAAAACCTGGATGCTATTGAGGAAGCATGGGGGGATGGACAGTTTATCAATCCCAGCCCATTCCCCAAATCCTCCCTTTCAGGATTCTCTTAGAGTCTTGAGCCTCTAAGAATTTAGAGAATCTAATTGTGGTTAATTCACCCCTCCCCCTGTCACTCAGTTGCCTTCAATATTCTATCTCTTCTTGAGCATTTTCAGTCTTCATGAGACCATTTTCCGCATATTTTTCTGCATAGCTGTAGAGAAAAATAGGTGAACAACCATCCCTTGTCTGTGGGTGGCCTTGTGTGGCTTTCATTATGCAAACGGGGGCTGGCCAGGGTACTATTGTCCTTTCTAGTCACCCTTACCACATGTGTAGAGAAATCACACTATGTGTGAACCTGAAACAGGATTCTGGTGGGAGGTATGTATCAAGACTGAATAGATGGGTGTTATCCCTTTCAGATAAAAAATGGTAATTTCATATATTGAAAGGGTCTCACGTACTGCATTTTCTCCATATGCATGGTAAAACAAAGTGATAGGACTTATTAGAAGTAGGGATGCTATTGTTTGTGTGTGTGTGGGTGAAAACTGAAGGGCATTTTGTTAATGTGTGTATATTTTATTTTACAATTGTGGTTTATATTTGCTCCAGAAGTCATTCCCCCCGCCCCTTTGGATAGAAGAATGGAGTATAGTTTTAACTTAAAGCTCACTGGATAACCTTGAGTAAGTGACTCTTTCTTAGTATAGCCTATCTCACAAAATTGTTGTGATGAAAAAATGGAGAACCATGTATGCTGCCCTGCATCTGTTGAAGAAAGGGTGGGATAAAAATGGTCTAGAAAGATACATGCATTCCAGCCATATCTCAGAATCATCTGAGACGGGGCAAGAGCTCTAAATATTTAAGTAGTTCCTGTACAGTTCCATTTTAAACAATGAAAGTTTTTAAGATTAGGAGGAAACAAATAGTTCTAGTCCTGGGTTCAGTTAAACTGGTAGGATAGCAACTTCAGACGCATTCAGATGGACAATTTTCATTTAGCACATGTGCTACATCAGAACGCTGAAAGTGCTTTTGAACAAACACAGCTTTTTCTGACAAATTGTGGGTCCCTGGCAATATAGAATGTTCGCCTACTGTAATGAGGGTGGTTATGATTTGGGAAGACCCTGATTCAAATCTCGCATCTACAGTGACTCATAAGATGTTTTTGGGAAACCATTCTCTCTCACACTTGCATTTGCTATGAGGGGATAATTTGATTTGCTTCACATCCTAGGATAACTGAAATATATCCCAGGAACTCAGGTTGTGCTGTTCAGAAAGTTGTGTGTGTGAGGGGAGGCAGGGGGAAGATACGTTCAAATGGCTCTGCCATCATGCAACTATCTTTATTAAGTGAAAGGATTCATTAGATCTATACCTACAATTTTAGTCCTGCTGCTAGTCTTGTGTTGTATTATTGATGTTTCACTGTTGCTTTTATTGTTTTTAAGTTCTGTCTTTTGAATTTTTACGTGTTGTTTTTTAAGATGCTCTGAGGACTATATGCAGGTAAATAGGGTAAGTAACAAATAAGCATCATTCCTTAGAAGTAAATGCCTTTGAATTTACTTCCAAGTTACTGTTCTTAGTACTGCAAACTTTAGCATAGCTTATGTAGGATATCCATCACAATGTAAGGCAATTGCAGCATGCTGTTGCAACCCCAGACAGAGCTATACCCTTCTAAGCCCATTGACTTGGGAAGGAGAGCAAAACAATGGCATTTTAAAGGTGCTAATTAAACACGACTATTCATGGCTTCAAAATTATATGCTGATATACTAAGTATAGAAGTAACAGGTAGGGAGACCTGGAAAGAATTGGGGAGGGGGCATTACATTTTCCTTCCCCCCACTATTTATTATTTCTCTTCCCTGAAAGCCCCCATAGTCTCTTTCCCTGCTTTCTTCTCCTCTTCCCACCAGCCAACCTATCTTTATCTGCACCCCATCTTTTTCTTTCTTTCCTTCCCCTGGCAGCTTCCACCTCTGAAAACTATGGCTGAATTGTGCAGCGCCACTGAGCTGGACCCAGTGCTGGCTCGGCCACCAGTTGTGCAGTAGCTGAACTGGCAAGGACTTGCGGTGGCACCTTATTTTCCCTTGTATTCCCCTCCCTACAATATTTCCTCTTTCCCTTCTCATGGCAGTCTCAGCCCTCATATCCTCACCTTTTTGAGTTTGGTGTAGTGGTTAAAAGCATGGGACTCTAATCTGGAGAGCTGGGTTTGATTCCCCATGCCTCCACTTGAAGCCTGCTGGGTGACCTTGGGCCAGTCACAGCTCTCCGGAGCTCTCTCAGCCCCACCCAGCTCACAAGGTGTTTTGTTGTGGGGATAATAGCGGCATACTTTGTAAACTGCTCTGAGTGGGCATTAAGTTGTCCTGACGGGTGGTATATAAATTGAATGTTATTATTATATATTATTTTACCTTTCCCTACTTGCCTCTGTCCTTTCCATGTACCAACCAACCTACCTTGTATCTGTTTTCTATCTTTAGCTATATTATTTATTTACTTCATTTATACCCCAACTTTGTCCACAATGGGAATCTAAAACGGGTAGCTTCATTTTCTTTTCCTCCGTTTTATTCTCACAACAATCCTGAGAGTGTGACTGGTCCAAGGTCATCTTGTAAGCTTCCATGGCAAAGTGGTGATTCAAACCTGCGTCTTCAGATTCTAGTCTGAAACTCAAACCACTACACTACATTGGTGGCAGCTGTTGAACAGTAGCAAGCAGCCAAGCCTGGGTGAGTCACACAGATTGCATGGTATCAAGTTTCCAGGAATTGCTCCCGGGCCTAGCCTTAACGTGTCCTCCTTGAAAGGCCAAAACGTCCCTGGAAAGGTCCCTGCCTTTTTACTGAGAGAAACAAAGACTTGAAAGCTGGCAGTACAGTTGAGGTTGTTTTGCAAGCCCCACAATCACTACTCATAGAGCATTCATTTCTGTTATTGGGAGGTGGGTTAACTTCCATATGTCTCTCTCTCTCTCTCTCTCTCGGTGTTTAGATTTCAGATTTTTCTGCAATCCTGGTTTGTTTGCCAGGTTTGTAGTAATACCTGTCTGGTTTGTTCATGGCTCCGGTCTCTGAATTTAAGCATCGACAGAGTTGGCCATGTTGAGAATTAGATTTATTGATTTGTGAATTATCTGTATTATTATTGGTTAGTGAATTATCAGTAACTGAAAATGCACAGCATGTTTCTGGCTAAATATTACAAAAATACTTTGTCTGTAAAAGGATTGTATACATGAGCTCCCCAACCCAATTAATACATAATAAACAATGTGGATGCTCCCAACAGTGCTACAATTTCCCAGCTTTGAAAGAGGGGGCATTATCAGAGAAAATGAAGGAGGAGAAAAGGATTAAAGTATTCCTTGTAGACAATTGGTTAAATTTTTATGTACTTTATTATATAGCCACGGAGAAATAAAACTTACGTATAGAATGTAACCTTGTATTTGCCTTGAATTAATTTTAACTCGGTTGTCATACATTTTCCCTGGACTTCAATCATTTCTTTTCTGTGATCTGGAAAGACATGTCCTCTGTCCACTGTGATGACTTTGACTGGCTATGTGTGAGGAAAGCGGTTTTAAGGCCAAAGAGCTTAAAGAAGTAAATCCTGTCTTCCTACTTCAGATAAAAATAGTGGTTCCAAAGGGAGCACTGGAACAGAATTCAGTTTAACTGTGTTAATTTTTAATGGGGGAATTTCTCCTGTGAATACATTGAAATAAAAACTGATTTTGTCAGGAATATGTTTTAACCATTTCAACAGTACCTCCCAAATTGTTTTTATAATATTGGACTTTCATATTATAATCATTTGCAATTTGCCGTTCTTAAACCATTATGATGTAGACAAAATTTGATGAAGCTCAGTGCAATCTTATGCAGAAATAAGTCCCACTTTATTCAGTGGCATTTACCCCCAGACAAGCGTGAATAGGATTGCAGCTGCAATCAAGAAACACGGGCCTAAAAAGTTACAAGTTATAATCCCAGGTTTTCCAATTGGATTACTCATGTGTAGTTGCTTACAGAATACAACTGTAGCTGACAGTCCATGTGGTCCTAAAGATACCTTTAATGTGTTTTACGTAGATTTGGATATGGACTGTCTAATCTGTTTCCTTTTAATTTGAGGTGAATACCTGCACATCTGGAAACTGTGGTTTTCCTACTCACAGAGCTGCCCCATTCATTTCAGTAGAGCTTGTATTGGCTGAGTGGTTGGAGGATTATACTGTCTGGGAGGTTTGCCAGATTAATTTGGACTGCTGCCTGTTGTTCAATCTGGAGCCACTGAAGCCCTTGGTTTCTCTGGGACCCTGCTGCCAGATATTCCATATGGGAGGCCCAGAAATATAGCCTAACATTAGGGAGATTTAGTTCTCCCATGTCTCAATGGGCCTATACATTTTTAATGACAATTCTTGTTTTTTGCCTACTAAATGAACCTTGAAAAGGTCTTGTGGAGCTTATTAAAGTGTGAGGTTTTAAATTTTCTGAAACAGTTGTAGTTGATATAAGAGACTAGGGAGGGTATTTATTTTAGGAAGCTGTATTCTTTCCATAATTGGTGTAGGGAGATTCATCCACCTATCCAGATGATCCTTAACATTCAGTGGCATCAGGTTTGTGCTTGGTTGCTGAATGGTGTCATTAGCATGTTAAATGAGAATACGAGCATGGAGTATATGGGCTTGAGTTGTTTGTGGATCAGAGATAGGGTAGGTGAAAATTTTTTAGTGCAGTTTGTTTACGCATAACGCCTCTGGTCCAGCAGAAGAAACCCTACCCTGTACAACTGGGGATTGATTCTTCACCATCAAACAAAGCTCAGACCCTTAATTTGTGCCCACGGGGCTCTACAATTCAATAGTCAACAAAACATGGGGAACCCGTAAGTTGTCCTCACCCACTTGCTGAGGTGCAAAAGCAGCTTGAGGGAAGAGGTGATTTTTAAGCAAATTACAGAAAAGGTTAAACAGCTGCTTCTTCCCACCACTTCTCTGTTCAGACTGGAGTCCTTTGAGGATGTCTTGCACTTGGGGGGAAATTACTGGGTGGGGGTAGATGGTTGGGTGGGAATCATGCAACTGGTCTTTCTGTGTAGTTCTCCTGCATACATCTTATCTGTGACTTCTGTCTCTCTGTCCTGATGTTTAGAAACAATGTTCTTTGAGATAGCATCTCATTTCAGTCTTACTTTGTTCCTCCAAATTGTGTGTATGTTAATAATGCATACACTGGTGTAAAAATATAGCCATTGTACTTAAGGCAATGATGCTGAATCATAAAGCAATTTAAAGATATGGGATGGCAGCATTTTAAAGAGAAAACAGAGTAGTTTGAGTGCCATTTTAGGGAAGGGCAGAATAGAAATATTTAACTGAATACATAACATACACACTTTGGGGGCATTTTGCACTAAACCCTGAAATCATTTTTCAACTTGATTTTAAGAAGCTACTCTGAATTGTTTAGGTGTACTGGAATATTTCTGGGAGTGTGTCCAGGACACAGGCCTTAATTGGAGCTCAGGTTTAGCTCCCAATTGAGCCCCCATCACTTTCATTTTAAACCAGCAAGATATGAGAACAGTGACACCTTAGAGACAACAAGATTTTCAGAGTGTAAACTTTTGCGAGTTAGTGCTCCCTTCTTCAAGGAGCTATGGAGATTGCTCTGGAGATTATAGATAACCCCTTGATAGCCCTCCTGTTTCAGGAAAGGGTTATGTTCAAGTGTTACCAGGGCATGAAGAGGAGAGCTGTCTGTTTAGAGAGGAGCAGGATGCAGAAAAAGGTCCGTGTTGTGAGTTTGAGGAGATGGATTTTTAGGCTATGAAGCAGCAGTGAAATATCACTTTGTAACCATTCTCAGCAGGAACTGTTGGAGAACAACAGTTTGCTTATTAAACAAACTGTATCTCAATGTTGAATTTACTCCAGTAACAATTATGAGTGAGGAGGGCTGAATTTAGAGAATTGGCTGCCCAGTTTGGTGAAGACTCAGGGAACAGGAGGGAGGGGACCCTGTGCGTATTAGGGTCAGGGCTTTCAACCTGATATATAGAGACTAGATGGTTGGTGACCCCCCCCCCCCGGATTGCCTGTGTAGCCCAGAAACTAAAAGGAGGTTTGTGGCAGTGTGTAATAGGGTCACACGTGCATCTTCCCATCCGGGTGGCTTGCTAATGCATTTGGACTGCCTTCGTTACAGGAAGATCGTACGAAAACAGGTTTGAGAAAAACTTAGCAAGGACAAGGAACCCCTAGAAAGTGGACAATGAGCAAACCAGGGTATATGGGCATTCCAGCTCTCTATCCTGCTGATGTCTGAATGCCAGAGGAGAGAGAAACCTTCATGTGAATGCAGCCACAGTCCTGTAATTTTATAATGGGAAAAGCTTCCTCCATTATATTTCTTAAATATCAGAGAACCCATCCCACAATACAATCCACAATACAGTATTAATCAGTGTTACTACTTTACCATAAATGTTTTCCTTTCTGCAGAGAGCAGCCAGGGATGGTACATTTTCTCTCTCAGTGCTCATAGCTTGACCATTTTGCCAGACATGATGACCTCTGTAGTAATATATTTTATTCTTCAATCAAAGTCAGTGTCTGGCAGCTGCAAAAATCAAGTGTATGCTACTGTTAACCAAGGGCTCATTTCTATTTTCAGCACAAGTTGCAGGAAGGTATATTGGTGAACGTCATATATATATGTTATGATAAGAAAAATAATAAATGTTGGGTCTTTTTGTAGAGTGAGCTATTTTTACAATTGTACCTTGAAATGTTCGCGACTTGAGTTCAATCCTGGCGGAAGCTGGGTTCAAGTAACCGGCACAAGGTTGACTCAGCCTTCCATCCTTCCGAGGTCGGTAAAATGAGTACCCAGTTTCCTGGGGGTAAAGTGTAGATGACTGGGGAAGGCAATGGGAAACCACCCCATAAAAAGTCTGCCAAGAAAATGTTGTGATGTGACGTCCCCCATGGGTCAGTAATGACTCAGTGCTTGCACAGGGGGCTACTTTTACCTTGAAATGAGTGATCAAAATGCATCACAATATAGTTTCATTTATTTATATTCCACAAGATGGTTTTATTTATTCATTTTACTTTATAGGCCACATATTTTGCTGAAACTGAAGGTGGATTACAGAATATGAAACAGGTCAATTAGCATGAAACAACCAATAGTGCAATAGGAGTAGGATTCAGAATTAGAGAACGATGCAAGTGATGAACTAAGGCCAGGTATAGTTCTAAACAATTCAGACCATGAATTACAAGATAAGGACAATAGATGATAACTACAATAATCATTGCAGCAGATAACAATCCTATTACATTATAAAGGTGTCCTTCTGGGCTGGTTCATTCTGCTGCTGTTCTAATCTCGTTTTAAAAATGCCCTCTTGACCATTACTGTTTTGCACATTCTGCGGAATGACTGTGGGAGGCTCAGGCAGACCTGTTCCATAAACTGGGTATCACCATTGCAAAAGCTAGTGAACAGGCAAGCTGTGATCTTACCCGTTATCGGGGCACCTTTAAGAGGCTTTGCTTGGATGAGTGAAGCTGTTTCAGTTAGATAACTTAAATTTGGTACAAACCCAAGATAGCCTGACACTAGACAAATCAAGGGGCATTTCTGCCTATAAAAGGAACCAAATGAGTATCCCCTCCAGTAGTCAGTTCATTCTGAAATGACATCGTACTAGAACTCTGAAAATGATAGTTATGAGTCTCTAGAAGTGGAAGGCACGTATCATTGTAGGAAGATAAAGGGCCGTGCCTCCAGTTCTTAGAATTGGAAAACCTAAGATAAAAGGTACATTGTGACCCCCCCCCTGCATTTTAAAGGCCTGGTACAAATGCCGTTCTTTGGAGCTAGGGACGTTCTTTTAGTACTCATGAACTTCATTATGGTACTCATGAACAGATAATTCTGATAATGCGTATTTGTGGAACACTCCGTACTTTCTTCATAATAGTGACCAGCAGTCTAGCACAAACCAAGTAGCACGTGAAACAGTATGCTGTAGTGAGGCTTAGATGGTGTGTGGGCGTGGGGAAGCTTTTCCAATTATTGCAGCAAGGAACTGCAATAATTGTAAACTGTAAATAAATAATTATAAAGTTGCCCATGGCTTCATTGCAATCCCCGAAGCGTACTAATGGTCGTCGGACTCTTATGCGCATTTACTCGGAAAGGAGATTTCTTGCCGAACAAGTTTGCAAAGGATCGCACCCTCCCTTTACCTACATTTTACTTGGGAAGAAATCCCATTAAATTAGGCAAGATTAGTACGTGAGTAAGCTTCAGCGGGAGCAACAGACTTTCTGAACTGTGGGCGGAAATAACAACAGTGAAGCGTCACACTCCCGTCCCGATCCGCATGCGCGAGATTTCTGCACTCGTTTTCGAGAATGGCCTGGGGCGTGCAAAAAAAGAGGAAAGCTGAGCATGCGTGAGGAGTCGCCGCGGCCGAGGCGATAGGCTGAGGAGTCGGGAGCGCGTGTAGCCCCGCCCCTTCCTCCTCCGTCTGCCTGGCGGCGGCGAGCAATTCAGACCTGCCATGGCGGCGGCGGAGGAGCGGGGAACGGCGGCTGCGGCCGTGGTGGAAGCAGACTCCGCCGATCGGTTCCAGTATCTGCTGCGGCAGCCGGGCAGGTACGTCGGGTAGCTCTTGGGGGCTGACGGGAAAGAAAAGGAGGGACGCCGCCTCGGACAGCGGGGCGAGATATACGTCTGCCAAGGCCGCGCTGGAGCTTCCCGCAGGGTTTTAGTAGTTGCTGCCATTACTTTATGATCCCCCCGCCCCCGGCATCGAGATAGGTAAGGGATGGCCTTCTTCCTATTCGGTGCATCCTTTTTGTCTCGGCAGGGCGTCCTTGTGTGTGCAGAGCCGACCTTCCCTTCTCTAAGGTTAGGTTTAAGCTTGCACGTCAGCGGTGTGACTTCCAGTCTAGGTCCGGGCAATTCCTGTCTCCTAGGCAGTTCATCCCGCCCCGGAGTGCGGGTGGTTCATGCTCCATGGTGTGGCATCTAAGCAGCCGGAAGAGATGAGGGCCTTTTCTAGGGCTCTTTATTGCTTCCAGTTTTTTCTTTCTGTAGCTGCCTGTGGACTTTCTCTCAAAATAACTTCTTTTCCCTGCAGGTAGAGGTAGAGATCTCCTGCAACTTTGTAGTTTGAAACGTGGGCAAAAAATGCCGTTTACCTGATCTGATAAGCGAGAACTTTTAAATTGGTAGAGCAGCTGTAATGTGGAAGAAATGACAATCACTTTATGTACTGTGAGAATAGTAGGTTCATGTTTGTCCATGTGTATTCAAATGTTTCCCGTGATGCATATGTGCCTAATTTTATTTTGTACAGTCATACCTTCCTTGGGGAGCTGTGATGTGCACCGACTGCTTGTAAGTTATGGTGAGCACTTGGTAGAAACGTCATCCAGATCACTACCTTCCAGTTTCTGCAGCTTGTATAGTGGCTCGTGGTGGTGGTGGTGGTGGTGGGGCAACCCTGCCTTCCCACCCACAACCATTCTTTCTATCCCAGGCTGTTGCAGCTTTATGGAATACAAAGTCTGTTTTTTTGGAGTGCCACACCTCCATTAAAATCCTAATGTAGATATGAGGATATTCTTTAGTTTTTAAAAAAATATGTAATCTTAGGTTCTCCTATGTAGGAGGTGACTGTTGTATGCGGGGAAGTGGTAAGATGCTGTTGTCGAAAGGCTATTTTGTAGTACTGTCGATCAGTTGTCCTTGTACAGTTTTTTGATTGATTCTTTATGTTTTTGTTTTCTGAGAGCCTATATCCCACCTTCATAAATGGCATATTGGGAGTAGCAGTTTCTCTACTGTAGAGTTTTTGCAAATTGGTGTGAAAAGCTCCAAGAGATGTAGGAGGGTTGAATCTGTGGGGGCTTTTTCATTGTAGGAGGATAAAGGGCCATGCCTCCAGTTCTTAGAATTGGAAAACCTAAGATATAAGGTATTGTGACCCCCCCCCCCCCACATTTTAAAGTCCTTCTGGTACAAATGCCGTTCTTTGGAGCTAGGGACGTTCATTCTTTTAGTAAACCAACCTTAGAAGAGCGAAAGAGATGTGCTATGAACTGTCTCTGAAGGGATGCTTCAGTTGCTAGAGTTGAGTGCTTGTGACGGGTCTGTAAATTTAAACTGTAGGACATTGTTATTCCCAGCGGTAGACTGTGTTGTGTCGACATTGGAAAACACAGTTCTGAACTCTACTGTTCCTACTTCTGCAACTTAAGGCCTATTCAGGAAAAAATATTCTTCTGAGACATAAATGAATGTGAATGTGTGTGGGTTAAAATGCTTGCACTGGATGTTTCTTTAGATCTGCTTTTTTGTTGAGTAAGTTGAAGTGAGCTGTGCCTGCTGACCTTGCTGAACAGGGATTTTGGCCTTGAAGAAGCCCTGCAGCCTAGGGATATGCTTGCACCGGCAGAGGCAGATAATGGCAGCAGCTTTGTGTTCAGGGAAGTCGTGGAGGATGCAGCAGAAAGTTAAAATCTGTGTTTTACTACCAACTTTTGTGGGAGAAAGATTTATTTCAAATCACCTGAATTATTATTTTTTGTTTATTTCAAATTATCTGAATTATTTTTTTTGGTTATCTTGCCAAATCTTGTTCAAATACAGTTTTTTTTAAAAAAAGTATACACAGATCTGCCCTTTCAGTAGCTCCAAAAGAAGGTTTTCATAAAACAGTCAAAGAAATGGGATGGTAAGTTCCTCCCAGTTTGCTTCTAGGCCCAATTCAGGTTGCTGGTATTGACCTTTAAATTTAAAGCTCTATATGGCTTTGGACCAGCATACTTTAAGGACTGCCTTCTCCCATATGCACCTACTTGTCAATTTTGGTTATCTCCAGAGGTCTTTCTTTTCACTCTGGTCATCTTTGGAGGTCTTGCTTCAGGTGCCTCTGCCATCTGAGACTAGTTGGGTGGCAACCCAAGAAAGGGCCTTCTTGGTCGTGACTCCAAGACTTTTGAACTCCCTCTTCAGGGAGATTTGTCTGTCTCCCTCTTCCTTGTTTTTTGTGTCTTGTGTTTTTATTGGGATGTTTTTATACTTTTTAAAACATTTTAAATTTTTAATGTTTGAATGCTTGTTTCCTTGGGTACCCTGTTTGGATAGAAATGCAGTGTACAAATGTTTTAAAATAAAAATAAAATTCTATTTTTTTTTGCCTATATCGTAATGACAGAATTAGAATTACACATTCTGTACTTTTTAAATTATGGAGCCACATTTAAATGTGCAGGTTCCCGGTAAGTCTTAGCATTGTGAATAAATCTGTCTTCATCAGTTTTTACTAAGATCAGGTTTCTGAAAAAAACTCAAAATATGTCCCAACTTTCTCTGGAAAAACCTTCACAACATTATCCAGTCACGAGGAGATGAATGTGGGGTGCTAAAGGCTGTCACAAAAAGTGAGGGGAATGAACTAGTTGAATTCACAACTTTTGCTCTAGTAATCAAGGGATCTGTTAGATTGATGCTCTTCTGGTATGTGGTCTCCTGAAGAGTAGCAGATTAAGGTGGTTCTGCTCATTTTCTGGTGAATATAAATGGGATGTGGATTGAAGTCCAATAATTGCATTGAATTCGACCTCAACAGACTAGTGGGAGAGACTTTAGGATTTGCTGTATGCTGCAATTGTGCTCCTACTGTTTGCAGCCCTTCAGAGTCTCAGGCAGAGAAAAGTCTTTCCTAGACTATTGCTGGATATCTTTTAGCAAGAGATAGTACTGTGATTTCAGTTACTTTTATTTCATATTGTCAACATGAAGGCATTGTCATGTAAAAATACTTAACCTCTGTGTGTTCCCTTTTTTGTCACAGGTCTCTAGTGGTGGTTCACTTTTGGGCCCCGTGGGCTCCTCAGTGTGTTCAAATGAACAGCGTCATGGTTGAATTGGCAAAAGAGCACCCACGGGTTACATTTGTGAAAGTAAGTTAATTTATCAAAATACGTTATTGATGTTGCATGATTGCTGGCTATGTGTTTGAAGGAAAGAGATTTAGAAACACAATTTTAACTAAATGTTCCAGATTTTCCAAATTTCTTAAAACCAGAAGCTGGGCAGGCAATATATATTTCTACAGTCAATGGGTGTATGTGTCATATTGATGCTTTCTGTTCCCTAGTTCTTGGCTTAGTTGTCCAGTATTAAGAACTGGACTGTACCTGTTATCAGAAGGCCTTATCTTCTTCAAACAAATATCCCGTTTGCTTGGTTAATGTACTAGTGACCCAGGAGTGCCTTTGGTGATTGTCAGTGTTGAGATTTGTGAGGCAAAGTGCCTGTTGGTGTGGAAAGCCATATTCGCTTTCTCACTTAGAAGTGAATGTCGTCCATTGATTTCTATGAAAGGAGCTAATGGGTGCCACTGTTGAGCTAGGTGCAGTGCTCACCAGTCCAGAAAATGGTTGCCTCATAAACTTCTAGCATAGCAGTCAATGAGATCTGAACTCTGCTGATGAAAGGAGGAGAAAACTTAGAGGCATTCTTCCAACTATTTTATTGTCACGCAGGATTTCTAGTACCTGCATGCTCTGCACGTGAAGAAGAATGCCTTGCGTTGGAAGTTCAGCATGATCAGAAGAGATACTGAGCTGGCACTAGATAGAAATGAAAAGCAGTTTGAGGTGGGAGTGGGAGGAGGATTGTCCAGACACCTCCTTTTCCATTCCAGTAAACTGTAATTTAATCTCTTGCTTGGTGAGAAAATGGTTGTGCTAGGTCTGGCAAATGGGACGGAAACATCGCTTGTGATGGGGAGAGGAGAAATCACCAAGACCTCTGAGAGAGAGAGAAAGCTTGCACGTTATGTCTTTAAAATTGCCTTAGGCTGAAAATGTTGGGAATTGTTGCTGTGGTAGTGGTTACTGTAATGTGAACCTTAACTAGTCCAACAGTTAAACTTTGGACAAGTTCTCCATGTCAAAAATTCCTTTGGCTCCTATTTGAGCAGAGACTCTGATATGGATGGCAGATGTGGGGGTGGGATTGGTGAAATGGTTGTGGTAAAATATTTGTATTTATTTTCATGATGAAGATTAACTTCATCTTTTCTTAGTTGGATAAAAGTAGCCCCTCCCCCGACTTTCAGCATAAAAAACAAGCTAAGGACAAATAACTTTTTCCCTTATGCTGATTTTCCATCCCATGCCCTAGTCACAGTGGCTGCTTTGTACATATGTTTTGTTTTTAAAGTCTGGAGAAAGTCTCAGAATTGCATTTAATGTGCAGTGCTGCCTTCAAATATTGCAGCAGCAGAAGTGTTGCCACTGTCAAAAGTTTTTCTTTGTGGCTAGTACTCTGTATAGAATGTATGTGATAGGTTGAATTGCCAGTTAATTCACATGCCAGCAACAATTATCCCTAAGGCTGTCATGTGAAAATCAGACTAAGCAAAACCTGTCTTCAGTCAGCTGTAGAAATGTTAACTTTTGGTTGATGTAAGGAAAGCAGATGGTGGATTGGTCCACCTTGCCAGGTACAAAGATAAAATAGGCTATGAAGGGAGTTTGGGAAACTGAATGAGACCTATCTGGCGTAATAGATGAAGGATGGGCTGATTAGAGAGTGGACTCATGAGACAGGAGATGAAAGCAGGGAGGTCCTCATACCAAGTACAGGGGCAGGAGGTGTTATTTCTGGCAAGAGAGGCTAGAGGTCTGAGGGTGCATAGGTGATATGGCCCATGGGCTTGAGAATAGAAGCAGATGTAGAAGGCTCTGAATTCCGAAAACTGCCTTGGAATAACTAGACAAATCTTTGGATGCAAAGCATCTTGCTGAATGTTAACATTCTAACTTCTTTGAGCTTAAATCTTGAGTTTAAATCTGTTTTTATGCCAGGATTTGAGGGTGGGATAATACTACTGTGTTTTTTAAAGTTCTAAGCATTTATTAGATTGATGGTGCTGGTTAGGCAAGTAGGTATTATTTATTGATGCTCTGTTCAGAAGAAGTAAGTATCAACTAATAAATAATATGCATTTGGGGTTTCCAAGGCTATTATAGCTGTTTGAGGGTAGCACGTTGAATATTAACTGTGAGATATTATTTGTGGAAGTAATGTTTACATGCCTCAGTATGAGAAAACAAAACAAAGACACTAAATGAACACCATTTAGATTTAAAAATACTTTCTCTTATGAAGGGAAGTGATAATAAAGAAGGGAAACAATACGAAAATCAGCTCTGGGTGTATCAAAAATGATCTGATTTTAATTAAGTTCCAAAGCAGGTTTTAGAGAATCCTGGAAGATGCTTTTAAGATGTTTGAAGTTGTTCTGGCATACTGAAACTTGCTGTAAGTAGGGCCCAAACATAGGAAGGAGAAAAGTATAAAACCACATATCTTAAACCCTTACTCTGTTTACATGGGATTATGTTCATTTTCTTTCAGCTGTGCTTACTTTTAAATAAATAAATTATACCCTTAGCCTCATGGTCAAAGTAATAGGAGAATACAGTACTGTTGAAAAAACTGAAATTTAAATATACTCTGCAGTCTTCAGATTGCACTCAGATGTTGTAACATGCGCAATGTTGTAACACGCACAATAAATAGCTGAGTGCAGCATATTGTACAAGAGAACTTCTAGTATAGAACAGATCTACTATTGGAATAATAGTATCGCTTGTAGATGGGTGGTATATAGTAGGTTATTCTTAACTGTAACTGATAGCTACAGTAAACAGGTTATCATTCAAGCCTATCATTGTGGTGCCTTAAATCAAATTAATTATAAAATCTAATCTGTTTGCCTGCTTATGCTAATGATTAAGAGAGAACTGATTAGGCTTAGAATGAATTATTAAAATGAAAAAGAAAATACCAGGATATACTATTAATCAGGTTAAACAGAAAACACATTGGTTTCTTTCAGGGTGGATTTGATTTAAATCAAACATTTAAATCATGATTTAAATCACTAGTCATTAAGGCTTGATTTAAATCATAGTTTTCTACATAAAGACTAATTGTTGCTGGTATAACTTTAATATGCAAGTAGATGCCTGCCTTACCGATAGGTAAAGGAACTTCATTAAAGTATTCCCAAACTGGGTCTCTTTTACGGCCTGCTGCCGTTATAGGTTTTTTCCTCCATGGAAAGAATGTGATAAACCTCAGGTCATACACACAAAAGATCCAAAGACTTGTGCAGTATTGTGCTCAAAAAGTTTCACTTTCATTTTGTACTGCTTGCCCCTCCCTCCTCACACTTAGTTTCTTCTTGTGCAGATCTATTCCACTCCAAACAATCAGAAAAATATTGTTTCTATTCACTGAACTTCTTGAAACTTAGCACTGGAGGGGTTGATTCTGTCTTCATAGGTTTGTAGAACAATAGGATTAAGGTCTTTTTCTCAACTCTGTTCATGTTATAACATTTTTGCTGTGAAGAAGAGGCATGTGATCTCTGCTGAGCTGACACAAATTCAGTTTTGAGAACTGCAAAACCAAGCATCTGTGATAATATCTTGTAGGCAGAGAAACTGCCCAATAATCTTACAAAAACCTCTGGAAGAGCATGACATTGTGAATGGATTAATGGAATTTATTTACCAAAAAAATTAAACATCTACAGCCTTATTCTACATAATTAAAAACTAATCTTTATTTCATGATGGAATAACCTTTGCATGGTAATATATTTTCCTCAAAAAGCATTTAAATCAAAAAAAATCTGATTTAAATAAAAAAATCCGATTTAAATTAAAAAATCCGTTTTTTTTATTTTTTTTAAAAAAATCATTGATTTTTATCCACCCTGGTTTCTTTAGCTATGCTCATTGAGCTGGTTTAAGTTAATATAGTCCCCTGATGTGGCTGTGCTACTGCAGAATGGCCAGTTTTCTCAATGAGATGAAAGCTTTTCTTGTAGTGAGAGGCTTTCCGGTTTTTTTCCTTTCAAAAAATGAAATTGGGCACGTCTTAGTTTTGTTAAAGGAGGATTGCTCTAAAGCAAAATATCAAAGGTACAGTAGAAACATACAGGGAAGCACTAGTAAAAAAAATCACTATCAAACAGTAAACCAAGTACTCTGGAAAACCTTCCAAAATAAAACAATCACAGAATCTTGGAATGCTGGCATAGGGAGTCTTTTCGATCAGTTGTAAGGAGTTGTACCAGAGAATTTGTACCCTTAATGTAATTCGGTGTACAGTTACCTCAGTGTTCATGTCGGCTCTTAAACTGAGGTGTACCAAATGAACTGAAACTGTTTCTTATATCTGCTAACTTATTTTCAATTCTAGCTTCCTGCTGTTCTTAAATGTAGATGTAGATTGTTCAAATGCTTAAATACCACATTCCATTTTAGTGCTTAACTTGTGGCATACACTTGTCACTTTTAAGTATTTAAATTTTCTCTGTTTCTGAGAGTGTTAAGATGTGAACGTTCACAGATGTGTTTTGTTAATGTTTAGGTACTTGGATGTTCCAGTAAATGTTGACAGTCACCTTCATGTAGTGTTCTTCAAATACCTTGAAGCAGGACCCACTTTTAATTGATCTACTTGGGAAAAATTTATACACAATTTTCCATTCATCCCCAGTGAATGCTAAACCTGTTTTTAAAAATAATATATATGTGTAGCATTTATAAAGATACAGCATTTCTGAACAACAGGCAGTATTTCATGCCTGTTTCATGCATTATGCATCCATGAATCTAGAATTGCCATTGAGCCTTTTCTCCAACCACACAGCGGTCCTTCGCCTGACCTTGTGACTCACTTGTGAGAAAGTTGCGAACCACTTTTGGGCATAGTTTGAGAGCCATTGCTTTAATATGCAACATGAGTTAAATACATATCTTGTCTTTATGTCCCCGACACTTATTTGAGCTATCAGCATTAACATATTAATGTTGTCATTCTCCATCATTCCAGTCCGCTACTCTTGTCTGATTGAAATCAGTTTTCTTAATTGAACTATCCTTGTTTATCTTCCATCTCCCTACCATTCAGGCTTGTCATTGGTTATCCAGAAACTGAAATGAACATGGGGTATAGACATAATACTAGACATGAATTGATGTTATGTGAATAAACCTTGCTGTCTTGTGCTCTTCCCTGTTCCTCTCATCTTGCGCTACAATTCCTTCCCTTCCCATTTTAAGCAAAATGTCACTGGCCATTCTAGTTGGAATGGCGAGCAATAGTTTGCGTCTGTTATCTAAACAAGCGGGAGAAGCTCAACAAGGGAAAGAGAGAGTTGTGTGAGCCTGAGGTGTGGTTCATGTAATGTGACAGACACCATGGCTTGGCATGTGTGAATTGAGCCCACATCTGGCCTGTTTTGAATGAAAATTTCTTTGCTTTTTTGTCATTTCATATCTGATTAGGTTTCTGGATCAGTAGTATATTAATACCTAGCAGCCTTGCAGGAGTTAAAAGCTAAAATTTAGCAGGCATCAATAGTTTATTGAAGAAATACTCCCTTTTTGCTTCATAATTTGCAGAAGGCTGCAAATGTCAGTCATGATGTACTGCCTCTTGAAATTAGTCAATAGAGCAAACAGCAAGAATTGCTGTGGGCAGAAAATAAGCACTGTAATCATGACATAACTGGGGTCAGTGATTTATGGATTTCAATATAGTAGTAGCTGCATATGATTGAAAATTTACTAGGTCACTAGTGCACCAAAATTTTTATTCACAGCCTCCAGGCATCTTTTGAAATGTGCAACAAAATAAAAACCTCTGAACCTGTTTTGACACTGCAGGCTCAGTGGATGACAAGCCTGCCCAGTGAGTTTCATTTAAATGCAAATGTGTCACAAACTTTTGCACTGAAGTCCTTTAAAAACATTTAACATGACTAAAAAGAACAGCGTAGACAAGATCAGCCGACACAGTCTAAACCATAAATAAAATATATGAAAATAAAACCATATTATGATTTTTTTAAGTTGGAAGCTGAAGCAGTTCCTGATGTGTCCGAAAAATATGAAATTACTTCTGTTCCAACATTCTTGTTTTTTAAGGTAAGTTAAACATTTGTGGGGGGAGGGGGGAACAATTTGATTTAGAATTGTTAAGGATTTTAAATGTCTTGTCATTATCCATATGGTTGGGACCTAGTTTAAAATGCTTAAAGATACTTTGTGCTGAAACTCAGAAGCATTTTGAGCAGAAATGCAAACCGTTCGGTTACTTCTACTGAATGGCTTTCATCTTGATATCTCAGCTTACATTAAGCTGTCCAAAAGACTGTTGCGGGTAGCTCTATTAGTTGTAGAACAACTTTTAACAAAATTCAGTTCTCTGCAAATGTTGTTTGGGTTTGTCAACCCACTACACATTAGTGCTGTGTTCCCATTCTCTCCCCGCCCCCTTTTCATAAGCTTAACTGAAGTGTGGTTGTACAATAAAAGTACTTAACTGGCTTTGCCTCAAATCCGGCAATAGGATGTTGAGTGTGATGAAGAGCATTTTCAGCATCAGGTAGTTCTCCGAAGGCAGTTACTGATGGAATTTGTAGTGTTTACTAGATCTGCTGTTCTCTTGTTGATAGAATTCCCAAACGATTGATCGATTAGATGGCGCTCATGCACCTGAATTGACCAAGAAAGTTCAGCGCCATGCCAATAGCGCATCTGTTCCAGCTGGTTCTAACGACGGTGTTAAAGAGGACCTTAATGTGCGACTCAAGAAACTGATCAGTGCTGCGCCGTGCATGTTATTTATGAAGGGAACACCTCAGGAGCCTCGTTGTGGTAAGAAAAGCTTTTCATTTCTGTTTAATACGGCAGGGATGACTTCACAAAGGAAGAACAAATCACGTTTTCCTGCCTAGTATCTGCGTAGTGCAGAGCTGCTGAGATGGTGTTCTTGGCAACATCAAGATGAACGGGCTCTTTGTCCTGGCCTCCTGAATGCTCATTTTAGCTGTCATGCTACTGCTCCCCCCCCTCATGTGATGTGAAGAAACAGCAGTCTATCACTGTTGGGAAGTTAAGCCCTAGTAGGGGTTAGCTAGGGAGAATGCAGGGACAGTTTAAATAACCTGTCAAAGGTGTCTAAATTCCCAAGCCTAGCCATGTCTACAGAGATGTGTTTTATGAATCAACAAAGACGCAGAACTGCTTTAAGCTAAAGTCGCATTTCGCAAATTTGAGCTCCACTTCTAAATTGTATCTTGGATGATCTCCATGGAAAAGTTCTTCTGCAGGTCAGTATACAGAGATCCTTGCACATAATCGTAAATATAGCCGCTTGTTGCTGAATCGGTGGACTAGGGCACTGCTGTGGCACTGGCTTTCAAAGAAACAAAAAACGGAAAGCGGGACATACAGCCTGTCCAAAACCCTACATGGGCAATAATTAAAACATAAAAGCAGCTCTTCCGGAGTTGAAAAATGGGATACCCAATCTTCTCATTTTTCTAGACTGAGGAGGTAGTAATTTACTTCCAGAATCTACCTCAAGACCTTAGAATTTCACTACCACCCATTTCCTGATGTTCTGTATCCCTCAAGAAATGCCTCTTTCAGTTGAGAATTACTGAGCTGGAGCATTCTTAAAGTCATCTCAGTGAGTTAAATGGATTGGTTTTAGAGGGCATAACCCACGGCTGAATTTAGGCTGGTGCTAGAAATAAAGGATGTGTATTCATGAGTAGTTTTTTTTAAAACTGTGTAGCACTTCACCGTTGATTCTTGTTAATATCTCTTGGCTTGAAAAAATGGGGGTTTTTTTTGCTGAAGAACCTAAAATTTAGTGTTTTGGTCAAGGTCTCATTACATTTTTGAATAGTATAATGAAGAAAGTTCAGTTCTTTGCACTAGTTCATTATTGTTATCAGGAGAGTGCCACTGTCTTTTTGCTCCTCATATCCAGACCTCTAATTATCTTTCTGCAAATGGCTGTTCAGTAGACTCTTGCCATTTGTGGGGGAATGAGGTCCAGCCCCTTCAGTGTATCTGTGCTTGCAATGGCAGCAGCTCTGGGTTCAGGCAAGGCCAGTTGGGAGATTTTGCACAATGCAGGTTGTGTCGGAGAACTTCCTGATGGATTGCGTCCAGACCAATTTTCATACTATTAACAGATTGTCAGTTGTAACCAAGTATAATTGGATCTTGGTATGGAATCAGAAATCTTTGTTATCTTCTGTATTCTAACCCTTTGTATGGAAAGCCAATTCCTAATAGTGTTAAATGAGGTCTATCCCCTTGGCTCTGGATTCAGAGGCTTGTTGCTTGCTTACATCGTCAGTATTATAATTGCACTTAGCTTTCTGTTGCTAGCCAGCTCAGCATCTGCTTTACTCTTACAGTGGCTTGTATGTTCACATACGTGCACTTCACTTGTGCTTTCATTAGCTTTTGTATTGCTCAGATGCTGGCTGTTCAGAAAGTCAGCCTAATTCCCCCCCCCCTTGCTGTGGGAATAAAGCAGTGTTGCCACTTTATCCCTAAGCATAACATTTCCAGCTTGCTACTTTAACCCTTACAAATGAAACCCCACCAATCAATCTTTCTTGTCTGCATGTAGTTGCCTACAGCTAAAATGAAGCATTCTCTCTCAGCCCCTTACAGTAGAAAGGAGTTAATATATTGGCAGCAGAATAACCATCAGCAATCAGCCTGTAGCTGTTTACTAATGAACTCCCTAGATGAATGGGGTGGTGGTGGTGGAATTCAGGATTGTTGTTTCACTCCAGGCTGTACAAGAACTTAATGCTTCAGTTGTAGGAAGAAAAGCAACCTAGCTGTATAAATAAATGTTAGTTGCTCATGGCTCAAAAATGCAGATTTGGAGACCTTAAACTATAGTACAAATCCAGAATATAATGGATGTGTTTGCCAGGCATAGATCATGTAAAGGTTTTTTTGTGTGTATGCTTCTTAAACTTTTAATACCTATCATTTAAAATTCTTGTTTTTGGAATCTTTTGAACATGGGTTATGATGATTATTCAAATAATAATAGCCAACCTACTTTATGCATTTTTTTCGCTAAGGAAGATTTTTTGCAGGAATTGTAAGCCAATAGAAGAACTAAGATTATCTAGGTTATCAGTTTAAACATTTTAAAAATATGTATGCTTTTTTTTTTTTAATGAGCCTTGGGCAAACAGGGCTGCAAAAATGGTCCACTGTCACTACAGAGTTAGATTTTGTTGGGTAAATTGAGCTACAATCCTGAACACACACATTCAGAAGTAACTACTAATAAAATTTAGTGGGCTTAATTCTAGCTAGATGTGGTTAGGAATACATTTTCCAGAAATGGAAATTCAGGAATCATTTGTTGTTGATATGGTAGACTCAGTCATGTGCTGTGGAAGAATAATAATCAGAAATAGAATAAGGACTGTATTCCAATAATAAATTCATTTGTATGATCTCCACATTCAAAAAGGACTCTATATGATGTGATTTTGCTAGGTTGGGTCTTTGCCCCTCTGTTTAAAAACCAACCAACCTTAATTCAAATAAAAACAGATTAACCTTCTAACTGTTCAGGAAAGGTGTGGTTGAATTGAATCCAGCTGTTTGCCTTCTCCAGTTTCCAGAAGACTGATGTCAAGGAATTATCTATTTCTCCAGCAGATGTGCATATGAAGATATATGCACACAGGAGGACTGTCTAAGCATATACTAAATAAATCTTATAGTACTTTTCAGTGGCAGAAGTGCTTTAAAGTTCTTGGCCTCTTTCAAAAATATCCCCCCCCACCCCCGCTTTAGAGTAGAAGAGAAAAATATCATATATACGGGCCCACAGTAAACAAATGTTGTACACTGACCAAGTTGTGAAGACTTTCTTGTGGTCACAATGGTGGTTAGGGTTGCAGTGCAGGGATTGGGAGAGAATAACCAGTTGACCCAGTAAGAGTGTTGATAGTTTGGCTTTTAATCAGAGGTTAAACCATTGCACACTTATTATTGCTATTAGAGGCGTTATGCTGTCCTCAGTCTACTGTTTGCAGTTATAGTTTGCAGTTTGCAGTGTGGAACTAAAGCATGTTTCTCCTTCTCTTCTAATTCATAGCATAGTCAAGAAAGAACGAATGTCTGACAAGTACAGATTTGCATAACAGACATGTTGGCCTAACTCTGCTTATTTTGCACAAGTAGACTTCTGTTTTTGCTAGGCATATGGAGCTACTCAGGATACTGAATTGCACATGAACAATAAAACCACCTTTTTCTGAATCAGGCCTTTGGCCATCAAAGTCAGTATTGTGTGTTAAGAACAGTAGTGACTCTCCAGGGTCTCAGGTCAAATTTCAAATCACCTCTTTCCTGATATTTTAAATGATTGAACCTGGGGCCTTTTGCATGCTAAATAGATACTCTTCTATTGAGTCCTACCCCAAATCTCTGATCCTTAAAAATCTTATTTAGCTGTCACTTTGGGTTTTGAGATTTTTGCAGGTATGGGCCTGTATGCTAGTCTTGGGAATCAGAAGGCAACTTAAAATTGAAAGGTGAGATTCTTCGGAAGCTGACACTTGTTGTCAAGATTACATTCCATGCTTGCACAGATTCATAAAATCCTGGTTAGGTGACAGCCCAGTATAATATTTTCTGGAGTTTTTTAGACTTAAATACAAAACTCAATTTAGTTATCTCACTGACAAACACAGAATTATGGAAGAGAATCACAAAAATTGGACAAGGTGACGATCTACAAGTAATCTTTTTTTTAAAGCTTGCACACCATTAGTATAAGCTGTACTAAAGATGTTGAGACACCTGGTCAGAGGTTGGTACAGCCTTATTCAAGTGTATACCTTTATTCTTTTCTGCCTCCAGGTTTCAGCAGACAAATAGTGGAGATTCTTAATAAACATAACATTGCATTTAGCAGCTTCGATATCTTTTCTGATGAAGAAGTACGTCAAGGATTGAAAGTCTATTCCAGCTGGCCTACTTACCCACAGTTATATGTTGCTGGAGAACTCATAGGTGGACTGGATATTGTCAAGGTTAGAAAATACAATATCTCCATTTAAAAACATCAATTTTATTCTACAAAGTAGCATGTATATCTTATGAACTCAAAACAACTTATTTTCAGGAGCTGGAGGCTTCTGGAGAACTGGGTACAACTTGTCCCAAGGCACACAAATTGGAGGACAGGTGTGTTATATTTTGTCTTTTGTTGGTTTATGAATGTAAATTGCATGTATCCTATTAGTGAACTTTAGAAATTGAAGTTATTGCTGTGTTAAGCTTCTGTGAACGTAAGAAGGGCTCTGCTGGATCGTTTAGTCCAGCATCCTGTTTCACATAGTGGCCAACCAGTTATCCTGGAGGCAGGGCCGGCTCTACGGTTGCTGGTGCCCAGGGCAACCGAAGACTGGCCACCCACGTGCACGCGCACAGCGCGTGCGTGCTCCCAGCTCTGCGTGATGATGTTACTTCTGTGATGTCATCACGCAGGGTGGCGCGTGCTGCCCTGCGGCTAGCCAGCTGTCCCGGCGTGCCGCAAGCTGGCGGGGTCAGTGCGAGTGGCTGGGAGGCCGCCCACGCCATTTGCCTGCCCCGCAGGACGGGGTGGCTGGCTTGCTGTGCGTCCCCTGTCTTGCGGGGCAGGTGAATGGTGCAGGCGGCCTCCCAGCCACCCGCGCTGCCTTTAGCCTGCCCCGCAGAGCAGGGGGCGTGTGGCAAGCATGCCCCCCCGTCCTGCTGCCCGCGTGCTCCCGGGGCTGGCAGCTGTGCCCAGCGCCCCTTCTTTGGCGGCACTGGGGACAGCCTGCCCCCCCGTCGATCCTGCCCTGCCTGGAGGTCCAGCAAACAGCACAGAGACCAAGGCCATATGCTGGTGTTGCCTTCTAGCACTGGTATTCAGATGTGCATAGTAAATAAAACTGCAAGTTATCTGTGGAGGTGAATACAAATCAAACTTTTTTTTCTAATTGGTTTTGGGCTGGCACAGCAGTCTCTGCTTTTTGCTGTTTAACTATCTCTTCTACCAAGTAGCTCCCCTCTGCCCCTGCTGTACTTTCTTCCAGAGGGCTGACATAACCATATTATTGATTATAGCTATACTACATAGATGTGGAGCTTCTGACAGTTTGGAGCTGACAACATTTGTGAAGAGAACCTCTTTAATATGCATGGGTGTATGCAGCACATCTGGGTACACTGGTAGAATTTCAAGAAATAAAATGGATCCATAATGTGTGTGTACATACTGCAGTTTCAAAATTGTGGGGTTGTCTTAATGTTGAGATGCTACTTGACCACCACTACTGGTGTCCCTGATGTGCTTGGTATCATGTGATAGGAGCCCTGGCTGAAGAGAACTTGGCAAGATACACTGCTGTTTTTATCTGGGTGGCACTCTGCTGAAGCTCAGATGTTTTATGGTACTTTGGAAAGGCCACTGGTTTGTGGAAATTGAAGGGAAGCTTTTGACAGTGCTCAGCATATTGAATAATAATAACATAATAATAACATTCAATTTATATACCGCCCTTCAGGACAACTTAATGCCCACTCAGAGTGGTTTACAAAGTATGCCGCTATTATCCCCACAACAAAACACCCTGTGAGGTGGGTGGGGCCGAGTGAGCTCCAGAGAACTGTGACTAGCCCAAGGTCACCCTGCTGACTTCAAGTGGAGGAGTGGGGAATCAAACCCGGCTCTCCAGATTAGAGACCCAAGCTCTTAACCACTACACTAAACTGGCTGAAGAGCTGAAAGACCTACTGCCATGTTGCTCTTTTTCAGGCAGCCAATCTTCTAGTGCCCAAAGAAAAACCATGTCCAGCTGCCTTTGGGACAAAATTGAAAAATGCTTTATGATAGTAGATTAAATTTAGAAAATTCAAATTTATGGAAGCCATAAAGTGACTTTGGGATGGTAGAGTCAGTTTTGTGGGGTTATGAAAGAATCAGATCAAGAAGACATCAATTTCTTGAATCCGCAGCCGTATTCACCTAAAAGAACTTCTCAGTCTCTCCTGTGGCCTGCCTTGCCTGTGAAATTCTGTTTGTGTGGATCCAAGAACCCCTTCTTCTGCAGGAATAAGTGTTCTTCTGAAGGAGAAAAGGGAGGTTATGACCTTCAGAATGTTATGTTCCATGCCCCTAGTTCAGTGCACAAAGAGACTCATTGATTTTAAGTGGGCTTGAGTGCACCACTCTGTGTTGGGCTGTGTCCCTCTTCTTTATACCTGTTACTAATGTATAGGTATGTGACTGCAGCAGTATTCTGTTGTTAGTAATCACTCTTTTTAATAAGCAAAGGAACTTGTTTTTAGTTGCTTTTTTACTTTTAGTTTCTTGATTTACTGCTTTCCCTGCTTAAATTGAATGTAGTGCTTAACTGTACCAAATATTGGCTTTTGTGATTTTAGAATGGAACTTAGTAGTTAGAAAACTGTCAGTTCTACAGAAGATTATTTTTTTAATATGCATTTAGATAATTTTGTTATGAAAAAATAATTTTATAAGCAGTCTCACACTTGGAAATAAGTATGCCCAAGTATAACTTTGGATCGTACTTTAAGCTGCAGTTTTTCAGAAGTTAGTCTGAAGCAAAAAGGAAATGCAGATACTTTAACTGTGATTTTAATTACTATTTTCTCTCTCCTGTTTCAGACTCAAAGAGCTGATAAAGAAAGCTTCAGTAATGCTGTTTATGAAAGGAAATAAGCAGGTAAGAAACCTGGAAATGTCTGTCTTTCTTCATTGTGATTTTTATCTGAATATAGCAAATGGATTCCTGTTGGATTGTATTTTTTGATTTGGTAACTTGTCCTGGGGCAGTTGATGCTAGCAAGTTCTTGGCTATGTAACAATGCAGAGAGGTCACTGTGAATCAGGCTTTGGCGTTCAGTGAGCAGGCAGCCATCTCTGAAATTTATGGCTAAAGAAATTAGTAGTGGATTACTGGGGTCAGATTCTTACTCATTCTGACCCTGAAGGCAAATAAAATAAAACAAGTCTGGTAAGACTTTTGATATATCTAGGCGCCTCAGATCCTGGAGATTCAAGTAAAAGACGTTCATACGTTCTAAAATTTAATTTGGGATGTGTATCTTGTTTTCTAGTACATTAAGCAATGCTCTTCAGCATTTTCTTCTTATTGTAGGTGGTGAAGTGTGGATTCAGCAAGCAAATTACAGAAATCCTAAATAATACTGGGTATGGAGGTATTTTTAAGACTGAAATGGATTGTTTTCTTCAAACATGAAGCTAAAACAAACCCATCCCATTGACTCTCTTAAACTGACTAGTTGTTGCTTCTCTGTAGACATGGGTATGAACCAAAACCCAAACCATGAGGTTTGTGGTTTGTAGATTTTGACAAACCAAAACCCACGAACTGGCACAGAACTGGGGCCAGTTACGAACCAGTTCATGGGGTTTAAATACCCCTTTCTGGCTGCTTAGCAGTGGCTGGGGAAAGAGCATTTAACAGTTTAAAGGGCCCTTTCCTGCCTTGTAAGCAGCAGGCTGGGCTGGGGGGCTGGGGCTTGTGGGCCGTTTAAAGGGCCCTGCCGCTTGTGAAACTGTCCCTTTCCCAATATGACCCAAACGAACCCGAACCAGTAACCAGTTCGTGGAAGTTCGTAGAAAGGAGCTTGCATGATCCGTGGTTCGCGAACCACGAACTGGCCTGGTTGGTGCTTTTTTTGGGTCGTAATTGGATTCGTGCCCACCTCTACTTCTCTGTGGCCTTTCAGTCTTTCCCGTCTTCTAACCTCCCTTAGCTCATTTCCTTCCCCTTAGTGTTCTCTGGTCCATGTTGTTCTCTGCAGTGCCTTTTTTGCACATGTGGCTTGATAAAGTCTCAGGCATTGTAGAAGCTGCACTTGTGGATTGGCCCTTCACCCTAGTTGTGATTAGGACAGTCAAAATGCTGATAATGTGAAAGGAAGTGGAAGGGTTAAAGATGCACTTAGCCTGAATGTGGCACTTTCTGTGATCCTCCTCTCCCCAGCAGATTGGAATGATCAGTTCTCCCGATGCTGAGCTCCTGTTTGCCCAGTGGGTGTGGTACAAGAGTTCCTGCTGGCTCTTCTCCAATACGAGAAGCAGAGTGAGGGGGAAGGCTCCCCTGCTCCCTCCGCAAAGGGTCATTCATTGACACTGATGGTCAGGGTGGTACATGCATGGCGCTGTGCTTGCAGGGTGCTTTGGCATAAATGAACGAATGCATCCTTTCACTATAATAAACTTTTGTGTTATTTGGCTTCTAGGAAGATGCAGTGCTATGTACAGATCAAACCGTGTAGTGTTGCCAGTGCTTACATTTGAGAATAAAAGCTCTTGAGATTTTTAAACTATTAAAAATATGGGACATAAATTAGTATAATTGGTTGAATATTCCCAGCTTGCATAATAAAGCCCTTATTTTTCTTTTGCCTTGTTTTAGTGTTGCTTATGAGACATTCGATATATTGGAGGATGAAGAGGTAATATTTCTTTGGCTCATTCTTTTTAACCTGCCCGGACATTGATTGTGTGCAACACTGACTGGGATTATTGTTCTTAGGTGCGACAAGGTTTAAAAAAGTATTCAAACTGGCCAACCTACCCACAGTTGTATGTGAAAGGTGAACTTGTTGGAGGGCTGGATATTGTTAAGGTAAGGAAAGAATGACTTGCTGACAGTTGAGGAAATGGTCTTACAATCTGAGATGGATCTCTCCCTTTTTCTATTTTAATGCTTAAGGTACTGAATTTTAGAAATTTGCTTTCTCTCTTATACCTTCAGCATCCTGTCTCGATCTAGCCAAATACAGATTGTATACCTTTGCAGTACGTCTGCTGGATCGCTTATTGAGGTTTTCTTCACTGCTATTGACCGAACACTGTAGACTCTAGTGGAGTACAGTGAAGGGCGTATGTGTCTCTGAGAGAGAATTTTAATATGCACAACTTTTCTCCCTGACTCTCCTCTCTTGATTTAAAATGGAATGTCTTTGTTGGCTTTTCTGTGACTGTCACCAGCTTTAATATATTGGTGAAACGAGTCTTAAATCTCCAGTGTGCTGCTGTATTGCCCACAAATGTAGCCCTGAAATGTATTTTCTTGACAGCAGTCAGTTACCTTTCTGTAAGAACCATTTTCCCACTGTGGGTACATTTACAGGTTTCATTTGCTTCTTGGTTTTAGTTTTTGACATTGGTTTTTCTCGAATAAGGTGATGACATTTTACCTAGCAAACTGTCTCATTCTTGAAGAAAGGTAAGGCTTTATTGTATGGGTTCCCCCCCCCCAAAAGTAAAGCACCAAAAATAGATCTGCATTTATTACTGCATCCTCTGTGTGAGTGTGTGTCTTTCCTGTAACAGAACAGGCACAGGCTTCTAAACCCAAATGCTCTTGAGCCTATTCTTGTCTTGAATGTTTTATAGCCAATTCCATAGGCATTGTAACTCCTGAGAAGACAGAATCAATAAATCTCATTAGGTTTTAAAAATAAGTTGGTGTTAGCTCGTGTAGCTGATTTTGTTTTAAAAAATACTTATTTACAGATGTATTGCGTTCACAGATTGTTTTTTTTATTATGTGTGTCTTTTTTAAACAGTGGCAAAATTAGCATTGGGCATTCATTAATGTATATTCTATAATCTTGCTTTTTTCTTTTGGAAGAAGACAGATATAGATGATTGGATTAGCTGAAATTAATCAAATAGTCAGGCTAAGGGACTACAGTTGAACATTTTTTCTTTAAAGAGGAGGTTCCCTTCATATCCACTTAGTTATTCCCAGATAAGGGACTTTGCTTTTATAATTTAATCAACGGCTTCAAATCCTAGCTGCTTTTTCTTTCCAATACCACGGGGCTCTTGCTAAGAGCCCCGTGGCGCAGAGTGGTAAGCTGCAGTACTGCAGCTCAAGCTCTGCTCACGACCTGAGTTCGATCCCGGCGGAAGCTTGGTTCAGGTAGCCGGCTCAAGGTTGACTCAGCCTTCCATCCTTCCGAGGTCGGTAAAATGAGTACCCAGTTTCCGGGGGGTAAAGTGTAAATGACTGGGGAAGGCAATGGCAAACCACCCCGTAAAAAGTCTGCCAAGAAAACGTGGTGCGACGTCCCCCCATGGGTCAGTAATGACTCGGTGCTTGCACAGGGGACTGCCTTTACCATTTGGTAAAACAAAGTTCTGCTTTGTGAATGTTTCTTTACCATCACCACTCCCATATGTGGCTGCTAGTGACATGGATGGGGAATTACATCGTTGGTTCGCAATGTGAAATACTGCATTGGAGGAGAGGGGAGAACTGGGTTAGGACTTCTGGCAGCAGCCCCCAGTATCCTGTAGTGTGAAGTTCTTGCTTCAGACTTAAATGCTGAACAAAGGTAGTGAGCAAGGCTCAAAGTCTACAACATCTTGGTTCATCTTTACAATGGGTTGACTTTATAGCCTGTCATCAGAGAAGGTATTTCCTGCATTTTTCTCTTCCAGGGAGCCTATTGTCCCAGCGATAGTGACTGATATTACAGTATTGTTATCTTATTTTGCCTATGTGTCTTCCCCCATCTGGAAATTACTTGCTGTTGATGGTAGAAGGTACACCATGACTTTGGGTTGCCTTAGTCCAGCAACTTGAGGCTAGAGAATTTCTAGCAAGGCTTTGATTTCGTGTTGTGCCTGGCTCCTGAATCAAACATGATTTGAAGTTGAAGGCAATTCCACGGGTGAGAGATTCTTCTAAACTAACTTTCTAGGGGGGAGAATCCCAGCCACCATGATATATATGTAATAGAACTGCAACATGCTCAATAAAATGTTGTTGAGAAGGAAGATGTCATTGTTTATATGATGAAGCCCTTGCAACTTGTTCTTGTTGAAACATCATTTTAAAAATCTTTCTCTTCTCCCTCCCCCCTTCCAGGAACTGAATGAAAATGGAGAATTGTTATCTATTTTGAAAGGAGAAAATTAATACAAATGGACACATTAATTAATAAAATTCAAATACAAAAAAGATGCACTGGAACCATTCATGACTTTTCCCTGATGGAAGGAATAGAGTACAGATTCTGTTTGTTTTCATACTTCACAAGACTATGCTAGAGGTGTATGCAAATATAGATTTTTGCCCTAAATGTAAAGTTGTCCCCATCTTCAAAGTGCATTAAAGTTGGAATGTTCGAAAATGTGTTTTGTATAATTCTTCCTTGTATGCATAAAAGTGGCTGGTAATCATAAATCTTTTGGCTAACATTTAAGTTTTGTGAAGAATCCTGTGATCTTTGATGATTCTCAGCAAGTACCTGAGTTGCTTGCACTATGATTCAGTGATAAAACATGGAAAAGAGATGGGTGAAACTGGACTGAGGTAGCTCCCAAATGTTATGAACCTTAACAGGGAGAATGCTAATCCGTTAGATGACAAAGTATTGAAAGGACTGAGTCAAAGGTTCACTGCAGTTTGAAATTTCCTATGCCTGAATAGCTTTTTAGTGGAAAGCCACCTGAAGAACTGAATCAAATAGAAGTTGCAAGATGGTTCATGTAACAGCAAGTGAAAACAATTCACCATTTCTTGGCCCCATACACCTAATAGTTATTAAATTACTTATATCTTAAGCAAAATATGCAATTAGTCACTAAGCAGTCTTTCCAGAATTATTGAAAAGTAGCCAATGAAATAGTGATTTTTCTCTAGGGAAATTAGATATCATTTAACCTAACATCTCTCCAAGAAAATTGCTGAAAAGTACTTATTAATGATACTGTCTTGTTCTAGAAGAACAAGCTTTGCCTAGTTTCTACAAATAGGAATGCTTCACTGATTCCTTGGTCAAAACTATGCCCTGAGCTCCGTGGAGGAAAGGATGGATAACAAGCATACAGATGTGAGAGATTTGACAGCTCTACTAGGACTTCTGAGAAAGTTTTGATGAAATGTTGAGGTTATGGGGTACAGGAGCAAGGTCCTCTTACAGATTAGTAATTGGTTCTTGTAGGTCCAAGGACCTTCATTGGGACAGATGCTTTTTCTTAATAAGCTTATGTTGGAACAGAGTAGCTGTGTTTGCAAGTTACACAAAATAATTCGGGATGGTAAAAACCCAGGAGGACTGTGAAGAGCTCCACAAGGGACCTTTGAATCAGTTGAATAGCTTATAGAATGGCTAATAGGGTACTCCTTCAAATAACTAAGGGCAGCATTCATTGTTCAGCATTTTATCTGTACAGCAAACATGAGAGAAAAGTGAGGATAAGAGAGTGACTTGCAGAAGGTCCTACAACAAGCTTCATGGCAGAGCAGGGATTTTGAATCCGGTGCTCCCTCGGCCTATTTGGATGCTCTGCCCATTCACAAAGGTCACAAAGGTGTATACAGAGGCAAAAAAATCTTATCACAGTATCTTTTCTGGCTGGGGGCTGAACTGACAGAAACTGAGAAAGTGATTTTTGTCATAATAAAAAGTTTAGTGAATACTGGGTTTTTTTTGGTATAACAGCAGAGGAAATTGGCATTGGGGATAATGAGACGACAAATTCATGTCAGAATGCCTTTGTATAAACACATGATGTCTCATCTGTCAAGTTCTTTTTTTTTTTTTTTTTTTTATAACTACAAAACACTACACCAGACTATCACAAGGAAAGGGAAAGGACAAAGGGGGGTGGAAAAAGAAAAAGGGGGGGGAATGAACTACAAACACTAAACACTACACTTCAATGTTTCCCTTCATACTGTCATAATACAAAAATAGCTCCATAGAATAATGATGGAGTGGTTAATCATACAGAAAATAAACATTTCAAATTCTGATTAAACTTTCCTCCCCCTTCTAGGTCCCGGACGCAATTCTCTCTGTGCAACTGCTGTTGCGATGCTCTCCTCCTCCCCCCCCCTCCGGCTCCTCCTTTTCTTCGTTCTTGGTGCAGCAGAGTTCTGGGTTTTTATTCTCAAAATCCTTTAGTTGATCTTCTGATAATATCTTATAGGCCTGATCTTTATATCTGAACCATATTCCTTCCGGGAATAACCATTTGTACTTTATTCCATGGTCCCTCAGAAGAGCTGCAAACTTTTTATATTTAAAACGCCGTTTCCGGACTAGAAATGGAACGTCCTTCAAAATCTTGACTTTCAAACCCATAAAGTCCAAATCCGCATTGTATGAGTTATATAGGATGGTGTCCCGAATCTTTTTAGTTGAAAAGTCAATAATGATCTCACGAGGCAACTGTCGCTTTGTTGCATATTTTGAAGAAGCCCGACGGACCTCCAAAATGGCGCTTTTAACCTCTTCTTTAGTCGTCCTCGCGGGTGTCGCCAGTAGTTCCGAGACCAAATCCCACAGATCCTCATTTTCCTCCTCTTTCACGTTTTGGAGACGCAAAATTGTCTGCGTTCGTTCCACCTGTAGCCCGATCAGCTGGTTCTCCACCAACTTCAGCTCCTTTTTTGTAGCCTTCACAAGTGACGCACTTTCCAGAGCAGACTTTTCTGCCCCCCCCGCTGCTGCCTTAATGGTTTTCACCTCGCTTTCAATTAAGCCCACCCTTTGATCAGTTTCGTTCAGCTTGTCAACAAAGGGTTTTATGGCTTCCACCACCGCCCTGCGCACCAACTCTTCGAGCGACTCCCCTTTCTGCAAGGTGGCCGAGATTGACTTACCGAGAGCGGGACTTTGCTTCTTTGCTGCCATTTTGGGGGGGGGGGGGGCGCCAACAAAATTCTGGAACTCCACGAAGGGGAAGAGCGAGTCTTCTTCAGATCAACCTCTCCTTCACAAACGCTTGTAGAACAGAAGGGATTCGCTTGTTTACAGGCTTCCGCCTGTTTCTTTTACTTGCCGTTTCTCGTTGCCCGGCGGCACTCGAGGCGCCGCGCACATCTGCCGGCCTCCATAGGGACAAACGGGCAATTCCCCCCCCGCATTGATTTCGGGGAGTTCTTCCCGCCGCGTCCCGGACCCTGGCTCCCTCCCTGGGAGTCCTGGGGGCTAATCCTTACGGATCAGCCGCCCGGTCAGGGTGCCCGGTCGTTTCCTCCCGGACCAGCCGAGAGGAGCGTCCGGCATGGCTGAGAAAACGAAACCGAATCCTCATCTGTCAAGTTCTGATGCATTTTATAGAGCAGGAAAAGATACAGAAAAGTAACCAAATTGTCCAAGGGGTTGAAGGACTTACATATGAAGCAAGGTTAAAGCTCTTGGGTGTTTTTAGGGGATGTTTTTGATGGGGAGGAAGACAACTAAGGGTAAGTCATAAGGTTGAAAGACCTGGATAAAAATGACCTTTTCATTGAGGCTTAATGTGTAGAAATGAGCAGCTGGAAATGTTCAAGGCATGCACATAAGATCACCTTCTAAATAACATTCCCTTAAGCCTTTATTGAAGTGATAGGACATTCATGGCCTGTTGGCAACCCTAGTGAGACATGATTGAGTTTTATAAACTTTAATGGATATTATGCAGAAATTGATGAACTTTTTCTCCCTGTACCATAATAGAAGTAGGATAACTCAGTGTTACTGAGCACTACATTTTGGATAGACTTTGAAATTTTTACACCATACAATATAAATGTATGGAGTTTAGTGACACAAGATGTGATCGTCATTAGGTTAGATGACTTGAAAAATGGACTGGAGAAATCCATGTAAAACCTTTTCAGAAGTGTAATTACGACTACTGTTGTTGGGTGCAAAGACAGTGAAGAGTTGTTCTCAATAATACTGTAGCATATTGTGTTCCTTGCCTCAGGAGGCTTTTAAGAAGATGTTCTGGGTACTATAAATTCATATGTTGATGGTTCATAGTTTTTATAGGGCTTTAAACCCTTTGAGTTAGGAGAAAGAAAGGAATTGTGGGGCAAGAATTCAAAAAAAAGCTCTTTACGTGCTTAGTAGCCAGATTACTGTATTATCACAACCTGTTTGTGGGTCTCCCAGAAGCATCTTGTTTGTGGAGATGAGGCCTTTGGTCTGATCTAGCCGGGCCCATGCCTCATTCAAGAACCAGGCTATCAGTAAACCTGAAGTGCATGTAGCAGATGTCAATTCTTATGAAGTAAAGATAATCATTATATTTGAAGTAGCCTCTAAGAGGCCAGCAGCAACTCTCAGAGGCCCTGAATAGGAACTTCTAATAGCTTACCTCTGCTGCTTGCTGGGAGACTTTTCCTGGAAAATCCAGGGGCTAATTGACAAACTTGGAGGGCCCCCATCTATTAGTGGAGACTACTGCCTCTTGCTGTTAGAAAGTGCTGTTTTGTGAACCTATGCTTCTCTATGGTTGTAGTTTTCACAGGTAAATATGCATGAAAGAAGCTCCTACTTAAATAAATGAAACAATATCAGGATTCTGCATATTGTATAATGTGGAGAGCTAGTTAGAGTAAGTCCCCCTCAACCCATATTTGTAATGTATACTTGACCACAAAAGGAGAAGCAGTGCTTATACTGAATTAACAGCACTTGAATACTTTGTGTATGATTTGCTCTTTATCAGCAGTGATTGTGTGAGCTTGAATATACTTTCTGTTGCTGATAATTGCTAATGCTTTATTCCAGAATGATTTTATTCTGCATTTCCACTTAAACTTCCTCAAACAGTTTGGAGCATGTTAAAATCATATGTTAAAATCCTAACATGCTGATTAAAAAATCACTAAAAGTATAAAAAGTATAGCACCAGAACATTCAATAAAAGACTAAGCAAAACATGGCACACTAAAGTCAGTATTAAAAGCTTGGAGAAAGAAGATGGACTCATTTACTAGTATTTATTGTTGAAGAATTGGGGGTGCAAGTGATAGTGAAGACAGTGTCAGGCAGATCTCCTTAGAGTAGAGATGAGCACAAACTAGAAAAAACAAACCATGTGGTTCCTGGTTTGTTACATTTCACGAGCCATGAACTTTCACGAACCTGCCTTGGTTCACGAATCGATTCATTTTGGTTCGTGAAAATGTCGCTTTGGGTCAGCAGAAGGTCTGCAGGAAGTCCATCCCCTGTTGCCTGTCAGGTCTTGCAAGGCACTTTTCCCAAACACTTTACTGCATCACTCCAGTGTATGAGTTAAAAATGTTTATTAGAGTAAATACGAGTATAAAGATGCTGTAATAAAGGAATTAACTGGAATGCCTAAAGGTGGTGAAGCAAGGTTAATTATAGGTCAGTTCCTCCCCCGTTTTGAAAGGAAAGGCAGGAGTTGGACGCACATCGCCTGGGAATAAGGGAGGGGGGAGAGGAACTCGGTTCAGTCTGTAATAAGTCCAAGGTCACATTCTCAAGCATCTGCAGGAACTCGTAAACAAAATACCTTGCCTGGAAGATAAGCAGTTAGAAAGAAGTACACAACTATAGTTCTACTCTGCATGTACTCAGAGGTACTGAAGCAAAATATATATGATGCATGGCAGATATGCTGAAAGCCTATCTGACATTGCCTAGGAAACTGACTGATCGGCACCAGGCTGTCTGCAGTGATGAACTGAAAAATGAACCAGCCTAAAATTCGTGGCAGTTCATCAGAAATGGGATCTGATGAACTGCTGGTTTACGAACTACAAACTGGCCTGGTTTCTCATGAATTTTGGTTCGTATTTTGGTTTGTGCCCATCTACCTTAGAGGGATCTGAACAGCCAAATCACCAACTGCAGCCACCCTAATCTGAGAAGGCAAGGTGTGCAGAGAATGCCCTTTGGAGAAGCATACTGCTATTCTAAAATCAGGTGATCTTTGCAGAAATGTTGTAATGGCAACAGAGGCAGGAATTACTTGAAAACTCATTGTCTTGTTCTTACCTAATGTAAAATTATTGCAGACTTCCTCTAGATCAGAGTCCTGGTGGAGGGAGGAGGAATTTAAATAGTCGTACTGCATTCTGGATGTCAGGCTGACATTAGCATACCCTGAGGTGAGGCAGCTGCTGAGGCCCAGGGGTCCTGGTAGGGCCATCTGCTCACCCCACCCTTTGCTACCCATCTGCTTGCTTGTGAGTTGTCCCACCATAATAACATTAACATTTGATTTATATACCGCCCTTCAGGACAACTTAACACCCACTCAGAGCGGTTTAAAAAGTATGTTATTACTATCCTCATGACGATCACTCTGTGAGGTGGGTGGGACTGAGAGAGCTCAGAGAGCTGTGACTGACCCAAGGTCATCCAGCTAGCTTGCAGTGGAGGAGTGGGGAATCAAACCAGGTTCTCCAGATTAGAGTCCTGCCGCTCTTCTTAACCACTACATCATTCACACACTCCCAGCTGCACACTGCCGAGCACTGCTGTAGGAAGGGTTTTTAGCAGTGGCCCTCAGCACTTTTAGGGAAGGGCATGCAGGTGCTGGGAGGGCTAGGAGGGGAAGCATGCATGGCTTACCACTGGGCAGGGGGATCAAGTGGGGAAGAGGCATAAAGGAGCAACTGGAGGGTTGCGGCGGGAGGCAGAAGAAGAGAGGGGAAGAAACTTTAAACTGGTCCTGTTGGATAGGAGAAATCGGGAGACAGGAGGATCAGCTAGAACTATTATTCCAGCTGACTTGAATAATAGAATTTTTCTGTAGGCTTAGCATCTGTATCACTGACGCCACACAACTGTGCAGCCACACTTTTCTTTTACAATGCCTGTGGTGGAGTGTGTGTGTGTCTGTGTGTAGGATATTCTAACTTGGCTTCAGGGGGAGGGGAGTATTACTTTTCTTCCACTCTCCCAGACTCACATCTCATTGCTCGTTCACTTCCATTATCAAACCACAAAGTATATGTTGTGAGAAAGAAATGGAAGAATGCCATCCTTTGTTTTCTCTAACCTTGGAGTATGTGAGAACCCTTTAGTGATTTCCATACAGTGGAAATAGCTGATATAGCAAGGTGTTTTTAGTATGTTATACTTCAGTTGGAAATTGGCCACACTAAGTTTGCTCTTGCCATGAAAGCCTTCAATATTGATTGCAGTATGATTTCATTTCTGAAACTGTACATGTATGGCTAATTTTAGGATGGGAAGTGTGTGGATCTACGTTTTTAAAACCGGATTCAGAGAAGAGGGAGAAGGGAATGTATTAGGGAAATATAGGCTGCAGGCCATTGAGAGCTCTGACAAATTTTGTGATGGATCTGAAAGCAGACAGGAGTTAAGGAACAAATGTTACACAGTCTGTACTGGGGGGTGGGTAAATATTTTGGCAGCAGAATGCTACCCAGGTGTCCAAAGAGGGGCAGAAGACTACAGAGGAAGAGATTGCAATAAAGAGAAAGATTGTAAATTGCAACCTTGTTGGTCTGTACTATTTATAAACAGTAAAAAAAAACCTTTTCTTTTGAACTACTTTGATTTCAGAGGCGGGTCTGGGGGAGCTCAGTGGCATCTGGTGTGGGCTTTTGGGGACCACAGATCTCTTTGTCAGATGCATCTGGCAAGGAGAGCTGTGGCTATCGAGGGCTCATACTGCATTGGAATTGGATGGTCTAGCTGTTTGGCTGCTACAAACTAACAGGGCAAACTCCTTTGAAGCCAACTGATCCACACACCAAAAGGAGATGTTTACATATACTAGCAAAGGAATGTTTTGATTGCTCCCTCCCCCTCCCCCCCTAATTGCCTCTTCCCTCTGCTCTTCTGTGTTTGACCAGTCTCTGTATCAGGCATCTGACGAAGAGAACTTGATTCTCGAAAGCTTATGCTACAATAAAATTGGTTAGTCTTAAAGGTGCTACTGGACTCTTTTTGATTTTGCTACCACAGACTAACATGGCTAACTCCTCTGCATCTTTGATTTCATTGCTTCTCCCACCCTGTCTTAACAGATATACAAATTCTGAACTGTTTCTCTTTCTCCCTCCCCATTTAAAAGGGGTCTCCTTCATCTAGGTGCAGAGTTACAAATTCCACCAATCATATTTCCAACTAATAGAACTTGGTATTCACCCTCAACATGCTTTTTCAGAATCTCTGGCATGCATCTGAATGGTGTGGCAAAATCACATCTTAAGCAGTTACACCTAAGCTCATTGACTTCTGTGCTGGATGATACTGTTAGTCACAGATATATTTTTTCCATGTTGTAAGGGGAAGTGTTGGCATGGCGTGATAACACATTGGATATGGAGAGCAGAAAAGAAAGTTCAAGGATAACTGCTCTGCGAAGTGAATGATGACCTCTATATGATGGTAGTTTAAACGTTAATGAACATACAATGACACCGCACCAACTCATGGGAAAATTCAATTTTAAAAAATATAGGAGCTGTTTTATTGTTGCACTTTTTATGTTATGAACTTGAGTCTTGATTTAACTGCTACTTTAATTGCTATCTTTTGGTATCGATTTTTAAAAATTTTCATTTTTGGTATGTTGCTTTGGATATTATTCATAGAGAAGTAACTAATCCATCATTTAATATATAATGGTGAGAGAGTGACTGCTGTTCACATAGGTGTTTGCTTGCTTCACAGCTGCTTTAATAGTGATCCATAATAAGGTAAGATCATAAATCTGAGGAACCCCTTTAAAACAATTTGCCAGGTACAATTAAAATTGGCCTCAACCAGAGAAACTATCCTGATAGCTGCATAGTGAGCGGGAATAGCCAAGTCTATGGAAACACCAGTGGTATCTTTTAGTGCAGAGACACTCACTCTGTGCGTTTTCTAAGCACTGTCCCCCAGTGTGGCACCTACCCAATGGTTCAGGAAAGGGAGCAAGGGCTTGCAGTGGGCAGGCCGTTCCCACCCAGGAACAGCTGCCACTGGAGGAACCGGAGGACAGGAAAACTGTGAGCTTCCCTCAGCTGCAGATCTCTTGTCTGGGAGGGAAGTAAAGGGCCCCTCCTCCCCACCCGTCTCCCACCTTTCTCTACAGCTTCTGTCAGAGAAGAGAAAGTACCCCCAAGGCAGCCAAAAGGGCAAGTGGGCCCAGTGGAGTGGTGGTTGGCTATACTTCCCTTTCTCAGTGACCTGCTAGCCTTGGCAATCTCGCTCTGTCTTCTGAGCTGTTATGCCTCATGCTGGGGCAAGAGCAGAAACGCAGAGAAGGGAACCCCTCCCGCACTCCAGATACACAAGGGCTGGATAAGGTTCATCAGCAGTGGAGAGAGACATCCTTATATGTGTTTGGGATGGTGCACAGGAGGGCATAGAGTAGCCTTGTGGTCCTTTTGATTGATAGCAATTGTGAATGTGGCTGTCCTCTAGCCGTGGAAAAAGTGCCACTGTGTAATGAGTAACTTGGCCTACAGTCAGTAGCTGGAGGAACAGTTTTTTAATGCGAAGATAGTCTGACAGCCAATATCAAGGAAGGTTTTTAAAAAGGCAGTTTACCTTCACCTCTGGGATTTTTGTAGTTTCTCTGACTTTGAGGGGAACTTTTCTCACATGGCTACGTATCTTGAGCATTAATTTTAGATTTTGTTCATCTTTCTATAACACCAACTGGCTTAATATTACTTCAAGAGGCTGTCTTTGTCTCTTTGTTAGTGTCTAGATTTCAAACAGGATATTCCTTATGTCCCAGACTGGAATATCTTGAGTAGTTTTTTTTATCTAAATAAATTTCTAACATATTTTGTATTTTTAAACTGTTAAGCAAGAAATAGGTCCCTGCCTCTCTTGTACAATGAGTAATCAAAGCACACAGAATATGGACTGGCAGAGGAGAACAGAGCTAGTTATAAGTCAGTCATAACTTCATAAAATTACAGAGGGGGAAGAGAAAAGAGAGAAACTATGAACTTATACAAATGATTGAATTTTCAGATTAAAACAACATTGGTTCATGAGAAGAGAAAATAAGGTGTAGAGACTTGCATGTAAAACAAAATAAAAGTGTGAGAAAGTAGCAAGGAAATGTGATAGATGAGGAGTCCATGCTAAAAACAATCCAGTTAGTGTTAATCTGATCCTACACGTTTTTTAGATTAACCTAGTACATTTGGCATGCTTTTATAAATGTATACTGTGCCTGAGAGGAATGACATAAGTTTTCTATATATATTCACATGGATTCATATTTTCTACCTATTCTATTTTTTCTTGTATTAAGAACTGCTTATTAAATAAATAAAATAAATACTATTTAAAACCCCTGTAACAATGCCATGCTTCCACAAGAGGGTACTGCATACCAGCATTCCAGAGGCAGCATCAAAAATAAAATTACGCATGCAATTATACCGCTCACCACAAGATGTCAGTGTAGGACTGTTTGTATCCTAAATACATATCCTTACTGGGTGTTAACCGAGACTACATTTTTGCTGCTGTTAAAGCTCGAGGTCTTCATTTATCATGCCACAATAGAACTTTGCAAAAGGAATGGTTAATGCACAGGCCAATGTGATGTGCGCCCAGTGTGTTTAGAGGTTATCTGAGAAAATGCACCCTTCATTGGTGAATTACTGTTTTCTGTACAAAGGCCTCCAAGGCTTATTCCCTACAGCACAAAAAAGTGCCTGGAGTTTCCTGCTTTTCCTCTCCCTCACTCAGTGATCCAAGTCTTCTTAAACTGTCATCTCCAATTCTCTCTCTCTCTCTCTCTCTCTCTCTCTCTCTCTCTCTCACACACACACACACACACACACACACACACACACACACACACACACACACACACACACACACACACACACACGTGCGCACATGCATACAAGAACAAATTCTAGTTATCCAAGAGGGAAAACTCTGTCACAGTTCAGTATGTGCAGTATGTTTGGCAAAATGAGAATCCTTCCTTGCAGAATGTTTAGCTCTGGGGCAAGAGAGCCAAGTTCAGCAGCACAGCAAATATACTCAATCAAATATTCAAATTATCAAGGGACAAAAGGCTGCTGTGCTGTCTTGAAAAATCAGGCCATAATGAAAATGGGTGTTGTTTATATTGTCTCTACCCAGCAACCATGGAGGACTGATGCCCGAGCAAATAGCACAATCGCCTTGTTTCTGGCAGCCTGCAATCTCTTTGTTCATGGAGGCTGTGATTATGTAATTTGTTCTCCATGAGCACAAATGCAAATTGTGTGCCACTGCAAACGTGCTCGGTTGGATCCAAAACGTGTTTTCTGTGAGTGGACACTGCTTAGATCAGCAGAAGTTCAGGGAGTTGGTTCCCACTCCCACCCTGCCAGCCATACTCTTTCGGAGGGTCCCTTGCTCACCAGGATCAGCAGCTCAGGGTGCTGAAGCAGGAAGGAAGCAGAGAAGTCCCATTCCGTTAGTGGAGCTCCACTGGGTTGGATTCTGTCTTCCCCTTTAGTGTACAGAAGCCCTTCTGTGCGTGGCATCTCTGACTTCCTTGCCCCCCCCCAGCAGCATTGTGGGCCGCGCTGGGAGGGGGAAGGCAGGGGAATACTCTAGGAGCAGCAAGAAAGCAGTTGGAAGACTGTTGGGGGGGCAATCAGCAAAGACGACCCTTTGTGGCCAATTCCCAAGCATGAGTCATTATTTAAAATGATCCCTGCAGTTGCGTCACTGCTGTTCAATTGTTCTCATAAACCAATGGTGCTCACTCTGTGGCTTCCAGACATCCACTTTTGCAGTTACCATAAACCAAAAGAGCCACATGACTACTATGTGCCCTGTGTGCCACCCAACCATAGACAATAATCTAAGATGTATTGTCGAAGGCTTTCACGGCCGGAGAACGATGGTTGTTGGGGGTTTTCCGGGCTGTATTGCCGTGGTCTTGGCATTGTAGTTCCTGACGTTTCGCCAGCAGCTGTGGCTGGCATCTTCAGAGGTGTAGCACCAAAAGACAGAGATCTCTCAGTGTGAGATCTCAGTGTGTGACACTGAGAGATCTCTGTCTTTTGGTGCTACACCTCTGAAGATGCCAGCCACAGCTGCTGGCGAAACGTCAGGAACTACAATGCCAAGACCACGGCAATACAGCCCGGAAAACCCCCAACAACCAATAATCTAAGATATAACTATCAAATATATAAACTTGGCAGCATTCTTCTGATTTTCCAGTCCCTTGACTTCTGTCTCTAGTATGGATCCTGCAGCTTATCCAACAGCAGCTTTTTACTAGAAATGTGTTATATATTTTATTAAAGACAGACAGAATTTATACATTCAATGGAAGGGAATGGAATAAGCAGGGACCTTGCATTTTTGAGGACTGGGTCACTCGATGGGGATCTTTCATGTACACTTAGGCCAACCCCCCTCCCCCCCACTATAACCATTCATTTATTTTGTGCAATAATCCATCTTTCAGCAGGGAATGGATCAGATGGTGTTTGATTTGTGTTGTGTACTGTCTTTTTAAGAAGCTATCCCATTAGGCCTCAGTGCAAGCAGGAGAGTAAGAGGGACACAGATTCACTTTCCCTGCTAGAAGCCTGCAAGAGTGCAGGGCCTACCAAGAAACTCTTTGGATCCAGGCCAGGGCAATCCTGGGCCTAATGGATAGGGTTGCCAAGTCCCCTTACCCTCCTAGAAGGAGGAGGGGGGACCCGACACTTTCTGGGAAGATCTTCCTTGTGCTCCCAGCGCCAACAAGATGACATCACTTTCAGGGGGTGATGACATCATACTGGCTGTTGGAATGCTCCCAAGCTTAAAGAATTGGTCCATTTGGGGCCCAAATTGGACCCAAGCAAAGTACTGGAGCATTCCTGTGGCCAGTGTGATGACTTCACTCCTGGAAGTGATGTCATCATGCCTCAATGGGAGCATGTCTGCCGCACGCTTGCCTGGGAGGCCTGTTTCCTGCGCCTTTCTCTCCCTCAGGCCAGGTGAGTAGCAGCAGAGCGTGGATAGAGTTGCCAGCTCCTGGTTGGGAAATTCCTGGAGATTTGGGGGTGGAGACTGGAGAGGGTGAGGTTTGGGGACGGGAGAGACATCAGCTGAGTATAATGCCATAGAGTCTTCTTTCCAAGGTAGCCATTTTCTCCAGGGGAACTGAGCTCTGTCACCTGGAGTTCAGTTGTAATCCCAGGAGATCTCCAGCCATCACCTGGAGGCTCGCCAGAGAACACAGATGAGCAATGCTACAATGGGCTGTTATTCACACAATGTTCACAAAAATATTTTGTGTAAACTTGAGAACAATGTACGAAAATTAAATACAAGATGTGAAATTCTAAACCACCGTCAATCACTGTAGTGTCATCACAATAAATTAAACACAGCAAGATGTTACAACACTGAGTAGCGTATATATCCTCAAAAAGGGAGTAATCCCATGAGTTCTCTTATGAATGTTCTTCAGTTTGTACCCTGAGGATTCCCGCTGCAACCGCGGGGGCAGATGAAAAGTCCCTCCGGAGCTGGTGGAGAGGAGCTGGAAAACTGGGAGGAGAAGATGGAATATGCAGGTGGAGAAAAGCAACCGGGAGTCCCCAAGAAGGGGGCCTCCCCGCCCGACAAGCTTCCTGGTATCTCAAGCTTGTTTCATTAGCACTTCTTTGCGGGGCATTATTTCTCCTACCATGATGTTATTTCTCTAAACAATAAACAGAGGCAAAATGGGGGTGGAGCCTAGAGAGGGTGAGGTTTGGGGACGGGAGAGACATCAGCTGAGTATAATGCCATAGAGTCTTCTTTCCAAGGTAGCCATTTTCTCCAGGGGAACTGAGCTCTGTCACTTGGAGTTCAGTTGTAATTCCAGGAGATCTCCAGCCATCACCTGGAGGCTGGCAACCCTAGGGGTGGAGGCTGGGAGTGGGGGGGGGGAACCCCTGCCCTCACTGGGGGCTGGCAGCCCTACTAATGGACAAGAAACAACCTTTAGTTAAGTATTCTTATATCTTTTCTTCCAAGCCAAGTTACCTGCCCTACAGTTACTGTTAATAGAGAAACCTTCAAGTTGCAAGAAACTAAGTGTATTGTTGTTCACTACCCAGCAATTTGTATGCAGTCAGGGTATAGTTTGGTTTTCATCTATGACTTGAGGGTTGTAGTATTTTGTTGCCAGTATGGATGCTGGCCTGCATGAACACCTGGGCTGAATCCACATTCACCCATTACCCGCTTATAAATCGCTTTTCTTTCGGTTTCCTCCAACCCGCAACTTTTCCTTCTCCGTTCACATTCAGGCTCCCCATCCGGCTTTCTCGCGCGAGCCTCCGGTCACACGTCCGCTCGCCAACCGCTTTTGTGGGCGGTACCTTTTTTTCCCTCCCTTTTTTTTTATTTTTTTTGAAAACACTTTTCCGTTATTTCGTTTTATCGATATGAGGAAACATCAACAAAGCGACAAATCACGTGAACATCTCGATAGCCACTGGTTAACTTTTTTGGGCGGGCGATTCGAATGGTCTATAAAAGGGAAGGTTCTCGGCAAAATCTATTTGTGGGTGTGAGCGGATGGTTGGTGTGCTTGGTGTCGTTGTGGTTACTGTTGCCGATTCGGTTGTGGGTATGGATCCTATAGTCGCCCTCATCGGACAGCTGATGTTTACGTTGCTGGCTTGCCAGACGCAGCTGCTTCTTGCTTACCGGCGCTATTCAGCCCAACGCCGCAGAGCTGCAGCCAGGATTCTGTTCCAGGATTCAGTCTCCACCGTCGCCTGGACGCGCTCCAGAATACGGCGCCGGCAGCGCTTCCAACATTGGTTCCTGCTTGCGCAGATGGAGGAGCCACGGCAGCACTGGGTATACCCGAGAAGCACCGACTGGTGGGAGAATATCGTGTTGGTGCACTGGGATGACCGTCGGTGGATGCGCCGCTTCCGGATGTCCAAGAGGACCTTCATCGACTTGGTGGAAGCCCTGCGTCCAAGGCTGCAGCGTCAAAACACCTCCCTTCGCTCTGCAATATCGGTGGAGAGACGAGTCGCGGTTGCAATTTGGTGGCTGGCCAGCGGAACAAGCTACCAGGTGGCGAGCGATCTGTTCGGGATTGGGAAGTCAACGGTAGCCTCCGCGGTGGTCGAGTTCTGCCTCGCGGTCGAGGTGGAACTTCTATCGAAGACTGTCTCCTTCGGAAGAGCGATTGGACAGGTAATTTTTATTTTGAAATATCAAAATTTCGCTATTACAATTTATCGTTTAAAAAAAAATTGTGACATTAACGGAACGACCAGTACACAACACTCTGGTGTGTACATCATCCCCCTCTCCCAGTCATTTTAAAGGTAATTTTGAAACCCTCTCAAAATCTACAACCCTATGTGTTTGTTTGAGTGTGAGTGAACATTGCCCACAGACACCTTAAGCATGCAATGGCATTCAACCCTCATAGTGTGTTCTTCCACCACACAAATCCCTTTTTTTTTAAGAAAAAGAGGGGCAACAACTGACACACACACACACCCCTCGCCGTGTGATCTGAAGCAGTTAACAAAATGAATTGTCGTGGAGAGGGATTGCCTTTTTTGCCTCTGTGATATAAACATTTGGTTTACATAGGTGGGGTGGTGTGCAGGAATGCAGTTTGGTCTTTCCCCCTACTGTGTGACCCAAATCGTTACACAGTTGTCGAACACCTTCTCCTAACCCTCCTTTGTCAAACCTCCAAATTTAGGAATACTTTGAAATATGGGGATACAAGTTTACCCCCCCTCCCATCCAATTCTCCACGAATCCTCCTAAAATCTCCATGGTTTTCTATGGGGAGAAACGTCTCCCTTCATGGTGGCTCTGGGTGGCATTGTGAAAGCAAAGTAAACACAACGTGCAAGGCACCTTATCCGACCTGTTATCCCACTCTCCAACAATTTCTAGTTAATTTGTTACCTGGGGGGATGTTTTGGTTTACCCCGAAAAACAGTGCCTCATACACCGCCAAACACCTGTCTCCAGGGTTAGAAAAAATAGAGGCCTCTGTGGCCCGGGGTGGAATTTTGAGTCCAGAATGGACCCAATTGTCATGGGCCCGTCTCACACCCGTTCTCGTTCCCTCTAGCAAGGCACAAGACGATCCCAATTTGGTGGGCCAGTTAGTGGCCTCAAAAAGATGCTGATTTTTAAACCACCAACGGTCACCTTTATTGCCAAAGGGTGAGAAGAGAGAGACTTGTGTGGATATGTGGATCATTCAATTTAAATTACACCAAACATAAGAGAACCTCCACCCAACATTTCAGAATGCAAAAAAATCCTAAATTCAATTTACAAAAATAACCCTTTCAGGGTGTTTAAGAACTAGACATCGCTGAGTGATGATGATTCTTTAAAGCACAGTTTGCCTGATAGCACTATGACTTTTTTTTTCCTTTCTTTTTTCTTTCTCCCAGATAATGGACGGTTTCCGTAGAATGGGTTTCCCGCACTGTGTGGGAGCTATTGATGGAACGCATATCCCAATCTGCGCTCCTGGAGGCCGCCCAGATCAGTACGGCAACCGCAAGAACTATTCCTCGATTCTGCTCCAAGGCACAGTTGATCACCGGGGAAGATTTGTGGACGCCGAGGTGGGGTGGAGTGGGAAGAACCACGATGCCTTCGTGTTCGCCCACTCCGCCTTCTGTGTTGCCATGGATAGTGGCTCACTAATTCCGGGAAACCCTTTCATGGTGGTGGACGGTGTAAGAATACCCCCGGTGGTCATTGCCGATGGAGCCTACCCCATGCGTAGGTGGCTTATGAAGCCCTACGGGAGAACGGCAACCACACAAGCTCAGAAAATGTTTGACACCCGCCTATCGCGAGCCAGGAACGTGGTGGAATGTTGTTTCGGAAGACTGAAGGCCAGGTGGAGGTGTCTGTCACACCGCCTCCAAGTTAGGGAGCACAACGTCATCGCTGTGGTGACAGCATGTGTTGTTTTGCACAACCTCTGTGAAAGCCGGGGACATCCCATCACTGGCCGCGGAGCAGCCCCAGAGACAATACTTGTTTCTCATGGAGAGGGACAAGAGTTGACCACCCATCACAGGCATCTTGCCGAAGGAAAGGTGGTTAGGGATGCCCTGGCCAAGTATATGGGCCTAGATTCGACAAGTTGATGTTGCCTCCCTCAGTGCGGCAAGTGATGGACATCGGCTAACCTGCTTCAAAAAGCTGCTAAACCAAGGGGAACATAAATGGTCTCAACCAGCAACTCTAATCTGTGTAAATAAAAAAAAAATTTGGTTAACTGAACTCAAAAGACTATTGATTATTGGGGTGCTGTCAGACAAGCGGTGGATGTGAATTCAAGTCCTGGCACATGCAGACAATACATTCCCACACAGCTGAGTGGTCCCCCGCATACATCGTTCACAGTTGGTCATGGTATTTTTGGCCAAGTCTGGAATAGGGCCCCCCCCCCAAATTTCCAATTTGGACTGCAAGTGCTCCTCCCAAAAATATAACTTAGCCGCATGTTGCAATCAAGGGGGGGGGAAGCGCCACTCAATTGGTGACTGCTGTGTTTCACTTTTTGCAGGAAGGCTGTTTAGAATGGTCACTACATGAGTGATGCCACTTACACAAAGAAACACAAATGTGATTCTTACTGTAATTTCATTGTCTTGTCTGATGTTAAATATTCCTAAACTTTGGGGATTGCGTTGAAAAAAAAAAGGGAGTCAACATTGGAAACGATTGGCCATCATCTTATACCTTGATGATTCCATTTGATCCCAGAAAGTTAAGAATTTTAAAACAGACATACATGACTGGGGCGACAACTCCTTAACACACATTTATTTCAAATACAATAGATAAAGACCATTAAGGGGTCACCAGTGCAATGGAATCTGTCAAATGAACTTTGCTGCCAAAAACCATGATATGTGGCAAATAAGGAGGGCAACGCAGAACATAGCTCCTCAAAGCGTCAGCCTCTCCCTGGCTTTGCCAACACAGGAACGCCTCGCTGCTGCCTTCTTCGGGGTGGCCTGTGAGGCAGGTAGGGCGGTTTGCCCATAATCGTGTGTTGGGGGGATGATTTGACGCTGTTGGGCGAGCATCTGTCCCAATGACTTCAAAGTGTTCACAGCATCAGACATCACCGAAATGTTCTGTTTCCAGGCCTCGGCAAACTTCTCACTCTCCATTTTAGTGTGATCCAAGAATTCCCTCTGAATCTTGTTCTCATCAGCCTTCCAACTGCACAGCATCTCTCTGTCCGTTCGCCATTGGGAAACCTGGACATTGTGCTCCTCTCGAGAACGGCGCATCATATCATCGGCTACTCCATAGAGTGCTGCGTTTCTGCGTCTCCTGTTTCTTAGTTGGAATAGTCTTGTTCCCGGTGAAACTTCTGCTAGGCATCTGTTATCTGCCCCGTCTGCTGTGGATGTAAGTCAGAGCAACAGATCAATAAATTGTTAACATCTCAGACATTATTCAGAAATCTAAGCCTGCAGAAAAGGATGCAACATGTTTTTTGGTTGGCCAGCAGCAGGCTTCATAGTTTGGGCACTTCCCCATGACTTCCAAAACCCACATAACAGATTTCGGCCTAGTTCATCCCGTTGCCCCCGCCGAGGCCAATGTGTTCCACATCTTTTGATAACCATGCATGCACAAGCATCAAGGTTTTTCCATAACTGGAAGGCTTTTACAATGCCACTTGCCATATGGGTTGTACAGAAATAACATGGAGGACATACTGGCAGCAGTCAAAGCTATTATGTTTAAAACTGCGTTAGTGAGAGAGACCAATTTATCTGCTTTAGATAGCGAGGAGACGTGCTGTGTCCTGATCTGCCTTTTACACCAATGCTGACCAACGTTGCTCTTGCAATGTGCCACAGTGAGCACATTCTGACCATTTTCAATGTTATGCCAAATCAAGAATTTCCTTGAAATCCTGACAACATCAGAACATATATGGTGGGAGCAACCATTAAAGAGGATAGGTGATCCAAGACGGTGTCTGGGTGTCCCTCAGAATTAATTTTTGGAACTGTGATTCATGTCAGTGCAGATCACATCAACAGTGTTGGCATTATCAATTGAGGGGTGCAAGGTGCAGTTCAATGCGCGCTGCAGATCTGAGAAACCAGCCAACAAATGCGAGAAAAAATACATTGACAAAAAACTTACATGATAAATGGGAAATTTCAGCTACCAGTGGGAGAACACTACACTCTTCTGGGAAAATCCAATGCAGACTGTAAGGTAGCCGTAGTTTGTCCCAATTTTTTTTTTTTCTAACCTATGCACCCTGCGTGGCCGATGAATTACAACACACATGAAAATTTCATCCGTTCCATTTGGTTCAGAATGGGGACTATGCATGCTGTTCACAGTGAAACAGGTGACAGATTTTATTGCACCAGGTGGGGTCTGGGTGAGCTCGGTGACACCTGGCGTGGGCTTCTGGGAACAAAATTTTTTTTTTTTAATTCATCTTGCGGGTAGGTCTGTGTCTATAGGAGGGTCACACGCCAAGGGGATATCATGGTCTTGCTGTTGGGCTTACAGAAACTAACAGGGCAACTGCCTTGGAGGCCAACAGTCGCACACAAAGAATGGAGATTTTGGACATGTGACATAAAAGGAACGATTGTGAGGCACCCTCCGGCCTCCCAAGATGACTCAGCTCTCTCCTCCACTTCTCTCCCCCCCTCTATATTTGACCATGCTCTGTTTCATATGTCAGACAAAGATAACGTGATTCAGGAGAGCTTATGCCACTCTGCAATTGTCTCTTCTCAAAGGTGCAACTGGACTCTTTTAGATTCTGCAGATCAACTAAGCTTACCCGTGTTATAGCGTGAACGATGCCCCAGGGGAAGGTCTGAATCACTGTCGTCGTCCTCTACTGCGTTTGCACCTGTAGTGTCGTTTTCTGAAAATTGATAGGTTTTAAATGTGATTTGTTTGAAAAACACGGGGATTTGATATAGATAAATACAATTCAAACATTCACTTCGCAGGCACTGTCTTCTGCGTTGTCCTCTTTTCTTATTTGTATCTGTGCCACTAGCAATATATAAGAGATGATAGGAGCTGTAATGGGACGTCTGACATTTTTTTTTGCACCACTATAACGACAAAGAGGTGGCCCTGAAAACCTGAAACAGATTTTGAATGTGCCCTCTGTCATCTACCCCTTATTCAGCCTTTTAGTGGACCGGAATGTCTCACACAGAAAATTGCACCAGTCCGTGCACCCGTCCACGGTCTCATATTCCTGTGTTCATCTGTCCCTGAAGCTGGGCACTGGGTTTATATGCTTCGAGTGTAGAGATTGGAGTTCAAGTCAGGCATCCATTAATGAAAAGGAGACTGATCAAAAATATATTTGAATCCAAAGCCAACTCCATCCATGCATTTTGGTAAATATAGAACGGATAAACCGTGGTGTTGCTTGCATGGATGGCCTGGGCAGGAGTGGACAGTTGACGATTGGAAACCATAAGTCTAAGACAACCTCCACGGTGTGGCCAATGATGTCACATCATCCCCATAAATGAAAGACCTCCAAACCATCCCATCACTGACAGACTTTCCCATATCTTGCAAACCTGAGGTCGTGCCCTTTTTTTCCCCTAAAACAAGCACTCTCATCTTGGCGTTCCCACTTTCGAGATGTCTTCAGCCTTTCCAGGGACTGTTTTTGGGTGGGCCACCATTGGAGCAACCTGTCAAAACAATGCTCACCCTTGTCAGCAAGTCCATCTATGGTGCGGTCAAGATCCTCTTCACTGGCATCGGTGGATGATGACGTGTTCTGCGCTATAAACGTGAAATCAATAAAGGTGTTACGATTTCATAGACAGGGAAATGTGAAAAGGAAGAAAAATCATAGCTCTGAACTAGAATAATCAACGCTCCATCACTCACGTGCTGCCATGGGATTTGGAGAAGAGCACCACAGCGGTGCAGCATCTATCGTCTGCATGTCGTGCGAGAAGAGTTCCTCCGATCCCTCCATCACTTCCCTGGGGGCGCTTATCTGCGGGGGTCCTTGGGCAAAAGAAATGCTTCGCGCTATCCGTTTAGGTTTTACACTTGCGTCCCCTCTTAGAATACTGTCCAGCTCACGAAAAAAAGGACATGTAATGGGGCCGTTTCCAGAGGTGGAATTGTGTGCTATGACGCGCTTGTACTCCAACCGCATACTTTTTGTTTTGTTCCTGCATTCCAATGCAGTGCGCCGATGACCACGTGAGGACATCATTTTGGAAATTTTTTCAAAGTTGTCTAAGTTCCTGTGGGAGCTTCTAAGGGCGTCCTGTATCTTGTCCTCCCCCCAGAAAGAAAGGAGGTCCAATACCTCTTTTTCCCTCCATGTCGCTGATCGTGGAGCCGCAGGAGCAGTGGCCGACATTTTCAAAAAACAATTGTTTATGATGGTGTCCGCAGATCAGAGTGTCGGTTGCTCTTCTCTCCCCACGTCTGCAAGAAAGCAAATGGAGGGCAGTCCACTGCACTGTGATCCGTCGACCAAGCACTGTTCTCCCGCCGGAAATCCAAGCCGTTAATTGCGCATGCGCTGCAGCCACCACCCGTTCCTTTGCCTAATTAATTTTAATGTGACAAAATAACGCTATGACGAATTTTCGATGAAGCATTGGCGCGCCAGGAAAATGTATCGTGAAAAGAACTGTAATGCGATGTGAAAATTGAACCAATTTGTTGATAAGAAATCAACCCCTGTTCTTGTTAAAAATGCTTTCTCGTGCTTCACTGGACCTCAAGTAGCAGAAATAAAAATTATTGGCCTGAAAGGGCCTTCCCATGAGTGTGGGAGAACATAGTGTTCATTCAACAGCATTTGGCGCCGAAATCAAATCCTTAACACCGATTGGTCATCCTGTTTAAGCGCGTCCAATCAGCAGCCTTTTTTTCCGCGCCTTTATGGAGCCGTTATGAAGGCATGCTTATTTATGCAACAGCACATTTTCGGTATTTCGTTTAGGAACAAGTATGGCAGCAGCGGCAAAAGGAGTCTTCTGGCGGGATGAAGAGGTGGAGACCCTGCTGGACCTCGTTGCACGCTCCGGAAAAGCGGCGCGTGTAATGAGGAGCACACATCTGCCCACGAAGCTTATATTTCACAAGCTGTCGAGGCAGATGTGTGCCCGTGGTCACAGCAGGACCCCCGAACAGTGCAGATCGAAGTTCAAGAGGGTGAAGGGGGACTTCTACGGGGCGCTGGAAGCCTGGCAGGGGATCCCTCGCCAGAGTGGAAAGCCCCCGTACTTTGCGTCCATGATGAACCTCTGGGATCTCGCCGGAAGGCCAAGCTGGCAATCCCGTCATCATGCTGGTAAGAACCTCTTAAAAGCATTTAATTTTAAATTAACAACGCAGTTAAGTGCACGTCAATGTGGAGAAACCAGGCAAAAAGTTAGATGGTGGGGGGAGAGCTGAGATTCCATTCCCCCCCCCCCCGTAATCGTCGCACAACGCCGTTTTATTGCAATAGCGGATTTTTTTTCTCCTACAAAGAAACCTTTTTTTTTTATGCTCGGCGTGAGGGACCCCAAGTTTGGGAATGTGGCATGTGTCGAGCCGCTGTGTTCATCACGGTGCACAGTTGCTGGTGTTATCTTTGTTGCACCTTTTTGTCATGAATGTTCCGATTGCAATGGTTTGATGGAGTGTGCCAACATTTCTTCTTCACTTTGCAGCCCTTCTCCGTGGTAGAGCTCCCACCGCTGCCGTGGGGGAGGCAAGAGCAGACGAGGAGCAGGAGGCGCTTGAGGTGGCTGGGGAGCAAGCTTCCTCTGAGGACCCTGCACAGGGATCAGAACAGGCACCCCCTGGTAAGCATGTATTTGCCTAATATATTCTTCCCCACCTAAAATCAGGCAGACCAGCAACTGATGCTTTCCCACACCGTGCACTTGACCATCAACCTTCATAGAATGTGTCCATGGATGAGTGGGACCACATTCGCTTCCACACTTCCATGGATGGAGGGGAAGTTGTATATGACAGCGGTGCCCCAAGCACGGAGCATCACCACCCACCGGCCTTTTCCACGATTTCAAAAGTGTGCTGTGAAAAAAAATAATTGTCAGCCTTTTTTTATCTCCTTTGTAACAGCAAGAAAAAAAAATTAATGCTTTCCGATGTTTTATTTGCTGGTGCTATAACAGAGTTCCCATTTTTCTGTAATCATTGAAATGAAATCAGAGAATCTGGAGGTTGATGCCACAGTGGATCAGCCATGATGTTATAACTGCTGTGGCCAAACCGTTTTACAAGACTTTGATTTCTTCCTTTCATTTCTGAAGCTAGTGCACAGGAAAGCCAACTGGAACGGTCGGAGGAGGGTCCCTCAACCAGCAGAAGGTCTGCTCCCCCTGGAAGAGCCCAACGCAGAGGGATAGGAGATCTGTTCACGGCCATGGAGAGGATGGAGGAGAGGCTAGGATCATCCAGTAAGTTTTTGCTCTGAATGGTGCTGTCACCCTTTTTTTGGGTGCCGTCTCTCAAAAACACTTTTCTTTCCCAAATTCAGTCTCAAATGTGCAAGAGAGGTTGAGCAGCGTGGAGGACCGACTAGCACGCCTAGGGCGGCGAGTAAATGTGATGGAGCGCCGTGAGAGAAGGAGACATCGTCCCTCTGCCTCTGGGGATGCACCCTGATTGTTCTCACCACTGTATATAGTTACCCAAGTTTTCTTCCCCTTCCCCCACAGTTTATTGTTGAGCTGTTCATTTAAAAAAAAAAATTTTTTTGTGGTTCTCTTTTGCTGAATTTTTTCCTTAAATTAAAAAAATATTTTCCATGATGTCACAGTGATATTTTCTCTGTACGTGGTCCATGTCTATGCATCCATAAGATAGGTGTAATGGCTGTCTGGACTGTCCACTAGATTTCCCAAATTACAATCAATGCCCACCCCTTGTTGGTACAATGTCCCACATCATCATAGGTTTTCTCTGCACCCCCTTTTTTCTAATTTCCCGCATCCCCGGCAAACACGTGAAGTGTTTGTATTTATCGTGACCTCGAACTTCATTAGCCTTACCTGCCAAAGTTTAGTCTCATGTGTCAAATTCTGATTGCCACAGTTGACTTGACACAATTGTAGGTTTTTTGGGACATGTTATATAAGTGGCAAATGGTGGATTACACTGTTCCACAAGCACCTCACAAGCATCCCCCCTGTCATCATGTCACCAGACTCAGTTTTCCAGACGAGGGAAGCACTGACAATTTAAGGATCATCACCCCAATGGCATCATTGGGCTCTAAATTGCTGATGTTGAGAAATAATGTGATATGACCTGTAGTTTAAATGGCCCAAGAAACTGGTTGTTCCGCCACAGCACATGGAGACATCAAGCTGAAATTTGTTGGCACAGCGTAATACAAAAACACCAATTCTGATTCGTCTGGAATGTGCCGCTCCTGGTGTTACCCGTTCTTCCCTCTCAAAAGCACAGTCCATTAATGTGGGAGATGAAATCAATGGGTGAAACTGGCATTGAATGCATGATTTTCTGAATGGAGTGCTGAATCAATCAGTCCCCAGTGTCTTAGATTGGGTGTGATGGAAATGAACTACACGTGACGCCAATTAACAGAATTTACAGGCGGGCCCCTATCTGTGCTGGATATCCAGATGTGTTTTTTCTTCTACTGGCGTGGAACAAAAGGAGCTGTTTAAAAGTGGAGGATGCCGAAGGACACTTTGAATATGATGTCCAGAATGATTCTGCTGATATCCTAGGTTTCCCATTCATCACTCCAATCGGGGGGCCAAACGTCGTAGTCTCCAGCCTGGTTGGCACACAGGTTTGAGACAGGTGCCAAACACGAAGAACCACAAAGAACCCACAGAACGCCACATCACAACTTTAAATTTAGCATTCTGTCTGTATTCACTGTATCTTCAGAATGCTTTCTCCATTGTGTCCCCAGGCATAACACCAAATTTTACAGCAAAACAGGAATGGAAATACAGATAAGATTTCAAGGGAATCTATTTTAAGTTCATGGATGTCAATGTGGAACTAAAAAATTGGGTCACCAGAAATAAGAAGCGTTTCTTTAAGAGCAACAGAAAGGTGTTCGATGTTCAAAATGTTTTCTGCATGTTTTTGGACAGCATTTCCCCTGTTAATCCAAGATTGACAAACTTTCTTTATCTACTAATATTTTTGCAAGGAACACAATTGATTCCTATTCTGTCTGTGCGGCACGTAAATCTTCCCTCGATTCTCTGATCCTTTTTTTTCTAATTTTTTTTTTTAATGAATCTTTGGAATAGCGATATTTTGTTATGTGGGAATAAAAAAAGTATTGCGCCCAGAAAAGGCACCCTAGCCAAGTGTCCCCGTGGTGCTCAACCTTCGGTCGTGACAAGCGCCAGCCACGAGACACACCCTGACCAAACGATTTAATAACATTCCAACAAAATAATTCCGGGTTGGACATTCAAAGCTTTTTATTTTGATCTATCGTCACTGCGTCACGATGTCTTAAGTTTTAAAAAAGCCAAAAAAATTAAAAGAGACATTTCTCAAGGAACAAGAAACACAACAGATTTTAAAAACTTGTTTGTGGTATCATTCAAGAGCACTGTATACATGGGCCGAGGCAGGAGGCGTTAGGACGGCGGTTAAATGTGATCTTTGTTGCGCTGGAACACACTACGAAATTTCGCTATGACAGATCTATTTAAAAAAAAAAATTAAAAGAGGAGGGGGGGGGAAGAGGATATTCGGGTGGTTGGGCCACTAAAAAGATGTTAATGAGAAAAAAGTTTGGCTTTTGAGAAATCGGATGTTGCTGAACCAAGCAACGAAAGCAAATAAAGGGGAAATATAGGAGAAATCGCTTATGAGCCATCTCTGGTGGAATCGGCCAATGGGAACGCAAGGAAAGGAAGGGGAGACTTGATTGACGGCTGTTTAAAAAAGGAGCGCGAAAATTGCGCTCGCAAGCGTTCACGTCCATCGTGAAACTCCCGCAAGAAAACCGCTACTAGCAATCCGATGGAAATCCGAGAGAGATGCGTGTAGAGGATTGGGTAATGTGACCGGCACTCTGAAATGCGGATTTCATGTGGAGAACAACCGGGAAAAAAGAGGTAATGTGGATTCGACCCTGTCTTGATAAACTAACAGTGATTCTACCATTGACTTCTGCCTTTTGAACAAGGAAAGGATTGCTCCAACCTCTCTCTATGTCAACAGAGGCCAAAGAGGTACTTAGGCAGAGAATCTATGCTGGAGTCGTGTGCCATTGGACTGACAAAACACCCTCTGTGGAAATGGAAAAACAAGCTGGACTTTTGGGTGTGGAGTCAAGTGGAAGCTGTGCAGATTCACCCGTGTGTTGGTATAACACAAGTCAAAACTTTCCGCTTGAAACAAATGGAGATATGAAAATGGCTGCCCCTTTGAAACCACAACCACAGGACAACGAGCTCTGCAGCCAGTCATATCGCATTATCAAAAGCATAAAAGCCACAGCCAGGAGAGGCAATCATAGATATTAAAATGAAGTACACAGAGCTATACCACTCGTTCCCAGGTCTTCAACAAACTGCCCCTTTCATCTTGCATCTTTGTCCTGAGAAGCTGATGTTTTCTTCTATTCCATCATTGAACATAATAAATTGACACCATTTAAGACTGCCTCTGAGGCTACAGTGACCTGATCAAGTAGATCTGCTTTATTTCTTGATGTTGGAAAGGTTCAAAATCTCCTTGAATCTCTCCTTATCAGGAGTTTATCTTCTGTGTGATTGGAAGCTAGCTGACAGGGTTGTACAACTGGGGTAAGGTTCTCCTTGCATCAGTTCAGGCAGGTTCTAATCACCAGACTATACCCTAGTTCTAAAATACCCCCCCCCTTTCTCATCCCTGTGTATTCTTCAATGAATACACAGGAGTTGGCAACCACTGTAATACAGTGCTAAACTTACGGTCAATCCTAAATTTATCGTTAAGAAGTAAAAATAAAATGTAATCATGTATGTGCCAGGTGGGGGTGGGGGAAGAGTAAGGCGGGCATAGTTATTTGTCCCAATATGCTTGCACAGTTTAATTGTTTTTGATTTAAAGATGTTTATCCACACAGGACTGCTGTTTCTTAGCTGTCATATGACACAATGTAGTGAAAAATCCGATTACTATGCCTGACATTAAAAATGGATGGCATTTTTAGCCATTATTCTAAACTTGTTTGCTCTGCTTATATTGAGTTCAGAATAAATATGAGCAACACTAGAGGGGGCTTTCTGTGCTCTAGTCTGAGCTGTCAGAATGAATATATTTTTTTTTCATTTGGGAAGGAAAACAGCAGAAAAGAAAATTCCCACAGTGTATGGTGGTTCCTGATATAAAGAATGACTATTCTCAGAGGAATGCTAAAGATAATACTAGAACCATATTCTCCATAAATAAATATGTAAGGGAACAGTTACATTACCAAGAGTTTCCATATGCCTATATGAACAAATAATCTGAAATATCAACTATTTACTAACACTAATAATTTCTACTGTACATACAAAGTTTGCAGTCTTCATTCATCCCTGAAACTGGTCACATTGACCCTTGTAACTCCCACTTTATAGAAAAGCAAATGGAGAAAATGTTTTGTTATGGTGTCTATATGGATGCCTGTAAGTTACCTTCCCATTCATTTCAATGGCGGAAGCACCCCTATTTCCACATTCCTTTACATACTTGTACCTTGATCCAGAAAGAGAAATCTATGGCATGTGGTTTTCTTGCTTGACTGGGAAACTGCAGAGTGGATGCAGATATTCTTCTACATTCAAAGTATTTTGTGATCTCTGTTCTTACTGAAGGAATGCACCTTCCCATCTATCTTGCAGTGTGGATGGGCTATGGTTCTTTGTAGAATCTTCTATAAGTAGACCACAATTAGAGGATTTCTTTGTTGGAATTTGTATGTGGGAGTTTGTATAGATTCTGGATAATTGACATGAGGTTGGATCCAAAGAATTGCCTGTAAAGGTCCCTGGGCTCTAAAACCAGAGTCCTTGGGCCAGGAGAAGTCCAATAAGGATTCTACCTGTTCTCTGAACTGGTCAGGCTGCCACCAGAGCTCCCCCTGCCCAAGTCCTAACACTGAGACTGGAGAACCAGTCTCAGGCTTAACCAGACTGGACCTGAGAGACAGCCAAAGCTCAATCCCAGCAAAAAGGTTTTAACATTAGCAATAGGCAAATTGACCTTCTTTGAAGCCCATAAATCACTGAGTCAGCTTACAAATAAAATATATACAGAATTTATTAAGCAAGAATTAAAGACCACAAGCTAGAATGTGCGCATGAAGATATTAAGAAAACTAAAAATCCTAAGTTCTAAACATGCCTGACCCAAAGATCAGTAGCAGGGCAAAATGTCAATATAGTTTCCAAAGGCACAGAGACAGAATTAAAAATGTATACCCCCCCCCCCCACACACACCTGAAGATCACAGCAGCCACCTCTTTATTCAGTGAGAGGCACTTGGGTAAAGCAGTAACCAGGACTACCATCAAAACAAAGAATATTAATTTGGAGCAACCTTTATTCCCCTTGGCCCAGCAATAAGTCCAGACCAATTAACTGATCACAATTAAGCAATGACATCAAAACATGGAACTCTGCAGCTGCCCCAAACCTCGTCCTCATGGCTCATCCTCCCTTGAGCGTCCAGGCTGAACCCTGTTAAGGTCATTAAAGGGAAGGTTACTGCAGCCCTGAGGACGAAACTTCCCCTGAGAACCAAGAGAGCCTGCTCCCAGGGTCCATTAACAGCTCTCTCTGTAAGAATGCAGGCATGTATGAACTGTTAGCCAGAAAGCATTGAAGAAGAAATTTGTGTCAGGACGGAGGCAATGGTTTCTTACTAAAAAATTAAGCCTAATGCACAAATGCTTCACAATGCCCTTTCACCTCCACTGGTCAAAAGGATCCTTTTGACCAGTGTCAAAAAAGCCCCTTCTAAAGTGGGCTACAACACAAGTGTGTTATCTTTGCATAGCTGGAGGTGCCTTTGGATCCAAGCCACTGAATAGATGTGAAAAGCATATTGTGTGATTATTTAATATTTATGTTATTCAGTGGTTAATGCGTGTAATCATAACTTCGTATCAGTGATATACCAGAATAGTTAAAAATATAGAAATACTTATACATAAGAGCAGGTTCTTCATGCTTCTGGCGCGCTGGCTGTCAGATTCATTAGGAATGCAACCGCTTTCTTAACCCATTTAAGGAATTTTAAGCAGCATGCAAGCAATGGATACAGGGAACTGATAAGCAGAAGAAAAATACAAATGTAGAGGGGGGAAATGTAAAAAATGTATTTCATGAAATTGTATTATTTTCCCTCAATTAACTGAAAATTGGTATTTATAATACAGAGTCACACAGAACCACAAATATTGGATTATAAAATGTCTGTGCTAGGTTGCTGTCAACGAGCAGCCAACCTTAGCCAAAAATAGCCTCTGTCATATCCAAGTTCTTCCTGATTCTAGAAGGACTTAAAAATAATTTCCCTAATATGCTGGCCTGCTAGTTTAGCCCTTTGGCTTCAGTGGAAATATTCATTAGAGTTAAGAAAGCGAGCAATCAGCTTAAAAATTTCACCACTGCCAAGCTTATTCAGTTGTAGTCTTGGGCGGTCCTGTCATAAACATATAACAGTTCAAAATATGATGCTCTTTTCGCTAAAGTAAAATGCAGGTGTCATACTAGGCCATTTTTATCTTTGGCAAAGTCTTCAAGCATCTGTATTTGTATGAGAAATACAATGGATCATTCATTATCCTGAGAGCCAGTTTAGTGTAGTGGTTAAGAGCAGGGGACTCTAATCTGGAGAGCCGGGTGTGATTCCCCACTCCTCCACTTGAAGCCAGCTGGGTGACCTTGGGCGAGTCACAGTGAGCAGAACCACAAGTGACAAAAGGCACAGATTGGACACTTGTCTGCTTCCCTCAAGTTTTGATGGGAAATGTAGGCATCCTGGTCTCGCAGCTTCGCTCTCTGACTGCTGTCCAATGGACTTTTCAACTGTCACTTCTCCAACATTCCGCCAAGCTGCCTACATTTCCCATCAAAACTTGAGGGAAGCTGACAAGTGTCCAATCTGTGCCCTTTGTCACTTGTGGTTCTGCTCACAGCTCTCTGGAGCTCTCTCAGCCCCACCCACCTCACAAGGTGTTTCATTGTGGGGATAATAATGACATACTTTGTAAACCGCTCTGAGTGGGCATTAAGTTGTCCTGAAGGGCGGTATATTAATCGAATGTAGTTGTTGTTATTAGAGGCCTCCATTGTAGCTACTTCTATGATCCCCAATGCTCTGAAATACAGACTGGAGACCAGATGTAGTTGTGGTTGAATGGCTGAACTTAAATAACAGTTTGGTGCAACATAAGAGGTGCCCTGTTGCATCACAGCAGTCGACCTAGTCCAGCATCCTGTTTAACACAGCAGGCAGCCAACTTTCCCTTATGTTGATTGCAGCACTGGTATTCAGAGGCCTACCGCCTCAACAGATGAATTCTCTGATGATCACAATGGCTGCATCTCCAAGCCCCTAATCATAATCACCAGCAAGCTGCTCAGTAGAACAAAAAAGATCCAGCACATACTTGCTTTCATGTGATGGGTCTATCCCAGGGATGGGTGCATGGTTGTCAAGGCAGATGCCAAGTCCCGAGCTTGACTCAACAAGGTGACCTTGGCATAGCCCTATGATCAGTAATCCTTGGTCTCCTCAAGATAATTTCCAAGATCACCTCCGTTAACTCAGCTACAATGCCAGCTGGCAATCAGGCCCCCCTAGCCTGTCCCTGGCTCCTTACATATAACCTACAATAGCTTTGGCCTGCAGTGGTTATCTGCTGCCATAGAAAGGCTTTCCTCCTAAACTGCATAATCTCTTGTTTCATAAATCTTGCAGGCAGCCTACCACACTACTTAGGAAGATAACTTTTAAAGTATATCTATATTGCAGACTGTGTTCTTTAGGCTGAGATAAGATTAGCTAGGTGGTTAGGCTCAATAATGGGGGGTGGGATTGCACTAGATGTTTAAGATCAAGCATTTTGGAAACGATAGGAGGTATTTGTATGTGTGTGTTTGTGGGGGTGGGGTGGGTTGGTTGAGGAATGGGAAGAAGAGTGGGAAGCAAGCAAATGTGAGGATGTATGGGCTGCAAGTAGGAGAGAGAAAGGAGAGTGCGGGAGGAGAGAAAGGATCGTGTGGGGAAAGTATACAGGAGAAAGTGACCCCCCCATAGGGTCTTGCAGGTTCACCACTATGCAACCGTGCCAGGCTCAGCCAGCAGTATACAATTTGGTCATTGTTTTCCTGGGGAGAGGCTGCTGGGAGGAGGAGGAGGAGGAGGAAGGAAAGCGAAGGCAGGGGCACATAAAAGTAGGTGGCTGGTGGGTGGGAAGCCGGGGAGGAAGCATGACCAGGGGAAAGACTATAGGAACTTTCAGGGGAAAGAGGAAATAACGGGGGAGGGGGAAATAAGATGCTCCCCAAGTCCTTGTGAGTTCCCCACTTGTGTCTTATAAGAGACTATCTTGTGGTGCACCTCAAATCTCTCTCTTCCAGTGAAACCTGAATTATACTAGCCCATATTTCAGTTCAGATATTTAACATCAGGGACTATTTCCTAAAAATTCCCCTCAATTCCTCTCAATAATACATATAGAGAAGTTAAACATGCTACTTTTCAGGAACACAGAGCATACAAATTATTTTCAACTGCTGTCACAATTTCTTAAACAATTATTTACCCTGTTTGCTCTGTTACTTATCACTACCATGTTGTGTAATACGGTTCACTGGTGCATGCAGAGAAATGCTCCTAAGCAGCCCTCAGTACCGGTTTCAATTGACATTACTTCAATATGGTGATCAGATGCTGTCAGTAAATGTAATAATATTCTAACAGTCTGATGCAGCAGTCAGTCAAGTCCTGTTAACAAGGTCAGAGGGTTCATTTTCTGATTTTTAGGAGTACTGACTGTACATGATTCCAGAGTGTTGGTTTTATTTAGATTCTAGTTTTTGTATTGGTCCTAGGTGGGGCATCAGAATATTTGCTGTTCCAAAATATACTTGCACTGAAACAACACCAAACAAAATTCCACAAAAAGCGATTCATCCAGAATCATCTATTATCTTTATGTTTAGAAAGGAGATCCAATTGATATGTTTTGTTTCATTGCTGTTTTTCATTATTTTATATATGTACCCTTTTAACAGTTGGTGTTGATTGCAGGCCTGGGTATCCTAAGTTGTGTGGAAAGGTGGCATAAAATCTTTTAAATAAATAAAAAGACATACGATAGTAATGCTAACAAGAATAAGTTTGCTTCAAGGATGATTGTCTTCCTCCAATTTTAAACCCTGCTTGCAATGGCAAAATGGGAAACTGAAATAAATTAAACCATTGTGGGTCTAGTGATAATTTGTTCTATTTTGGCCTCTGTTCTATTTTGTTAACATTACTATCGTATGTCTTTTTATTTATTTAATAGATTTTTATGCCACCTTTCCACACAACTTAGGATCCCCACACCTGCGATCAACACCAACTTTTAAAAGGGTACATATATAAAATAATGAAAAACAGCAATGAAACAAAACATATAAATAGGATATCCTTTCTAAACATAAAGAGACCAGGTGGTGGGCAATGGAAATATATAGCTTGTGTTAGCAAATTCACTTCTAAAACGTTTGTCTCTAGGGTAACTGAAATGTAAGGTGGACCTTTCCAGGGACCATTTGATACATTATGTACAAGCAAACCAAATGCACAAACCGTTTGTATGTTGGGCCCAGGACTGGACAGAAAGTGTGAGAATTAACTTAGAAAGAGAATTATAAGAGCACATTAATTGGGGAAACCCATTAATCTCTGCCTACTGGGTGGGACCAACCCCACTCCAGGCAGAAAAAATAAAAATGGCACAATGTGGTAATGTGAGCTTAGCATGGAGTTTGCTATAAATCTGGTAGAATCAGTGCACTGTGGTGTGCTATTAACACTATGCCTGTTATTATAGGTGTCACCCTACAAGCATAATGTATAAGATGGTATTTAGAAGACCCTGACAGCTGTTAGGAGCAGAAGCCTCTTCCAAGTACAAATCTTCATGCATGTATCCAGCTCTTCAGTTTCCTTTTGTAATGTGCGCCAACAGTATGATTTTGGAGTCTTTCATAGGGAACAGTTTGTTTCCCTATTTCTTTGCTTTGGATTTATCTGTTGCATATATCTTAAAGAACTTTTTAGCACATATTTTTTGGGGGGGTCCCCCCAATGCTATACCAATACTGTTAATTTTGTGGTGAAATGGCAGTTTGATAGAAGTTGATTTGTGGCTCTATAAATTGTTTGCATCCTCACACAACTCTCTGCTTTTATTGTCACTATGATATCCCTAAGCTAGACCCAACACAATAGGAGGAAGTGCAAGAGATAAAGACTGACTGGCTCTAAATCTCTTACATCTAAATATTAATTGCATATTAAAACAAACATTGTTTTTTTTCTGCACAGGGCTTTTTCATCAGTTCTGGCCCCATACTGCATCAGTTTTTCTCCAGACTTTTGCATGCACGGTCAAAATACCTCAATTCAGTCTCCAAACTGCTTCCCAGACTTTTTTGCATTCTGAATGGAGAAAGGCTGCAACTGCAAGAGAATCAATCTTTCCCCAGCTTTTCTGCAACTTTTATCTCTACATACATACCCTGATTTCCCCCCCAGCAAAGTCAAACTGGGGCTTTTTGAAGTGCAGAATGCTCTCTTTGGTGTGAAGCCTGGCTCTGGTCCTGCCTTTCATCCTTTATTCCTCTGCATCCCAATTGGTTGAACAGCAACCTATCAAGGATTTTTTTCCTGATTTTTAAAAAATAAATTGCAATATTGCAATGTTACAATGTTGGTGCCATTAAAAAAGACAACAAAAAAACCTTTAAAAGTTTCCTCAGCAAATCCACTGAGGAAACTGACCAGTCCTCAAAGCCTACAGCAGAATCAGGGTATTTTTCTAGTGCAGAAATAAATTTCTAGTGCAGAAATTTTTCTAGTGCAACTCTTTCTAAGTGTACACTTAAAGAATCAAAGCAGTATTGTGCCAAAACCAATGAATAAAGCGGATTCAATCCTCAGGGTTTGAATATGCAGAAAGCCCGTTGTAAAGTTCACCATGCCGAAGATGCCATTACTGTAAATCATTTATGCATATTTGCCACAATCCATCATTTGTTTTCAGGTACAGAAATATCCCACCTGTCTGTCAATGTAATATCTTCCCTTGGATTCAGTGGAAGAAGCAGGTTCATGTTTCTTTTTTGTGGCAAGACTTTGGACTCAAATGTAATTTAAACATAGTTTTTAAAAAAAAATTCTGAAGGAAAAGGAGGAAGTAAGAAATCAAAAAACAATACTCAGGTCATAATGTTTACCCACATACCTCAATAGCTGCATATTTTCAATCTCAAATTGAAAGAAGTGTCATCAAAACAGATACTGGGTTCAGGTCCCATGTAGACTGTGTAGCCAGAGTTTGGAAACATGAAAGCAACATGTATGGGATCCTTGAAATCCACCTCACTGCTCACCACTTCTCCTTCTCCGTCTACCTCCTCTCCAACCCTCCATAACCTTCCCAGTCACACACTTCCCCCTCTCCTTAGTTGATCCTTACCTTTACCTTTGTTGATCCTTACCTTTAAAAATACATTTTTGTAGAAGGTTTTTAAAGTCAGGTATGTGTGTGAAGTTCTCAGATTTTTCTGCAAACCTGGCAGTTACCTCAAGTTTCTAGAAATATCTTCCTTATTCATGGGTTGCCCTACTGTGCCTATTTTTTGATCCACACAATGGGGAGATCTTGAGAATTAGATCTGAGAGACATCTTTCTTTTTCTAACCTCTCAGCTCTTACAGGGGTCTTTTCAAAGAAGATAAAGAAGGAAAATAAAATTGCAGTATTTATTTTAGTAAAACTGATGATTAAGAGCCTACCATGGTGATGATTATACTCTTGCTGTAAGGTGACAAGAATTCCATGGTCTACAGGTTCAGGATTTTTAATTGCTAATGCAACGCACTATGGGCTAGCAGTGGCAGAAGTGTGGCTGGATGCACATATTGTTGTATATTATAATATTCCACCTCCCAGATTTTCTTGCGTTGAGGTGAATGATTACAATATTGCCATATCCTACAATGTTTGGATACAGTCTGGTACTCTGTATGGCAGCATCTACCCATAACTAACAGAGCATGTGGGGAGGGGGGGGGGAGGCAATGCATACAGCAATTTCAAATAGTTTTTGTAATATACTCACACGATTATCTGAGCCATCCCAGATTTTAAAATTACTCTCATTGCAAGCAGGGCTTTTTTTCAGCTGGAACGTGGTGGAATGGAGTTCTGGAACCTCTTGAAAATGGTCACATGGCTGGTGGCCCCACCCCCTGATCTCCAGACAGAGGGGTGTTTAGATTGCCCTCCGCTCTGCTGAGTGGTGCGGAGGGCGATCTAAACTCCCCTCTGTCTGGAGATCAGGGGGCAGGGCCACCAGCCATGTGACTATTTTTTCCGAGGGCAACCCACTGAGTTCCACCACCTCTTTTCCCAGAAAAAAAGCCCTGACTGCAAGCCAATGGAGAACAGTATCAGCAAATATGGTGAGCAAGGTTTCTAGTTCTGTATCCCTGAGAAGAAATTCCTTTCATGCTCAATCTTTTTGCCCCAATAGCCTGATAAAACCAAATTCTAGTCTGCTACAAAGTGAGACTTCTCATGGCATGATGTGAATGTTGCTATGATCATTTTAAAACCACCACCTAACATTTTTCTGAATTGTTTTTACAATGTTCAATGTGTCCGTTTGTCTGTCAACCTGTTCTTTAGCTATGTTACTCCAGTCATTTTTATTGGATTTTCCTTAATATCAACAACTCCGCAGCTTATCATGGCTTAAGAATGTTTGTGCTGTACTCATTCATACCGTGGTAACATCTAAACTATGCTATGCGGTGGTTTCCCTTTAATATTTCACTCTAACAGTGAGCTGGCTTGTTACATACTCGATAGGAACAGCATGAGATCGTTTCCTGACCCACAGCCAATCTTTCATCGTCTGACTTTCCTTGAACTCCCTTCTTCTCTGCAGAAGCTTTATAGCTTTATTTTGCCACAACTATACAGTTTAATGGAGGTAAGTAATACAAGGCAATACCTGAATAATATGAGTGCTAGTTACCTAGGAGAAGTTTTCCAGACAAAGCTGACCGACTGTAGGATGTGATCTTGAAGCCTGCAGCACAGAACAGCTTTCAGTTCAGTAAATAAAATGCTCTTCTTTTCAAAACCCTCCTCAAACAAGGTTGCTTCTGCCATTTCTCTGTACCTAAAAAAAATCCCTACATGGTATCAACACATTCAGGAATACAAGGCTGAATCTCCCATTTCCAAAGCTTTCTGTTTTACCTGTTATAGTTTTATCTTTTATAGTAACAGGACATTCTCGTGATATCTCTGGGGGTAGTATACCACCTAAAGAGCATTTTATACCATTATCTTCCCACATTAAGGGCACTAAGCCCACTTATAATCATGAAAAAATACCAATGGCTACTCCCGTAATAGAACCGGCAAAAAACAGAGTCAAACTCACAGGAGAAAATACACACACGTATACACAAAATATCAAAATTATTTCAAAGTGCCCAGTGCTACATCCATAACTAGCTTATAGACTTAATTAAATACATATGTTTTTATACCTAGAACCACTCATTAGGCATGTTACAGACATAACCAACCGGGAACAGTAAAGAGTCCAGTGAAACAAAATCCTCCTTGTGGATGTTACCAACAATGTGGTGTCTTCTGTGTTATTAGATTCTATATCTTCTCTTTAAAGTCCTCATAAGCGGTAGAAAACCAAGCAGATGGAAAAACAGTCCCACGCCCTATCTGGGGGCGGCTCAAACGTTCATATTTCGTCCCTTCACTTCCTCAGGGGCGTGTTTCTCCGCTGAAATGCTGGTACATTTACCCAATATACGGAACCCGGAGCATGGCGGCTCCCAGCTCAAACCCATCCAACATATCATCAGTGAGCTACAACCCATCCTGGAAAATGATACCTCTCTTTCAGGAGCCCTGGGTGGAAGACCTTTCCTTGCCTACAGACAGCCCCCCAACCTTAAACGACTTCTCACTCACAACCATGAATTGGCCAGCAGAGTCACCAGCACAGGTACCAGGCCCTGCAACAGACCCAGATGCCAGCTCTGCCCCTATATCTACCCAGGGAATACAATTACAGGACCCAATGGCATCAACTACACTGTCTCTGGCTCTTACAGCTGCTCATCCTCCAATCTGATATATGCCCTCATGTGCCAACAATGTCCTTCTGCTCTGTACATTGGACAAACCAGCCAACCTCTAAGCAAAAGAATAAATGGACACAAATCTGACATTAGAAATGGAAACATCCAGAAACCAGTGGGAGAACACTTCAATCTACCAGGACATTCCATCAAAGACTTAAAGGTTGCTGTAGTTCAACAGAAACCTTTCAAAAACAAAATCCAACGGGAGGCTGCTGAACTGGAATTCATATGCAAATTTGACTCTGTCAAGCTGGGACTGAATAGGGACTATGAATGGTTATCACATTACCACAGGTAACAGATTTCCTTTACAGAGGTGGGGTCTGGGGGAGCTCAGGGGCACCTGGCGTGGGCTTTCGGGAACCACAGATCTCTTTGTCAGACGCATCTGGCAGGGAGAGCTGTGGTTATCGAAGGCGCATACTGCATTGGAATTGGATGGTCTAGCTGTTTGGCTGCTACAAACTAACAGGGCAAACTCCTTTGAAGCCAACTGATACACACACTAAAAGGAGATGTTTACATATACTAGCAAAGGAATGTTTTGATTGCACCCTCCCCCTTCCTCCCCCTAATTGCCTCTTCTCTCTCCTCCTCTTCTGTATTTGACCAGTCTCTGTATCAGGCATCTGACGAAGAGAACTTGATTCTCGAAAGCTTATGCTCCAATAAAATTGGTTAGCCTTAAAGGTGCTACTGGACTCTTTTTGATTTTACAGTTACAGATAACTTTTAATCTGCTCCTTCACTTGTAATAAGCTCATTATATTGCAAGGCTGTATTTAATTGAAGAGTGTAATTAAATAATGATTTCTCAAGTCTGTTGTCACAGATTTAACTCTGATGAACATGAAAGAATAGATCCATTCTCAGGATCAGTGTTCTTCCTTAGCTTTGTCTGACCTAAATAATTTTGTCTTTTTACTGTCTGCAGCTTCTTTCAGCTTGTTAATGAATACATTGAAAAATGCGAGACCTGGACCTGGTCTCAGGAGCACTCCACTATTAACCTTTTTCCATACTGAAAATTGGCCATTTATTTCTTGTTGGTTTCCTTCCTCTTCTTCACTTTTTCTTTAATACATGACAGGACTTTTAGTAGCCATAGTATAAGAGGAAATTTCTCTAAGAGCTTCGTGTGAAGAATTTTTATTGTAAGCCTTTTGAAAGGTTGAATAACCCACTGAGATTTATGTATTTAATTCAAAACTTTCAGAAAAGAGACATAGTCTCCCCGTTATTTAGGATATATCTGCACGCATGTTTGTGTTTAAAATTTGTATTACAGTTTCCCCACTTCTTTGAGTAGTGAGAAGTTCTGGGGGTTAGTGCTTATCTAGATTGGTTTCCTTGGAAGAGACAGAGAGCATTGGAGGCTTGTGATGTCTTTATTATATTCGCTTTTTTGAAGGAACGAACTCGCAAGCCCTATTCCGTCAGGTCCTGAGAGCTTGGAAAAGCCCCTCAGCTGCTCCCTGGTCCCTGCATGATGATGTTGGCTCTTTTCTTTACTCCCAGTAGTAACAAATTCTCTCTGGGTAGGTAACTGCTGCCACTAACATATCTGAAAGAATATCTCCTGCTAGACAGATTTTTACATCTAGCAGTCTGTATCTGTGTTTCTGTTTAAAGGCTTTTCCTAATTGTAACCTCCTTTTCACTTGTACTAGCTAATACGGCATGATCTATTGCACTTTCATGGTTTAGGAATGGTGAGCTCAACTGCTGTCGCCTTTCCTAGGGGACCTAGAGTGATTTTTTACAGCGCCAGAGGATTGGGTGGAAGCATGCCAGGGGCACCAAAAGTGGGCAGCCCGATGGTGCCCCTCATCCCAGTGCTACTGTGTAGGCCAGATACTGATTACAAGCACACATGCACTGGCTGGTGGCTTGGGGTGTTACTGCTGGGCTTCCTGCCTGGTGGATTGTGCACCTGCTTTGCCAGTGGCTCCAAGTGTGCATGTACCAACTGGCTGGTAGGCAGTGGAGGGTGCCTGCTGGCTGGCCGACTAGTAGCTCAAGGCAACTTTGCTGGGCTGGTTGGCTGGAAACTTGAGCTATTGAGAGATGCCCAAAGCTCTCTGGCTGGCCTTGCCTACTCTTTACTGCTCTTCAGAAAGTTGGACCAAATAGGCATGGTGTGGGTCCAGAAATCAGGCTTTGGGTATTCAAAATATAAGAAAATTGAATAAACAATTACAAAGAGTACACATGGTCTGTACAAATCCCCTCCTGAGCAAGGATAGAAAGAAATGGTGAAAATATGTAATCCTCTAAACACTAAATTTATATTTATCCAAACAATGTTTTTGCTAGGATAGGCTTAGCCCTTCATGGCTTGTGCCCATCCAAGGAAAATATGAAAAGAGAAGAGAGTGTAAGAGAGCTTCTTCCTCCTGTCCAGAAATTTTATAATCTTCCCTTGGGAGTCCATCCCCCTTTGGGGTCAGTCTTGATCTTCTTGCTCCAAAGGACGGAAACGCACTCTAGCCTTTTGGCTTTCCCAATCTCTGTTCTTTGGGTGTGCCATTCTAGCGAGGTGTCTGATTGTAAACCTTTTGTCTCACTCCACCTAGAACTACTTGCATAATTAAGCAGTAAAGGTCTCTGTGCTTGGGGCTGATGACTCAGCTGCTGGCACCTTCCCTTTTTGTCAGCTATGAACTTGTAGTTGGGCTCAACTTCACTATGGGGCACCTTTCATTTTTGTCAGCTATGAATTTGAAGCTGGGCTCAAGTACATGAACATAGGGCCATCCTAATTATTAAAATATAAATGTGATCTCTAAAGTAGAGAGCATTTCTTCAGAGTTTTATTTACATAGGGCAACAGATCCGCTACCCCGTATTAGACCCCCAGGGAGAGATCCAGCATCCCAAGATGTTTTAACCTACTCTCAGCAGTATCTGTTCACTTCCCTCTGTCTTTTCCCAAAAACTTTCTAAAGTCTTCTCAAAGAGCGTTTACCCCTCAAATACCTCTCAAATGGCAACATCATGCCTGGATCATTGCACTTTTCATAGGAGTTGGAAACACTTAACAATATACATGGGTGAATGCGAATCCCAGAATCCTGACAACCTCTTTCATGTACTCTCTTCATGGAACAGCCACCATGGGTGAGGGAAGACTGGCTTGTCAAGTTGATCCTCTAACCCTCAGGGACAATTTTTTAATGTGGGGCACAGTAGACTGCAGAGAGAAGGGAGATTGGAGAGAGGTCCCTTCTGTATGCCTTTTGGCCCTCTGCCAATTTGTGATATCCAACCTCATTGTTTCTTTAGAGTGGAAGAGATAATTATAAGTCATTTGTTATGTAAGTTTTATACTATGTGGGGTCAATCTCCAAGTTAGATACAGGAAACAGAAGTTTACATAATTAGAAATATAATACAAGGTTAAAGCACATTCAGGAAATTGAGAGTGATGGCTTATTGCTGGTTTGTGTAAGAGAGACAGAATCTGTAAAATTACATTTGAATAAGTTACCAAAAGGTATTCACATTTTTGAAAGAGAACTTTGAGGGGCTAGCTCCAGAGGTGAGAGTGAGGCAGGAACTGAGAAGATATGGAGACCACAGGTGGAGTTAAAAGGCCACAACTTTATTGATTACAAGCTTATAGGAGCCTTGGTGCTGCATGGGGCATGGATCCCCAAATCAGCTGGCCTGCCTGCAAGTTGATTACCCCTTTGCCCCCTCAGTCTGCCAACTGACGGGGGACACCACAGGATGACAGTAAATGGGATTCCACTTGGGTATATGCCTCTGTGTGGTTCCCCTGTCACCTGAGAGGGAACTGGGCTTGTCCATGTCCTGCATCACCACAAGATCTCTTAAGGGGATCCCCAGCTATGGGGAAACAGTGCACACAGGCTGTGTTTCCCTCAAAGGGATCTGTGGACAGTGTTAAGGGAGGGCCAGGCAGTCCAAAAGGGCTGCTGGCAGCTGAGGACCTTGGACATATGGGGTGTAGGCCGAAACACCCATTGCAGGCATGGTCAAACTTACACCTGGGGTGTTGACAATGTCTCTGGTTGTATTCTCAGCAAACCCTGTGAGCCCTTTCCTGCCGGGAGCCCCAACTGCTGGTTTTTTGGGGTCGGGGGGGGGGGTTAGCTCTCTCTTTGATTTGAGGCCCCACCAGCCACAACCAAAGCTTGCCCTGGCATTGTGAGATGCCCGCTTACAGAATGTCTCATCATACTCTATGGCTACACCACCCGTATGAGGACTTGCTCCAGAAATATGTTGCCAGGTGGTTGTAAAGGTGCCATCCTCTCTCTGGGTAGGTAGCCTGCACAACTCCCATGAAAACCATGTAGTCCTCCAGTCAGTTGGTGAAGATGCACTCAGCTTCCTTCCCTTTGGACCCTTCTTATCCTTCTTGGAGGGAGGGGTGCTTCTCTTGTCCTTGGCTTCAGGCCCCAACAAAGAGAACACATTCAGGTAAAAACCCATCAAGAATCTGATTATGGATCTTGTGGGCCAGGTGAACCCCAGGGAGAGCCTCCTCATCCCCATACATAGCAAAGCCTGACTCACCCCCCCTCACCTTTGTCCTCCCATGCAGCTCCAGGCCCGGAGTCCCTTTGCTTGCCACTAGCTCTGTGTTGTATGGCTCATGCTAGCAGGCCATTAATAAGGGCTGCCTCTATCCAGTAGACCTCTGCTAGATCCACCCCCTTTTCACCATTGGTTTCCTAGCTGTCTGACTCCTCCCATTGTGCGGGCCTCTGAGACTTGTGGGATCTACAGCTCTGATTCTTTGCTGGCCTCTCTCCCCCACTCTCTGAATTGAAGTTGCTGGTGGATGGGGAGCATACCTGCCTGCAGTCTTCCAACTGAGGCACCCTCTGGCAGACTTACCTACTGCCCCCGGGAACCTCAACAGGCCCAGGAGCCACAGCCTCCACTGCAGCCCTGGGCCTGAGACACCAAGCTGCTCAACCCTTTCTGTGAGCAGCTCTATAGCCCTGGAGAGGCCCTGTAAGGTACAGTCCTCTCCAGTCCTCTCCAGCCAGGTGCCCCCTCTTTTCTCCTGAATTGTAGCTCTGGGAGCTGGTACGACCTGAGTGACCCAAACCCTGCAAGGGAGAGCTGCCCTGCTCAGGCCTTGGTGGGCTGTTCCTTTGCCTGGGTCCTATGATGGGAGCTAGAAGCCTTCTTAGCAGGCATGGCTGAGCAGTTAAGACATGGGAGCCGCTGCCCCTGAGGAAGAGCTGCTCCTGGGGTGAGGCTGTAACTGCCTGTAGAAGGCAGGTGATGAAGAGGGGAAGTCCTGGTGCTGCTGCCCCCAAGGAAGAGCTGCTCTTGGTATAAGGTTGCACTGTCTGTAAAAGGCAGGTACTGTAAAAAGTGGGTGGTGGCAAGGTGCCGAAGCCACTGCCTGCCAAGAAGAGCTGCTCCCAGGCCAACCCAGAAGGCCCAGGTTTGACATCTCACACTGGAGCCCAGGCTGATGCCCACTACTGAGGCATATGGCACTGCCACTGGACTGCCCTGCACTGTGCTGGGACTTGAAGAAGCCTCCCCCTCCCTCCCAGGCCTCCAAAGCTCAGGCTATTTCATTGTAGCTGCTGTCACCAAGGTGCTTGGCTGGCCAAGTCCTTGCTGCCATTGCGCCACTGCCTGTTCATGTCAGCCGCTGTTGCCCTCTGCCCCTGCTACTTTGCTGCCCATCTGGAAGAAGAGAAGCTCCAAGCCCATTGCTGGCCAGAAATGACTGAATATGGTGCCCATGTGGCTTCCCCTAATAAGCCCACTTGGTAGACCTGAGTGGAAATTATGCAGCTCAGGTCCAGTGGCCAGGACTACCCTCCAGCCTGGCCAGCTAGCTGGGTGCTTTGAATTTATTGACCCTGCATGACCACACAGGGCCTCAGGGAGCTGCCTGGGGCCCAGCTGCAGCCACCAGAACCCCAGCCCTGTGCCCCTCATCCCACAGCCCACAAACCGGGCTGCTTGGTAAGTTGGCAGGCCGGGGCTTCAGAGTGGGTAACATAGGAATGGAGGAACATGCATCAGGTATATCACCTCTTCTATGAATAGTAATTAGCTCAGGTATAGAGTAGCCAATTTACACAGAGCTGCAACTATCTATTGCAGTGGAGCAGAGAGCAACTGGGAAAACATGCAAAACATACTTGTTCTGCATTTGTAAATATCAAAATATTGCAAGGTTATAGGATCCTGTGCCAAATATCTGAATAAGACCTTACTTTTTGATTTTGAAATTCTTATGGAAAGATATCTGCTTATAGTCCCATTTTCCAGTTCATACATTTTACAACAGAGTTTGGCATGAAAAGAAACTGCATAATGTACCTTTGTTGGATTTTATTTAGCAAATCACAGTCTCTACAGCAATGGGAAGAAATCCTTTAACATTTTTGCAATATATGTTTCCCTAGTTTGAAAGAAAAATAATCTTGTTGCTTGTAGTTTGAAAGAAAAAAAATCTTGATGTTTGTAAGTCAGTACATTTCTTTTCCTTGTTGCAATGCTTATGCCTGATTACTAGGTACTACTAGAGTTCTCCTTGCTTCAGCATATGGCAAACAGCAGAACAAATACACCTAGAAAGGGCACTGGAATAAGAAAAGCACTAAGCAAAGAAGTGTGCTGAATTCTTATTTACCTGCAGTAGCATGAGACATAGCTTCCTCGTTCTCAGAATGGTAGTGTTAGCAGTCAGACTCCGCCTCCCGCCAGAGGGCAGTTTATAGATATGAAATCATAGACACTCTCCCTCATAAGGCATAAGTGTAAGACATTGCCTGGTCTGAAATAAAACAAAAAATATGCAAGCCAGGTAAAAGGGCCTGGAAAATGTTTCAAAAGGAGAGTCAGAGCAGCTGGCAGACTAAACACCCCCTCCCTGCCCAGGAGAGAGATATAATTTAGGCTCCCAGGAAGCTCCAGGCTAATCTCATCTACTCCCTGCCTCACTTCCCTCACCCATTCACCTTGATTAAGCACCATCTAATGCTATTCAGCAAGCCTGGTAGCTTTTCCCATCTGGTACGCAAAGGGTCATCAAGCACCATTCACACCTATAGTCCACTTCAGGAAGATCCATTAAGCCTCTCCCAACTCCATTGTCCACTCTTGAAGAAACCTATTAAGTTAGCCTTTTTTGGGCAAAGATGTCAGCATGTCCTATATATGGACTCCTTAGCCACTAGTGAGTGTGTCTGTTCTTAGGCACATCCACATGCCCCCAAATCCATTTGGGCATTTTCTCTTGTCCATGAAATGCTAGTCATTTTGCTTCTGCCTCCGTGGACCTCTGTCTTTGAGACTGGCAACTATCGCCTCCCCCCAAATTGCTTTCTCCCCCTTTACTCCCTGATTTTCTCTTAGTTAGCCTTGTATATGTGCTGTGTGTGGTTTTCTGTACATTTGCCCTTTTATTTATCTTTTAATTAAAAAAAACCCTTTTCTGGTTGAATATCAGCCTGTCTTATTTTGAGAGTTCTCTTGAGGGAATAATCCCAAGAAACTCCCTGTTGCTTGTCTCCTTAAGCTAATTCTGCCAACTAATTAGGGGACTGCCTATTTGGGTAACAGTAGCCTGTATGCACCATACACTAGCACAATGCTTCTCAAGATGCCAGAAGTGAAAAACAGCAAGCTTATCTTGCCAGGGTGCTTGTGAAACAGTTAAGTATGGAAATAATGTAAATAAACTGCTTGTATGTGCTGATCTTATTTTTCTTCCCTGTCTTCTCAAATATTTTCGGCTATGTATTTATGGACATTTTTAGACTTTATACAGAGTGGTATATCTGTCAAAACACAAAACAAGTTGGAAATTAAAAAATAAATAGTCCATGAATCGTGGGTGTAAATAACCTTTGTCTCAAGAACCAGATCTCAGCAAACCTCAACAGCCACAGGGTAGACATTATATGAATTTAGGGGAGGGTCTCAAGGAGAGATCATCTACTTTGCATTAAGAAGGTGCCAGGTTCTATCACTGGCATCTCCACTTAATAAAGTAGATTGTAGATAATGTGAAAGTCCTCTACCTGAGACCCCAGAGAGCCACTTTCAGAGTAGATAATACTAACCTTGATAGACCAATAGCCTGACTCAGTATAAGGAAGCTTCATGTGTTCAATCTATTGAACTCATTTCTACTTTTTAACAACAAAATTAGCACATGAAATTAGAAACAGTCTTTTTCTGCAAAGTAGCAATTCTGTTAATGGTTTTTCAGAGTCCTCAAGACTTATGATCCTATTGTCTGAGATGGATAATACCCTCCAAACAGTATAAGCAAAGGAAATCAAACAGCCTTAAACAGCATGAGAACAAAAGACACAGTCTGTGCAGCTCTTAGCTGTTAAATGGCAATGAGGCTAAACTTCCTCAAAACTAAGAATTGGCGATTTATATTAAGTATCAATTTTTATTGTTCTAAAACTGGATTTCTTAAATGGTTTCATCATGTGCTACAATGAAGAAAACGTGGTTGCACTTACCTGTAACTGTTGTTCATTGAGTGATCTTCTGTGCATACATGGGACTGTGTAGAGAAATGATGATGAAAACATAGTTGCACTTATCTGTTACTGTTGTTCATCAAATGGTCTTCTGGGCAGACACACATCCCTCTCTCCTTTCTGCACTCTGGGCTGTTTTTTTTATCACCATCTTTGCCATGGTGCCAAAGGGAGAACTGCAAGAAGAGCGCTCTCCCCCCTCCAGATCATGTATTGTTTGGGGTGGGAAAATGCCAGTGCATGCAACCCGAGGAGAGGGGGAGCACTCCTAGTGTCTGAGGAAGCTAAGAAATCTCTTCTAAAATCTCTGCAGCTGGCCCTGCACATGAAGTTCCTCATGGGAGAGTAAAATAATAAAGAGTTCAGTCGCACCTTTAAGACTAACCAACTTTATTGTAGCATAAGCTTTCAAGAACCAAAGTTCTCTTGTCAGATGCATCTACAGACCAACACATCTAACTCCTCTGGATCTATGGTCATGGGAGAGTAGCAAGCTCACTTTCCAAGGAGGTGGGTGTGGGCTGATCAGAGGAATAATGATTGTATAAAGAAGTATAAAATGCAAATAAAGAAGAATAAAGAAGTATAGAATGCAAATAAAGAAGAAATAAAGAAGCATAGAAGTGTGTAGGAGAAGCAAAATAACAACAGGCTATTTAGCTAGGCTAACATACACTTGCAAACCTATTCTAGATGTTACCTTTTAGCAAGTTTCAGAATACAAATAGGAGCTTTAACTCTTAAGTCCAGAATTCCAAAGACAAAAGAACAAAGGTTGCTAGCAACAGGAATCCACCAGTGGCATAGCATTTAGCAGGGCTTTTTTTCTGGGTAAAGAGGTGGCGAACTCTCACCCGGGGCAACTTCCGGGAGGAGGTGGTGCATCTCAATACATGCTTCTGCGCAGCCCGTGGGCTCTCCCAGGACTGCATGATGATGCCACTTCTGGGAAGTGCTGTCATCACACAGGTGTGACCACCCCAGGAGCACCCCTGTGCTCCATGGTGGGGTTTGATTCAGCCCGGAACAGGCCGCTCTGCCATGGGGGAGCATTCCCCACCTGGCAGTGGCCAGATCTGGGCCATTTCTGGCCTGAATTGTGCCACAATGGGCCCAAAATGGCCTGGATCAGCCTGGAACAGGCTGTTGCCACATGAGAGCACTCCCCCGCAGGGCAGTAGCCCAAACCTGGCTGTTTTGGGCCCGATCCTGGCCATTTCTTGCCACTTTTGGCCCCAATTCAAACCCCAAATGGCCGGATTGGGGCCGAAATGGCCAGGATCAGGCCACTGCCAGGAAGGAGAGGGTTCCCCTGCCTGGCACTGGCCTGATCCTGGCCGTTTCAGTCCTGATACAGGCCATTTCGGCCCCAATCCTGGCCATTCTGGGCACTAAATGGGACCAAAATGGCCAGAATGGCCCTGAAATGGCCTGGACCAGGGCCGAACCAGCCTGGAATGGGCCACTGCTCCACAGGGGAACCATCCCCCACCTGACACCGGCTTGATCCAGGCCGTTTGGGGCCGTAAACGGGACCAAAATTACCGAAACAGCCCGGTTTGGGGCTGAAATGGCCAGCATTAGGCCGCTGCCAGGCAGGGGAACCCTCCCCTTTCTAGCACTGGCCCGATCGTGGCTGTTTTGGCCCTGATCCAGGATGTTTCAGCCATTTTGGGCCTATTTAGGGCCCAAAACGGCTCGGCTCGGGGCTGAAATGGCCAGGATTGGGCTGGTGCCGGGTGGGGGGAACCCTCAGCATCGGCCTGTTCTAGGGTGTTTTGGGCCTTATCTGGGCCCCAAATGGCCAAAATAGGCCATTTTAAAAATACCCACGTGACATGAGTTACGTGGGTATTTTAAAGAGCTGCCAGAACACTGTTCCAGGCCATTCCAGCTCAAAAAAAACCTTGGCATTTAGAAGCAGGAACAAAAGGTTCCTCCAGGAAAGTGTGTTCCCAAACTGGGGGCAGGGGAGGAGATAGACTATCAGTGCAATCCTAAGAAGAGTTACTCCAGTCTAAGTCCATTGAAATCAATGGGCTTAGAACGGAGTAAGTCCTTTTAAGATTGCACTGTAAAAGTCAACTTTTTAAAGATCAGCTGCCTGTAGCAAATCCAGATAACTCATCCAATCATAAGAAACTTAATCTGTGATGAAAGGCCTCCTCACAGGTGAAAAAAATTAATTACTCCACTTCCATAATGCGATGTGTTAACAAGCTAGAAGGCTGGTGCTAGCCTCTCTCAAGTCTCTGTCCTTTTTTTTTTGAGGTTTTAATAAACTTTTATTAATATAATAATAAATTCATAACATGATAATAACAAGAACATGAACAATAACAATAACAGTAACAACTTGGATGATGTGCAAAAGCCATTAACAACCATACATCTGATAACTCTTTTCTCAAGAAAGGGTAGACTAAGGTCCATAAAGTAGGTATTCAGAGAGGTTCCTATGAATGATTTAAGTAAGTCTTGACCAAGAAGTGTTATAAGTCCAAATTAATAATCGTTTGATATGGAAGCTTTGTTAATAACAATTCATTATTTGACAGAAAGCAAGCCTCTGTCCTTAAGAGCTGTTATGGCTCTGGAAACTGACAAGGCCAACCAGCCTTAGCTCCCCCCATCCCCAAGTCTCAAAAGCATGAACAAGAATACTTAAACAGAATAAGAAACAAATTAAATAAGTAAGTTTCTTTACAGGCTGAGATCACAAAAATTAGAAACCGTGAAAAGAAGTCTCAGATAATGTGTGTCATAAACAATGCCAAAATCATGGAATTACATAAGTAGAAACAAAGCAATACAAGAAAGATAATAATACAATGATCAGTGCAATAGAATACAATCCCACTCCATAAAACTTCCCCTTTTAAAAGTTCCTTACATATTATTCCCTTTACAGAAATGCCCTTCTGAAAATTCTTTTGCATTCTTTTGAGAAATGTCAGAAGTGTAGGGGCTTTCCTGACCTTCTTAAGGGGGTAGGAGAGCATCAGGGATGCTTTGTCATCACCTTAGGGGTGCCAAGCCTCCCACTGGTAGCACTCATTTCCTGCCACCATTTCATACGGCAGCAGGAGAAAAACTAATTATTCTTATTTAAAAAGCCATCAGCATTGCATCTGGCATGACCTCACTTCTGGGGAAAATCTGGAAGTGACATCATGCAGCTTTGGGAGTTCCTAGAGTGACATGATCTTAGTTCTAGTTTTTCCAGAAGTCACATCACAGTGCGCATGACGCCATGCTTGCCCCCAATAGATGCCCATCTCCCTGGAGTAAAAGTATCTCTGTGTTCTGTATTTTTATACTTCCTATTTTTCCAGCTGAGTACTAAACTTAAGCGCAGTAAGTTAATATGAAAATGTACCTTTTGGTTCATGTCAAACTTATATGAGTTAAAAGGGTACCTATATGGACAAAAATAGATAAACAAGCCCACTCTCCTCAACTGTGCACTATTATAGCTCTATTTACTTCCAGTATGATTTTAACTAAATTCAGGGCTGGCATCAGCACATGGTGAAGTGAGGCAGCTGCTAGGGCCCATGTTTTTTAGTGCTGTGGACACCCTACTCACACGAGTCCTTTAATGCCTATACTCACACTCTTCTACTGCCTGCTTGTGAGTGCTTTGTCACCTCTTCACCCAGCTCAGGGCTGGATCGAGGGGGGCAGGGGGGGTAGTCTGCCCCCGGCGCCCCCAGGGAGGGGGCGCCGGGAGCAGCTGCCAGCTGCCAGAGGGCGCAGGCAGCCTTGCAGCCCCCCTGCGCTGCCTTTCGCCTGCCCTGCAGGACAGGGGGCGGCTGGCTTGCTGTGCACCCCCTGTCCTGCAGAGCAGGCAAAAGGCAGTGCGGGGGGCTGCGGGGCCGCCCGCGCCACGCTGCCTTTTGCCTGCCCTGCAGGGAAGGGGGTGTGCGGCAAGCCGGCCGCCCCCTGTCCCGTGGGGCAGGTGAAAGCAGCGCGGAGGGCTGGGAAGCCGCCCATGCCATTCGCCGGGAGATGAATGGCATGGGCAACTTCCCAGCCCCGCACTCTGCCTCTGTTACGCCCTGTGTGATGACGTCACCTGAGTGACGTCATCACGTGGCGGGGGAGCGTGCATGCGCGAGGTTGCTAGCCTAGGGTTGCCCCGGGCACGGGCAACCCTAGATCCGGCGCTGACCCAGCTGCATATGCTGTTTAGTGCCGCATGTCGATGGTGCACAAAGTATCACCATTCCTGGTGGCTTTTGCAGTGGCACTCCTAGCTGCACCCACCATCCAGCACCATCAGGGAAAGGGCATGCAGGCTGTGTGGTCAGCTGTGACTGCAGGTGGTGGGAGAGCTTGCAAGTGGGCAAAGGAAGTACGCACAGGCAGGTCCCTACATGGATGGGAAGATGAGAACTGGAGGTAAGGGCATAGGTGGCCCCCTGAGCACTTTCTACTGAAGGCCCCCCCAAACCTGGAACTGACCTTGACTGAATTAATGAAATATAAATTTATGCTACAGTTATCCTTTCAAGAGAATCGATATAGCCTTTTTAAAAAGGGTAGAAGATATTTTACCCCATGCTGAAGAAACTGTATTAAAATCTGTAGCTGAACAACTAATGCTCTGAGGGACAAATTATCATATACACATTGCATCCTGAGTGCTATACTTGAGAAAATTAAAAGGCTCACAGTGGATGATGCAGAATGCTAAGTGATGGTTATTTTAGTTCTCATCTTTTTCTATGATGGATTTATGCTGATGACACCATTTACATTTGCAGATTCCCAAGGCCAAGCCACATGCCCTGTAAAATCTGCATTGAAGAACTCACACAGCCACTCATGGCAGGGCTATGTAAAGCAGAAATGCTCAAGAAATACTGGGAGTCTTAGGGCTTTTCAGCACACTCAGCTTATTCCTGATTTTCTTAGCAGTCAATCCTCAAGCATTGAATTCAGTTTGGGTATGGTTCTTCCTCACATCTGTCCTCCGTTTGCATTTTTACAGTAGTAGAGACAGTTTATTTTCTTCCTCACATGCCATAAATTATCAGGATTTTCACGTGAGGGAGCTTATAAGGACTGAATCCCCCCCCCCAACTGAGGGGCAGAGCAGCCCTATAAGGCCTCTTGCTCCACCCCCTCCAGCATTCCCATATGGCCAGAAAAGTATAGCTGCCTCCTCCTCCTTCAGGGAGGCAAATTGTGGCCCTCAGCCAAAGTGTCTATTTCTGCTGGTTGGGAGTGTCGTATTTTTTTTTAAAAAAATTTAAAAATGAACACACTGCCACTTTTGTATGGGGAAGCCTAAAAGGGGAGCAGCTCCAACACCCATCCAAACTGGAGACCCCTGCCTGGGCTGACCCAGAGTCCGGAGGCAGAGGCTGGCACTGGTGGGGCAAACCGACCTTGGTAGGGGTAGAGCACAGCAGTGGTTACGTACTCTTCAAATGGAGCTGCCTTTTCTTGCATTAGAAACGTCCGCTCCCCTGTGCTACCAGGCCTTTTGCAATTTTAAAAACAATCATCAATGTCATATTACTATATCAGCCCAACAATAGGGGCAGCAGTTTCTATGAATCCCTCCGCTTTCTTTTTTTGAAAGTCTTTAGTCCCTTTCCTCGTAGAAATATAAAGAAAAAGGAATATTTCCACAATGGAAGGAGCTACAGTCTTACTTTAAAAAAAAACAAAAGCTGGGAATTCAGAAAACCTGCTGGATTTATTGTTGCAACTGTAGGTTGATATAAAGCTATGAAAATGCTGATTTTTAAAAAAAGGTAGAAAACAAAACCAGGGGAGGAAAGGTTGGGGGGAGGAGTTGTTTGATGAAGACGACCTGCCTAATCATTGAAAAGTGGGTGCGAGGTGGATGGGAGTGGGCAGGACAAATCAAACCAAACCAAACATTACACATAAGGGAAAATCTACTCAAAATCAGTTTCCAGAAAAAGATCAGGGTAAAAGTGGTCTCAAATGAATTGGAAAAAAAGAGGGAAAAACCAAACCAAACCAAACACGAAAAAAAGTAAAAAACTAAAAGCAAAAAGGTACATGTACAAATCAGGGGATAAATTGAAGCTGTATGGGAACTGAAGCCACAGGGAAAACCTATGCAAAAAACCTCTTAGGTAACAGAGGATGGGAGTTTAATTTAGCCTCTGATGTGCTATTTTTTAAAAAAGTGTTTCTGTCTTTTTCCAGAAAATTTCAAAGTGGCACACAGGGTGCAATTATTGAAAAATATTTTTTAAATAGTTCCAACACAATATAAGACATCATATAAAATCAATGTTAACAACAAAAAACTAAACAAGTAACAGCTAGGAAATGAAAGCAGTCAAGAGCAGAGTCAATTGATCACTGTCACAGTTCCTAAAGACCACCTGAATTTGACAGGTTTTTATCTATCCGCAGAAACCAGCAGATAAAGAACAAAACAAATTGCTCAGGGAAGGGACTTCTGAAGGGTACTAATATAACTCCCTTCTCCTTGCAGAGGCCATTATTGCCTCAGAATGAGTTGCTACTCATACTAGGGCTTCTTCTCCTGATTTCAAATTCTGGGACAGGTTATGTAACAGCAGGCACTCCTCCAGAGACCCTGGGCTCAAGCGGCATAGGCCACCCCAGCACCTTGGACTGGGCCACGAAATACTTTGGCAGCTAAGGTTGCCAACGACCTGGAGGAAAACATTTAACAGAGGCTTCATGTGTGGAAATGGGCAGCTGAAGCTTTTCATAGCATGGAGGTAAGTAACACCGCCTGGTAAATAACATTCTATTAAAGCCTCCATTAAAGAGACAGGTCATTTTTTTTTTTTGAATGGGCTGTTGGCAAACCTAATTCGGAGCAAGATAAAAAGGAGAATTATAGAATTGATGCCACTGCTTATATTGATGATGACTATGCATTCCATAATTCCTGTGTGCAAGAATCTTTTATTGTAGAGGAACATTGTATCACGTGAGCCTTACCTGCAGACTCTGAAGTAGCACTGTCCAGTCAGGCCTGCTACTTCACTAAGAGTCAAACTAGGTGTGTGTGTGTGTGTGTGTGTGTGTGTGTGTGTGTGTTTGCATAAAGTAGGAGAGTGGAGGAGTGCCTAATTTTTTTTATAATAAAATGTGGATGAGGAAAACTGAATACCTGCTCATGATCTGTCATGTAGCATCCTCCCCCTCCACCACTCAGCCCTATTCCAATATTGGAAGTAAGCTAGGCTGAGGAGAAAAGTATGTGAAGCAATGCAGTGCAATGAAGTAAGATAGGAGCAGGGTTAAGATTCTGCTCCCCTCACCTGTGCGCCTCTTGCATTAGACTCCTATATCTACTTCCTTTGTGAGTGTAACGTACGTGCAACAAATCTGACTGTTGCCTGATGATGTGACAATAAATGAGAGAAGGCTTGTAAAACAAGCTTTACAATGAAAAGGAATATGTAAAATGATAATATATTTAATAAATGTATTCTGATGAGTGAGTAAGGTTGGAGGGGAAGTAGTCACAAGGCATTTCTTTTATTCTCCTCACCCCCAAGCGTCTTCGAACTCCATAAATAGGAGAGGTAAAATCTCTTGAAAGATGTTGTATTCTTTCAAGAACATAAAATGTTCAATGACAGTTTCATGTATATGGGGGAAAGGATGAGATACTGAAAGGCTAAGCCATGGATATCATGGCTTGTCTGGGGTTATCCAGCTATAAGAGGGATTTAAATCTTTTTTTTCTCAGTGCGCCTCTTGGCTTGACTGAAACTGAGCCCCTCAGTTCCTGGATTGGGAAGGTGGTGCTAGCAGAGTTGGCTGCAGAGTGCTTGCTTTATGAGCGAGAGAAATATCTGCCTGCCAGAAGACACTGGCTAGGCAGAGATCCAGAGAGCAAATCAATTTTTAACACCTCTGAAATCTATGTCTGCAATAAGTGCGTTGGTGAGCTCAGTCCTTCCATAAGGCTAGCTATCAGGAAGAGCTACAGTGAGTATGCCTTTTGCATTGCTAATTCACTGTTCATGCAAACAGAAACTTCTTTCACATTTTAAAGCTGTTGACACAAGATGTATTCCCCATTTTGCCCCTGCATATTCTCAGTTGTTGAGGATGTTTACATTCCCTAGGGAAGGTGTCTCAAGGAGAATGGTTGAAGTTGGAAGCCAAGTGAGCATCAATAGTCTAGAATTATGGGCAATCCATCTGGGACATCTAGCCTTCCAGAACACTCTACAGGGAAAGAATGTTCTGATGATCCTCAGACAGTATGATGGCAAAAGCTTACATCAAATGTCAAGAGCGAAGAATGTCCAAATCTCAGAATGCAGAGGCAAGACAGATCCTCCCTTGGCAGAATCCCCATCTATCATTCATCAAAGTACTGCATGTAGCAAGGTAATGAAAAGTCACATCAGACTGGCTGAGCAGGCAGTGTCTGAATCAGACAGATTGGCTGATACATCTGGATCTTTTCCTACAAATTTCACTTGCTTTGGGTATGCAAGAGTGGACCTTTTTGTATTGGAAAACAGCAATCAGCTGCCTCTATTCTTCTCAAGGGGGTAAAAAACATTCAAAGGCTTGGGAGTCGATGTTTTGCAGCTGGCCAAATGGTCTCATATATGACCTCCCACCATGAATCTTCTGTCCAAAGTTGCCCAAAGCGTAGCAGATCAGAAAACAGTAGTCGTTCTGATAATGCCCCACTGGTCCAGAAGAGCATGGTTCCAAGATCTGGTAAGGTGGTCTTCCAAGCTGTCATGGTGTCTCCCAGTCAGGAGAGACATGCTGTCTCAGGGACTATTCCTTCATCCTCAACTGGATATTTTAAAGGTAACAGCTTGGAGGTTGAGTGGCACCACCTATATAAGTCAGGCTAATCAAAGAATCTGATCTCAACCAAGATGGCTTTTCAGAAGGCCTCCACCAAATAAGTCTGTACCTCAACCTGGCAAATCTTCAGTTCCTGGTGTGCGGGAAGGTCAAGTGATCCTTTCAAGATTCAGGTCAAGAATTGGCTGCTCTTCCTTCACAGTGGAGTGGATAAGGGTCTAAGTTCTAACACTTCGAAGTGACAGGTAGCTGCTATCTTAGGGGTCCTGGGGTTTAAAAAAAGAGGAGTTTTTCTCATCAATCTCATCCTTCTCTAAAAGGCAAGCCGTATTGCCAACAACTCACTTTTTATCCCCATGCAGGCTCATGCGCACATCCCTTCACGGGAATAAAAAGTGAGTCATTGGCAACATGGCTTGCCTCAGAGGCCCTGAGGAGGCCGCAGTGGAAGTGGGAAGGCCCAGTGTGGTGGCACAGCTACTGCAGGGCCTTGGGTGGACTGTGCAGCTGTGCTGGGCCTCCCTACTGCCTGTATAGGGTTGCAAGTCCTCTGCTGAAGGCAGGGGAAGTGGCAGGGAGGCCTGGGGTGGCAGTGTATCCCTTCCAAGGCCCTTCAGCAGCCACAAAGATGGCAGAGAGGCCCTGCATGGTGGCACAGCCCTCCCAAGGCTCTGCAGCAGGGGTCTGCCAAATCAGTTTTCTAGAGCCTGTTGTATTTTTCTATGTGATGGGTTCTGTTGCTAGTGTTAAATATTTCATCAAAGGGGTGTTACTCATGAAGCCTCCAGTAGTTCTAACCCAAAAAAGAGTGGCATTGCTTATACGTTAAGATAATTTCTATCAACTAAGTCCTTTAGAAAACCTGATCCCATGCTTATTTCCTTTTGCAACTTGTATTGGTGTTATCCCCATGCAGGCTCATGTGCACATCCCTTCACGGGAATAAAAAGTGATAGATGGATTAGGGAATGTGTATAACACCTGGAATTTGGAAATTCCCTCAGGGATTACAGCTAATTCCTTAAGAGGGGCTGCTTCTTCTGAACCCTATAAAGACTTCCCCTCACTGGAAGTAATATACAAGGTAACAGCTTGGAAGTCTGTGTGTTCCTTTACCAGGAACATCATATTAGTCTTAAGGCATCTGCTGATGCTTCCTTTCGTTGGAGGGTCCTATAACAGATGGTGTCCAGTTAAAGTTCAGGGGAACCTGCCTTAGGAATGAACTACTTTGTTACATCCCAGTGGTCTAAGACTGCCCCACCCAGGGAGAATGGAAAATATGTTTATTTACCATGAATTTCCATTCTCAGTGGTCCTAGGGTGGGGCAGATTTCCCCTCCCCGTTTTATTTTTTTAGGTGACTTTGCATTCCTAGGAGAACCTTGGTATGATCTCTTGGTGATAGCTGAACTGCTCAGTTGACAGGCTTAGTCCAAATCTTGGGTTATACCTTCATGTGCTGTTTCATTGAGTTGTATTTCTATTGTGATTTTGTACATTTATGGCTGTTTAGAGTTGACAGGTCTCTTCATTTTTTTCCCTTGGGAGGTTAGCTGCTTCCATATTGAGTCAAGAGAGAAGTTCGTTGCACAGATAGTGTCTAAAGATTTTGACCATTCCTACTGCAAGAAAGAGCTTCTTCCCAGCTATGATTGGGACTAAAATCGCCCCAGGGTACCCTGTGAATAGAAATTCATGGTAAATGAACAATTTTTTCTTTCTAATCTTTTAAAGTACCATTTCTCATTATCTTCCTCCAAGTACCCTGGGACATAGCAGTTATTGATACGTATTCATTTAAAACAGGATTGCATTAGTTTATGTACAATTCTCATTCTTTCCTATGTGGAAATGGGGAGAGATTGGCATGCTTTGTCTTCCTTAGAGAAAAATTCTTGATATTCAACCTCTTGGCCTCTTAATTTCTGGGAAAAAAATTTTTTTTGGGGAAGAAACATTTGACTAGATCATTTTTATCCTGACTTTTCTTGCTGATTTAGCAGGATCCCACTGGCACATATTTAATTCTGATAATTCATCTGAGGGTAATTAATAATGTATTGTTTTTTCTCTGGAATACTAGTGTTGTAAAGGTTTGGATATGAGATTTAAGGCTGCATAAATCATGATATTAAATTGGAATATGCACACTTTGGAATGAGAATGTGTCTGCTAAAACTCTGAAATGTGATTTTACTTCTCTAAGACCTGCACTTTCACTCAGTTCACACAGCTGTGGAAACTACCTGAAGGTATTCCTGATCTTCTTTTCCAAATCTGTGTAATATGTGTAATAGTCATTGCCACTTTTCCAAGGTCAAAGCATGAAGTTCTGTCTTTTTAATCTGACCCTTCACTTGCTAATTAGAAACCATTTGCTCATCTTTGAGGCTTTTGCGCAGTCCCCTATTAGGACTGCAAATACTCAGGCCAGCCATCGAGAAGATTTCCAGAGCTTTCTAGGAGTGCCCCCTCCTCCTTTTGGCACCTTCCTTCCAAAACATGACAGGAGCAGGAGGAGGGGTGCTATTATTCCCTCGCCATGCCTCCACAGAGAGAGGAACTCCACTGCTGTTCTCTGCTTTCCCTTCACCTTATCCTTGAGGCTAAGGAATTAGTTCTTTAAAAAGTTTTAAACTATCAATAGACATTCTAGTGAAGAGAATATAAATACATTTAAAGAAGAAAAGTGTCTGTTATATTGTCGAAGGCTTTCATGGCCGGAGAACGATGGTTGTTGTGGATGTAGCACCGAAAGAGATCTCTCAGTGTCAAACTGAGAGATCTCTGTCTTTTGGTGCTACACCTCTGAAGATGCCAGCCACAGTTGCTGGCGAAACGTCAGGAACTACAATGCCAAGACCACGGCGATACAGCCCAGAAAATCCACAACAACCAAAAGCGTCTGTCTTTCCTTTGTCATGGTTCAAGAGAGGCTTTTTTAAGATGCTGGAAAATTCCAGCCTGATTAAAGGCACCTGCTCCCTCCCTGGCACCTTTGATTACTAAGGGCTAAATCCAGGGATGTGAACCATCAGAGCCTCCTCACAATGGCTTTCTCCAAGACTGTGTCTTTGTGCCAGCTGATTAAAGGTATCTGCCCTCTGTGTGTATGTGTACTGGTGTAGTCCCCTAGGAGCCAGGAGCCAGAGTGCAGCAGAGTTTCGTCAGGACCAGACAGCAAAGAGCTAAGAGTCCAAATGTCAGGAGTTCTAGAAAAGCCAAAAGTCAGCTCCAGTTCAAGGGTCAGAGTTCCAGAGAAGCCACGTCAGTTCCAGTCCAAGGGTCAGAGTCCTAGAGAAGCCACAAGTCCATTCCAGTCCAAGGGTCAGAGTTCTAGAGTTAGCATACCAGCAAGGCGAGTGGCACCACCAAAAAAGTATACTAGTTGCTTCCACAAACTGCTGCTCCTTCCAGCCATTTTTATGGCAAAGTCTTAATGAGCTGAACTGTCAGCCACTTACTAGGTAGACATCCTGAACGTACTCATTTGTTTCGGTTGTTTGACAGTTGCTGCTGGCTCATGAGCCATGCACTCCTTCTGCACTCATGAAGCTCTACCTGTCTCTGAGAGGGCTGGTGCTGTAAGGGTGTTGGCAAAGAGGGAGGGGAGGAGCAGGCTTCTGCAGCCTTATTGGCTGCATCATAGTTCTCTGATGCTGGGTCTGTTGCAGCTGAAGGTTGTGCTAGTTGATTAGCCGGTAATTGCTCTTCATCAGATTCAGTCAGCTGCAGTTGGGTGAGTTTGGTGGATAACTGCAGGCAGCTCTTTGTCTGATGACTCTTCACTGAGCACAGAATAAGGTTGACTTATGATTATATGTGTGTATGTTATCTACTGTCAAGTCGTCTCTGACCTATGATGACCTTATGAATGAAAGACCTCCAAAATGTCCTATTATTAACAGACTTGCTCAGATCTTACAAAATGGAGGGCATGCGTTCTTTAACTGAGTCAAGCCATCTCTTTTTAGGTGTTCCTCTTTTCTTAGTGCCTTCCATTTTTTCTAGCATTATTGACTTTTCCAGAGAATCTTGTCTTCTCATGATGTGACCAAAGTACAATAGCCTCAGTTTTGTCATTTTAGCTTCTAGGGAGAATTCAGGCATGATTTGATCTAGAACCCACTTATTTGTCTTTTTGGCCATCAATGGTATCTGCAAAACTCTTCTCCAGCACTACATTTCAAATGAATCAATTTTCTTCCTGGTAGCTTTATTCATTGTCCAACTTTCACATCCATACGTTGTAATGGGGAACACCATTGTTTGGCCAGGGAGGGAGGGAGGGAGGGAGAAAAGCAAATGCCTGCCTGCCTGTGAGAGAGAAGCCAGCCTCTCAGCCCCACTTTTCTCTGTGCCTGAGATTCTTTAACAACGTTGCCTCCAGGAGCCTGTGTTGCCAGAGAGGGAGGGAGGAAGAAGAGCAACCAACTGCCTGCCTGCCTGTGAGAGACGAGCCAGCTGCTCAGCCCCACCCTCTCTGTGCCTGAGGTACTTAAGAACATTGCCTTCAGGAACCTGAGCTGCCAGAGAGGGAGGGACGGTGAAGAGCAAACACCTGCCTTACCATCTTCCTCCGTGAGCCTCGAGTTTTTGCCCTGTTCCCAGAAAGCTACTGGAATAGGACTTTGTTATCCTAGTCTGCCTCAGACTGATATATAAGCTATGAACCTCCAGAGGACTTAGTAACAAGAGAATGTACTGCATTTGTTATATTGTAATTTTGTATTACTGTATGTTTGCCTAATGCTGAACACATTTGTTATACTGACTAGAGAACACTGGCCTTAAAAAAATATAGATATTTGTATGTTTGTTGTATGATTACAAAACACATTTGGTGCAGCAGTAGTGAATGTAAATTTTTCAGTATTCATCCCAGGTGGGTTTTCCACGTTTTCTTTGTTCCCTGAAAATGGAGGCACAGGTCACAGTGGTTGTCAGGTGCTCTTTTTTCCATCTGCGGCAGACTGGGCAACTTGTCCCTTACCTGTCAGCCCGTGACTTAACTACAGTGATCCAAGCAACGGTCATCTCTAGGCTAGATTACTGTAACTCGCTCTACGCAGGGCTGCCCTTGAGCCTGACCTGGAGATTACAGCTGGTTCAAAATGCAGCGGCGTGTGTTATTACGAGAGTGCCAAATAAGGCGCATATAACATTGTTCTTATGCGAGCTGCATTGGTTGCCAGTGGAGTACCAGATCAGATTCAAGGTTCTGGTATTGACCTATAAGGGCCTGTGTGGACTGGGACCAGCATATCTACGGGACTGTCTCTCCCTGTATATTCCCCAGAGGACACTCCAATCAGGGGACAAACAGCTGTTGGTGGCCCCTGGCCCCAAGAAGGTCTGCCTAGCCTCGACTAGAGCCAGGGCCTTTTCGGTCCTGGCTCCCACCTAGTGGAATGCTCTGTCTGCTGAAATCAGGGCCCAGCAGGACCTACTATCTTTTGGCCGGGCCTGCAAGACAGAGTTGTTCTACCAGGCATATGGCTGAGGCTGTGCCTCTGCCTGCCTGGAAAAAAGGGGTGTATAAATCTTAACCCTCCCTGTGAAGGCTGTCCATCCTGTTTTAAATGCGTTGTTTTTAATGAACATGAATTTTTAACTGTATTTTTAATATGTTGTTATCCGCCCTGAGCCTGCTCGTGGGGAAGGCGGAATACAAATTTGAAATAAATAAATAAATAAGTAAATAAAATAAAATAAAATAACATGAATCTTGATCTTGGTCCCTGGAGAGACATCTTTAAGGATCCCCCTCTATGAAACCCTTGATTACCAAGAGCTAAGTCTAGAGGTATAGCCCGTCAGAGCCTCCTCACAGTGGTTTTTCCTTCAAGGCTGCAGCTGCATATGCCAGCCTGATTAAAGGCATCTGTTCCCTCAGTTCTGAGGCAAGAAGCCTAGAAATGTGGCCTGATAAAGCCCTTGATTCCAAGACTCTTCTCCAAAGGCTTTGCCAGCATGCCTACCAAGATAAAGGCCACTCCCCTTCTTGGCGGTGTCAGCACTGAAGGGGGACACCTGGAGGTGTAGAATGACAGATCTCTTGGTTTTGAAACATAAAAGGCTTCTGAGCACGATGATATCACTTGATGAAGTGATGTCGTTGTGTCTGCCAGAAAGCACATCTGCTGTGCACTTCTCCTGGAGGTTCTTTGCTTCCCAGACCCATTCCTCATGCCTTTTCTCTCAGACCCACAAAGACTCCTCCTCTCCTCTCAGGGAAGGTTGTCTGTCCTACCATTAATTGAACTATTCAGTACAGCATTCCTCCTGAGACTGAAAAAAGGGTGTCATTTTTTAGTGCTCCTTATTGTTAAGGAGGAAAGATGGAAAAGCCTATTTTAGGTCCAGGTCATCTAATTTTGTGTATTGCAGTTTTTACAGTTGTGCTTGGCTATCTTACTCACACATCTCTCTACTGTTCCTACAGAGAGTGCCTTTGCTGTTGGGGGTGCAGACTCCTAGTGACAGAATTTGAGCATCTTGGATGTTTATAAAATGCATGACAATTATTGCCAACTCTCAGGACTTGCCCCTGCAGTGTGGGGTCCCTAATATGAAAGTATGCCTCCAGGTGATTGCTGGTCTTCTGCAACATGACTGTTATATTACTACTACTTTCACCAGGAGTATTAGATATACCTTACCTTTCTTTGTCTTTTGTTTATTGCAAATGCTCCATGTCATTGCAATGCATTGCAATGTTTCTTCAACAATTCCTAGATACTCTAATTGGAGGCATGGGCTATTTGGCCTAGTTGCGAAACACTGTGATGGTCCATGGCCTGCCCTTTGGTTTGCTCCTTTGCTTCCAGGGACCCCCGTCATTGGGGAATGCCCTTGCTAATCCACTGGCAAGGTAATCTGTTTTTATGTTTTATCCTCTGGCTGTTTTTTGCTGCACATAATGATCTGCCAGCAGCACAAGTTTCATTGATGGTGCATACTCTCTGACCTTTCTTTGGCCCCATCATGCCCGCTTCACTATTTTCATTATTCTGGTATAGATCTTCTATGTTTTCACTCCCATTTGGCAGTTTTAGCCATTTCCTTTCCCCTTCCTTTCAATTTTTAGTCAGCTCTACTGAGGCTATAGAAGGACTTGGACCCTTCTCGTGCTATTAGTATGTTTGGGACTCAAACACTCTAAACTTTCCTCTTTCTTATTGGATTTCAAAGACATTCAAAGTAGTGGTCTGACCCCTTGTTAACTTTTTGCACCTCTCTGGTGATTCATTTTAGTGTACAGCACTTCCACCTGTAGAATGAGGACACTGTGGGTTTCTAATCTATGTCCCTCCCATTCATAGAGTTTCACAATGTCAATGTGTCCAATGCCCCGGCCAGGATTCCCTGCCAGGGTTTGGCTGTCAGCCCTCGTGTCTCACAACTCTATTGGCTGTATTAGCCATTCAGATTCCAAGAGAAACCTGCCAATATCCTCACACAACCCTTCCTTAGTGGGTTAGTAGAGGCTATCACAGTCTCCCCTGAATGCATCACTGTTCAATGCTCTTTACTTAGCACAGCTCTCCCCTCCAGAACATTGTTTTTTCCTTGCTGTATTCATGCTTGTACTTTGGCTCCCAGCTTATTTAGAAGCACCTCTGGATAAATGTCAATGAGACACTAAGCATCTGTTGGAAATAGGGTTCTTAGGTACCTGCCAGTGGCAGGCAAGCTCCCAGTGATTTGCCCCTTTGTTCACCGATTGCCCAGAGATTGGTGGCGTGCAAACTCCCGGTCCTTGCCTGCCCTCAGCAGGCACCTCAGAAGTGCACACTGTGCACATGCTCCCACCTAACATGGTGATGTCACTTCTGCAAGTGATGTCGTCGCACTGGCCACAAACACTTCAGATGTTAAAATGTTCCTGAATATTCTTTTACTTGTGCTGGTAAATTAAAGACTGCATTAGTATAACAACCAGACCTCAAAACAAATTGCAATTAATATTGATTAATGTGCCTACATTTGTGACTCTGTACTATGGGTCACTGTTACATTACTAACCTCTTCAAACCAATATTTCTGAAAGACCTGACTCTACAGGGCTGTTGTAAACATAATCAGGATTATAATCAGAAGCAACTACACAAATGCTTTGTTATTGCACTCTGCATTATCATTTTTAGCTGCCAGAATCCAGAAATCTCGTAAATTTAAAAAATCTTTTTTTAAAAAGGCAGATGGTGCCACAAACCCACGTCCAACTAAGGCTTGGGCTGATCTTCTCCTACCTTGAGGTAAAACTTCTCCTCTTTAAGACTACGAAGTTGTATACTTGGCTGGGAAGCCTCTAGTAGCATTGTTGATGTTATGCTTCAACTTTCCTTCTTGTCCCACCCTTTAGAAATATTAAAAATTGGTTACCCAGCCAAGTCTTAGTAGGGGATGGATCAGGAGTTTGCACTTCCCTTTAGCAGAAACTGGCACACAAGGCTTGGGAAGGTTCAAAATGTAACAGAAGTTTTATTTACAGTAGGTAAAGTCCAAAGGCAGGTGCTTGAACTTAAGTAACAGAAAGGTTTTTATACAGCAACTTCACTGGTGTGAGGCACAAAACACTTGGAATAACACTAGGCTGCTGGCTTCTTTCAGAGTTTGACACAGCTTCACAGATGTTACACTTTATGTACTCAAATGCAAACACAGCACAACTTTCCCTCCTCTCCAGACTTAAGGGTGCTCCACTGAGACAAACCTTTCCTAGATACTGGGCAGGTGTTATACTTATGAGTAGACATGGGCATGAACCGAAAAAAATTAACGAACCAGTGGATTGTGGTTCGGTGCAGACGACGATCCTGAGTTAGCGAACCGCAACAAACATCTCCCATTGCCGAACCGGATCGTGGTTCGTGGTTCGGGGATGGCACAATGCAGCGTGTTGGTATTCCCAGTGATACAGAAATGGTGGCTGATGCCGGCGGCCACTGGTCCTGACGGGCACGAGGAGAGGGCGAGGGGTTTGGCTGCTCACCAGCAGCACCTCCCATGTGCCCGCCCACCAGGCCAAAGTGGAGCGCACTGCTTTTCCCAGCGAGAAAGGAATGGTGGGTATTGCCGGCGGCCGCCAGGCCTGGCGGGCATGGGGAGGCAGCGGAGAGCCACCTCCCCTCAGGGGGCGGGGGGGTCTGTCCGCTCACCAGCGGTACCCCCCATGTGCCCACCCACCAGGCTAAACTGGAGTGCGCTGGTATTCCCAGCAAGAAAGGAATGGTGGGTAATGCTGGTGGCTGGCGGCTGCCGGGCCTGGCGGGCACGGGGAGGTGGCAGAGAGCCACTTCCCCTCAGGGGGCAGGGGTTCTGGCTGCTCGCTGGTGGCACCCCCCATGTGCCCGCCCACCAGACCAAAAAGGAGCATGCTGGTATTCTCAGCAAGGGCAGGAAAATGGGTACTGATGGTGGCCGCTGGGCCTGGTGGGCATGGGGAGGTGGTGGAGAGTCACCTCCCCTCAGTGGGTGGCAGGTCTGGCTGCTCACTGGTGGCACCCCCCATGTGCCCACCCACCAGGCCAAGCTGGAGCACACTGGTATTCCCAGCAACAAAGGAATGGTGGGTACTGCAGGTGGCTGCCGGGCCTGGCGGGCACGGGGAGGTGGCAGAGAGCTGCCTCCCCTCAGGGGGCCGGAGGTCTGGCCGCTCACCGGAGGCACCCCCCCATGTGCCGTCCCACCAGGCTACAAAGGAGCGCGCTGGTATTCCTAGCAAGGGCAGGAATGCGTGTACCACCGGTGGCTGCCGGGCCTGGCGGGCACAGGGAGGTGGCGATGAGCTGCCTCCCCTCAGGTGGTGGGGGGTCTGGCCACTCACCAGCGGCACCCCCCATGTGCCTGCCCGCCAGGCCAAAAAAGAGTGCTCTGTTATTCCCGGCAAGGGTGGGAGTGGACATGACATTCAGACGGGGGCCTGATCCCCCAGCCACCACGGGTCCTCATCCGAGGGTCCCACCGAGGAACAGTGTGGCAGTGGCAGCCGACAGTACCCACCTTCCTGCCTTGCTGGAAAGGATGGGAGGGAAAGGACCTGTCATGTGGGGGGAAGTGGGAACCCCCCCCCACCAAACTCCAGGCCAAACAGGAGCGCGCTGGTATTCTTAGAATGGGTGGGAGAGGACCTGTCATTTGGACAGGGGCCTGACCCCCCCAGCCACCACCGGTCCTCACCTGAGGGTCCCACCGAGGAACAGTGCAGCGCTGGCAGCTGACAGTACCCACCTTCCTGCCTTGCCGGAAAGGACGGGAGTTGCAGGACACATTCCCACCCAGCTGAAAGAGGTCCCATCAGTCCCGTTGACATGGGTGCTGCCACATTGTCAACTGACTGTATCTGTACACAATACAATCAGTTGCGTGAACGACACCGAGCTGTGTAACCAAGGAGGGAGCAGTAACAGGATAGTCCCTCGTGAAACAGGGGCTGACCTGATCCGCCATCCTGCAGCTATCCCAGACCCCGAGGGGACAACCTCCGCCAGCACAGCCTGCTGGAGTGCTCTGCTCTCACCAGCATCACCCTGAGGGCAAACTGATCCTCCCACTGACCCCTGCTCACAAGAGCTGGTGGCCCCCTTTCTCCCCCCAATGGATGTTTCACTGGGTGAGGAGGGAGACAGGCTCGGGTGGTGCCTCTTTAGGTGCCGAGTCAGGGGCGTCGAAGACAGGTGCTTCGGGTTTTTGCCCCTGGAGTGCCCATGGCTACAGAACACCCCCTCCCCTCCCTCCCCTGGGTGTCTTCTCCCAACTTGTAACTGCTTTGCAGCTCCATGGTTGGAAGGAAGCCCTGCTCATCAAGGAAAGCTGGGCTTCCATTTGAGTTTCCAGGGTGACAGAAGGAGGGCAGACAGAGCTCAGGCATTCCCCTGGCTCCATTGCCAGGGGAATAGATTGCTGGTGCCTGAGTGTCTGGCTTCCTGAACTGCACCCAAACACCCCGAACCAGGCCTCTCCCGACCGCTGGTTTGTTGGCCGTGGCCGACCATGATCCGCCGGGTCACAATTGTGCGATCGCCATTTTCGTGGGTTTTTACAGTTTGTAATGCAGTTTGTACCCATCTCTAGTTATGAGCTATAACCCTGTTCCTGACACTGAAGGGGAGACTCCTCTCTATCCACTTCCTTGGCCCTCTATAATTCCCAGATCTCTTGAGTCTAAGGGCCAAGCTACACATGACGAATGACACTTGAATGGCAAGTGTATTTCTCCCTGTTCACTTGCCCTCCACTCAATCCACTTGCCGTTCAAGTGTCATTCGTCATGTGTAGCTTGGCCCTGAGTAGGAGTTAGTGCTGGTTTTCCCCACTTTAGTCCTAGGACTAAGAGTGTTTCACAAACATTATTTCTTCTCACAGAGGATTCTCTGGCTGACCCTCTCTGATCTAAAGCCAGGCTCCAACTCCCTTTCACTCTCTTGTTTTTTCTCCCACTCCAACTGACTGCTTCCCCAACATTCCATCCCTAACTGCCATTTCAGGCTAGCCACATGGTGGGCGGGGGGGGGGAGCATGTCAATCATACTTTCACTTCTGGAAATCTCAGCATCTGAAGCTGAGTCCGTCACAGATGGTATACATCTTTTTTTTGCATCTTCAGGTCTTATATATTTAAGCAATTACATTGAAGATCCTGAAATACTGCAAACACACGACTGAGGCTCAGCATTTTAACAATTTAATTCGGGGCTAAACTAGAAGACTATCAATTAAATTGGAACCCCACAAACTCTGACACAAAATCAATAGACTCAACAAGATTTTTTTTTAAAAAAGGTAGCCTTGGAAATAGCACTTTTGATGCTGCCTTTGTGAGAATAGTATGTAAGCACAGACCTGCTCTTACTTTTGACAGAGATTAGCAATGCTGCTCTGGAGCAGTGGCAGAGGGTCTGGAATGTGTAAAGAAATATTTTATCACCAAGCAGCTAGCAGAGTTTGCAGCTATAGCACTTCAGGTATTCTCTCCATCACATCAGTTAAAATCATCTGCATAAATGTTTGCGCATTTTTATTACTGGACTGAGTTTCCTTATTTTTTTCATATGACTGTCAGGAACTACACTCTTGGTAGACTTATTCTTTCTGAGGCACATTTTCTCAGCTTCTATCAAAAACCTGGGCTGTACGATCTCTCTTTTCTTTTACTAGCTTCAATTTGTTGTGAATAAGGAGAGGCTTTTTTTTAAGGCTAAAAGATTCTGAGGGATGTGCTGGATGTGTTTGAAGCGAGAGAAAAGAAGGCTAATGGTGGCTGCTGGAAGGCTCTTTTTATCGTAAATAGATCAGGTCAGCATTCATTATCTCCTGAAGGAACTCTGACTCTTCAGAGGAGCTAGTTGCAAGGTTCTTGCTGTTCACATAAAAAGTGAGAACAGAAAAGGAATGAAGATCTGTCAGGATAATTGCTCTCTTGTTATATACTGAGACCAGCTAGAAAGTATTAAGACTATGTAAGGGAGTTAATAGAGCTGTAATTTTATATACACACACACCTGATCGCTGTGGCACATTCTGGCTGAGCTTGGAGAGAGTGGTCCTAATTTAGAAAAGGGCTTCCATGCTCTGCACTAAACCCTCATACAACATGCCTTAATATTTCTGAAAGCATCTTAAAATGGCTTTTAGTTTGGACTAAACATTCACTTTTGAATGCAGTTCATATGCTACGGAAAACAGAAGCCAGAATTTTGTTTTTGTCAACTGGCTCTTTCAGACATGGGGAATTCAGATACTTAGAGTCACTTGTGATGTTGGTCTGGTATTCTATGGAGTAGTTATGGTGATGGATTTTGTCCCTCCATCTTCTTCCTTCAGCAGCTCTTGATTCTTAAAAGTTAATTCTTGGTTTGTTGGGTAGCCTGGAGGACATGAGGGAAGTGTAGGGGAGATGCTGCAGTAAAGAGGGGAAATAGGTGAATTTTTCTCCATGTTGCTCTTGTGTGAATTGAAAGCTGGCTCTCTTGCTCTTTTTTTACCAGTGGCTAGGTGATGGGCAGTGATTTTGCCTGATTTCATCTCCTCGCTGATTTCTTGGCCGGGAAAGATATGCTTTCTGCAAGTGTCTTGCATTTGTGGTTGATAGGGTGTCACTCTCTAAATAATACTTACACTAGGATACTCAAGTGAAGGGAGGCGCAATGTTAGCCAGGAAGCCGAGTTCTAGAAGACAGATTGGATGGCGTTGTCAATTTCTCTCTCTACAGAGCTAACAAAAGATTGATCCTCAGGGGGTTTGTTTATTTTCACTTCACCTCCCAGAAGGGGAGGTGAAACTTACAAAGTCTTTGGGGAGGCAATGAGGAAATAAACAAACCCCCCTGAGGAGCAATCTTTGCTAGCTCCGTAGAGAGGGAAATTGAAAAAGCCTTTCAATCTGTTTTTTAGAACTTGGCTTCGCAGCTAATATTGTGCCCCCCTTCACTTGAGCATCCTAGTGTAAGAAGTATCGTGTAGAGAGACTCATCTTTCCTTTACCCTCCCCAAAACACCCAAATCCTGCAGCCTTGATAATTATAATTGATGTATAAATACAAGGGGCTTTAATTTCTTGATTTTAGTCATAGATTAAACATTTTAAAATCCATACTAAGCATAAAAAGTTCCTGTTGATGGTTTTCTAATTACTGTTTTGCCTCTGGGCAGGATCCTGACTAACATTTTTGTTAGGGCGGAAGGGGAAGATTTCTGCCAATTTCCCCTTCTCTCTGCAGACATAATCCTGCCCCCTTATGCTGTTCTGAAAGTTTTCCATCTTCCAGAAGCAGCATTTTGAGCTGTAGCAGAAATGGGGAGGTTAGAAATTCATGTTCTGCTGATAGAAATCCTTTCATCAATGATAATATTTGTTGGGTTCCAAACTTCTGCCACAAATATGGTCTCCATTCAAGTCAATTATCAGTTTGCTCTGGGTGTACTTTCCCTGATCTTTCTAGGTAGCTACAAAAGGGGGATGCACCTTAGCATCTAAAAATGAAGAAATCTGTGAGACCCTAGAGAAAGTAGTGTTCAACTGAAGAAGAAGTATGTATAGGGGTTACAATGTTGGGCTAGGATTTGGGAGACCCAGATTTGAATACCCAGTCTGACATGGACACTCACTGAGTGATCTTGGGTTACTCATTCTGTCTTAGTGGGAAAATACAGGTTATAAATAGTGGCTTAGCATTGCAGTATCGTGTTGGAAATGTTCACGTTTAATACTGATGTTGGGTTAATTATGTATGTCTGACCTAAACTGTATTGCAGTTGATGCTTTACAGACTAATTTTGCTGCAATTCCAGCAGCAGTGTTTTCTCTTACAAAGCAGACAAAATGATACCCTGTATTGTAACTTCCTTTCCACCATACACGATATAACATGAACATAAAAAGAAACCTTTTAAATGCAGATGCTAAAAGCTGTGTTCAGCATTAGATTATATTTAGCATTGCTACACAATTTAAAGCCTGATGGTAACCTGAACTTGATGTCATGTCTGTCACAGCATCATGTGCCTGATTAAGTGTAAGTAAGTAGATTATGTAGTTCCTAGATGCAACCTTCTTTGACTTGAGTGTAATTTTTAAGCAGCCCTTTCACTAGCAACTTGAGATATCATGTCAGATTCAGTCATCATAACCAAGGAATTTTCTTATAATATACTTTTAATCTTTTAGAAATTTAATAACTCTGTTTTGGACTATGGGGCATACAAGGTTAGGTTGTAAGTGGTGAAAAAACAAGAGAGGATGTTTGTGAGTTTTAATAAGAACAGAACTTTGCTGGAAACTGTAATAGAAAATCTATCTCCAAAACAGTGAAAAATTCAAATAGCAATTTATTTACCTTCCAGTTAGGTTGTTTATTGGCTTATAGTTCTCATGCTTTCCTATACCCCTGTAGAGTTTCAAGTCTCTAATTTCCTAGCCAAGATGGTGATTGTCTGGACAGGTGTGAGTGATTGCTACCCAAACCAAACTGAGCAGTTGCTGATGCTGTTCCACCAGCTGATGGACATCTTAACAGAAGGGTTTTTTCGTTTGGGTTGAGACTAGACATAAAATGAAAGTCCCAGAACTCTGGACTCACTTGTGGCCTTGTGAAACAGCTTTTCTCTTCTGTCCAAGTGAAACACTGACACTGTACTAAATCTCTGCAGGGAAAGAATATTCTTTATTTCACATCGGGCTGTTTGTTTTCTAGATCTTTTAACAACATTGGAGTGTTTCTAAATTTAGATTATTGTTTGTATTTTGTGGCCCTTTGTGGTCTATTTTAAAAAAATTAACTGTGATATAGATTTACCTTTGTAAAGCCTCTGTACTTCATTGTTTTACCTCACAGAGTCTCAACAATGTGATTCACCATAAACCCATTAGGTAGAATGATGATGATAGGGAAGAGAATAGCTATTTTGAATCAATTAAGCAATCAGAGTGAATGAAAATGTGTGATTTTCTGCAGATTTTCTGCAAATACTGCAGAATTTGTTTTGCTAGGGCAAGAAGCTCTTGTCATTGGGCAAAGATGTCATCTAGCCCAGGAGTTATCAACAGCAGTCTTTGTGTTAAAAAAAAGAATAGTGGAATAGAGTATACGGTCATTTTCTTCTTTTCTCACCCAACTTTAACCTTCCAGTAGTGTGCAATGCAACTAGGCTGGAGAAAAGTATGGAAGGCAATCTGTGGTTGATAACCTCTCAAGTCTGTTGGGCTCCCAAGCCAGAAGGCTAATGAACAACAAATGGGATAACAAGGCAGAGAAAGAAGGCATGCTTGCAGCTACTCAGGAGCCATTTTCACATGTCTTACCTGCTGCCGGAACATTGTGCAAAACACCCGGATGACAGCCTCTTCTCGCATGAAATTGTGCCAGGAAAACGCTGTCATCTGGGAGTTTTGCGTGAAATCATGTCTTCCTGGTGCGATTTCATGCAAGAAGACGCTGTCTTCTGGGTGTTTTGTGTGATGTTCCGGCGGCAAGTAAGATGTGTGAAAATGGCCAGGTTGTGGCACAAATGTAATTAAATTCAAAACTTTAACTAGACTTCTGTGGCTGCCAGCTGAGCAACAGAATTTTAGAGGCTCAACAACAGTATTATAAATCAGTGTCGTTAGTTCCAGGTAGTGTTGCTAAGTATTCAGTTTTCACCCAGACAGTCTGGTATTTTCTTGGACTGTCTGAGGAAAATGGACTGAAAGTACCGGACACCTGGCTGCAGAAAAGGAAGAAGAAGAGGAAGAAGGAAAGGGCATGGAAGGGGAGGGAGAGGTGTGACATGCAGGAAGCCAGGCAAATTGTTCTGCAGAACAGGCATCTCTGCTCCCCATCAAGGGGGACCCCTGTGAGGGCTGGCTTAGCCAGGCCAGCTCCCCATCCCCACCCCAGGCCTGGCATGATGATGATATCACTTCTGGAAGATTGTTCATAATGTGAATACCAGGGACCCTCCTCTCTCCAGGGTCTGCTATTTGGGTGGAGACCATCTGGCAATCCTAGTTCAAGGGTCTCTCAAGCACAACTGTCAGTTTATGTAATAAGCCACAAATCACCTTTAGTTTCAATCTGTTAATGGAAATTTCTCTTTGGACTCAGTGTTCTAACTGGTCATTCACCAGTACTCACAAACCTGTTACCAAGTGGTACTCTTCTTGTTACTTGTATGTAGTTCTCAATTTTCCCAGCCTGGAGCCTCTTTCTGAGAAGTAAAGCAGCAAGAGGACTGAGAAATGTAATCTCTAGATTTAGGCCTAGCTATAAAAACATATGCTGGCAAAAATATATGCTGAAGTAGTAAAATGTATTGTACTTGTCTGAAGTACATTGTACTAGTCATTCCATATATGGAACAAAAAATACCAGATGTTCAAACTGCATTCAAAAAGGAAGAGGCAAATTTATGAGAGTTAATGGATCGTGCTATCAGTTAGAGTATTTCAGAAGAAAATCAGCCTGTGTTTTATAGATTACAGCAAAGCTTTTGACTGTGTGGATCATGAAAAGTAATGGACAGGGTTAAAAGAAATGGGCATGCCACAACATCTGATCGCATTGATGATCAACTTCTACTCTGGATGACAGGCTACTGTTAGGAGAGGATGGAAAAGCAGAATGATTACCAGTTGGCAAAGGTGTCTGACAAGGATGTATATTATCTCCTTATCTGTTCAACCTATATGCAGAACATATCATAAGGAAAACTGGATTAGATTTAGGATGGTGGAGTGAAAATCGGCAGAAGAAACATTAACACTTTGAGATATGCTGATGAAACCACATTACCAGCAGAAAATAGTGAAGACTTGAAACAACTACTGATAAACATTACTGGAGAAAATGCCAAGCCAGGATTACAGCTGAACACCAAGAGGAATGACTACTGAGGAATTATACAGTTTTAAGAATGACCATGAAGAAATGGAAATTGTTATAGATTTTCTGTTCATCAACCAAAAAGGAGACTACAACCAAGAAATCAGAAAGAGATTGAGACTTGGAAGGAGAACAATGAAACAACTAGAGAAAAAAAAACCTTATGATTAAGAAAGTGTTGATGGGGACCAAGATCAAGATAATTCATACCTTGGTATTCCCCATTAATGTATATGGATATGAAAGTTGGACAATGAAGAAAGCTGACAGGAAAAAAATTATTCATCTGACATGTGATGTTGGAGGAGACTTTATGGATACCATGGACAGCCAAAGAGACAAATAAGTGGGTTCTAGATTAAATCAAGCCTGAATTCTCTCTAGAAGCTAAAATGACAAATCGAGGCGATCATACTTTGGTTATATTGTGAGAAGGCAAGACTCACTGGAAAACACAATAATCCTAGGAAAGGTGGAAGGCAGTAGGAAAAGAGGAAAACCCAAAATGCAATGGATTCATTTAATATAGGAAGCCATAGCCCTGAGTTTGCAAGATCTAAGCAAGGCTGTTAATGATAGGACATTTTGAAAGTTGTTGGGGGTTGTTAATTTGTAGGGTCACCATGAGTTAGAAGTGATTTGATGGCATGTAATACAGAGTCTGAAGTAGGGATTGGTTTGTTATTGCTAGGTAGATTTGTTGTATTTACAGACAGTTGCTTTTTCATATTAATAGCTGTTTTGAGTTCACATGGTGGAGAAAAGCAGGGTAAAATAGCCAAATAAATAAATAAAAACTGAAGATGCGCTTCTGTTGCATGCATCACACAGGGGTCTACAGGGCCATGCAGCTACTGGACATTGATAAGCTCTTTGCCATATGTGTAATACTCCACAATATGGCCATCTGGCAGCAGCTGCAAGTGCTGCAAATGAGGGGGGCTGGGGACCTAGGAAATTGGCCACCAGAATTGCCATGGGTGGGTCAGAATGTCTGGGATATTGCTGAGTGGCAGCATGAGGTGCCCATGCTGCCTCCCCACACCACAGCATCTGAGGTCAGATGTGTAGGGTGGCCCCTCACCCAGGGCAGTGCCCCTGCCATGACCTCATGTGACCTGTGTAGTTCTTGAAGCCCCTGTCCCCCTTGCCTCTATATAATACCTCCCAATGGCCCTGCCCCACAGCAGCAATGGACTGAGAAGGGGCTGCGTCCATCTTAATGGCTGCATGCCCCGCAGCCCAGGTTCCAGCCAGGGGGATCCCTCCACTCCAACAGCAATGACGAACTACAGCTCAATGGATGCAGAAAAACCCTATGGGCTGGTACCAGGGACTGGGGCCATCATCATGATAACCTCTGCTGGCTGGGACCAACAGTGGATGCAAGATGTGCTGACATTACTTCTGGGTGCAAGGGGAGTGATGTTAGTACATTGCTGGTGATGTAATTGCCATCCTACATATTGTCTGCATTTGTACACTCTCCATCTCTTGTTCAAGTGGAAGAAGCCCAGCCTGTTTATCATAATGTTGTTGTTGTTTTTGGTCAACATAAATAAATGAGCAGAGACTCCACCCCATGGACACAAATACTAGAGAGGGAAAATGGACTGTTCTATTCTAATATATACAATAAATACCCACAATGATCAAAGATATGATTACTAATATTAACTATCTAGCTATAACCTGCGGGGATGAGAGGAGACTGCAGATCTGGTATAAGCACCTCAGTCATAGAAACAACAGCTGAATCAGGAATAGCTGCAGTGTGTGTGTGTGTGCCATTTTGGAGCCCTATTGTGGGAGTCTATAGAACTTTTAGGTGGGATCCAAGCCACTATATGTAGGCTGATTGTCAATAAATTGTAGTATATACCTGTGTGCTGGTTTCTTTTTTAAGTGATGGTAAGTTCCAGGGACAATGCAACTGGATTTAGAGTTCTGAAGATCTCAGAGCCGGACCACATGATACGAATTACATGCAAATGACACGAAAACTTACTTACACGTGTTCCAATGTTGTTTTCAACTATACACGCCAGGACTGAAGGACCTCCATTGAACCCGTGTTCACGGTGGCACGGGTTTTCTCCGCGTACCTCCAAGATATCCCATCATGCATCTCCACCTTGTACAGATAGGAAGTGGAAGATATAGGAAATAAGGATGCTCTGCATTGCAGACTTACTGATCGTGACCATGTACACGCGCCATCGTGGCTACACTGGAGCAGAAAATTTTGAATGCGTGCCTGGACCAGGACACGTGCTCATCGATAGAATGCTGGGCACGGGCATTTGGTGTAAGACAGGACTCCTGACACTCACTCGGTCTCGTGTAATTCATATCGTGTGGTTCGACTCTAAGATGTCTTTGTGATATTTTATTTACAAACTTACAATTGTAGTGTAAGTGAAATAAGCAGGCATTGATACAAGGTAGCATATCTCCAGCGAGGTTTTCTGTACTCTATGGTGTTTCATCTTCAGCTGACTTGTAGTTTTCTCTGTCCGTTGCTGCTGCTGTCTTTCGCATATTGCTTGCCAAGCACTCCTCTTGATTCAGACTCCAATCTGGAGGTGAACTGCCCAATCAAGAAAACCCAAATCCAATAAAGAACATTTAACTTTCCTTTAGCATCGAATTGCTGAATCCCATCTGGAGTCTTTACAGGCAGGATCCCAGTAATACATGCATTCATTGCGATCAGATGACGAATGTGTAATAAAGCGATCAGAAACATATTTATAGCAAATATTGGGATCATTTAAAAAGGCCTGTATATTGCGTGTATATATTAATTTCAGATGACTTTAATAGACTAAGTTATTCTATATTCTTTTTCATGTTAGAGCATTATGAAACTCATGGGCCTTTCTATCTCTTTACAAAATTTCTTAATTACTTTTCCAGCAATTAAGCACTCAAAGCAACATACAAAAATATGAAAACTGTCAAAACCCAGCCTAATAAAAGAGATCAAATCAGACACAGCAGTGTAAACAAATCCAGCAAACTCAACAGACTCAACATAATGAATATCATTAATAGTGCAATATTTGTAGAACTGCTTAGGATTTCATTGTTAATTTTAAAAGCTTGGAGGCATTTGCACTGCTGATATTGATCATTTCAGAAAATTCCGTTCATGAACAGGTCATATTTTAGCAACTGTACTGATTGAAAACTCCTCAATCTTGATCTAAACTAGTGTCTACTGCATCTAAAAAGACAATATGTTTTCATTCCTAGGAAAGCCTTTTGTGCAGAGTTTGCCGGTAAGCCCTGACAGAAAGAAAATGAAGGAATGAGAATGTTCTTACTGGGAAATGTGCTTTAACTGGGGAGTCTTATTTTCAAAAACTTTCAGAAACCAGTTCATTTGTGGTCTTCATTTGAGGAAAGATTGAATGAGAAGCTTACTGGATCGTGGGAACTCTGTCGACGTGATTTATCTGGATTTCAGCAAAGCTTTTGATAAGGTTCCCCATGATAATCTAGTAGGTAAACTGAAAAACTGCAGACTGGACTATAGGACCGCACCCAAAGAGTTAGAGAACTGCACCCAAAGAGTGATGGTTAATGGCGTTTCATCAGATTGGAGGGAGGTGTCCAGTGGGGTGCCACAGGGCTTGGTTTTGGGCCCGGTACTTTTCATTATTTTTATCAATGATCTCGATGAAGGGGTAAATGGGCCACTCATTAAATTTGCTGATGATACCAAATTGGGAGGAGTGGCAAACACCCAAGAAGATAGAGTTAAAATTCAACAAGACCTGAATACTCTGGAGAAGTGGGTGGTTGTGAACAGGATGCAATTCAACATAGATAAGTGCACAGTATTACATCTGGGCCACAAAAATGGGAAGCACAAATACAGGATGGGGGATACACTTCTGGGTAGTAGTGTATGCGAAAGAGATCTTGGGATAAGAGTGGACTGTCAACTAAATATGAGCAGTGGACTGTAAACTGTGGGCCAAGCTACAAGTGACAAATGACACTTGAATGGCAAGTGTATTTCTCCCTGTTCACTTGCCCTCCACTCAATCCACTTGCTGTTCAAGTGTCATTCGTCACTTGTAGCTTGGCCCTAAATATGAGCATATGCGGTGGTAAAAAAAGGCAAACTCAGTCTTGGGTTGTATCAAAAGGGCCATTGCATCAAAATTGCAGGAGGTCATATTCCTTCTCTATACTTCCTTGGCCAGGCCGTACCTGGAGTAGTGTGTGCAGTTCTGGAGGCCTCACTACAAAAAGGACATGGACAAAATTGAGAGAGTGCAGAAGAGAGTGACAAGAATGACCAGGGGTCTGGAGACAGCCCTACAAGGAAAGGCTGAGGGCCTTGGGAATGTTTAGTTTGGAGAAAAGGAGATTGAGGGGGGACATGATTGCACTCTTTAAATATGGAGGAGGTCAATGAGCTGATCCAGTTGGCAGCAGAGGATAGCACTCAAACCAATGGGCTTAAATTACATGCAGAAAGTACCGACTGGATATTAGGAAAAACTTTTTCTTGGTCAGAGTAGTTCAAAGGTGGAATCAGCTGCCTAGGGAGGTGGTGAGCTCCCCTTCACTGACAGTTTTCAAGAAGAGGCTGGATGAATATTTGTCAGGGATGCTTTAGGCTCATCCTGCACCAGGCAGGGGGTTGGACTAGAAGGTCTGTATGGCCCCTTCCAACTCTGTGATTCTGTGATGGATTCATAGCTCAGTCACAGGAATCACATTTTGTTGGTATTAAGGTAACTCTTGTATCAAGGCTAGAATGATTCCTAGTAGAGCAATTCTTAACAAGGAGCCTACTAGGAAGACCAGGACACACCATCATGTATCCCCTTGGTTGCCCACCATCACCTCAAAGGCTGGTGAGTGAAAATGGGGTGGGTGTGCTAGTGTTGTGCCAGCATACAATGTAACTTTTGGCAAACCAGTTTAACCATTTAAAACCAGTTTAACCATAAAGTGTTGGCAAATCCTAGGGCACCATTCCCCCTAACTTCTTCATATCATTTCTGTTTTTTTCAAAATTAGAAGTGATATTGTGTCCTAGTTTAATGCTGATGTGCTTGTCCCCACCTCGAAATCTACCTGGAGATGCCACACAGTGGCTTGGCATCCCTTGTACCTGCTAATATGTTTCCATATATCCACTGGCTTCCAGACCCCTGTTACCTTTCAGTTCCTTTCACAGTCCTCTCTTTTCTTTGTCTTTTTTTCTCATGTTCATATCATCTCTTTTTCTAGCCTTTATTCCCGTTCCTTCCTCTTTCTCTGTCCTTCTTCTCTGCTAAGTATCTCTGTTTTAACCACTACCCCACACTGGTTTTATAGCTGGCTTTGTATTGTTTAAAGGTGATGGGAAGACAAATTGAGAACAATGGACCCTCCCCCCAGGTTGAATAGAGACCTAGGATTCTGATCTCACTACAGATACTAATTTATGCTCTAATTTCTGCTCCATTGTACCATTGTGCCTTTATATCCTGACATCTTCCTTCGCTACACCCCTCCCATCAAGTTGCATTGTACCTTTGCATCTTGATGCCCCTCCTTGTAACACCCCTCCCACTTTTTGGCTGGGTTATAAAAGCTCATACCCTGAAGGTCTCATTGATCTCTTAAGGTGCCACTGGACTCACATTCTGCTGTCTTACTGCAGACCAACATGGCTACCTATCTAAAACTATTCTATGACAAGAACTTTTTAAAAAAGTTTTGTAGTACAAATAGGCTAGATATAAATACAATATATGAACTTAAATATTGAATCTAAACATTATTAACAAAAACGTTGTGATACTTAATGATTGTGCTATGATTAAATAAAGGTGTGTGTATATTTAGTATATAGGAGAGAACAAAATATTTTGTCACCAATGAGACCTTCTAAATCAAGGGAAAAATAATAAAAGAATGCATCATTAAGTATCTGACTGAAATGTGAAAAGAAAATATGAATAGAATATTAAACTGCTACTATGCTATAAGCAGCAGTTTTGCAAATTGTTTTTGGATTTCTTTTTTCCTGTGCTTTAACACTTAAATCAGCTTTGGTGTTACAACTTTTAAAAAACTTGGTAGCAGTTTCTCTAATGTATTTCCATGTAATAGCCACCACCCAATCATTTCATTTTTTAAAAAAATGTACATCAGATTATCATCTTCTCTATATTCCATCAAGATTGCTGTATTGGCTGAGAATAACGTATTGCCTGTCCTGTCTGTGCACCAAATTCAGATTTATGAGGCATACACTTGTCATTCCCAAGTATGACCCTGGGAGCAAATTCATTGTACATTGTGGCTGCCATTACGCCTATTTGCTGACATTAGATGTTTGGATCTCATGTGTGCTGAGAGTTCTGTGATTCCCAGGCATGTAGGGTCTTGATATGGATTGGGCCTGTGGTGTGCATGGATAAGCTTTGGCCTTCCCATGTGCCATTTTCTTGACCTGAAGTGGCCCTTGGAATCTGTGCCATGTAGAGATTCTTGTACGTAACTATGGCTATAAGTAAATTTTTCCAGTGGATGAATAGTGGCTCCCCAGGGAAATTTCAAATTGGAAAAACATGGGGAAAACAAGTTGGGAAAAGAGTTGAAGCCATGGTCCTAATACAAATTGGGCAGAGGTGTGCTTGGAAAGTATGGAACTCATAGGGCACATGTGATCCCAAGTTCATAATGTGTGAATTGGCCCTTAGGAATCAAGAGTAAGCTGGTGTTAGGAGACCAGAAGTGTGGAGGATACAAATTTAATATTGGTACTTATTGGAATTTTCTGTGGATAGTATTGTTATGGCCTTGACCTGAACAGCCTAAGCCAGTCTCAGCTTATCAGATCTCAAAAACTAATCAGGGTTAATACTTGACTAATACTTGGATGGGAGCCCACCAGGGAAGTCCAGGGGTGTCAGGCAGAGTCAGGCAATGGCAAGCCACCTCTGAACATCTCTTGCCTTGAAAATCCTATGGGGTTGCAGTTAATCAGGTCTAACTTGACAGCACTTTCCACCACCAGTATTATTGTGAATTTGGAATTTCTGCAAATCGTTCTGTCCAATGGGCTTGGCCTAAAGTGACTTGAACTTGTAGGAGCCAGAGCCTATGTTTCCTAATGGGTCTAGATGTTTCTTAAGTGGGCTATAATGTTAAGATATGACTCTGTTGATGCACCCATCATAGTCTGAAGGGATACACAGATACCTCTATGTGTGTATCTGTGTGTGAAGAAAGAGCAGTTTAGATTCTGGAAAAGACAGAAAAGCAGACAGGTATGCTTTGAATTGGCTGAACTACCTTGATGGAATCTCTCGTTCTGAGATATGAAGTTAGGTAGTGGATCTACATTTGGTAGATTTTCGATGTTTCTTCCACCTTTGTTCAATTCATGTGCCTGCAAAATAAAGCAAATGTAACAAAAATTGCCCAAGCCTCTAGTATTAGCAGCCAGATCCTTCTTCATGCTGAGGGGGCAGTTTATAGATGAAATATATCCCATCTTCATATTTAATAAGCACAAGGCACTGCCTGGCCCAAGACAGAATGGATGCCAACCGGAGAGGAGACTGGAAAATTGCCAGGAGGTGAGTCAGAGCAGCTGGCTGTCCAAGGGCCCCGTCCATGCCCCTGGAGAGATGCATAAGACAGTGAGGCTCCCAGGAAGGTCCTCATCCCATCCACACCCAACCTGGCTTCCCTTCACCTATCCATCCTAATTAAGCAATATCCAAGCTATTCAGCAAACCTAGTAGCTTTTCCTACCGATGCTAAAAGGGTCATCAAGCACCCTCTATACCTTTAATCCATTATCAGAAACCTCTCCCAACTCCATTGTCCACCTCCAGAGACAGCCATTAAGCCATTGTTTGGGGGGTTTAAGGGTTTAATGGTTTTGCAGACTGGTAGCTATCGCCCTCCCAAACCTGCTTTCCCCCCTTTTCCTCCCTGATTTTTAAAGTTAGCCTTGTATGTGTGCTGCATGTGGTATTCTGTAAGTTTGCCCTTTTTATTTTCTCTTTAATTAAAAAAAGCTTTCTGGCTGAAAATCTGCCTGATTTATTTGAGAGTTCCTAGTTACCCCTTCTCACTTGTCTCCTTAATGCTAATTCAGGAGATTACCTGTTTGGGTTACACTAGTGCTGTATCCTGCAAAGAGAACCAATTAGATAAGGGCTGCCCCTGGAACTTTTCACTACTCAGAGAGGCAAGGCGTAGGCATTAAAATGTTAACGATTATTAGAGATTGTTCAGAGATTATTCTACAGTTCAGGTTTCACAATGTGATCTACCCTAAGGGTTTAGCATAGGGTCAGATGAAACATCGAAATACATCTTCGGAATTCTGTTTGAACTGCAGAGTAAGCATGCATAAAGCTTGTTTTGTTGGTTGAGCTAGTGAGTACCAGTGAAAGAATCAAAGATAAATCAGAGAGATGACTATAAAACAAGTGTGAAAAGTAATTTTAAAGGAGTACATTGCCCTCTGATGTTTCAAATAAAAAGTCCATTTTCCTTCTGAAACTCTCCAATGACAAAGTAGATTTTGATGCTACAATATTAGCTGTAAACTCATTCTCCCTTGAAACCTAAATGCAAAGAACATAGTCATGATTGGTGTAGAATTTTAGTATAGGCAACCATTTTTGTGACCCCTTTTGGGGTGGAGGAACACTGGAGATTTCAGGCATCTCTATAAAATATTTGCTTATTTGCAAATAAGGGTCAATTAGGTATTAAAGAATTGAAAGCAGCATGTGGAGATAATTCACAAGTAATAGCAACTCATGTTTCAAATTTGTGCGAGAGCAGGCTAGTCCCTAAGTTCTTTTGTTATCTACTGCACAACAGAACCAGATGCTCCCCCTTTATTTCCCATTAGTTTGTAGCAAAGCATTTCATTTCATGGAAAGACCCTGCTGTAAGTGCTTCTTTCCTTCTGCTAATGACTGCATTAACCTGAGTGAACCATTAGGTTCTATCCTGCACAAAAGAGTAGTGTTATTGCAAGGTAATTTGCTCAGTAATTGCATTAAAATAACAACATAGAAGGTAGAGTGAAATTGTCTTTCTGATATATACGTTTATGCTGCCGGGAGCATGCACATACCCCATAAGACATTTGCAGATAGTGGATGTAAATGCAGTTTTAACTTCTGCAGTTAACATAGAAAATGGACCTGAGGCTCAGCATTTCAGTTACCTTAATGAAAGTGGGGTTTGGTATTACCTTTCTTCTTCCTTTTAAGTCCAAATGGGATACGCACAAACTGTAGGACAGAGAAAAACAAAGGCTATAGTTTGTAAATGAAAGTAAGCTGATTCTTTAGCAGTTTGTTCCAATCTTCATAGAATGAAATATAATGAAATTTGGCACCAAAACAATGGATACTGTTATATACACCAAAGACAATGCCATATATAACTTTAAAGCAAATAATGTTTATAAGCAGTAACTCTTCTGATTGATGGATCATGCTACTGTGCCTTTAGTATTACTCTGATGAGTTGCTACATTCTGCATAATTCCCTGAATTCCAAAAAAAAAAAAACCCTTGGTAAACTCAACTGCATCCTCAAAATTCACTTTTTGACACAGCCAAGTCAAGTTTGTTTAATCATTTTCATACTGAGATTTGCTTTCCATTTTCCAACACTTTTTTTCATTTGCTTTCTTCTGAAAATAGATCTCTTCTCTCATGGATTTGGCAAAGTAACTTGTAGTTACTTTGAAAGAAGTTAAAGTTTGGTAAATGAAGCTCATTTTGCCAGAGATGCTCATATGAAAACACTGATCCCCCCACAAAAGTCTTCTAATTTTTCTGAAGTGTCTCACATCAAATTTGTATAATTGAACAACAATTATACTGGCAACATAACCACACACACACACACACACAGAATTCTGAGGGCATGGTGTAAAGCAAATTGGGTAGATCTAGCAATTTTTTTTTAAATCATGAGGCTCTGGTGGTTTATTATTAGGCATTATGCAGATATTAATTGTGTGTGAAAATGAAAGGTAGGGAGGCGATTACCATTTTGGTCATCAAATGTGTGAATAATGAGTGGGGCCAAAGTGTCATTTGTAAAGAATGCTATGGCACATCTGTACCATGTAAAATGATTTCTGTATCAAGTGAAGTATCCACAAGGGTTTAGTGAAGTTACGGTTATCTGCATATGGTGCAATGGGAGAAGGGAATAAACCAAGACTTAGAAGACAGTTTGGATTTAATAATAAGGGAAGCAAAAGGAATCAAGGAGTGAAAGATTTCTTACAACTTATGTCAAGAGTTGTTATCTCCTAAAGAGAATAGCTGGTGTGCTGTCAGTCAAGGGCTCTGAGGGAGAAAAGGATTGTATGGCAGATAATAGTTATATATTAAATGTCTTCTGACAGACTGGTGAGGCAAGCACTTGTTACTCAAGTAAATTTTATGGAGGGTTGTGGAGCAAATGCCCCCCATGACAAAATATTACTGTAGAAACAGCAAAACCACAGACAATCTGGGTTGTTTGATTTAGGTGTGTTTCAAAATACTGTGGGGAGTTGCTTGGATATGCCATATATTATGTCTTGAAGTAAGATTTCCTGGAAAAATGAACTGTACAGCAGAGAGCTTCAGGAGTAGTTGAACTGAAAAGAGACTTTTTAAAAATAAAGTTTTTTCTCTCTGGAACCATGTTGATATTTAGGAAGTACATATGATATGGCTTTGTGTAATTTACCTGGTATCAGTCAAAGAGCAATGGAGCTAGTTTAGCATGCTGTCATGATTGTCATCATGTTTTCAGTAATTCTCCCCACTCCTTTTTTTGCATATTTTCTCTGATTGGTAGGATTTCACCTTGTAGCTCTCCAGATAGCTCATTTTAGCTGCATCCTTCCTGTCTAGGCCATGCCTTCTAGCTCATGCTGTCTGAGGTTCTTTGTTGTGTCAAAGGTGTGAATCTCTATACCCAGCTACTTCTCCAAACCCAATTACTTGTCATTGGCCATTTCCCTCAGAAGTAGGAATCAGTCACTACCCATCAAAAGAGCAAGTCATACAGGGGAGAGTTGGTACCCCATCAAACTCCTTGTATCTCCAGAGGATCTTGAAAGAGATTGTCTGCTTAGGATGGGTGACAGCTCCCTGGTCAAATGGCTTTTTCAAGTCTTGGATTTAGGTAAGTCAAGGCTAGAAAAAATGTAGTTAGGAATGTGTCAAAAGCTTTGATTTTGGAAACTGCAACTGTTTGTGTGTATGGTCTCTTCCCTACTCCCTTTAGTTATATTTGGACCCTGTAAGCATCCTCTGTCTCCCTTATCCCAATAAAGTCTGTTTTCTCCAATCTATAACCACCTTTGAGTGCTTGGTGAATCCACAGTTGGTAACTCAAGACTGGTTTTGTGGTTGAATATATATATATATATATATATATATATATATATATATATATATATATATATATATATATATATATATATATATATATATATATATGTTAAGTGCAGTACTGCAGCCCAAGGTCTGTTCATGATGAGTTCGATCCTGGCAGAAGTCAGTTCAAGCAGCTGGCTCAAGGTTGACTCAGCCTTCCATCCTTCTGAGGTTGGTAAAATGAGTACACAGTTTCCTGAGGGTAAAGTGTAGATGACTGGGGAAGGCAATGGCAAACCACCCCGTAACAAAAAAGTCTGCTAAGAAAACGTCGTGATGTGATGTACCCCCATGGGTCAGAAATGACTCGGTGCTTGCACAGTACTACCTTTACCTTTTTATATATATGTTATATACATATATAAAATGGGATATTTCTGAGTAAACCAATTTAGGATTTCACTATCAGCCCCCAAGGTCTGAAATAACAGTCCCCTGACTAGAAATGGATTGGGATGATGTTACCCATTGGGTCTCCTTGCAAGTTTTCTGAGGGAATTAGCAGCAAGAAGAGGCTAAGCGAGAGGAGGGTAAATGCCAGATCTTTTAACCAATGTATTCAAGGATTTCTTCCTCTGGAGAACTCTTTACTAAACAGGCAGTTGTTCGACAGGAATGGTTTTCATTAAAGAAGCATTAAGAGAGCAAATGCACAAAATACCCACAGCACTCTCAAACACTTCTAGCTAGAAAACAGTAGGGAAAGTGGGAAAGCAGTTTAAGAACATTGTAGATCACAGATGAAAACAACATATTTCCTATTCCTTACACTTCTGTGGCTAACCAATCACATAACTAATCCATATTATATTTATTTTTGTGTATTTTCTAAGTAATTTGTTTTCAAACAAATATTTTCATGTTGTATATATTCCCTTATGACTTCCACTTCTGAAAATGCAACTTTCTTGTTTCCTGTCCTTGTTCTTAACCAGAATTATAGCAATTAATTATGGTTTGTGGGCCTTCCTGTCTTAGTGGTAAAAATCCCGCAATTTACTTGCTAGAGTCCAACTCTGAACTCCCCAGAGATACTGCTTAATTTAAGTGACCCCCAAAGGCCTATGTTTCATGTTCTGTAGAACATTGGTAATCGTTTGACATGCAGGACATATTTTGAATATCTGCTATTAGTTCTCTGTTTTAGAAATAATATGTATAATCCAGGTTGACAGATACGATCATTGGGGCCAAAGTTTCCTCCGGTGGTTGTTTGGTAAAATGTGGAGTTTTGTTGCCTTTGAAGACCTGACTTGCACCGTATCTCTAGTGAGAGAAAATTCACTTTCCACAAGAACCTCTCTCCAGATTTTTTGCTCTTATTTTCAGGCTATGATAACAATCAAGTTTAAATAATGAATATCTAAATGTTGCCTTAAAAGCTTCTTGGAGGAGAGAACAGTGTTTTGCATTGTTTAAAACATTTATTGTGTTGAGGATACTGAATTTATGCTGGCCTCAACCAGGTATAGAAGATTCACAAACAGATCTCAAGTGGATTGCTTAAAGAATGAATGCAGCCATGTCCCCCCAACCCCTTCAGACAGGAGCTATAACATAAGGAAAAGAATTTTAATTTTTTTTTTACAATGCATTATTTCCCCATCCTTTCTCCTTTTGCTGCCTGGAACTACTAAAGGAGAAAAGAGATATGCAAGGAAACATATCCTGATGCATTAACACATTTAAGAAGAATATGTAAGCTGAAAAGATCAGCAAGCTGTAAGTATTTGAAGGGTCCTGATTCTTCATTAAGGGTCCTCCCTGCTGGAGAAGCTTCTCAGTTCAGTTGCCTAGAGAAAAATGAAGAGCTATAAATGTCCTCAGACAATATGCAAGGAGATCCTGCTGAAACACCCTGTAATTCCTTGTCTGAGTAGATAGGATTTGCTAGCACACCATGAAAATCCTGGGAATAAATACTTCTGGATCCTGATTATATGAACAAATCCTTTAACACTTTAAATACTACAGTTACTTTCCCAGCTCTCAAATTACTTTGTAACAGTTAATAAATCTTCTTTGCAACCCCCCTGCCCCATGCTACCTGTTTTCTCTTTGTCCAGAATCAGATATTCTGGAGAAAATACTTTTACTCGCACTTTTGTTCTGTCCTTCCGCCCAGGAGATCAGGTTGGCATACGCGAGTCTTCCCCACCTTCATTTTATCTTTTTAACAGCCTTGTGAGGCAGGTTTGGTAAGAAAGAATAACTGACCCATTTAGCTTTATGGTTGATTGGGGATTTGTACTGGGTGTCTCCAATCCTAGTCCAAACCTCTGACCACTACACTACATTGTTACCAACTCAAAATACAAGAATTCTGATTCTTAAGTACAGATATCTGTACTCTCATTGGCAGAGTTCCAAAGTCTCAAGTTAAAGATTTTCCCCACTCCCATTACCAAGTTCCCTTTTTAACCTCATACACCAGGAATTAATGTCAAACTTTGACCATGGAAAACATGTCCTCCACCACAGAGCTTTTTTCTAGGATGGGTCCCCAGTGTGGTACCTGTGGGTGCCTTGGCACCTACTGGCACCTTTCTTGCTGCCTGCCAAGTGTTTTTAGAAAGTAGGCAAGGCCAGAAGGGGTGTGTGCCTAGCAGGGCTTCTGATTGGCCATTGGAGATCTGATTGTCTGAGGAGATTCAGAAGCAGCTGCTTTTACAGTATGAGGATTTTCATTGTGTGATCAAGAAAATATGCAAGAAAATATTTTTAAACAATATGCTCATTTTAAAAGGCATCCTGTTAAACTGAGCTTCTGCTTGAAATATTGAACAGTGACTATAAAGTTATGCATGAGCTTTTCTGGTTGTCTCTGCCTCCTGTGGCAGCCATTTTGTGGCTGGCTACGCCTCCTGTGGCAGCCATTTTGTAGCTGGGTCCATCACATTTTGTTGTAATTCCAATACTGTCTGCAGGATCATAAAGGTGGAGGATGCCTGTTCTAGGACAAACCAAGTTGCCTTATACCATTAGTCCTCATTTTTTTTTTTGAGCCTGTGGGTACCTTTGGAATTCTGAAACAGCGCAGCCACCAATTGTCTGCCACACAATGGCTGCCACAAGAGGCAGAGCCAGCATACAATAGCTGCTGCAGGAGACAGAGCCAGCCACAATGTGGCTGCCATAGTTTATTTTCAGCCACACAATGGCAAACTTTGTGCTGTGGTGGCAGCTGTTGCTGAAGCAACTTTTAAAAGAATCTACATAGACAATTACATTTCCAATGGGCCATTAGAAGCTGGGCTAAAGACCCACCTGGCTCTACCCACTTTCTAAAATACTTGGCAAGCTCCAGAAAAGATATTGGTGGGCATCATGGCATCCATGGGCACTCTGCATTAGTCAATCTAGTCTATTACCTAAGTTGACTAGTAGCGGCTTTCCAGAATTCTTTCCTAGCTCTGTTAACTAGTAATGCTAGGTATCGATACTGGGACCTTCAGCATGCTCAGCATATGCCATAGCACTGAGGGCCAAACTACAAGTGATGCCTGACACTAGTTGGACACTTGTCAGCTTCCCTCAAGTTTTGATGGGAAATGTAGGCGTCCTGGTCTTGCCGATTGGCTCTCTGACTGCTGTCCAATGGACTTTTCAACTGTCACTTGTCCAACATTCCACCAAGCTGCCTACATTTCCCATCAAAACTTGAGGGAAGCTGACAAGTGTCCAACTAGCGTCAGGCATCACTTGTAGTTTACCCTTAGCCATGACCCCTCAACTTATCTTCTACTCTGTAATATATTTTCATCAATGCTAGAGTAATACATAGTTCATTTTTGTAGCTATCCTTTCTTCTCCTACAGGAATGAAAAATAGTTTAATTTATGGCTAATTTAGTACATTTTGAATATATAGTAGGGTCCACCACTGTATTTATTAGCCCATTGCCTAAGCAAATGTCACCTCACCTTGCCCTTGATTCACTCTGGTGCACATTAAACTGGCTGTTTTTTTTCTTAAAGGAAACCTACATAAATGAAAAGTCAGTACTTTGCTATCAATTATTTATCTCTCAGTGGAGCAGGAGTGCTTCCCTTCATACTGATACTCTATTCTCTATCCATTCTGCTGTGGGCTTTGCCAGCAAAATCACTTTGCATTGATAGCTGACACAGAGAAATGATTTTAGAACACCTAGCAAATATGACCTTTTTTGTTCACACTCAACAAGTGGGAGGAAAATGGACTCTTTCTCCTTTTGCTTGTGGACCTTGTGGTACCTTGTGGACTTTCCAATAATAAAATTAGTTACATGCTATGGAAGCCTTCTTTGCTTCCAGAGAGCCAGTTTGCTGTAGTGGTTAAGAGCGTGGGACTCTAATCTGGAGAACCGGGTTTGATTCCCCACTCCTCCACTTGAAGCCAGCTGGGTGACCTTGGGCTAGTCACAGTTCTCTGGAGCTCTCTCAGCCCCACCCACCTCACAGGGTGATTGTTGTTGTGAGGATAATGATAGCATTCTTTGTAAACTGTTCTGAGTGGGTGTTAAGTCATCCTGAAGGGCGGTATATAAATCAAATGTTATTATTATTGTTGTTGATGAATAACAACAGCAACAACAACAACAACATTCGATTTATGTACTGCCCTTCAGGACAACTTAATGCCCACTCAGAGTGGTTTACAAAGTATGTTATTATCCCCACAACAAACAACCTGTGAGGTGGGTGGGGCTGAGAGAGCTCTGAGAGAGCTGTGACTAGCCCAAGGCTTCAAGTGGAGAAGTGGGAGTCAAACCCGGCTCTCCAGATTAGAGTCCTGTGCTCTTAACCTACACCAAACATGAATCATTGCAGTCTCATCAACAGAGACCTGGTCTGTAGAAAAAATTTCACGTAGGTTATATTGCAGCCAGCATACCACATTTTGATAGAGGAAATTGCCCTCAGAATGCTAATCCCCATTCAAATTTCTTTTACAAGAATGTTCAATTTCTTCAGAACTTTCCGGTTTAGCAAAGGCATAGAAATAGGTTTCTATGCACACATTTCTTCTATCACATGTATTAAGTGGTTATAAATTGCCAGTGAGATTTACAAGAGTCTCCTTAAGCTGAACTAGGGTTGCCAACTTCCAAGTGGAACTTGAGATCTCCTAGAATTAAAACTGATCTCCAGAGTACAGAGATCACTGCCCCGGGAGACTGTGGCAGTTTCAGAGGGTGAACACTGTGGCAATATCCCTGCTGAACTTCCTCCCTTCCCCAAAATCTGCCCTCCCTAGACTTCATCTCCAACCCTCTAGGAATTTTCCAACAGGAGTTGTCAAGCCTAGCACAGACACCTCTTCCTCTACTAATAGGTGGCCAGTCTTATCAGGTGTCATTGTCAGCATGGTTAGTTGCAATTATTATTTTGGGGACTGGAATATTCATCTGCACAGTTCAAATGGTCGCCTGCCAACAAAAGGTATCTTTTAGAAACATTTTGTACCATCTCTATTATCACTAGAGAACCTGCAGGAAAAGCAGGGAATTATGGATGGTGGAGGGCGCAAGATGCTAGGATAATAAGAAAAGTGAGCTGTTCATCATTGTGTCTTCTGTGCAGGCACACATGAGAACTGCACATGTGCATGCCAGCCATAGACATTCTAAAGCTCCTAAAGGTGTGAGACACTCACCTAGCATTTTCACATGCTTTCCCCCAAATGTGACTATAAAAGGTGGGGTGAGTAGTCCTCTTCCTCAGTTCTTCTTTAGCCCCTCTGAAGAAGGATGTTTTCTTTGATCTGCTCTTTGATTCCAACAATAGATGCAAGATTGGGCCTTTAGATCCATGGCTTTGAAGGCTCTCTTCAAGAAGTGTTTGTGGTACCAATATGACCCAATTAGATGGGCATGACAAATGTCTGTTATGTCTGGCTGAGGGTCATAACATCTGGTGGTATGAGGTCTGTAAACAGTTTACGCCCTAGGCACACCATGAAAAAGTGTCACAATTGAAAGCTGCTTTTTAGGAGTCAGCCCTGAAGGACACTACCAACTGCAGATAAAGGACTGCAGCACCCAGAACGGGCCTCCTTGGTTCCTCCAGCATGCTCGACCCCTATTACCACTGAGAAAGACCAATTGGTTCAATTCACTCCTTCGACGGTTCCACCTTGGTGCCAGTCAGAGCCACCTATGAAAACGGCTAAGCTCAAAACAAAGCATGCCAATGAACAGTTGATTTTGGAGTTGCAAAAGAGGAAAAAGTCCTCATTCTCAGTTCCAACCATGTTGGTTACATCGAGTCTGCCCTGGGTTCTGAGAACTCCATCTCCAACCCCCAGATAATGTTCTGCTTCAGTTCTATCCCTGTCAGAGAATGAGATTCTGGAAGTCATAGAATTGTCAATAGCAATTTCCCCATTATCACCATCACCAGCAAAGAACGTGGAAAGATGGAGGACTTCCTTGGGTCCATCTGAGAATAACAGTTGTTTGGAACTGGCTTCCCACCATAGATGCTATCAGTTCCATTATTCCCCATACAGCTCCCTGTACCATTACTATACTTACAAGTTTGAAGGCTTGCCCCCTCACTACTATTTCCATGACAAGGAACTATATGTGTTTGTTTACTCAGAACAAATAAGTAGTAAAGCCAAACCTGCACTGATTCCAGCCACGGTTCCGGAAGACAATGCTGTCCTGGAACTGACACTGAATCCCACTACTTACTCTGACAACTCATATTTTGGATTGGATCTTGCATCAGAGCCTTCTCCACATGAATTTCTGACAGAGGATTCTGCTGTATCCCCAAGCGAGGATTTCCACTTGTATACTGAACAGTTAGTCCAAATGGCGAGATCCCTGGACATTGAGGTGACCTGCTCTTCTCTGACCTCTTAAGATTCAGTCTTCAAGGTCCTTCATTCAGAAGCAGCCGGACTGGTATTATTATTATTATACAAGGCATGCTAGATGTGATGAAAGAGGTATGATCCAGGCTGGCCTCAGCTCTGGTGACATCTAAGAAGTTAGACAATACCTATAGGATGAAACAGGAAGGATCAGGCTTCCTGTTTACTCACTCTCCCACCAATTCTGTTGTCACTGAGACTCTCAAAGGCAACAGCCTTCAAAAGAGCATGGGCCACTTGGCTCCAATTGATAAGGAGGGCAGGAAACTAGACATACTGGACAGAAAGGTTTATACTTCTGCAGCCCTAGCATTTAGAACTGGTAATTATGATGCTATCATGGTCAGCTTTTCATATAGGAAAAGATCGGCCCATACTTAAGCTTAAGCCTAGATGATAAAGAAAGGCTTGCAAAAATTCTGCAAGGAAAAGCTTTAAGGTTCTCCAAACAGCAAATTAATATGGCAAGACATATTGGAGACTGCTCTTCCAGAGTGATGGCCTCCGCAATTTTAGTTTGTAGACATACGTGGATCAGAACCATAGCACTTACCCCTTACCATAGGATGAGGGTGGAAGACGGTCCCTTTGAAAGGGCAGACTTATTTTTGTCCAGCACGGACAAGGCACTCAAAAAGATCAATGACGATAAGGTGACAGCTAGGTCTTTAGTTATTACACCTCTCTACTCAAATCCCTTTAGACAAAAATTTTGCCCAAGGCCATATGTACCTTATAGCAACAAATACAATTGGTTTCATCTCTAGCTGATGCATGCATTGCCCAGAGGCTCCAATAGCCTTCTTCTTCAGTCTCTGTTCAACCTCAGAAGAGAGATTTCTGAGCCAAGTCAAAAGACAGTTCCCGATCTCCAAGGGATCAGTCAGGGTCTAACAAACAGGGCTTTTGATGCCAAGCTGACTGGTGCCATGTCTGTCAACCATTCGCTTCCTTTACAAGCCTGGAAGTTGATTACCCAGAAGGCTTGTGTGTTGTCCATAACTGAACAAGGCTACTGCCTGAAGTTCAAGGCAACTCTGCCCAACATTCCCCCTTTGTGCAACCTTCCCTCCCACCTTACTTTTAGATGAAGTGTAGTCATTGCTGCAGAAACAGGTCATAGAAACAGTTCCATTCAGTTGTACCAAGGGTCCCTCCCTCCTGCTATTTTATTGTAGACAAAATGTCATGGGGCTCCCACCCCATCTTAGACCTTCATTCCCTGAACAAGTTTATAATTTCAAAACGTTTCTAATGTTATTGTTAAGAGACATTTTACCCCATTATGAAGTCAAATTTGGTTCATTACTGTTGATTTAAAAGAAACATATTTTTATTTTCCAATAAACGTTTACTACAAAAAGTTTCTTCATTTACAACGTGGCTCTGAAAAATACCAATACAATGTTGTTCCTTTCAGTCTCTCCTCTGTCCTCCATATCTTTACAATAGTCATGGCAGTAGTGGTGAGCTACCTCAGAGAAAACGGGTGTACCGTTTTTCTCTATCTCGACAATTGGCTTCTAGCGGGCCAGACCAGGGAATCTGTGTCACAGCACATGATTCTGGTTTTTGCAACCCTCCACTAACTGGGTCTGAGGGTCAATGTGGAGAAGTCTTCCCTGGTTCCCTGCCAAAACGTGATGTTTGTGGGGGCAGTCTGAGAGTCCTCACTAGCATCTTGTCTCCCCTACCCCAGAAAAGATAGGGAAATTTCTCGTCACTCTAAACAAGGTCCATTCATACAGGCACCAAGGTGCAAGACACATTCAAAGACTGTTAGGTTCTATGGCCTCTCTGACTCTGAGAGCCAGTTTGGTGTAGTGGTTAAGAGTGGTGGGACTCTAATCTGGAGAGCCAGGTTTGATTCCCCACTCCTCCACTTGAAGCCAGCTGGGTGACCTTGGGTCAGTCACAGCTTCTAGGAGTTCTCTCAGCCCCACCCACCTCACAGGGTGATTGTTGTGGGGGTAACAATAACATACTTTGTAAACTGCTCTGAGTGGGTGTTAAGTTATCCTGAAGGGTGGTATATAAATCAAATGTTGTTATTATGTTATTGATCTGTTTGCCAGGTTGAGGCTTCATCCTCTGCAGAACTGGTTTGTCAGAATGTTCTGGGATCACCCAAGTAAAGGGAGCTTGATTCCCTCAAGAATCATCTATGCACATCACCCTCCTTGAGCTCAGGGCAATAAGGTACACACTAAAGGCTCTAGTTTGCCTAGTGGGAGGCAAGAATGTTCAGATATACATAGGCAATATGACTGCAATGCATTACTTGAACAGACAGGGGCACAGCTTCCCTGGCTCTCTTCCGGGAATCCTCACTGTTATGGGAATGGGCTATCCAGCATTGAGTCTCCCTCTCTGTCATACACATAGTGGGCAAGGAAAATGTTCTGGCAGATGCACTAAGTCGATGCAAATCCCAGAACTACCATAGTCTATCCTTTGCCCTGTTTTTGCAATGTGGGGATATCTAACCATTAGATCTTTTTGCCACAGATCTCAACAAGAGATGTGCTTAATCCTACTCACAGGCAGGGAAGTGGAAGGCCTATGTCGGGGATGCTTTTCAGATTCCTTGGTCAAGTACCCTTCCATATGCGTTTTCCCCTCTCCCTGTTATAATGCTGACACTCAGAAAAATGATGAGGGAAGGTTCCTTGGCAATCGTAATAACCCCTTACTGGCTGTGGCAAGCCAGTTTTGCCACTGTATTCCAAATGGCACAAGGCAGAATCTACACATTTTCCCTAACATCAAACCTGCTATAGGATGAGGTGGCCCTCCACCACGACTTGGGTACTTTGAAACTGATAGCCTGGTTCATATCTACCCTGGTCTGAATTTCTCCTTACCAGTCCAGAAAGTCCTGTTGGAAGCTAGGAAACCATCCACCAGGAAATCATACGTGGCCAAATGAAAAAAGATTTTCTCTTTGGGCTGCAGACACCAATTTGGATCCTGTCTCAGCCCTGTTGCCATAGGTTTTGTACTATTTGGTCCAGTGAAAGGACCAAAATTTGGCTAACTCCTCCATTAAGGTTCACCTAGCAGCCATTTCGACCTACCATGACATCATAAATGGGAAATCTCTCTTTGCCCAACGACAATGCTACCTGCTCCCTAAAGATTCTGACAGCGAAAACAGTCTTTCTGGTGGCTATAACCTTGGCTTGGAGGGTGAGTAAATTGCAAGCACTGAGATATGACCCTCCTTTCATTAGGATGTTCACAGACAAAGTGGTCCTCCATCGGAGCCTCCTCTTTCTGCCAAAAGTCATCTCTGCTTCTCACTTAAACCAGGACATTGTCTTACCTTTATTTTTTCCTACTCCTTCATCTAACACAGAGAGACTTTTGCACACATTTGATGTTAAATGTGCTTTGTGCTTCTACTTGGACAGAACAGCTCCAAAAGGACTCTAATCTCTTTATCTCATTTAAAGTTCTCAAAAAAAAGGACTGAAGGTCAATGCACAGACCATTTCAAATTGGATATTTGGCTCATTAATGATTGTTATCATCAATCTAAACAACCTTGTCCACTACATGTAAGAGTGCACTCAATCCACTACATCAGCTTTCATCTTGGACATCCCTCTAGTGGATTTGTGTAAGGTGGCCACCTGGTCTATGCCGTTCACATTAATCAAGCAGTATGTCATTGACGCAGACTCCAGAAGGGACGCAAGGGAGTCCTAAAGAGACTTTTCCATTAAAGAGCTCCACACCCACCTCCTGGGTAATTTAGCTTGCTAATTTCCCCTGTGGGACTACACAGAAGATATGACAATGAAAACATGATTGCACTTACCTGTAACTGTTGTTCATTGAGTGTTCTTTGCAGGCACACATCCCTCCCTCCTTCCCTACCCTTTATCATTACTTCTATACCAGGGGCTTAGAGAACTGAGAAGCTGCTCGTCTTGCCTTTCATAGCAGCACCTGGGAGAAAAGCATGTGAAAAGGCTAGGTGAGCGACTCACGACATCAGGACTCACAACAACATCAGGACTTACGACATCATTAGGATGTCTGCAGCTGGTCTGGCATGCATAGTTCGCCTGCGTGCCTGCACAGAAGAACACTTGATGATCCACAGTTACAGGTTAAGTGCAACCCTGTTTTCTTGAAGCTTTGTAAAGTGAGTTCTGGTTAAGGGGCATTGTTAGAAACCATGAGAGGTGCCCCCACCCCCCACTAGACAAAGGGATTATGAAAACAGGTCCCCAGAACTACAGCCTTCTACTTGAGAGAAAGTGAAAGTCATTAAAAACTTTCTAGCTTGTCACACTTGTTTTAAATTTGCTACTTTTTCTTTTTGTAAGCTCTTCAGACTGTTTACCACACAATATATTCTCATACATTCTTTTAAATATTACTTTTAAAAATCTTCAAATTGATTTCCCCCCTCTTAATTCATGCTTGGGGAAGAAAGGCTTGATAATTTGTTCTTTTTCTCTTCCACAGATGAACAGTGAGGTAGGATTTAAAATTTTTTTGTGTAAAGCTTTTATATCACTCAATCTGCTTTCTGAAAGGGAGTAATTTTCTTGAAAGGAAAGCCACCAAGCTATTCTTAATAAAGCTGTTCCCCTTATAAAAACAGTTTTAAAAATCTGACGTTATTTTTTTTTCTGAGAAGATTTATGTTGGTATCATAAGAATGTATAACATAATGTGGGAATGGCCACAAGATGCATCTACCATAAATAAAATAGATGTTTTATTTGTCTGTTGCTTATGGCTGCTGGGAAGGTGGAGTGGCTTATAAGGCCTCTGTCTCTGCTCCTGCTAGGGATGCCAGACCCCTGGCAGGGGTGGGGGATCCCCTGCCCCCGCTCCACACCCTGCCCCCACTTACCTGGCCTGTGGGGGGCATGCACCTTCCATGCGCATCCCCCTGTGGCGCTGCATGCTTCCATGCGCAGCAGCTGCCTGGATCAGGGCTGCTGTGGAGCACAGTAGCACTCCTGTGCTCCCCAGTGGCCCAAAATGGGCCCGTTTCGGCCCAAATCAGGGTCATTTCAGACCTGTTTTGGCATTGATCAGGCCTGTTTTTGGCTACTGCAGAGCACAGGAGTGCTTCTGTGCTCTGCAGTGACCCTGGTCTGGGCCAAAATGGGCCTGATCCTCACCAAAATGGGCCCAAAATGAGCCCAATTTGGGTCAAAATGGGCTCGTTTTGGGTTGCTGCAGAGCACAGAAGCACACTTCCTGGAAGTGATGTCATCACACTTTGCGTGCACGCACCACCACCACAAAAGGTAAGTACAGGGAGCCGGTCCCCCGTCGAGAGGTTAAGAGGGACTGGCAACCCTAGCCCCTGCCCAAGCATTCCAGGATGCCTGGGAAAGCTGCGGCTGCCTCCCCTTCCTCTGGGGGGGGCATATCCTAGCCCCCCAGCCAAGCGGCTGTTGCCACAGCTGGGAAGTGCTGCATTGAGTGCTGCTTATGTCTAACAGACAAATAAAATAGTGGGTTTTTTCTTTTTGATTTTTTTTTTAATTTTTAATTTTTTTTGGTAATCCCAGATATATGTGTGAAGGAAATCTTGATCCGAATGGAAAAACAGGCAGTACATAACAGACCAATAGTCTCTTCTCTGCTTCCAATTGCTTGCTCCTAAAGTAGATAGTCTTTCTTTAAAAAGGAAATTAAAGTACTGTTATAATCATTTGGATGTAATGTGCAGTTTGTCCCTCAGATCAGACTCCATTCTAGATTGCAAGATCTGGGAGTGTATCCAACCATCTATGGACTTTTTAGAGTAGGGCTTTCCTACTTTTTCCTGCTTATGTAGCTCACTGAAGTGTTGTTTATAGAGGCTAGAAGACCCTCAGAAACAGCATAGAAACCAAGCGGGTGTAAGTGGTCCTGCAGTGGGATTTGGGAATGAGTAGAAATCACCATTCCCCTTTCTATAAATGAAATGGATGTACCATACTTAGGTACATGCCATGATTCAGCAATTCTTCTAATTTTAATCTGATTGTTAAAATTAAAATTAGCTTCTTGAATGAAAAGTATTGCAAATAGTGTCAAGAAGCTGAGACCATCTCTAAGGGTGAGCTTAATTCACATTTATTCTATTAGTCATTGTCACAATGTAACCAATCCATTGTAACCACTCTAGAAACATATGTGTAAAAAGACCATGCACACAGGGCTATTTATGTGTATCATTTTCACAAGAATGTCTCCTTTCCCATTGGCCAGATTAGATTTACAGGGGAAGAAACCTTACAATTATTGATCTATTTACTTTATTTATAACCCACTTTCCTCTCCAGCGGGGACCCCAAGTGGCATACAACATACTTCCCCCTCCACTTTATCCTCACAAAAGCCCTGTGAGGTAGGTTAGGCTGAGACTGTGTCTTTTGCCCCGAAGTCTCCCAATGACCTTCCTTGTTAAAGTGAGGATTAGAACTTGGGTCTTCCAGATCCTTGACTTAGATTCTAACTACTACACCATACGGGTTCTCTCTTCATGTTTTCCTAGAATGATAGAATAGGTAAGTATGAATTGTCCCTGAGTCACAAGTTCAGCATAGACTGAACATTTGTGTCACTTTGAATATGTGTTTGTGTGATCAAGCCAATCCCCTGTTCTTTTTTACCAGCTGTCCCTTACCTCTGTCTTTTTTTGCTCATTATAAAATCAAAAGATGGACTGGCCTGCAATGATTCAGGATAGTGGGGGTGAGGATCATGGAAAACTCCCTTTGTGAGATACAAGGAGTGGAAAAAAGTTCGGAGTCTTTATAATCCAGGCAGAGGTGAGAGAGGCGTTGTGAATTAGAGTGTCAGGAAGCTAGCTACAATACATGTTATAATTAGCTTGATAGTGCAGAAAGGTGTTAAGTGCAGAAAATTGGCATCTGTAGCACAAGGAAAATCATATGTCCTGATAAGAGATGGGCACGAACAGAAAAAAAAATGAACATGATGTTCATGATGTTCATTATATTGTTGAAGGCTTTCATGGCCGGAGAACGATGGTTGTCATGACACTGAGAGATCTCTGTCTTTTGGTGCTACACCTCTGAAGATGCCAGTCACAGCTGCTGGTGAAATGTCCGGAACTATAATGCCAAGACCACGGCAATACAGCCCGGAAAATCCACAACAACCACGATGTTCATTGTTCGTTGCCATCCACAAACAGGGACTCAGGAACAACCATGAACATGGCCCTGTTCATGAACATGTTTGTGGTTGGCTGTTTGTGGGGGCCAGCAGGCTCTCCTCCAGCCATCATCCAAGTTTGGTCAAGATCTCTACCGCACCACTCTCAGAAACCTGACGTGAGCAGGCACCAGGAAAGGTACCAATAATAAATAATAGCTTGATCCCAGAGCCTGGCAGCAGCCCTGGAACATGAAGGGGTAGATCCCTACTGCACCACTCCCAGAAACCTTATCGGAGCAGGTAGCAGGAAAGGTACCAGTAATAAAAAATAGCTTGGCCCAGAGCCTGGCAACAGCCCTGGAACTTGAAGGGGTAGATCCCTATCCCACCACACACAAAGAAAATTCAAGCTCCAATGCACTCTCTCTATTAACATGCCAACAGCAACTGTCTCCCCCTCTTCAAAGTCAGAGCTGGAAGCCCCCCTCCCCTCTGGTCTTTGTTCCCTTGTAACAACTTTGGAGCTCCACACTTGAAAGGCAGACCTGCCTATCAAACTAAATTGGGCTTAGTTTGGGGTTTCCAGGGCAACAGCAGGAGTTCAGACAGAGTTCAGACAATCCCTGCCTAAGTTGCCAAGGGAATTGATTGCAGGTGCCAGACTCTCTGGCTTGATGAACAGCAATGAACAAGGCTTGCAATGACCACCTGTTCATTTAGAAGGGGCCTCATGAACAGCTTGTTCGCAGATTGGGATGTTTGTGGCTTTTTTTTTGCTTGTATTGCTGTTCGTGCCCATCTCTAGTCCTGATTCAACCTGGGGGTGGGGGAGGGCCCATTGTTCTGATCTTGAAAATAAACTCAATTTCAGCAGTCTCATGCAGTAATTTCCCTTTGAAGTTTCTCTGTTTGGTACTGCAGCTTTTAGATCAGCAATGGAATGCCCTGGAAGATTAAAATGTTCTCCCATTGGTTTTTGAATGTCGTGATTTTTAATATCAGATCAATGTCCATTTATTATTTTGCTCAGGGACTGACCTGTTTGTCCAATGTAGAGAGTGGGAGGGCATTACTGAGACTTGATGGCATATGAACAAGTGAACAAACTTCAAATGGAATAACTAGTGTAGTTAAGTCCAGTGATGGTGTTGTTAAAGTAAATGTGAGGACAGGGTTGGTATCTTGTTTTATTGCAACACCTGGTACCAGAGTCTGCCCGGGTTGGGAGCTACATTATTGTAAGTGAGGAATTGTTTAAGTTTGCATGGGGTGTGGGGCAACTGTGGGCAAGAAAAGGTTTGCTTCCCGATGCCTATGAGAGAGGAGTATCATTCTCCAGGATTAATGATATATTGAATTGATTTGAGCTGGGAACTGTATGTGACTACCAGCAGTGTTTGGTTGTTTTGTTTGAACCTACCTTGTAGCAGGTTGTCTCTTGGTATTATTCTGGCTTTGTTGATCTGTTTTCTTACTATATATGATGGGCACTGTAATTCCAGAAATCTGTTGTAGATCATGAGAATCTCTTTCAGAGGGATTATTATATATGTGATGAAGGACACATCACTGGTTTAAGTAACTTGAGGCTTCTTTTTTTAAAACTAAGTGTAACAGGCCAAGAGAATAGGAACAGAAAACAGAAATCAAGGGAGGGGATAAGATTTAAAGGAACAGTACATCACAGGAACTGGAGCAAATGTGGTGTAGTGTACAGCTTGGCTGTAGATAATAGATCTCACTCGATAAATTCATCAAAAATATTTCATGTTAGAAAATTTGCTTTCCTTATCTCTAATCCTAACTGTGTGGGCCAAGCTACACATGACGAATGACACTTGAACGGCAAGTGGATTGAGTGGAGGGCAAGTGAACAGGGAGAAATACACTTGCTGTTCAAGTGTCATTCGTCATGTGTAGCTTGGCCCTGAGTGGCAAGACTATGCTTAGTTAATGAACAGACTGAACTCTTAACATCTTCAAGAGACACCCCTTTCATACATCTTGTGCTCCAAGATAGGGTTGCCAGGTTCCTGTGAGGCCAAACCAGGGGATGGGGGGCAAGTGGGGAGTCACACAGGGGGGAACTTTTGCATGTGCACTTCATGCGTGCTCCAGAATGTCTTGTGTCATGCCAGAAATGATGTCATTACTAGTAAAATGCAGAAGTAATGGGTCACACTGGAGGCTAATGGAGTGAAAAATTAGCCCCAAATGCTAAATTTGAACCAATTTTCATTCAATTGGCCCCCAGCCCAACCCATTACTTCCATGTTGTGCCAGGAATGATGTCATGCCTGGCGCAATGCAGGCATGTGTGTGGGGCACTCCAGAGCACATGGGAGCACACTTTGCCACCAGCATCATGTTACTACATCTTTCTCCCCCACCCCGCAAAGAAAGCAAAAAAGATACACAATGATCTGCTTTCACTAGATGACTTACATTGCAAACTTCATATCTTTCTAACAGTAATTTTTGCTGAGATCACTTATCCTTTTCTACAAATCAGACAGCCTTTGTTAACATTTTTTCTTTTTATGCCATCGCAGTCTTTTATGCATTAAATTTGACATTTTGACAATTAAATAGACCAAAGTGTTGGAAGGCAAATGTAATACTTAGCGTCATTAAATTCACCATTGCTGATTAATAGAAGAACGGATTTCCAATTTTAGTCCTCTTGGTTGTGAACTATATTATTTGTTTTTTAATGCAGCAGTAATATTAGCTTGATAGCTTTGCAATACATAAAAAGTGAAACCTAGCCCTAAAACAAGACTGTAGCTTTAAGCTGAGGAAAAAGATAATATTTGAGATGTGTGAAGTATTTTTATTGAGATCTGCCCCCCAATCTCGGGCTAAATATTAAACGCTCATATAAAAACTCCATCTGTTAAAATGAAAAAAAAAAAAACACAATTGAGGAAATAGTCAAGATGTGCTACATCTAAATATTAGAACCACCAAACTCTAGTGCTTGTCAGAATTCCTGTGAAAGATATATTTCAGAAAGATGGTGTGACATGTGCCATTTCATCTATAATTTTTTTACACCACTCTGAAAATAGCACGCATGTTGTACTTGGAACCTGCTAGATTGTTGGAACTTTTCTACTCCTAGATGTGTGGGACCTGACTTTTCCCTATTTTACCACAGGTATCAGAATAACTGGTATTTTCTACCAGAAAACAGTTCTTCAAGCACCTCAGACAATGCTATATGGAAACAAAACCAAAACCACTTAAAAGATGGCCAAAGGGCTGTGAGGGAGAGGGAGGAGCTCCTCATAAGCTACATGTTGCTCTCTAACCATTGGCTAGAGACATTCCATCCCCGCCCATCCTGCCTTTTGCTTCTTTGGAAAAAAGTGGGGAGAGCAGGGCAAAACATTCCATGGCATTAATGCTGTAAACTTTCTTGCCTGGTTTTAAGAGATATTATGTAGACTAGGTTATTCATACATTCCTGTATTGCTGCTCAGAGCTTCCAGTCATTTCAAGTGGTTTAACCTCTCAGTAACATCATACTAGTTTAAGATACAAATTTGTAGCAAATCACCATTTATTCTAAATAAAAGGAAACCATATTTTATATTTTTAAAATTCCTCTAAAATTCAATATTTATTTTATTCATATATTTACAAAATTTATACCCTGCCTTTCTGTTCTCATGAGTGTCACCAAGCTGGTTAACAGGTTTAAAAAACATCTATAATAAAAGCAATGTAAGCCATAGAAGAGTACATCATTAAAATAATTAAAACCAAAGCTAAAATACAGGTATATTCCCTAAACCACACCCACTAACTCCACTTTTTATAGTTTATGGGGGAGGGAGGTGTCTGGGAGAAAGTAGGCAGTGATGCAGGCTTTCCTCTCAGCTTGTTGGTGTATTTTCTTTGGCACAGTTAAACCCTTGATAAATCAGGTAAAACTATTTGAAGTGCATTCCCTGCCAAATTTTTAATCAAAATGCAAAGCTGAGGGAGAAATTGAAAACGAGAGAGAGATCCTAATTCAGGACCCTTCAAGGTATTTGGACAGGAGGTCCTGTATCTTAATTGTAAGCAATCCTTGGAGGAAATTTGCACACCTGAACAAGCCAGGAAACAATTGCTAGCTCAACAAAGGGGAAATGGTTCTTGTGAAAACCCAGTCTTTTATTACCGTGGCCTGGTACTCTATTCAATTTCATTACAATTCCCATTAGTCTAGAGTGTGCAGCACTATATAATATAAGTGAATGACACGTTGCACTCAGGGCAGTGGTTCGATGGAGAATATATGTGAATAGTTATGCAGGGCTGCAGTGTAAGGTTATTCGTGAGAGCACTTAAACTGATTTTTCATTCAATATTAGGTACTATTTCCCAGGTATTACCTGGGAAGGTACCTGGGAAGCGATGGGTCATGCAGGGCACTAAATGAGGAAAAAATGGTGTTTGGGTTTATTTTTACTCAGTCAGCTCACAGCATGACCTGTTACTTCTGTGTCATGCTAGGAATGACATCATCCCCAGTGCAACACTTTTACCCCCAGGAAATCTGGTCCTGGAAATCCTACATTTTTATCTGTGAACAGTGATTGTATTTAATCGCATATGAGTTATACCACTTCCTGGAGCTCAGCCAGTTTAATATAGTTCCTTAATGGCAAACTGAAATCAAGAAAACAGAAATAAGTTTTGTAGTTTCTGAAACTAAAAGCATTAAGAAACTTGGCCACCTTGTGACATATGTAACCTAATCCATGCATTTTTACTTGGAAACAAATTGTGCTGAGTTCAAGACAATCTGTCCCAAAGTGGCAGTTTGGATTGGAGCTTTACTCATTTGTGCAATAGTGAGTGTAAAACATCTCTTGAACTATTAAAAATGTTTATTAAGCATAACAATCCTGAATCTATAATCCAAAATATATCTGATCATTCAACTTGAATTTGTCTTCCCATGTTTTACCTTTCTCTGTTATGTAGTTTTTAACAATTTACCCATGTTGTATTTCATATTGTAAACAGTTTTGTTAATAATTGAAATAAAAATAATTTTAAAAAATGTGCAAAGTAAATAAAGAATAAATAAATAATAAAAAAAGAAAAAAATGTTTATTAAGTTATTGTCAGAATACTGAGGTTTTTTAAATACACTAAAATGGACTATTGAGTTAGGGATTAAAAATCCTTCCTTCTGTGTACAAATTAATAGAGGTGGGCATGGACCGAAAAATGCACCAAAATTTAACATGGACCAGCCCAGTTTGGCATTCGTGAACCGGCGGTTGTGGGATGCCGTTTTTCATGGACATCACAACTTTTGGCCAGTCTGTTGGCCAGTTGGGTCATGAATCCAGACATCCTGAAAACAGGCACTTTAAACTTGCCCACCTGTCAGCTGAAGCAAGCTGTGCAGCCCATGAAGGCTGCCGGGCCCAGGAGAACTCAAGCCAGTCAGCTGCGTTGCAGCCCTGGCTCCCTGCCCTCGCTCTGCAGGGGCGGGGGAGGCAAGTGTGAAGCACAACTGATCCACAGCTGGCTTGAGCTGGCTTGAAGGGCCCTTTAAAACTCCCCCCTTGCTCCAGCTGACTGGCAGAGACTGCCAGCCAGTTGGTGCAATGGAGTGTCCTCCGAGCCACTCACAAGCCACTCACTCCTATGATTTCGATGTATTTATGAAGGAGTAACTCTACTTAGGCTTGCAAAGTCATTGACTTTGACTACACAATGGAAAGGAGCAACGCTGGAGTTCATTCACTAAATATGTTAGTCCTCCTGAGCTTCATTGATTGTAAAACGAGATAGGCTTACCTTGATATAAACCACGTGTATGAGTTTTGTGCATGAGCATCCATCGTATGATATTGTTCATTATCAAAAGATTCAGAATCAATATATCAATTTTCCTGTGTTCCTTCCCAACTTTTCACAGGCCGAAGTTCCCACTTACTGTACACCTTACAGTCTTTTTGTCAAGCATGTTTTTAACAACTGGCACCAAGATTAGTGAACAGTTTTATACATTTTTATTGATCATCTGCAAATCAGCATCATCATATGAATGATATTTAAATTTCTCCATATGGACACAAATGGAACAGACGTGTGCTAAACAGTTTACCAAACTTTTATGGACATGGACTGGAACAACTTTAATCCAACTGAACTGGAACCAAAACAGATAATATAATGCTTTGATTTCTTGGTTGCTATCCAGTAGAGCAGAATGTCTTAGTTTATCACATAGTCTCTGAATTTCTTGGTTAAAAAGATTCCTGCTTTGTCAACACTAACACAAGGGTATGTACATCACTCTTCTTGCATACATACTTGGGGCATCTATCTATGCCCCAATATGGTGGTATAGAGTGGGGGTAGTGCTAAGGGAATGCAGGCACAGAAGGCTGGAGGTGGTTGAAAAGTTCTGGACTGAACTTGAATTCAATTGATTTATCCACATCCTAAAAGCAGTTGCAGGTTCAGCTGTAAACAAGAGAGGAAAGAAAAATACACCACGTATATGCAATATGGGGTTTTGTAGAACAGGAAAAGGATAACCGAGGAGACATTAATGGTCTTGAGAACTGATTTCCACATAATAAGCTTTTGTGCCAAGAATCAGCTCAAAATCAAGAAAGTCAAAGTTCAGCTGTCTTATTCAGATCCTAGAACTGAATTATCTAAGTCTGGATAAGTTGTTTGGCTGTTTAGAAGTTTCTGTATTCTGTCTTGCCTATTTTTTTACTTAGAAAAGCATTTTGTTTTCCACAACTAAAGAAAGGCAAGACAAGTGTATGGCTGCAGTTTGTTACCTTTGAGAATTGATGAGTTAGAAAGCAAAATATATGATTTAGCTAAGGAAACTTTAAAGAAAAATAAAATGTTGGAGCTGCAGGAGGTAGTAGGAGTAGCCTGCTCTTACATTAAAAGCCAGCTGTGCAAGAATCAAGAGACTGTTTCTTTGAAAGGGGACATTTTCTGTACATTTATGTCATTTTTCAATCTGTCTTGCCATTTTGATAATTTGTGTCTCTAATACAGTAATACTGAAAATGGAATTTGTTTTTTTTTAAATCAAAGCTGTTGTGAAGAAATCAATGCCGTTATGACAAGCTTATTACCCTTACTTTTTGGATCTGGACAGCATTGATGAATTTGTATATGAAAGTCAATTATAATAAAGAATATCTATTTGGAAAGGACTTTGCTGATGTTTAAAAGACTACTACATTAGATTTCATTGCAACAAACCTTTTCATGAAATAAAAAGCACTTTTATTGTAGGTATAACTTCTATGAGATTACAATGTTTTTTGACTCTGCTCAGTCTCCTTCCTGCTGATCAGCAAGATAACCATCTCAGCAACCTGCTACTGAATGAGGAGTTCTATTCCCCCCCCCCCCGGCAGCAGAAGTCTTTCTTCTTGCCAGTGAGCCTATTTCCCATTGTTCGGAAGCTAAGAGCCAAGTTTTGCTAACTTAGCCAGAATAAGAGACAGACACAGGCTTGGAGATAAATGGCCGTTTATTAATATAACAACAACATAACAACTATAACTACAGCAAGGGCCAACTATGCAGTACAGGTCAAGCCACAGGGTCACACCTGACCACTGCCTTGGCCTGTCTGGGCGAGCTGCAAAGCCCCGGGTGTAGGCCATCCATAGAATGGCTGCAACCTGGCCAGCCAGGCTAACAGATCCCCCCATCAAGCTCCTAATGCCCCAGCCGTACAGCATGAGGGAAGGACTTGTTCCTGGGGATCCCCGTAGGTGTCTGGCTGTGCTGTGGTAGCCGTCACAAGCATACTGCACTGATGGCAGACTCTGTTCCCCCACGTATGGGGGAAATGCCAGTGGGTGCTTACTGGCCCGCTCCCTATTCCCAGAGAATCTCCTGCCACCGACAGGGCCAAGCCTCTGTTTAGACCCTGGTGCCCCACAGGTGGCTTAAGGCCAACCTCAGCGCTTGCCGTAGGTCATCCAGGAAAATCTCATTGCCCTCTGGCGATAAATGCATGCCATCATCCCAGTAGAGATGGGCAAATTCGAACTTAATCCTAGGGTGTGGCAAATAAATCCCCAGGCCATCCCCCAAAGGTTTCTTCATGGCCCAGTTGCCCTTGCGATGAGCCCCTTCTATAGCCCGCAGGTCAAAGGTCTCATGCCACACCCGGAGCTGTAACATTTTGGACCAAAATATAAGCACGCCCGGCCGCCGGCTGCTTATTTCACGTAGGTCCACAGTAGCTTGCAGTGACAGGGCCTTTCCCTGCACTAAACCAAGGTCATTACCACCCAAGTGTATGACCAAGATATGAGGGGCGGACCATTCTGCCCCCCAAATAGGAGTGGTAACAAGGCCGGCCACCGAAGGCCACACTGGCCTAGCCACTCAACCGTGGCCACAGCACTGAGCCCCAACTGGGATCCAATTGGCATCCGTCTGGCTTGGTGAGCAGCCCAGAACACCATGCTGTGTCGACAAATCACGATCCTGCGCTTCACAGGGCCCGGCGCTGCACCTAAGAAAGAGCAGTTATCAAGGGCTGTCAACAATGGGACAAAGGGCGGATAAGAGATCAAAATGCACCCGACTGCCATCTTTCCACCCGTTGTATAGCCCTCGGGGGGGGGGTAACCCATCGCTGCAGCCGTACAGGCCTCCCCAATCCGAAAGGAATGGGTGCTGAATTTGACCCCCGATAGCCCCAGCCTGCCCAGGGCCCTCTCTGTAACTGCCCAAAACTGATAACGGGTCAATGGAACCCCATCCTCATGTCGAAACAAGGCCCCGTGGATATCACCCCGCATCTTGATATAATCTTTAAGGGCCTGCAGCAGGCAGAGCTCCTGATCAGAACATGGGCCCAAAACCAAGGTAGCTCCCAGTTGCCTCTGGTTCGTTTTGGACCGCCGGATCTTAATGGACACCTTGTCCACCACAAATGTAATGTCCTTGGCCAATAAGGCCCTGTCAGTCGTGTCCTTACAAGACTGCACCACCAGCTTGCTAACACGCAAAGCCTCGAAAAAGGCCACCAATGACGCAGCATGAAAAAGGCTCTGCTCATAGGGAGAGGAACAGACTTCAGGTCAAGTGGCCCCCAACCCCTTCAGAACAGAAGGGGAAATGGGCTGCCACTGATCCCTGGGTGCCCCCGCTTCCCTGGACCAGCCCTCCAGCATTTTCCGCACCCTAAAATCCCCTGTGGCTTCAGTCAGGCCACGAGCCTTTCTGACAAAAGCAAGAGCTGCTAACTGACCCTGAATGGACTTAACAGAGAGGCCACGTCCACACTGCACCATGCAGAAATGCATCAGGTGCTCCGGTGGAATGGGCCAAATTTCCTGGAGGCCCACCGTCTTCCTAAACTCAATAAACTGCCCTACCGCACAGTCATACGCCCTCCGTGTACTAGGAGCTATGGCTGACTGGATTGCCCGGTTCGCTTCCACCTTCCAAGTCGCCAAAGCTTGCTGGGCATCTGCGCTGGAAATGATCGGCCTCTGGGGCAAGGAGCCAAAACCGTTCCATCGGTTGGCGAGAAAAAGCATCTGCCACCCTGTTACTAATTCCTGGAACATGTCTGGCTTTAAACAAAATATTCAGCTGCAAGTATTTGAGGGTAAAAGCCCTCACCAGCCGCATAACTCTGGGCGATTTTGAAGTCAAGGAGTTGACCACATGCACCACCGCCTGGTTATCGCACCAGAACTGTACCGTGTGGTTTGCCAACTCCTCCCCCCACAGCCAAACTGCTACCAGCAAGGGAAAAAACTCCAAAAATGTCAAGTCCCTGGACAATCCCTGCTCAGTCCAATCAGCTGGCCAGTGAGCCGCACACCAGTGCCCTCTAAAGTACACTCCAAAACCCAAGACATCTGATGCATCGGAAGTAACCTGAAGCTCGGCTTTGAGCAACAAATCCTCCCTCCAGAATGTGACCCCCTTTTAAGGACCTCAAAAAGTCTCTCCAGACCTGGAGGTTCTCATGCATACCCTTATTGAGACACAACCGGTGATGGGGCAACCTCAAAGCCTCCATGGCATCACATAAACACCTCAAGAAGGCCCTACCTTGGGCAATTGCTTTGCAAGCAAAATTCAAATGCCCCACAAGCTGCTGTAATTCAAGAAGGGAAACCCTATTCTGCCCCTTAAATTCATCTAACTGCCTCCGGAGGTCCTCAACCTTGCCCTCAGGGAGTCTGAAGGATTGCTGAATGGTGTCCAACTCTATACCCAAGAACGTCAACACCGTGGAGGGGCCCTCGGTCTTTTCATGAGGCAGGGGAACTCTGACCTCATTTGCAAGGGCAATAAAGCTGGCCAACAACCTGGCACACTGCCCAGTGCCCACAGGCCCCACGAACAAAAAATCATCTAAATAATGACAGGTGTCGGGGCAGGCTGTGCGGCGACGTAGCTCCCATTCCAAAAAGGAACTGAAGTGCTCAAAAGCTGCACATGAGACGGAGCACCCCATGGGGAGAGCACGATCCATATAGAACTTGCCCTCAAATGCAAATCCGAGGAGCTCGAAGTCCCCAGGGTGAACTGGGAGAAGGCAAAAGGCTGACTTAATGTCACACTTTGACATTTCAGCACCCACTCCACAATGGCACATGACCTTGACCGCCTGGTCAAAGGATGTGTAGCATACCGAACAAAGATGCTCCGGAATGGAACCGCCCCTGGGGAAAGATAAGTGGTGGATAAGGCGGAACTCTCCGGCCACCTTTTTTGGCACCACCCCAAGTGGGGAAACCCACAAACAGGGGACAGGAGGGGCATCAAATGGGCTGAGAACATGGCCCTCAGCACACTCCTTTGCAATCTTAGCCTGCACCACATCTTCCATGCCAGCCACAGACCAAAGGTTGGCTGCCATGAAAGGCTTGCGTTGACCCTGAAAAGGAATACGAAATCCAAACTTAAAACCAAAAACTAAATAATCAGCATCAAGCTGACGAGGGTAAAGGGACAACAGGCCCTCAAGTACACTCAGATTTACTGGGCTGGGACCCTTTTCCAGACCCCTGCTGATTACCACCGCCCCCGAATCACTTACCCCTGCCACCCGATTTGGCCTTGGGACAAGCTACATAAGGGTGGGGCCCTGCACAGGCAGGGCACTCATGATGGTACTTGCAAGCCTTCCGGTTGCACTGCCCCTTAGATGTGAAATCCCAGCAGAGCAGCCAGGGTTGAACCTGCTGCACCGCAGGGGCGCGGGCACCAGGTGTAGTTTGATGATGAGAAATAAAGTGGCCACTATCTGACCTATCTCCCAAATTTGGCTTGGCCGGGGACATAACCTGCAGCCATAGCTGCTGGTGAATCTGATCCCATGGGAGGTTCGGGTTCATGGCAGCATGCATCCTGAACTCCTCATCGTACTGGAGCCAGGCTGACACAACAAAATCCGTGTAGCCATTATAAATTATATCCAAATATTGGAAAAGTGAAATAGCCCTCCAGGGCTGCACTCTTGCCAATACTCCTGCATAGATCAAGAACCCCGGCAACCAATTTGACCAGTTTCAGTCCTCTCTACGCCGCCTAATTTTTTCCTTGTCTCTGTCATCTAAATTGTCTTTGTCCTTCTTCTCCAGCTCCCTGAAGAGAAGGGTAAAGACGTCAACATACTCCCCCCTCACGATTTTATCCCATGTGGCTTGAGTCAAATGGTCCTTGAGAGGTAAAGCAGTATCCCCGAATAGCAAGGCACTGTATGGCACAAAGCCATAAGGAGAGGGCCTGTAAGGAGGGTAACCCCCTTGACTCCCATAGCCATATGGCCAGCCTGCAGTTGGCAGCCCAGAAGATGAGGACGGGACCTGGGGTTGCATCTGGCTCTGAGAAGTGCTTGCATCACCCTGCCAGTCAGGGGGAGCTGTCAGGGGCCAGGCAAACGCTGACTGTGATGATGCCAGAGTGGGAGCTGGGTTCCAAGCTGGAGCCGAGTGTGGCAGGGCCAGAGCAGTGTAGCCGGGAGGCGCGGAGGCAGCAGGCTGACCCCAGGCCCCCATGGCCAGATGCATGGCTGCTGAGGCACAGCCGACTTATCCTCCTGCAGCACTGGTTCCACAGCTATAGCAACCTGCCTGCTATCAGCCGCAGCCTCCTGTTCAGCGTTGGTCACAGGCACCTCTTCAACCAGTTGTGAATCTCCCTGGCTGACACTGGGTTCACCACGCTCACAAGCTGAGGCCACCTCCAGTGCAGAAATGCACTTCAGGATGTCCTTCTGAAAAACAGCAGGAGCAACTTTTTTAGTAGGCAGTTGAACCCTAGCCCCAGAAACCTCCAGCTGGGTCCCTCCCCTCGCTTACTCCAAAGCTGCCAAGCGGTCCATTATTTCCCTCATACTAGAACCTCCATCCTCCTCATCAGAAGAGGACAGTGTGGGAGGGTGAGGCCTTTTGGTGGCCATCTTCTTCGCTGGCTGTTTGCCCTTGGACGGGCCACCCCCTTTTTTAGGAGGCATACTTAATACTCTCAGAATGTTAGGCCAAAATTGGGCACAAAACCTGCACACTGTACAAGCCCCAGCAGTACTGCAACAATAAAATGGCTGCCTTACCAGACCCAAAATGGCTACCAAGCTACCTCTCTCCCAACCAAGGCCCTTCCCGCAATATTGGCCCAGCAAAGCAGAGGGGGGGGGAGGAATAACAAACCCTGTTTAGCCCAAATCAGGCCACAAAATTAGTCCCCACACCCCCAACCAGGGGGAACCACCACAGCACCGAACGGTATGCTGTAATACCCCAGAGCCACCAAATCCTCCTGTGGAGGCAGGGCACAGCAATACCCCAGAGCCCCCCAAGCCCTCTTGTGGAGGCTGGGAAATGTGGGAAGACTACCTGGGCTGAATAGGGGGGAAGGGGCTATGGAACCCCCCCCCCCCAACAAGACACCACCAGGCAAGCCATGGCAAGCACAGCAGGGGCAAGTGGAGGACTTTCCCTAAGCGCCCCCAACCGCCTGAAGCTGCAGTGCTGCCTCCAAAGCACCGCCAGGCACAGCGCACGCGGTGAGCAAGCTGCTTCCTTGAGTGCCTCGAGGCTGCGCCGCCGCACCACCACCAGTGAGCTGCACCACCGAACGCGCCGCTGCGCCTCAGCTGCCAAACCTCCACTACTTTGGCCGCCACTGGCAAGCCACTGCTTCTGCTGTCCTCCTGCCAGTGACACTCCTCGCTGGCCCGTCTGGCTCTTTGCTGCCCTACTGCCGTCTGCCACTGCCCGTCGTCACGGTAGGCCACTTCACTGCTCAGAGAGCTGGAAGCTCCTTCCCTCTTCGAGCAAAAGGCAGCAACTGGTGGCCGGGAGAGCGGATCTGCCTTCTAAAGCAGTGGCTCCACCCCTGGCCAGATACCCGTATGCCCGGGAAGGGAGTCTGTCTCTCTCCCAGGCAAGCTAGCAAAGCATGGCCCCCGGCTTAAGCAGTGTTGCTGCAGCCGGGCATGCCAAAATGTGTTAAGTTGAAAATCTATGATTGGCAGTTTAGTCCTAAACAAAGTTACACCCTTCTAAGTTTAGGGTTGCCCTGTGAATCTCCCAACAGCTTCTGATTTAAAAAATAGCCATGGGAGGGGAAGGTACAATTTAGCTAGAGTGTGGTGTTGTTGCTTGGGGCAGTGGTGATGATTAACGGAGCCAGGGGAATGCCTGAGCTGTGTTTCCCCTCCTTCTGTCACCCTGGAAACCCGAATGGAAGCCCAGCTTTCCTTGATCAGGAAGGCTTCCTTCCAACTACAGAGCAGCAAAGCAGTCACCAGTTGGGAGAAGACAGCCAGGGGAGGGAGGGGGAAGGGGGTGTTCTGTAGCCATGGGCACTCCAATCTCATCCCTGCAAACCCTGATAGGCAGCTCTGATGGCCAAACACAGATGGCCAAACACAAACACAGATGCCGCTGGCATCACCCACCGTTCTTTTCTCGCCAGCGTGCTCCTTTTAGGCCTGGCGGGCGGGCACATGGGGGGTGCTGCTGGTGAGTGGCCAGACTCCCTGGCCCCTGAGGGGAGGTGGCTCATCGCCGTTTCCCCGTGCCCACCGGGCCTGGTGGCTGCCGCCAACACCCACCTTCCCACATAGCTGGGAATAGCAGCGCGCCCTGCTTTGCCCTCCACGATCCACGATTCACGGATCGGGAACGGGAGATGATCGGTGTGGATCGTTTAGTTGGGATCGTCACTGGCGCCGATCCACGATCAGCTGGATCGGCAATTTTTTTTGGATCGTGCCCATCTCTAATGCTGACTGTATGTGGTCTACCACCATGCTGACAATCCTTTTTTAATGGAACTATCCCTTATCTAGCCCTATGCAGACTGGGACCAGCATATCTGCAGGGCCGTCTCTCCCCATATATTCCCTGGAGGACACTCCAATCAGGAGATAAACAGCTGTTGGTGGTCCCTGGCCCCAAGGAGGTCTGCTTAGCCTTGACCAGAGTCAGGGCCTGGTGGAATGCTCTGTCTACTGAGACCAGGGCCCAGCAAGACTTACTATCTTTTTGCTGGGCCTGTAAGACAGAGCTGTTCCACCAGGCACATGGCTGAGGTCTGGGCCTCTGCTGACCTGAAACAACAAGGGCTGTATAAAATCAACCCCTCCCTGTGAAGGCTGTCCACCATCTTGTTTTAGTTTGTTAGGCTGACTGTATAATTAGAAATATGCTTTATTTTAATGATGCTTTTAAATGTTTTTATGGAAATGAAATTTTATTGTATTTTAATGGATTGTGATCCAGCCTGAGCCCGCTTGTGGGGAGGGTGGAATAGAAATGTGAAATAAATAAAATAAAATATCCTTGTGTGTGTGTTGGGATTTTGAGCCAGCTTAACCCACTCAATGACACACCATTCCTTTCCATACCGTAGGCATCATCCAACATGAATTAATTCTCATCATAACCTTTTTTAGATGGTCAAAGAGAATGAGACCTTTCTTTTTTGCCATCAGAAATGCTGTATGGATCCAACCCATAATTTTTACAATGCAATCCTAAACAAAATTACACCTCTTTCAGTCCATTTTTAGTCCATGGCCTTCTTAGGATTTCATTGTTGTCCTCCCTCATTAGCATTCAGCACAGGCAAACAAGTGTCTGTAATGGATACAGAAGCAAGCAGTAAATAAAACCAGCAGAAACCACCTGTCATTTCACTAAGTAAAGCAGTACAGGCAGTGCAGGAAACTTGTCATGTCTCCAGTAACAGAAGATGGCATTTAGAGAGCCACACAGCAAATACACTTCTTCTACCACAACTTGCTCTGAGAGTTACTTCTTCAATATGAAGCTTATATCCCTTGGTGCCGTACTGGATAAGAACTTGTAACAAGCTGTCCGTTAGGATATATTTTTCACTAGCATATGTTCTTGGAGTGTATAGGAAACAGATACAGCATTCAGCAAATTGCACTGGAAAACACAGGAGCAATTACTTCAGAAAGCAGTGACAGAAATCACTTAAGGATTTTTTTTTGGTTTCCTTTCAAATAAGGAGAAAACTGTTTGCATGATTTTGAGATATGTGCTTCTGCTCTGCAGGCCTTCTGCATAGCTGGCTTCGTAATTTCCAGTTGCTTATTTACATTTAATAATGCATTACCAGATTTTAGTGCCTTTTAAAAGAAGGCAACATGGTGCAATCCATTTTAATAACGTGATCTTGAACAGACTGTTGTATGATCTCATACAAGTCAAAATTTGTCCCTTATTGTTTAATATGCTTAGATGAGTATTTTTTTTCCTTAAGATATTAAATATTTTTGAAATAGTCAGTGTACTGTGATACAATGGGATTCCCCAACCTTTTTGAGGGCACCTTCGGAATTCTGACATGGTGTGGTGGGTGCAACCACAAAATGGCCACCATGAAAGGCAGAACCAAACACAAAATATATGCACACACATGAACACACAAACACAGAGGAAACCCAAGTGGAGGGGACAAAAATAGTAATTTTTTAAAAAATACACTGGGAAAGAGAGGTGAGGGAGAGAGTAAAACCAATGTTTTGGTGGCATTTGCCACTGAAACCTGATTTTAATCTCTACAGCCTATCAGAACTCCTGCAGGGGAAGAGCCCCTACTGGCCCCATCCACTTTCTAAAATAACTTGGTGGGCACAAGGAAAGGTGTTGGCAGGTGCCATGGCACCCACAGACACCACACTGAGGACTCCTGTGATGTGATAATAATATATGTGTGTAACATTTGTATTTACTAGTGAGAGCACAGCTGTCATCAAATTGCACAAACATTCAGGCTCTGAAAAAGTCTACCAAGCTTTGCTCGTAACTACTGGAAACCAAATTCATCCTGAAGAAACATAGTTCATGTAGTTTGAGTTCATCTGAAATATAAGTGGTCATCTTTGCTTGTAATTTTAGCCTTTGGGCTGTTTCATATGTATCCACAGAATGCAGGCTGTATGTTTTGTAGAACATGGGAATGAATTTGGGGCCCAACTTTCATAACTTAAAATATGAGGATTAGCCTGGGTGCATAAATTTCTATACGAGTAGGGCATGCAATCTATCTCCCCTCCCCTACTCCCAAAAGACTGATAAGATGTAAGTCCCACTCACTCCCCCACTGTGAGGCAGATTTCCCCTTCAAAATGGTTGAATTTGCTTGCTGTGGCTGGGCAGCCTCTGGTAGTATGTCTCTGTGTGTAATCTTAAGTTTCCTTTGTACCACACTTAAAACATATCTATTTTTGGCTTATATCCCAGCCCCAAATATTTGGTAGGGAAGAAACAAGGGCCCATGTCTTCTTTAAGTGAAAAAAAACCCCTGAACACCCTGTTCGACGTTCGGTGCCATCCACGAACAACCCTGGAAAGGCATGATCCATGGCTCTCCCCCTTTAGTCCTCACTGTCCCCTAAAGACACCCCCCCAGTTTCAGAGAGATTGCTCCCCAAGGAAGGCATAATCCCTTTAGTCCCCACTGTCCTCTGAAGACTCCCCCAGTTTCAGAGAGATTGCACCCCAGGAAAGGCATGATCCATGGCTCTCCCCCTTTAGTTCTCACTGTCCTCTGAAGACACCCCCCCCAGTTTCAGAGAGATTGCACCCCAAGGAAGGCATAATCCCTTTAGTCCCCACTGTCCTCTGAAGACTCCCCCAGTTTCAGAGAGATTGCACCCCAGGAAAGGCATGATCCATAGCTCTCCCCCTTTAATCCTCACTGTCCTCTGAAGACACTCCCCCCCCCAGTTTCAGAGAGATTGCACCCCGGGAAAGGAACGATCCATGTGTCCTCCCCCTTTGCTGTCATTTTTTCTTCACAGTGGAAAAAAGGGGACTGCCTGTTCAAAGGCAGCTACTTTGAGGGGTTACAAACTGACCTTCCCAATGTCCAGTACCCACCAAATTTGCAGGGGACATAGTCCTCACTGTCCTCCAAAGACCCCCAAGTTTCAGAGAGATTGCACCCCGGAAAAAGCATGATCCATGGGTCCTTCCCTTTGTTGTCATTTTCTGTTCACAGTGGCAAAAACGGGACTCTCTGGTGGAAGCTACTTTGAGAGGTTACAAACTGACCTTCCCAATGTCCAATACCATGCAAATTTGCAGGGGACATAGTCCTCACTGTCCTCTGAAGACCCCCCCCCCCCAGTTTCAGAGAGATTGCACCGTGGGAAAAGCATGATGCATGGGTCTCCCCCTTTGTTGTCATTTTCTTTTCACAGTGGCAAAAACGGACTCTCGTTTGGAAGTACTTTGAAGGGTTGAAGCCAGAAGGAAAGCCAGAAGGAGTTCTGACAGAGTTCAGTCCCTCCCTCTCCGGTTCCCAAGGGAATTGATTGCAGCAGGCTCCAGACTGTCTGGCTTGCTGAACGGCTGCCGAAGTCAACAAACAAGACTTTTAACAACCACGTGTTCGTTTAGGATGGGGCCTCCTGAACAGCTTGCTCGCAAACAGCAGATTGGGCAGTTCGTGAGTTTTTTCTGTTCATAATGCTGTTCGTGCCCATGTTTAGTGCTGAATGCTGATGTCAGTATTGTCTTCAAAATGACTTTCAACAATCAAAATGAAGGGGGAGGAACAAGAATTTTAAAGTTAGCCATCATGTTTCACCATTCTAATTAATTAAAAACTCTTCCTGTAGATTTAGAGTCTAATTACTGGGCCATTGCTGGTGTTGTGATGAAAAGGTCTGTGCCCTGCTCATTAAAAAAAGAAAATCAGAAATGTATATGACATTAATCCCCTCCCTCCTGAAAAGTTCTAATAATAGCAAAAGATAATATGGAAAAAGGACAAGTATTTATAAACTGACTAGTGCTAGATATAAATGTAAGGTCTACATACTTTACAATCTTTCTGTATTCTAGAAATCTTCCAAAATAGAAATATTAGGCCAACCCAAGGTTGCCAGGTCCCCTGGGGGCCAAAACTGAGGATGAGTGGTGGTGACAAGTTCTTACCCTGCACATACATGCTTCAGTGTAAACCTGCCATGCCAGAAAATGACATTATTTCCAGCATGATGTGGAAGCAATGGATTATTCTGGGGGTTGATTCTCTAAAAATTGGCTTCCAAATTCAGTGTTGCTTCCACATCACTCTGGAAATGACATCATTTTCTGGCACATTGGGTGGGTGTCCACATACTTTGCAGATGTGCATCAGGCCTCCCTCTGGCCTTTCCAGGTGCCTCTTCCCCTCACTGGCCAGGTGAGCAAGGACAGGGGAGGCAGAGGCTGGAGGGGGGGAACCCTTAGTATGGTGAGGATCTGGCAAGTCTGGGTCTGCCAGAGTCCTTCATAGCAGCTCACCTAGCCAGTTTACTCAGAGTCATAAAACCTGGTTTAAAATTGCTCCATATTCTGGTATATCTGGAAAATATAATAAAGCATTAAATGAATTTCTGAATATTACATCCCTCTTTATAAAACAAAACCTACAAAAGCTACTTTACTGTAGTGAAGAAACTTACCAAACATTTAACTTTTATAGAAACCCAAATATAATCCTTATAATCTCCAGAATGCTTTGCCATAAAGTAATCTTTGAAATGTTCTAGACACTTTTGATTTGTCCACTGTGGGTGTCTTGAGGCCTCTGCACCACCTGAAGAAACCTGTTGGTGGGGTACATACAGTAGTATCGTTTGGTGGTCTGAGATCTTGTAGCTCTAGGTCATCATCCCAAGATACCTAATGAGGTCCCCTCTCAATTTAATAATGGGAAACATTTTGGGTGATTTTGTGTTGTCCTCATTGGGCTGTAATTATGGTTTCTTGTATTCTTGTGACTGTGCATGAGTGAAGTATACATGGCAGAGAAAGTTTGTCTGAAAAGTCTAAGCCATAGATTTCTTACTAACACAAACTCTCCTATTTTTATGACTGCCTGTGTTTCTCTGCATTTTCTTTCATTCTCTCCCCCCGCCCCCAAATTGTATTTTGCTTGAATTTTATCATCATGAGCTGAGACTGTGAGCAGTTCTGGTAATTTAGTATACATTGGATGTCAAAATACTGCAGTTGCAGGAGGAATCCCTGTGGCACTATGTGGAGTTTCTCTGTAGTTTCTTAAGAATTTTATACCTCTTGCTTGACAGTGGTTCCTTCTGCATCTGTAATTCTTAATGTATCCTTTAGAGACCTCATAATTCTAGAAGACTTTAGATGCCTCTCAACTTCTCCCCTGGCCTGTGGCCACTGAGAAGTTATTTTTTTGATGATGGATACCAACTTTTTTCAGCACATTTGCAAAAGATGTGATGTTGAATGACGGGCCATTTCAGTTCTCATCACGTGAATTATTCCATTGCTGATGTAGTAGTGACCAGTTCAATGAATGGAAATCTCGAATAGTCATCCATGACAACAAGCAAATGTGAGTCAGAAGATAGGTCACAGAAGTCTACATTGACCTAACTGGGGCTGAAAAGACAAGTTGTTATTTGTAACGGTGGGACCTCAGTATTGAAGGCTAAAAAAAGAAACAAGATTGCACTCAGCATTCTACTTTTGAGTCCATTGTTGAGAATCTTCTACTGAAGAAGCTGCTTGATTTTCACCACTCCTTGATACCCTCTATAATCTAAAGATATAATCTGAGCCCATTTATACACAATGGGACGTAACAGTCCTAGTTCCTCATAGCAGCAGGTTTCTGTTGATGACTGTCAGTTCCTGTTGGATGCCAAAAAGACTTTAAGATGGCTTGGTTATCGAATGTGAAATTGTCAGGTGTTTGATTAAAAGCATTTCACTGCTCATTCTGAACTTATCGAATGTGAAATTGTCAGGTGTTTGATTAAAAGCATTTCACTGCTCATTCTGAACTGTTGTAATTACATTGTAAACAGCAATCCCACTATGTTAGTAAAGGCTTTGGCAGTCAGTGCTACAATGCCTGCAGTAATGTAGATGGAAGTGTGGTTCATGGATTAAACAATGGACCAGTTTGCCTCAACCCACTTGATTAAATGTGGCATGAGACCTGATTAGTGGGCCCTTTTCTGGCTTCAACAGAGGTTGCTCCCTTCCCATCTCCTGAGTAGAGGTGGGCATGATCCCCCCAAAAATACTGATCAAGCTGATCGTGGATCCGCGCCGGCAACAACCCCAGATCACCGATTCAAACCAGTCAAGTACACACACACACACACACACACACACACACACACACACACACACACACACACACACTTAGAGCAGAGGGGGAAAAAAGTTTTTAACCCGGCGACGAGCCATCTCCCCTCAGGGAGGGTACGTTTTCACACACACACGCACGCACTTAGAGCAGAGGGGGGGAAAAAGGTTTTTAACCCGTCCCTGCCTCTCCAAATAGAGAGAGAGAGACACCCCGTCAATATGTTTCAGCCCGCTTTTAAAAAAAAGCAGGGATAGAATCCTCCATTCCTCCCCACCCAATTTTAAAAGCAAGCAGTCAGTCTTCCAAACACACACACAGAGCCGTGAATGAGGTTTTCCCACAAAATACAGTGTTTTAAAAGCAGGTTAAAAACAGAGAGTGACAGACAGAAAAACAGCCATTCCTCCTACAAAGTCCTGTTTTTTAAAAAAGAAAAAAACGTTTGGAGTGCTCAGAACACCCCCTTCCCCCTCCGTCCCCTGGCGGTCTGCATTGCTGCTCTGTGGTTGGAAGGAAGCCCTGTTGATCAAGGAAAGCTGAGCTTCCATTTGGGTTTCCAGGGCGACAGAAGGAGGGCAAACAGGGCTCAGGTATTCCCCTGGCTCCGTTGCCAGGGAATAGATTGCTGGCACCTGTGTGTCTCGCTTCCTGATCGAGCACGATCGCCCCAATTCAGTCCCGAACAAGCGCCCCCCCGACCGCTGGATCAGTTGCTGTGGCCAAGCACAATCAGCCGGGTCCCGATGGCGCGAACGCCATTATCGGGGGTATTTTCCTATCGTAATGCCGATCGTGCCCATCTCTACTCCTGAGGAACAGTGAGATTTAAGTGGATGAGCATCTCCCTTGACTGACTTGTTTGCTCACCATGAGAGTTTCAGCTTTGTCCAGATCAAAAGTTGCAGGATCTGAGGCACAGGACATTTCTTCTGACTCGCTGCCACAGTTCTTGTCCTCAGATTAGCCATCTTGCTCCTTCCCCTCATCCTGCAATTTCAGAAGGCACGCTCATGACCAGAGCCCAGGCCTTCTCCATCATGGCTTGTGCCCTGTGGAATGGGCTATCCAAATGGGGAGAGGGGGTTCAATCCTTGGAGGTCTTCAGAGGGCACAGCAAGGCTTGTTTGCCAGGCATTATGACAGTGTGTGAAGGCCAGGCATCTTTTAATGGGAGGAGGGAAAGACTTGGGGTTTCTTATTTTACTTTGGATTTATCTAAACTAATTGTAAGCTGCCTTGAACCACATGGAAAGGTAGGGTATAAATGCTTTAAGAAATAAATCATTTTGTAACTATCCTATCATGGCACATTGGGTAGTGGCAGAGAAGGCAACATGAAAAAAGACTTGATTTAGTGACTTATTTGGTGGTGGAAAGTGCCATCAAGTCATCATGACTTTGACCTTTGTTAGGGTTTGCCATTGCCTGCCTCTGCATAGTGACTCTGGTCATCCAAGGCTAGCCCTACTTGGCTTCTGAGATCTGATGAGATCGGGCTTGCCTGGGCTATCCAAGTCAGGACAGTTACTTATTTACTGATTAAATAGACATAGTGAGCAATCTTTTTATTAGGCCAACAAAACCCGTAAGTTAGTTAAGTCAACAGGCTTACAAGTTCCCATAAATTCCTCTGGCTGGATGTTAAGCAAAACAAAAAAAAAGGATGAGGGGGAAAAATGTTGAGTACTATGGAAAAAAGCCTGTCTGCATACCACAACAGGTGGGGCACAGGGAGCACTATGCACACAAGTCATATTAGATAAAATAAAAATGATTTCATGCTGCTAGGACACAGATACATTGGCCACTGTCCTTTAGAAAATATACATTCTGATCTGTCTCTATCACTATCTGGAAAACTCAGAGCTCTTGTAAGATAGAGAGCAGAAGCAAAGAAAAACATAGTATTCTTTACATTAGCTAAATTGGAGTTAATAGGAGCCAATCTTGGTAGTGCTAGAAGTCATTTAACTACCACCACTTCACCATGTTTAATTATTAGAAGGTCGTCTTCATCCCCTGGTAGGATTCCTTTCCTGAGTAACTGAATTTGGTATTTAACAAGCCAACAAAAATTGCAGGCAGCTGTGTTGGTACATTTTTGAACCTATTTCCTCTAGTAGACCAACCGGCTTGCCTGCCATTGTTGGCAGGCTAATTCTCATGTTGTTTTTTCCAATAGTTGGATTGTACACTTATTTAGATTTTGTGTATCAGGTTTATGAGTCAGTATCAAAGAATTTTAATAATTTTATAGAAGAAACAAACCAATTTGTTGACTTGTGGAATGCCAAGGTGAAGAAAACTGTTTCAGTGCTCCTCCTCCCCACAAAGTGGTATTGGAGTTGCAAGTTGCCAAATTCCTCACCTGCCATTTCTCCAAATAGCATGAATAGGGAAGTGCTTTATAAAGTTGCTACAACTGCTTTGAAACACCAGGCAACAGGAATTAATCTGTAAATGAAAAAGGCCCTTTCATGAAAGAGTTGCAGCGCAGTTTATACAGAAGATAAAAATAAACAGATGACAAATGGGTTTATCGCAGAGCAAAACAGTTAACCTAATATGATGTTAAAAAACATTCAAAACCAAGACCATCCTTATGTACAAACAGCTCTCAATGTCAATATCATATTACATTTATAACTGAATAAACTGCACTATGAGACTGTAAAAAAATGGACACTAGTGAATCACTTTGTCTTCCCCACATTTGTACACACATATATGTTCTTTGACTGCAAAAACTGTGGCTGATGTAAAAATTTCCAGTCAAATGAAAATTTGGCTGGCTGTCAGCAGTCCATGTTAAGGTGGCATTGGGTGAGTTTAAATTTGGTACTTTAAAACAAACAAACAAACAAACAAACAAACAAACAAACAAACAAACAAACAAACAAACAAACAAACAAACAAACAAACAAACAAACAAAACTATTGGTACTTCACCTGAAGTTTCAGGATTATGTTCCAAATTAAATTTCAAGGGAGCTAGGGCTGTGGGGCTGGCAGGCAGCTACTGGGAGAGCTCCGAACAGAACCTGCCTAATGAATTTTCAAAATAGCGCAAATCTTGGTTACTTTTTTTTTTTAAGGCAGAGAATGCGGGTGGTACAGCCCTGATGTCAACTGTGACATGAATACATATCACCCACTGTCATGCAATTTCTGAAGCAACTGTAAACTGCTGGAAGTGCGACAAGGTGGATTGCAGGTAAGCGATTCATTCTACAAAATTTGCACTATATTTGGCCATGTGAAAACGGCCCCTATCTGGAGGCCAGACCAATCCCCTTTTCACCAACAGCCAGGCTCCATCATACGGATGCCCCCATTTAGCATTATAGGGCAGCTCTGGTATAGCATTTAGCACTGGTAGGGTGACAGCTGTTCAGGAGACAGCTGAAGTACCTTTCACAAGTTTTGGCTACTGAGCCAGCTGTTGACCTTTCCTGGATAAACAAGAACTTGCTACTATGAAGCACGCTCTGGTAAAAATCTAGATTAGATTACTACAATTGGCTCTAAATGAGGCTGCTCTTGAAGAGTGTTTGGAAAATACATAATGTTGCAGCAAAAATGTTGAATGTAGAGAGTCATAGGGATCATATCGCTCCAACCTTATGCCATGCTTCCATTTTCCTTTCTGGTTCCATTCAGAGTGTTGGTATTGATCTCTAAAGGCCTATTTGGCTTGGTATCAACATACCAAAGGACAGCCAACTCACATTTGAATGCACCCAACCATTATGGTCATTTTTTATGCAGCTGTTTCTGTGGTTTCTGGCAACCACAGAATCGGCCTTCTTGGCTGTGGCACAAAAGTTGTGGAATCCCTTCTCCTAAGAGATTCGCCTGCCCCCCTCTAGCAGGTGAAGACCTTGATTTTGTCTGGAGTTCTCTTAATCATCTTCTTGTTTATATGGCTTTTAAAGTTTTTTGTTTGCCATTTTAGGTGGGAAATTGGATGGGAAAGCAGCATAAAAACGTTTTAAATAAATATAGACGTGCTCAAATGGTACATGGATAGAAAGAGGGGATGGGCAACACCTGAGAACTCAAATGGGATTTCTGAAAGATCCCCTCAGCAAGCAGATGGGCAATGATTCAGTACTTTAACTGAATGTCCATCAGATAGCAATACAAAAAGCATCAGGCTACTCATTGCACTCTTACTTGTAAGGAAATGAAGCAAACAGAACATTTTACCACACAATTAAAGCATTTTACGGTCCAGCCAAGCCAGAGTTGCTTGGAGAGACAGATCTGGCCTGTGGAGCTTAGAACATGGAGGATTATCTAAACTGGTCTATGTGAGAGGACAAAAGGGCTTTTGAGATGATAATAATAATAGATATTATAAATATAACATGAGAGGGAGGAGGAAAAGAGGAGAAGAGAGCAAGTTATGTCCTCTCTTTGTTACTTCCCTGAAAGATTCCTTCAGTCAAACTTTTCCACTTGATGTAAGAGGACAGCCTTTCCCCTTAAATACAACTGATGGGCAAAAGTGAAACTGCTGCTCTGCAGAAATGTGACAGATTACCCAAGAATGTTTTGGATAAGTAAAATACCATAGTTATTGCTATTTGAAACTGTGTGCACTTGTTTAGACCTAAAAGAGGAAAAATGGCTCTATTCTCTCAATCATAATCGTGGGCACATAAAATGAAGAGCAGCTGGAAGATTATGAACTTGATCCTTCCAAGATAAAGCCAGGATGAATGTTCCCATTCATGATTTTGTATAATTAAAAACTGCATTGTAGTTTCTTGTAAGAAAACTTGTCCTGCTTCATTACTCCATAATTAGGAAATTTGAAAGAATTGCACGTTTAGTTGGCAGGTAGTGAAGAGCTAAACACATTTAGAAAGATGGTCTTGAATGAATTGATTGCGAGAGGTTAAGCTGTACAAAGATATCCTGAAGCATGTAGGGGTCTCAAAAGTAAGCAGTTGCCAACCTGCAGTGTAGAAATAAAATGCTTGTTCTTTTTCATCTAGGGATTTATCACCAACAGAGCAGATTAGAACATTTAGGCTAACACCGTTGAACCAGAAATGTTGCTTTCTTTGAAATCTATTGAGAGATCTCCTAAATTTAGAATTTCTGACTTAAATTATAACCAAGCTTATTATTACAGCATCAGCATTCTGCATAAGATACTCTGTAGCTCTTTCTTACCTTCATCAGGTAGAACAGTTCCTTCTACCTGGCTGCATCAAAGGGAGAGGGGGACCTTCCTATGGCCATTTGGCTCTTCCTGTCCCACAACTGTCTCCTGCAGGGGCTATTTCACCTTGACACCGGAGAACTTTAGTATGTACCATATAGTTGTTGGTAACTGAACGTACTTGATTGGCTGCTTGCAGTCTAAACTGGCAATTTCTGTCAATTTCTCCCTCCTGCTGCAGACTCCCCTCATGTCATTCCTTTTTTTTTTGGGTGAGTAAAGATTAATATTACAAATTTTCAATTGAACCCCTCATTTCCATATTCTCCCACCCTTTCCCCCCCCCTTAATCTAAGACTTCCAACAGTTTTCCAACCCGCTGTCTAAACCTACTACTTATATCTCCTTTTCTATTCTTAACTGTCTTAATACGCTACTGAGATAATATATATTGAATTAAGCAAAACCTAACATCAAACTATCAATTACATTATATTTCTAACTTATCTCCCATCTTCTTTTGTAAAGATCAGTATCCCTTTCTGTAAGCTTAATAGTTATCTAACAACCATAATTCTCCCTTTACGTCCCACTTCTTTTCCAAATACTGTTTTAACTTCCCCCAGTCATTAAAAAATTCTTCAGGATTCTGTTCTCTCAACTTTCTCGTCATTTTGTCCATTTCTGCCATGTACAGCAGTTTTTGTATCCAATTTTCAATAGATGGTACTGCTTGCGTCTTCCGTTTCTGAGCATATAAAATTCTTGCCACTGTTGTCATATAGAATAATAAAGTTCTTTGTTGCCTGGGAATCTCTTCTAATTTCAAATTTAACAACAGTAGTTCTGGGTTCTTATTTATTGGGATTTGAAAAATTTCAGTCATAGCTTCTGTAATATCTCCCCAGAACTGCTTTGCTACCTCACAGGTCCACCACATATGATATAATGAACCTTCATGGTTTTTACATTTCCAACACTTGTCTGACATTTTGTTGTTCCCATAAGCTATTTTCTTCGGCGTTAGGTACCATCTATATATCATCTTATAGACATTTTCTTTGATATTGGTACAAGTCAATATCTTCAATGTATTTTTCCACAAGTGTTCCCATGCCTCCATTGTTATGTCTCTATTGCAATTTATAGCCCATTTCACCATCTGGACTTTAACAGTTTCGTCTTCTGTATACCATTTTAACAAAATCTTGTAAACTTTAGAAATCATTTTCTTGCCTTCTTGTAGTATACTTTCTTCCAATTCAGAATTTTTCCATTTAAATCCCGATTTTGAACGATCCATGTCATATAGGCCTTTAATCTGTCTGTATTGGAACCATCCATAGTGGGAGGATAGTTCGTCTCCTGTTTTAAGCTTAATCTTATTTTGAACCCTCATGTCATTCCTTAAGGTCTCCTATCCCCCATGAACAGCATTTTGTGGAGCTCAGTGGGCTGCAGAGGGAAGGGGCAAGCAGGAAAGTTCCATTCCACTGATGGAAACTTTAGTCTGGATCCAACCTATTGTCTTCTGTACCTGTTGCTTTTTTCTTTTGTGTTACATTTATTCACTGCAAGCCATGATAGCAGGGACTCTGCTATTCTGATCTGAACAGAACTAGGGAGTATTTTAAATGTATTAATCACCAATTAATGCAAAAGTTTCTCCTTGACAGAATATATATACATTATACATCCAATTTTATTTTTGGAACAGGCGTCCATTTGGCATAACAAAATGTATTTTACATTTCATATGCAAAAGATGCTAACAGTTTTCTCCATGGAAAAATAGTCAAACAGTTCTCCCTTCTGTACATCCTTCATACAACTTACCTGCAACGTTTGCAACAAAGGTAACTGAAAGGCATAAGTGAACTTTCCGTAAGGTAGATGTCATTTGATAGACCTGTTTTAGCTTAGACAACCTTATGGTGTGCTTAAGTCAGTATGTTTATATTATTTTTCTATATTTATATCATTTGCCAATTAAATTCAAAATTTAAGACTAGGGTTTCAAGACAATAAAGTTCCAACACAGGAATGCAAACAGTTACTTTGTTCCCAGTTCTTCCTTCAAAGCAGAATGTGGATGTAGGCAGTTCCTCCAGAAGAATAAATCCTGCCAAATATAAGCAACATGCTTTTATTAGTAAGAAATCAAGTTTTATGCTTATAGGGTAAGGCTAGTGCAAATGCAGCATACATGAGTCAGCAAACTCTGAAGGGTTTTTCTAAGTGTAGCATGTAAAAATCAAGATCATATCATACCAATATTTCTAATTTCTAAGAAATCATTAGACTTACAGCACAATCCTATGGTCGGCCGTGGCACTGACATAGCTGCAATGGTAGAGCTGTGGCGCCGCTGGGCTTGCTCCTGTGCTAGCAAAGTGCAGAGGCAGCGACAGTGGTGCAGAGCTCTGAAGAAGGAGTGGCAAAAAGCACATTAGGTGGGGTGGGAGCGAGGGGCCCGGGGTCATCAGCCAATGGGTGCTGGGCTAGCTGACAGCTGTGGGAGGGGCAAGGAGAGGTGTAGCCAGTGGGCGGGTCATGATCGGTTGCAGCTGATAGCGTGACAGGCACAAGTCCTTGCCAGCAGGCCACCCAGGAACCCATCCTGAGCCAGGCAGCCAAAGACAAGGAGGGATGTGGGCATGGCCGGGCATGCTGTGGGCACCTGGAGGCCAGGCAGGTCGACCAGGTGCCCCTTGAGATTGCCACACGAACAGGCCCTCTGGGGGGGGGGGGCGTTTGACACGCTCCACTCTGGCTGGCCCAGAAAAGACCAACCTGCGGCAGTTCAAACTTGACTGGGAGGAGCGTTCACCTGTATGGCTCCTGTGTCCTACAGCAGCCTCCCAAGTGGGGAGGGGTGGGACCACATGGTATAACAGTTCCGGCCACTCCAGGTGCATGGGTTTGCAGGGCAGAACCCATCAATGGGTGCATATGGGCCGACCATACCTCCCCAGCCTGCCAACTCCACAACTCCTGTTCTCGGGACAGAACTAGCCTGATTGCCGCCTCTTGCATTGCCTCCTCCCTGTTCCGGGATCTTGGTAACCAGGCAGCCCCACCCCCACCCGTCATCTTTGTAGCATCCCCGCACTTGGCCCACCAGGCCTCCTTGCTTCCGGTGTAGCCTGTGGGCCAGCCTCGGGGGTGTCTCCCAGTGTCCAGCCTTTCCTTTGGACCCCGGGGAGCCAGCCCCAGGGTGAAGGAGAAGCATGACAAGATGGGTCTGTTGGCAATGCGGCCACAGGCCGCACCCCTTATCCCAGTTCCTCCCCTCATAATCCCATGACTGCAGGATTCCCCGCCCGGGAGCTGACACCCACATACAGCCACGCTCCCATCCCGCCATCCACATGAGGTGAGGGGGGAAAGTCCGGCACTTCCTGCTATAGGCTCTCGGGTGCTGCCCAACTCCCTCTTCCCTGGCCATCCCACCTCCGGCCACAGCCCATGACACCCAGCCTGTGAGGGAGCCCCAGGGTAAAGAGCTGCATATAGGTAACTTGGCAGAAACTAGACAGATGAAGGACTTGAACACATCGTGTAGTTTATTCCTTTGCGAATGTTCCAGGAAGTGCTTGGGTGAATGCAAATCACAGACCCCTTCTCTGTTCTGCCCACTCCATGGGTGGGGCTCCGGCCCATCTCACCTTTTAACCAAGCTCACTGGGAGGGGCCATTTCGATGCAGAGGCTCACATGGGCTGACTGGGTGGGTGTCATGTCCACCGCTCCTCCTGATGGGTGGCGTCCTGCCTGCAAAGGGAAAATCACACATGGGAAGCAGATTGCACTGGCCCGCGCCACATCCTCTGTTGCAGACCCTCTGGCTTAGTGAGGGGCCATGCTTGGGGCCTGCAGCAGAAACCTGGACGAGAGTTCGCGCGGGACACTTGACCAGGAGAGGAAGAACTGCCTCACATGCAAAGTCTCCACAATTGAGGGCTGCCCAGCAGAGCCTCCAGCCATGCAGCCACTTACCTGGCTGTACCTGGCACATTTGGGTGTTTTGTAGTATGCCTGTGGCGCAGATTGGCTGCGGGGAGGAAGGCTCGTCCGCTATGGGTTCAAAAGCAGATTTGTCCCCCAGGTAGTCTGGATCCTATGCTCCCTCTTGCCATGGGGGCGAGACAAACTGCCGACAAAGGGGCCTGATCCCTCCCGGGCAATGGGCCCCTATGGGCTATGCTACTTTTTTGCTGGGCGTAGCTTTTCCCCAGCCCAATGGGCATTCACGTGGCTGGGGCATGTTAAGGAACTGACCAACTCTGGCCCAACCTCTGGCATGCCCCCTCCGGCACGGGCACAGAGGCCTGTGCCACACTCCCACCTCTGTACAGCTGCCTGGCAGCCCTGGCGGTAGCGGCCCATCCGTGGTGGCATACCTCGGCCTGCTGCCGATAGAGGGGGCTTTGCGCCCACGTACTGGCCCATGGAAGCTGAAGTCCTCTCCCTATGGACTTTCACCCCCTCCCCTTAGGATTGTCTTGCCCATGTCTGTAGCCTTAAATTCATTTCTTGATGAAAACCTTGCTGGAAACAAGAAATCCAAATTCTATAATTCTGCTGATAGTTCAGATCTTTGGTTTGTTATGATAACATTTTATATTCATGTGTGTAAAGAGGGCTATTTCATAAGATACGTTCTGCCTGAAAATGAAATTCCATTTCCCATTAAGTCTTAATATAGTCTTCTATATCTGCCCTGAGCCTGCTTGCGGGGAGGGCAAAATATAAATACGATAAAATAAATAAATATAGCTTGTTGTATGCTCTCTCTCTCTCTCTCTCTCTCACACACACACACACACTGAAACACTGAAACACATACTCTTAAACTCACAACTGGATAATTATCTGTTGCTGTTTTAAAGGACAGCAGGACAGGAGAGCTGAGAAGGCAAGCATAGAGCCAGAGTGCTACCCTACATCCTGAAGTTCTGAGGAAACTTTTTTTCTCTCCAAAGGGATACACATTATTTACTGCCCATTGGCACAATGTAAGCTCTCTATGGTATCAATATATGATAATAACACAACATTTCTTCCACATGGTTGGCAGGTGCAGGCCTAGTATTTACTTAATTTTTTTTGTAGGGAAATACTGACGAAGATTGCCATTAAGAAGATTTGGTCAAACGCACAGGGTGACCACCTATACTACACTCAGTCTTGGAGGGATTATAAAAATAAACCATTACTCAGTACATGGGTTATTTATATGGTGTGATGATATTATTATCTCTTGCCATTTGACATGTAAAGTTTGTGTGTAATATGCAGAGTCGCACTGCTCTTACCAAAGCATGCACGGCGCTGTTTGTTCTATGTCTGTATCACTCCTGTCCTGACTCTGTGAGGTACATTTTTATCCTACCTTGCTTCAAAGAAGCTCAAGGTGGCATATATAATTCTCTCTAGGGTTGCCAGCCTCCAGGTGGTGGCTAGAGGTCTCCCAGAATCACAACTGATCTTCAGACCATGGACATCAGTTCCTCTGGAGAAAATGGCTGCTTTGGAGGGTGGACTCCATGGCATAATACCTTCTGAAGTCTCTCCCCTCCCGAAGTCCCACCCTTTCTGGGCTCCACCCCCAAAATCTCCAAGAATTTCCCAGCCTGGGATTGACAACTCTAATCCTCTCCCACCTTCACTGTATCATCACAGCAACCCTTGTGAGTTAGGTTGGGCTGATACAGAATGACTTGCTCAAGGTCTCTCAGCAAGCTCAGGAGATTCAAACCTGACTCTCCTGATCAGGGCTTTTTTTCTGGGAAAAGAGGTGGTGGAACTCAGTGGGTTGCCCTAGGAAAAAATAGTCACATGGCTGGTGGCCCCGCCCCCCGATCTCCAGACAGAGGGGAGTTTAGATTGCCCTCTGCACCGCTCAGCAGCATGGAGGGTAATCTAAGCTCCCCTCTGTCTGGAGATCAGGGGGAGGGGCCATCAGCCATGTGACCATTTTCAAGAGGTTCTGGAACTCCGTTCCACCGCGTTCCTGCTGAAAAAAAGCCCTGCTTCTGATACAATATCCTAACCACCACACCATGGGCATCTAATATCTGATGACAGGTTTTGTGCTTGCTAAACACATTTTAGTGCCTTTCCCACCTATTTTCCCCTTCCCAAAATGTATGCTCTATCCCTACCTTTTTCAAACCATGCAGTTATTTTAAAAAATAGGGAAAGCTGCTGTCTTCTTCTTCTTCTTCTTTTAACAAATAACTTTAATCTCAATCAATTTGTTCTAAACACAGAATCTGGAGGTTTCTAAATCTCCAATACAAAGAATGCAGTGAGATATTATCAGCTTGTTTCATTTAGATAGTACAGGAGTAGCCTACTGAAAATGAATGCCATGAAATGTTGTAGTGATTTCACCCTGCTGTTTGCTTCTGAATAAAACGGATACTCTGATATACCCTGATAAGGGTAGAAAAGGTTGTTTGATATGTTATGAAGCATTTTAACATGTAGTTTCAGTTATTTCTAGCTTTCGGCATGCATGTGTAGAGTTTGAAATATCATTCTGTTGAGGCCATCTGAGGTCTGTCTTTGCTTCTAGCAGAAATTCTGTGGCATTCTTGTTTATCAGGGCTACCCTTGCCTCTTGTTCAAAATAGCATATTTAATCTTACTGGCAAATTGCCACAGACTCCAATTCGACACAATGAAATGGTTCAAAATCTAAGAAATAAATATATTTTATAGCAATTTTTGCCTCTTTGAATTTTTACCTGCTTATATGCCAGGAATAAACTGACCATGTAAGGAGCCATTTATTTTTAAAGGACCTCGCTTTTGCAACTGTTGTATGTTTAGAGCAAGCAGAAGAGGAAGACAAGTGAAATAGCCTGAAATGAATTTGCAGGACACATAAAGAGAGAAATCAAAATGTAATATACAGAAGTATACTTGTACCGTAACTTCTATGAGGTCAGGATTGCATTACATAATTCCCCCTGCCCTAATTCATTTACTGAAGCCCAACTGCACAGAAAAGTATGTTTTTTTAAATTACATTCCATATTTGACTCTGTTACTCTATCTTACTCTGCTGTAGTTTTTTTTACTTAAAAATATATGAAGGTTACATTATAAATCTATGCACATTAAAATTCTATGTCCTCATTTCAAACAGTATGCCATTTAGCAACTTTAGGGTTCCTCCTTATGATATATTTTAAACATGCATGATGTATCTGCTGCTACTCAGAGATTAACTTCTAATTTGTTTTCAAATGAACATGGTGTACATTTAGGGCTATTACATGCAGTCATGTCCATGTCGTCTTTGTTTTTTCTAAAAAATGGAGGAAGAGTTAGGGGAGAGGCTATTGAATTAGGGGTGTTGCACAAGCCAGGGATGCAAGGAAACTGTCTAGCAGTGCCAGGTTCACTAGTATGGAGGGCTGAATGCTGTGCAGCAGGAGAGCTGACCATCTCACCATGGACATTTAAAAACTTAGCTGCCATACTGGCTTTTATATAAAATCCCTGTTCAGGAGTCTTGTACTGTCTTTCTTCAACTGTCTGCAGTTTCCTTTGCCTGATTTTTACCTCAGAACACAGAGTTCCGCAGCTGACCCATCAGCCTGCCAGCCACAAAGGAAAGCCAAGCCCCACAGGGAGATTGGCAACCCTAGAGGGGCAGAGTGGGAGGAGTATTTTTACCTCAGGTCACATTCAATGACTGGGAGTCATTGAATGTGTCCTCCTGAGGTACTGCATGTGTCCTGCATACTGTTTAGAATGTCGGAATGATGACCAATCAAGGCCGCATATGCAAATGACCTCAGGGAGGCTGAGTTGGCAGTTGGTGGGGAGGGGGAGAAGCACGCTGCCAGCCACACAGGGAAGCTGTATCCCTATGGGAAAACACATTTTACTCCTTTTTACCCCCTTAGGGGGCAAATTTCTTAAAATCCCTTCTTAGTGAGCCCCTACATTACAAAAGGAATGTCCTGCCCAAATTTCACGTTTCTAGGTCCAGGGATTTGGGCTGGGCATTGATGAGTCAGTCAAGACACTTGTCTTTATATATATATATATATATATATATATATATATGAGATCTTAGTTTCATTTTTATCCTGCCTTTCCTCCAATAAATACAATACAAAGTAGAGTACATAGTTATCCCTTCCCCATTTTTTCTGTCACCCACTGAGCTTTGATTACACCCAAGCCAAAAGATAGTTTCATTTCAATAGACTTGTGCGAGGATGGGATAGTGCTACTTGGATGCATGTCTGAAGTACCCCTTAGTTCCCCAAATCCTTTCAAATTAAATTACATTTTAAAACTTATAAATGCGTATGCCTTAATATTCTTTGGAAATTGTAGCATCAGACTGCACTGTAGCTTCTAGGCATGAATTGAGTTTGCATTTTGCTTTGAGTTTTAAAAAAAGAACACAGTGCTTAGTTTTGTTGTAAATAACATGTAAATTACTTAAATACATATATAATAGGATTGTTGTTTTGCTAGAGTGAAGCTGATCAAACAAATTCAGGATTAGGAATAATTACCTTGGCACTGCAGTTACTTCTCTATTCATAACATGCTTGTAGCTCTGAAAGTCAGAAGCAGTATGAACAGTGACATCCTTTCAATGAGGAACTAAGCACCATAGTATGAACTGGAATAGAAATTAGGACGGAGGCACTCTTAAGGTGCTGTCCTTAGCAGAGTTATACTCTTCTAAAGTTAATCGAAGTCAAAGAGGTTAGAAAGGTGCAAGCTTTGTCAATATTTTAACACTAACACTGACCTCCTGTTCATGTATTAGGCACAATTAGACAAAATATTAACTAATGCATTTCCATCAATTGTGTAAGATGTAAAATGGAATTTGTTCATACTGACCAGCATTTTACACTTCAGTTCTCAATTTTGATGATGCAACTTGAGTAGGCTGGGCGAGGCAATATACAGCTTTTCTAAAAATAAATAAATAAGTATTCAGAACTCGGAATGCAAGTGTTTTAATTGCTCCACCTGCACCCCAAAAAGGATCTTGTAGTGATGTTACAAGAGCCAGAGGCAAAAATATCAGGGATAGGTCAGAAAGAAGAGCCTAACAGCAAACTGATCAATATGCATTTTTTATTAAGTTTTATTAAGACAATAATACAATTTTATTAAGAGATTAATGCAATGGTTTTATTAAGACAATAATACAATTGTGTATACCTAACAGCCAGAACTCTTGGTTTTTATTTTACACTAGCATCACACACAGATGTGGAGATGGATCCAAAGGACCGTTAGTAGAGGTCTGATTACCTACTAGATCTTCACTATCTCTCCCCTCCTGCTGCAGTTCCCTGCACTCCTACCAAAGTTGAGAGGATACCTCCACTAACAGGTATCCCATTCTCTCTCTCTCTCTCTCTCTCTCTCTCTCTCTCTCTCTCTGTGTGTGTGTGTGTGTGTAATCATGACATTTTGGTTGAATCACTTTGGTTAGTAGGGTTCCTCAATATTTTTGACCAGGAATATTTTACTAGAACACTGATCTTCAACCCTTCCAGATCTGGAACTGACCTTTAATCCCAGTATAGAAGCATGGGATCTGCTGAGCTACAAGCTCATGACAGGAAGTCCTACAACTGAAAGAGGAGAAACCTGGGTTATGATTTTTCTGGTGGTGGGGTGGCGGTAGTGGTGGATATTGCAAATATGCACAGAGCACTGGATGACTGGTGGAAGTGCTGGGAGGAGAAAGGAATGCTCTCCTCCTTGCCTGGCCAACTTGTTGCTCCTCTTGTTTGCATGAAAAGGCTTCCTTGCTCTCTATTTAAGCATGCTAGCAACAGATTCTTCAAGAAGCAGCATAAATATTAGCAGCTGTATAGGAGCCTGCATCTCAGCAGATGGGCATCTGTGACTCACTTGAGAACCCTGAGTCATGGGCCTGTGATAGAAGTTTAGCATTTCTCATGCATATATTTCAATAGAGCTCCCAATAGTATTTTGAATAGCATTAAAAATGGGAAGAGGTGCTGTATTTGTGAACAGTTCAAACATGCTAGTGAAATAATTGTAAGACTATGCAAAAGACAAATGGTGAAAAACAAGCGTCAAACATAGAAACATAGAGCTGAAAGGGATACCAAGGGTCATCTAGTCCAATCCCCTGAACAATGCAGGAAATTCACAGCCATCTCCCCACTCATCTCCCCCAGTGATCCTTGCTCTATGCCCAGAGAAAGGCAAAAAACATAACCAAAGAACCCTCATAGTGAGCTTTATCCTTTCTAACACTCACTCTACAAGCTGGTAATTTGTTTATATTCATCCTTGGTTATACAGCCCTCTTTCCATTTCTTAAATGTGTCTTTTTAAATTTTCAGATCTTTAGAAAGCTGTTTGTGGAGTCACCCTGGCTTCTCTAGGTTCTGCCCATTTTTCCTTCTCATTGGAATTGTTTGTGAATATCCCTTCAATGTCTCACTTTTAAGAAAGCCCCACTAATCTTGAACTCTCTTTGCCCTGAGTATATCTGACCATGGGATTCTCCACTGCATAAATTTGAGCTTGTTAAAATTAGCTTTTTGAAAATCCAACCTGTATATCTGACTACATTAGCTTTTCCTTTATCCAAGATCTTAAATGCCAAAATTACATGGTGACTACTTGTAGGGTATGGTATATTTCAGGAATGATCTTAAGTAGACATGGGCACGAACAGAAAAAAACCCAGAACATGGTGTTCGTTGTTTGTTGCCATCCACGAACAACCAACAACGAACACTGACGAACATGATCCTGTCACAAGTATGTTCATTGTTCGTTGTTTGTAGGGAAGCAGCAGGCTCTCCTCCAGCTATCAAGATCCCTACTGCACCACTCCCAGAAACCCTACCTGAGCAGGCACCAGGAAATGTACCAATAATAAATAATAGCTTGGCCCCAGAGCCTGGCAGCAGCCCTGGAACTTGAAGGGGTAGATCCCTACCGCACTACTCCCAGAAACCCTACCTGAGCAGGCAGCAGGAAAGGTACCAATAATAAATAGCTTGGCCACAGAGCCTGGCAGCAGCCCTGGAACCTGAAGAGGTAGATCCCTATCCCACCACACAAAGAAAATTCAAGCCCCAATGCACTCACACTGTCTCTCTAACACCAGCTGCCTCTCCCTGAAAGCCAGAGATGGGAGCCCCCCTCTCCCCTGGTCTTTTCCTCTTGTAACAGATTTGGAGCTCCAGTCCACACTTGAAAGGAAGACCTGCCTATCAAGATAAATTGGGCTTAGATTGGGGTTTCCAGGGCAACAGTAGGAGTTCAGACAGAGTTCAGACAATCCCTGCCTGAGTTGCCATGGGAATTGATTGCCGTTGCCAGACTGTCTGGCTTGACAAACAGCAACGAACGGCAATGAACGAGGCTTGCAACGACCACATGTTCATTTAGAATGGGGCTTCACGAACAGCTTGTTCATGAACAGCAGATTGGACTGTTCGTGGCTTTTTTTTTTGTATTGCTTTGTTTTGTTCATGCCCATCTCTAATCTTGAGTCTGATTAAGGAGTGAATGAAGACAGTTTATTCAGGAACTACAACTTTAACAGAAAGCAGAGAAACAGAATAGACAGTAACTACCTCACTAAACTGGGAGAGACAGACTTCTGGGAAGAAGGAGGAAGTAGTTTAAGAATACCAATCTGGAGACATGCAAGAAGTACAGAAGAGAGGAAGAAAGAAGGATCCCATCCTGCTATCTATCTAACTGTCAGACCCGCTTCCCCCCTGCAGGTATTCGGTGTCTTCTGCCTTCTCTGTACACACCCCTTCTCAAGATCTAGTGTACAGAGTCCACAAGGTTTAACTTCTTGTATAGACTTTCAAACATGTCTTTAGGGTGGCTTAGTGAGTATATTGGTGATTATCTCTTCTGTGCCGCAATACTCGAACACAATAAGCCCATCCTCTTGCATATTTCTCACTAGATGTTGTTTCACATCAATATGTTTGGTTTAGAGTTCGTCTTTTCTGTTTGTGCAAGTTTTAGGCACCCCTGATTGTCCTTGAAAAGTTTTATCAGTTTGGGTTCTTCTGTCCCAAAGTCATTCATCAGATGCAGCATCCACTTCGGTTGTCTGCATGCCTCTGCTTGAACCATGAACCTCATGGTTCGTTTTTTTTGTGGTTCGTGCCATCTCTACTCCCTAGTTGTGTTTGTATATCAATGTTAGTGTATGTTTAAATTAAACACACACACACTGTTTACTGTTTGAAGTGTTCTAATGCCTGATGTTTCCCACCTTGAGGACCCGATTTGGGTGGAAAAGTGACATAAATATTTTAAATATTAATAAAAATAAGAAACTGGATATTCTAGGTTATTCTAGGTTCTAGAACTTATTGAACAGGCCAGCAAACTGTCAAAGCCCTGAAAAATGGCAACAGTGTATCTATGTTCTCTTCTGTAATCAAGTCATTCCCCAAATTCCTAAGGCTTCAAATCTTCAACTGTGCCACCATAAGATGTTTTGTACATATCTATCTTTGGAATTAGTGAGGACTGAATGGCATAAACACTAGTTATTTGCATTGACCATATATCACTTATTCATAATCCAAACAAGAAATACCCTTTCTGTCCAATATGTATAAACTGAAACTGATGTTGGGGAATGTGACTGGTAAACATCAGTGCAATCTTAGGAACACTTTCAAAGCAATAAGCCTCATTGAATAGACCTGAAGTTTGCTCTGTAGGTATATATGTAGTGATTGTGCAGCATGTGAAATACCCTATCAAACTGAACACATTTCTCAATATAATTGAATGGCCGTGAACATAGACTGAGAAATATGCAAAATCTCCTGCTGATGGCTGTTCATACCACACATCACTGATGTGGTTCTTAGGGCATAGTCCGTTTTTCTTGGTTCTTTATTCATGCACTCCCAAAGGAGACCTAAAGCAGCTTATAACATCATTCTTCCCTTCTCTATTTCATCTCCATAACAACCCTGTGGGATATATTAGGCTGAGAGAAAGTGACAGGCCTAAGGTCAGCCAGTGAGCTTTCAAGGGCAGAGGTGACTCAAACGTGAGCTTTCTCAGACCTTAGTTCAACACTATAATAATCACTACACAATGCTGGCTGTTTGTAAATTCCCATGCACATTGAAGGCTGTAAATATATACATCAATCAGATGGCAAGGTGTAACATGGCTGGAAGTGAGCATGGATGACTTCCTCCTCTGACTGCCAGAGTCTGAGAAAGTCATATGAACAGAGACTGGTTTAAATAAATACATTTTTAAACAACATGATAAACCAATTCTTAGGGCCAAGCTACACATGACGAATGACACTTGAATGGCAAGTGTATTTCTCCCTGTTCACTTGCCCTCCACTCAATCCACTTGCCGTTCAAGTGTCATTCGTCATGTGTAGCTTGGCCCTTAGTTACTTGGGGGTACACTTGGAGCCATCTAGTTCGACAGAGAGTTTATAAATATGCTATACTGATCAGTGCACCTTGAGTTATGTGTGCACCAGGTTTCTGGTTTTTAGCCCATGCAAAATATTCTGACAGTTTTGAGTCCTCCCTCCATGAGTAAATGAGTCAGCCCCAAATACTTTTCCTATGCAATGCATGTTTTTAAGATTTATTGTTAACTTCCCAGAGCTTTGGAGATGATAAGGTCTATAAATCTAAATACATGTATTGAAAAATAAGGGAGAAAAAGAGAAAATGCATGACTTTTGGAAGTGTTGCATGTATCATGCTTTTGGGACTTTAAAACAGTATCCAGTCTTCATGAATATGGATATTACTTTCTACCTGATCAATAACTGAGGAGCAGCAAAATTCTCTTTTACTATGACTTTCCAGGGCTGCATACTTTCCGGCTTCTTTGTAGTGCAACCATATGTAGAGTTACTCTAGTCTAGGCCCCTTGAAATCAGTGAATGTATGCTAGAGTAACTCTGCATAGGATTGCACAGTCATGGGCCTATCTGAGAAACCCTGCAAAACCTTCTTGACAACCTTAAAATTGCTTTTATCTCTATGGCTTGCCTGTTTCTTGACAGTTTCCAAGACTGTTAAAAAAAAACCCTACTATACATTCTCAAGTTTTATGATACTTTTTTATGTGAAATCACAGATGTTCATGTACACTGCAGTGCTACATCTTATGGGAATGAAGTAGCATAGTGTTTACCTTTAAAATATTCCAGTGAGGGGAACAATCGAGTCATAAATTATCTGTTTCCCCCAAACAAATAAAAGATCTTTTTAAAGATTGCCTGTTTCTGGAAAATTAACAACTCAAGGGATGTGTGCAAGAACACAGAGATGTTTCACTACATCATATTTGGATAACTGCAGCAGTAAAAGAACCAATTTTATATCACCTGCACAATCATAGACCCTTAGTACTTCTTGTGAAATGGCAACTTCTTACTCATGCAATCTGATACTATCTAGGTTGATTTGGAAGGAAAATTGCATTGTTTGCGGTACAGTTTTCTTCCAAGTAAGTTTGGCTAGGAAAGATGCATATGGTGTAATTCACATTTCTCATTTCAATTATTGGATGTTAAACACATGGAAAATGCGCTACAGCTCCATTTTGTCAGTAGGGAAAGAAGAGTAAGTTGACAGTTTTGTATTCATTGGGAGTCCTTGGAAGAACTATGATAATGAAGTGAGGAGCTCTGATTACAAGAACATAGATTAATAATTTACCATGCTGCTGTATTTCTGTCTCCTGTTGTTGCAACGAATTAACTTTCTGTGCAAAGCAAGTACTATTGTTTTTATTTGCTGAGATTTCATTACAAATGACAGACTGTTGGGTTACTGGCAAAGCCATCTGCGTGATACACTACAGAGTAGACATCTTTACTCCATGATGTTTTCCAGAAGGTGTTACTTTTTCTTTGCTGACCAATTTGTTTCATTAGCTCCTCATCACTGATAATCACTGAGGTTGTTTAAATAAATTGGTATATCATAAAAAAACAGAATCTTGCTGCTGATAAATCTGGCTTGATTACAGCTCAGGAGCTTAATTTGAGAGTCTCCCATGCTTGTTAAAATATAGCAATTTTTAAGTGTCAATAAATGTTCAGGGAGACTTGAGTCAATAAGGGTTGGGAGAAGGGCTGCAGGCCATGTGGTGCCTCTTCCTGGAATTAGTTCTCCTGGAACTACAACTGATATCTAGGCTATAGCGATCAGTTCCCGTAGATGAAATGGCAGCTTCATAGGGTGGACAGTATGGAATTACATCCCTGCTGAGCTCCCTCCTCTCCCCAGACTCCATCTTTTCTAGGCATTGCCCCCAAGTCTCCAGGAATTTTCCAAGGTAGAATTGGCAATCCTACCTTGCCATGAGGCTGGCTGTTGTGTAGCCTGTCCCTTGAGCCCCTTAAGGACCCCCTTTTACAATCATGCAGGGAGCCAACCCCACACAACCTGTACTATGTTCCCTAGCCAATGCCTGACAATTGTCCTTGCATTGGAGAATTGTGTGCTCTGACATAACAAAATGGCAGATTCCAATCCACTGTTAAACAAAAAACTTTGTTGCTGATTCCAGTTAAAATGTGATTCTTCCCCTACCCTGTAGTTCAAGAAAGAATAAGCTATGAACGGTGCAGGATGATTGAATTAATATGTTAAAGAGCTAATTTTTAACTCAGCACACTGAGATTTCATAGAATATGCTTACATAGAGTGAATTTCTAATTTGCTAATCAAGGTTGGCTTTCTTACAAGGACTATTATCGATATAATCTTTAAGATGAATAAAATATTACTTAGCTGTTGTTTACATTATTTCAGATGCCATCTTCCTATGTATAAGGTAGTGGGTTTGTTGACATTAATAACTTATTTATAGCTGCAGAGAAATGACAATATGTGAGCATCCAAAAGGGTCTGTTTTGGGTTGCTGAAGACGTTAGGTCATTTGAATTAATATCTGGCAAATCACTTGTATGAGTAGTAAGTTGCAAACTCAGGTTGTTGGTGAAATTGTGCCAAGCTGAAGCCTGATATTTACATTACAAAAGCCACCGGATAAGGAATTTTTTGCAGTCCTTGAAGCAGAGTTGTAGATAGGCTGGGTTCAGTGAGTGCACTGTCCCGTCTGGTTTACTAATTCACCTTAAGAATTTAAAAAGGAGGATTTTTCATTTGTTTCCTTTCCATTTAAAATGAATGACAGCTTCTGTTTAGAATTGGAACATTTATGATAAAAACCCTTTGGTGGAAGTAGTTCTACTCAAAGAAGAAAGGCATCTGTCTATCCGTTTATATAGTTTGGATCTAACTCTATATATCTGCAGAGAAACAAGATCATGTGTAATATTTACATTCAACATAACCTTATCCATGTAGACTGTCAATATATACTCTCCAAGCACAGGATAAGGGGAAGAAATTTTAATTATATTTGCTCCAAGTTGTCAAAAAGGGATAATGTGTCTTTAACCTCTGATACCTTATGTTTCTTTGATTCATTCTTAATTAACTGACAGGTAGTTGTATACAGATATGTTTCATGGGGAAATAATCCCAACTATTCCAAGGTGAAATTTTACATGTTCCCACAAGAGACTTCCAGCTACAACTGGTTATATGAGTTTAAAATGACAACCTGTTGCATCTTTGAGAAAATGACACACTGAATCTGGAAAGAAAATGTCAGATATTGCCCTTTCTTCTCTGCCTATACATTAATCTTAAACTTTTTTAGAGCAACTTTGCTGAAACAGTTTGGATCAAGTATTGCTTCTCTTTTATATTAATGGCACATTTTTTTGTTTTGTTCTATATTAATTCATATCAATTGATGTTTGATATTTATGTGAACCTCTTGTGTTTTATATTGAGCAAAGGTTGTAGTATTCAGATTGTGATAAAGGCCTCACACATGCTACTTTTCTGATATCATATTTCCAGTGCATGTGTGTGTGTATGTGGTACAAGTCTGAACAAGAGCCTTATGGCACAAAATGAAGATAAACAAAATGTTTTTCCAGCATGACCTTTTGTGGTCTAGAGTGCATGTTTTTAGACGCAATGAGTAGATCCTTACTTATTGTTTGGAGAGTGAAGATCCATTCGTTTCAGTCTCAAAAGCTCATTCACACTGGAATAAAAGTTTGTTAGTCATTAAAGTGTGCAGAACACCTGTTCATTCCTGTTGCAACATGTCTGTAAGAATAGTGGCAGCTGAATGTTGGTCTGGAATCTATTAAAAATCAGTGATAGGCAGTGATCTAGAGATATACACTAGTGGCCAAAATTGTGGAAACCTTTGGAAAAAGTGCATTTTTGAGGTTTGATGGCTCATAACACCAGTGTTTTTTGGAGTAATACCATAAAATTATATATCAATGGAAAGATAATTTAATCAAGAATGTAATGCAACAAAGTTTGTTCAATTATCTGTATTCTATCAAATGTTATAGCCAAATAACCAGGAAAAGGAAGCATAACTTGCTTAGGTTGATATGAAGTAGCTTTCCTTCATTTGAATGTAGCCATTCAATGTAATACAATTAAAGAAATGGCACAAAGAGTTGACTGGTTACCCATAAAGTGATGTAAAATAGTACTATTAAGTGAACAAGGTCTACAGCTATGAAGAAATTAGAAGAAAAATTGGTGGAAACTTAACCAAAGATGGCAATTCTAAATTTTTGAAGAGGTATAAGGCAACTTGGTCACTACAAAACCAGACTGGTAAAGGCAGGAAAAGGTGCACACAAGCAAGGGATGGTAGAAGAATTGAGAGACTGAGCCTAGGTGACAGAAGAAAATCATCAGGGTGTATACAGAATGAAATGGCACAATTCAATGTGAAGTTGAGTGCAAGGACTGTTTGGCACAGACTGGAGGAATTTGGTCTTAATGCAAGAATTCCACAAAAAAACCCATTGTTATCTCTCAAACAAAGGTTGAAAAGATTAAACTGGGCTAAAACCCATGTTAACTGGACAGCAGAACAATGGGACAGTGTTAATAGGAGTGATGAGACCAAAATCTCCCTGTTTGGTAGTGATGACATAAAATACGTGAGAAGAAGAATCGGAGAAGATTTGCATCCTGATTGCATCACACTTACCGTGAAACACCCAGTTAGTGTTATGATATGGGGTTGTATGACATCAAAAGGTGTCGGCAGAATTTGTATGATAAATGGCAATATAAATGCCCAAAATACACTGAAGCCTTCCACACGTGATCTTTTCCAAGACAATGAAGCATTTATATTTCAACAAGATTCAGCTCCATGTCATGTTGCTGTGTGCAAAAAGTGGTTTCAAGATAATCATATTCCACTGTTGGAATGGCCTGGGAATAGCCCAGACCTTAACCCCATCGAAAATCTATGGAGCCAACTAAAGAAACTGGTTAGTGAGCAGCAACCCAGCAATAAACCGCAATTAATAGAAGCAATAACTCAATCGTGGTTTCACATTATAACAGCTGCAGAAGTAAAAAACTTGGTTCACTCCATGGGAAGGCGTTGTAAGGCAGTAATTAAAGCAAAAGGTTACCCAACTAAGTATTAACTGACCCGGTGAGAATTGTTGTAGAACTCATTTTTTCTGTGTTTTAATTTTCTTTTTTATAACTACTGTTCTAAAAAAAATTCCTTCATAAAAGTTATTGCACTACATTCTTGATTAAATTATCTTTCCATTGATATATAATTTTATGGTATTACTCCCCCAAAAAGTGGTGTTATGCTGAGCCATCAAACCTCAAAAATACACGTTTTCCAAAAGGTTCCCACAATTTTGGCCACTAGTGTATTAATGTTCTGTGATGGCTTATTAATAGTTATCACTTGACTAGCAACAAAGTCTGTTGTGGGAAAAAATACAATGGGCTTTAGATAACTGATTTAGCTGCACTCTGCAGCAGGCTGAATTGGCCCAAAATGGGCCCAATTCGGGCCAGATCTGGTGGCTGAGGGCCCAGGAGTGAGGGGTGGTGGTGGAAAGGGTGGTGGAGTGCTCCTGCACTCTGAGCCACCTGATCTGGCCCTTACCCGGGCAGGATCGGGCAACTGCGGGCCCAGGAGTGTGGAGGGGGGGCAGAAAGGGTGGTGGAGCATCCCTGCGCTCTGCAGACACCCGATCCGGCTTCTGGGCTGGATCAGGCAGCTGAGGTCCAGGAGCACAGGAGGGGCTGGAAAGGGCAGTGCTCTGATTTGTGCTCCTGTGCTCTGATTTGGCCCTGATCCAAGCTGGATCGGCTGGCTAAGGGTGCAGGAATGCGGAGTGGGGGAAGGGAGGTGGAGCGCTCCTGCGTGCTGCAGCTGCCTAATCTGCATTCTGTAGCTGCCTGATCTATGGGCTCAGGAGTAGACATGGGCACGATCTGAATTACGATTTCAAAAAGTCCCCGATTTTGGCGTTTGCTCCATCGTGACTCAGCTAATCGGTTCTGTCCACGGCAACCGATCCAGCAGTCGGGAGTTTGCTTGTTCGGGACTTGATTGGATATATCGGTTTCTGTTCGGAATTGCAGACACTCAGGCACCAGTAATTAATTCCTGGGGCAACGGAGTCAGGGGGGGAATGAGCTGTCTTTGCCCTCCTTCTGTCGCCCTCGAAACACGAATGGAAGCCCAGCTTTCCTTGATTAGCAGGCTTCCTTCCAACCACGGAGCAGCAACCCAGAGGAGGGAGGGGGAAGGGGGTGGGCACAAAGGAAAGGCAAAAGGCAGCGTGGGAGGCTGGGAGGCCGCCTGCACCATTCGCCTTTCCCCAGGACAAGGGGCGTGTGGGCAAGCCAGCTGCCCCTTGTCTGGGGGAAAGGCAAAAGGCAGCGTGGGAGGCCACCCACGCCGTTCATCTTTCCCCAGGACAAGTGGGGGGGGGATGTACTAAAACGAATGACAGGATTGCCCATTGAAAATAATGGGAGAGGCTTGAATGCCCATTGGAAATAATGGGAACCTGGAATGCCTGTTGACTTGCATGGGATCCATTGAAACACATTAGAGCAAAGAAAACGTGGAATGGATTTTGAAGGAAACTCTCTGGGCCCAGACAGACTGTTCTGGGACTGGATTGACAGGCCCCTGAGTGCAATGACAGCCCCTGGGTGTGACAGAAGGGGTCTGGGACTGGAATGACAGGCCCCACGCTGGAATGACGGCCCCTGGGTCTGTCAGAAGGGCTCTAAGACTGGAATGATGGTCCCTGGGTGACAGTCAGGGGCCTGTCATTCCAGTCCCAGAGCCCTTCTGGCAGACCCAGGGGCCGTCATTCCAGTCAGGGGCCTATCATTCCAGTCCCAGAGCCCATCTGAGACACCCAAGGGCCCTCATTCCAGGTAGGGGCCTGTCAATCCAGTCCCAGAACAGTCTATCTGGGCCCAGAGAGTTTCCTTCAAAATCCATTCCACGTTTTCTTTGCACCTTTTTTTTTTTTTTTTGCTCTAATGTGTTTCAATGGAGCCCATGCAAGTCTGTGGGCATTCCAGGTTCTCATTATTTCCAATGGGCATTCAAGCCTCTCCCATTATTTTCAATGGGCAATTCTGTCATTCGTTTTAGTACATCCCACAAGGGGCACGTGGGCAAACCAGCCGCCCCTTGTCCTGGGGAAAGGCAAAAGGCAGCGCAGGAGGCTGGGAGGCTGCCTGCACCATTCGCCTTTCCCCAGGACCAGAGGCGCGTGGGCAAGCCGGCCGCCCCTTGTCTTGCGGGGCAGGTGAATGGCGCGGGCAGCCTCCGAGCCACTCGTGCTGCTGCCAGCTCCGCAGCACACCAGGACAGCCGGCTTGCTGCGTGGGCAGGAGCGACTCAGGAACACGTGCGCGCGCAGCACCCTGACTACGGTTGCTCTGGGTGCTGGCCTCCCCAATTTCCGATTTTGGATCCGATTTTGGACTGGAAACGAGACTTGATTGGTTAGAATCAGGTACCTGTGTTCAGCGGTGCCGCAGAATCACGATCAGCTAAATCGGGATTATTTTTTGGATCGTGCCCATGTCTACTCAGGAGTGCAGAGGGGAGGGCAGAAAGGACTAAAATCTGTCTACTGCAGTGCACAGGACCATGCCACACCACCAGGGAGCACACCCAGGAGGCACATTCCCCTGCCTTTCCCCATTGGCCAGGTAAACAGGGGCAGATGTGGCAGGTGGGAGTGGGTACTGGCAACCCTACTTGAGGCAGCAGGGAGGCCCAGTATGGCCCTTAGCTGCTCCACAACACTGAGCCTTCCTGCCACTGACAGATCATCCTTGGCAAGCCATGTTGCCAAGGATTCACCTATCATCACCGTAGAGGGGCGTGTGAGTGCGTCTGTGCAGTGATAAAAGGTGAGTCGTCACCAGTACAGCTCACTTTTTATATAGGAGTAAATGTTATACATAGTCAAGGGTGAACATGAATAAACCATGGTTTATGATACAAATCTCTCATATAAATGAAACTACAAATCATATGAATGATAACCCTCTAATTCTATTTTTTTGAAGGGGAAGCTTTTGTATTTTTAATATTTTAATTAAAACATTTCAAGAAGCTTAACAAATTTTTAAAACAATCATTTATAAACTCCAAATTTGTTTAACATGTATTAAATTCTTTCCTCTTTGCAATAATGTTAACCTGGTCATAATAAAAGTTTAACTTTAACAAATCATTCTTTTATATCTGAAGCTACCTCCATTTTCCAATACCAAGCAAAAACCATTCTAGCTATTGTAACTAAATGCAAAATGATATCATGAAATTGTGTCTCCACATAGGAAAGATCCTTCATTAGGAATATTTCAGATATTAAAAGTATATTAATATTTAAACTTCTATTTATAACTTTATTTCTGCTCAATAAGCTATAGCATGAGGCCATGTCCACCACAGATGAAAAATAAATGCATTATCACATTTACAATACCATCATTTATTAGAACATAGAAGGTATATCTTAGCAGGTTTTCAAGGTGTTAAATACCACTAATGAATCATTTTAAAAGTATTTTCAGAAAATTGAAGACACATTGAAAATTGTAACCCAGAGGTAAGAATATATTTCCAACTCTTTTCGGACAGTTTCCTACTATTTATTCTTTAAAACTACAACATTGATCATAAAGATGATTTTATATAAATATGACAGTAATTTTTTTTTGCTTGCACTAATGCTTTTTCTAGTTCAGTAAGTTGTCTAAGGCATCCCCTTCTCAAAACTGTAACATTAAGAAATCTTTTAAATATATTAAAAAAATAATTAAACCTGTGCTTTTAGAATTCACAACCTCAAAAGACACCATTTTATTATTTTCCATAAGAAAATTATAAGTATCTAACCTAGCATTTTCCCATTTAGAAAGGTAGTTAAATTGGTATTTTTTAATCTATCCAAATCACTTTCAGCTAGGGTTCCCAGGTCTATACTATATTGCCTTCCATTACGGTTGTTGTAACTTGTTAGCAGATGAAGGCGCCCCGGTGTTGTCGTTTTGGCCCACCAGTAGTGGGCAATCTTCTGGTGGCTTGCCCTGTTGCCTGCCTTCTGGAAGTGATGTCATAACATTGGCACCAGGATCATGTGTGCGAAGAGATCCCTGAAGGTGAGTACTGGGTCTCCCCCCTCACCTGGAGGGTATGGGCACCTGGCAACCGTATTTACAGCTGAAGCGAAAGGAGAAATATTAGCAGATAATTTCTGTTTATACTTATCTAATAATGTAAGAGATTGTTTATTACAAAGTTGTCAAATGTATATCCTCTTTTCCTTTTTGCTCATTTTAACCATAGAAGACAACATAATATCATTATTTCAAGTGTTAACATTATTCTCTCCTCAGTAAGAGCTTTTAGATCTATCAGAGTAAAAGAAGGTTTAGAGGTTGAGTTTAACTCAGATGTTTCCTGATTATTTGTTTCTTTAGTCATTGCTCAATTACCCTTGCTCAATTACCATGTGAAAAAATGATCAATTAGGAGGAGCTGGCGCCTCAGAGACCAGCAGAGAGGGTACAGAAGAGCTGACTGGTGCACCCATGTGGGCAGCCCTCTCTCATCCCCCTTGCAAATGGGGAATAACTAGAGTGAGGAACTTTTCTTTCCCTCTTCTTTCTGGGGCTTACTTGGATTGGCAGAGCGACATACGAGATAGCATGCAGCTAGAAGTTCCTTTCCCATCCTCCTCTTTATTAGCTCTGCAGCAGCCTGGAATGAGTGGAAGAGGAGGAGTCAGCACTTAGAGACCAGCAGCAAGGGCAGAGAAGCGCCAACTCTCTGAAGAGCCCACATGGATGGCTCTCTCTCTTATCCCCCTTGCAGATGGTGGGATACTTAGAGGGAGGAACTTTTTCCATTATTAGCAGTGCGGTGGTCTGTGGCACAGCCTTCAGGCATGGACCAGGCATAACCAGGCACTATATGCTGCCTAAAAATGTATGTGCTATGCCTAAAGTATATTTAGGGTGATACAGTTAGTTTGTATACTGTGTCATTGTAAACTTGTGATTGAAAATAGCTAGATGTGTTTTCTCACTCTCTCTCTTTTTCTATCCATAGTATTTGGTATATAATGATTCTGTGGAGACAGGATAGCTATTTAACTAACTGCTGTAGTTGGTGGTACTAATAGGTAGTAACCTTCTAGGATTGTCCTTTAGATTTTTTCTTCACTGTAACATTGTGGTTAACTTTATTAAGAAACCTTTTAGGCTAATCTTAACAATTAACTATATATTTAATTATAAAATTACTAATCTCTTCTTCATTGATACTAAATAAGTTTTTTAGAGTAGGATTAAAAATAGTAAGTATAATGGTAGTTAAATGTATCTAATGGGCCCAAGGCATGATCTGAAGGCAACCTTGCTGAAAATAAGCAAGAATGGGCATGGAGATCATCTAATAAACTAATGGTAAAATATAAAACAAATTAAAAATTCATTAAGCTGTTCAGAAATTTTTTTATGTTGTAATCCCGCCATCTTTCTCATGACACAAATCTATTGATATATAATTAATGAATAAGTTTATTTCAGTTTTTTTAAATTAAACATGAAAAATGCTTCTAAAACTAAAGGTTTATAGTAGTTTTTTTCAGATTATGAATTCCTCAAATAAATTGAGATTACTTTTGGTTACTATTATTATACCAAGATATATAGTAGAAACTGTACATGATGATGACTCCATGGAATATATTTTGGGTATGAAAAAACACAGTCTAGCTTGATGCTCTTTGGCTTCATTTTCCTTTCTTTCAACAGTGGTTTTGGAAAAGAACATTAAACAACCAGCATGGCAGCTTAAATTATCTTTAACTCGTACATCAGATGAAAAGTTAACTCATCACTCCTAACAGCATTTTAATACCCACATCTGCAGGTGTCCATACTTCCTACATTAAATGGAACACTTTGCTTGGCATTGCAAATCAATGACTCTGCGTGAATTTTATTTAGTGATGTAAACAAATTGCCTCACTGTTGTTAGCTTGCTTGTGCCTTCAGGCAGCAATGCCCATACAGACAGAAAAAAATGTCTGCTTGAAGCTAATTTGTCTTTGAGAACTGTGAACTTTTTAGCTGATTGATTTTGGAGCTCTGCTTTCTTCTTAACTAACACAACTCTTTGCAATGTGAAGCATAACCTATATAGCAATAGGTCCCAAATGAGATGGATGAAAGGTTTCTTCATTCTTAAGGAGGAAGACAACCAATAATCTTTAGAGTGGGATGTTTTCTACTCATCACTGGTTTGCCTCCACTCTTCAGCACCAAATTTTCTTCATAAAATGTATATATTTTTAATATATATTTTTTAACATCCTCTCATCAATAAATCATCATCATGTGTTATAAATGTGTCCCTTAGTTTGGAAAACTTTACTCCAAATACCAGAAATACAGTCTCTGTACAGTCATTTAGGGTGGTTACCTTTCTTATTTGGATAAGGACAAAAATACATTAGGCGGTTACAAGTGTATAAAAATATCTACTAGCCTCTTAAAATAAAGCCATTCCTTCCTTGCTTGCCTATGTATTTTAAAGGGATAAAGTGGAAATTTCTATGTGCAGTTTATATATGTGCACTCCCAACTGATATGGTGTGCTTATATTTTGTGTGCTGAGATCTATCTTTGCCTGAATTAAAAGTAGTAAGAAGTATTGGGAAAGTGCTCTTATTTGGCAAAGGAAAGGTACTTTGCATAGTCCCAGAGCTATTCTGTGATTACTTAAAGACTGAATCCTGGCTGCAAAACATCACGGGGGTCAACTAATTAATGTGGTATAAAATGCAACAAAGCCAATGAAAAAGTCTGCTTTTAAGACTGCAAATTGCAATCTACTGAGCCTGTGCGCATACATATCTCCCTCCCCATCACTAGGAGGGAAGAAGAGCAAGAGTGTAAGCAGTCTATTGGCTTGGAGGAGCAGAAAAGATCAGAGGGAATATGGCTGCACACTTTCTCCTTCTAGGCTAGTTGATCTTGCACTGAATGCCAGAGAAGGCATTCTTTTGATGAAAAGTGGTTGTAGCAGCTCTCCTCTAGGCTTCCTGTTCAGTTTCCATGAAGCTGTATAAATGTCAGAAAGCTCCTCTTTGCTTAGCACTGGATGCTTTTCACATTCTCTCTCTGGCAAAGTAAATTTTATATGGTATCCATAGGCTGTATTACATTCACTGAAGGCGAATAGGGTGTATTGCATTCACTGTATGATGCTGCTTATAAAATGTTATCTATCTTACAGATAGTCAATTTCCTTCTGTCTTCCTATTTTAAATTAGATACCAAGGGACAATGTGGCACAAAATGTTCTAAACATCATATCATAACAATATTTTCTTTGCTACTATGCTCATTAGTGTTTCTCAGTGTACTGAGAGGGTAGCATTAATTAATACATCTGGAATGAGCACCAACAGCCAATTCAGATGATTAGTTAATCTATTCCTGCAGCAATAATAACAACAGGCAAACACATCTCCAGCTGATGGCTGTTGCTCAATTGTAATTGAAATGCCATCACCCAAAGAGCTGTCTTGCTAGGGAAAACTAGTCACATGATAAATGCGATTCTTGTGTGCACTGAACAGATTTGTATATTTTGTAATGGCTTGTGGGTATCTCATGGTGTGACACTATGCAGAGAGTGCAATCCTAAGAACACTTTTCTGGGACCAAGCTCCGTTGGATAGACCTGTGTAAGATTCTAAGGACTGCCAAGAGTTACTCAGGTCTTAGCCCATTGAAGTCAGTGGATTTGCCATGGAGTCACTCTGCATAGAATTGTGCTGTGAATCCTGTTTCTAGAAACTGTGTTTTGCTAATGTGATATATCCTGGGAGATCAGCTTTCTGAATCTTTTTTCAGATTCACCGACTATCATATAATGAGGGTTGGAAGTGGATGAAAGCTTGTGGCTGGGCAGGATAAGTGCCACTGCACACATTTATTTTGGAGGTGGTAATGTCTGTGTGAAGTGACTTCCCTGCTTCATCTTCAGATGGGCAGATAACTGTTTGAAAAAGGGAATACATTAAAATTATCACCACAGGGGGAAAAATCCTGATTTCTCCCAACATATTCATTTAAGATATTTCTATCCTACTATTGAGCCACAAAGCAGCTCACTATGAACTGTAAACAACAGTACAGCATCCTGAAATAAAAAACTCCAAAAATTCTAAATAGTACTAAATCAGCAAAAAACAAAACAAAAACAAAACCTCAACTTAAATTTGATATACTGACATGTACCTTTGAAATAGTATGAACTTAATGTCACATCTAAAGTGATAAAGCAAAGTGGACTTAAAAGAGAGGTCTATGGTATGGATGCCTTCTTTTAAAAGGGTCTGTTTATGTAATCACCCAACACTCAAGTCATCTTTGGAGGTCTTACTTTGTGTTTTCTGCATCATCTGAAGTATGTTGGGTGATTCATTTACTTTCAGAGTAAGGATACTGCAACTTGCTGGTGAGAATAGCCAGTAGTACTATGGCCTCAGGCTAATAACCTGCTTTAGTAAGAAGTTCCTTTGTAAATCAAATTTTCTTTTTGATGGAAATTGTTTAATCAGAAGACCCGATCTGTTCTTTCTGTTCACATTCTTGTTGGACATGCTGGATTACATGTGAGGTCTTGTATATGCTCTTTCAGGAAGCACAGCTCTTTGTAGTGGCCATGTTTGTGAAAAACATTTAGGATCATCATGATCAAGAAGCAGATGGTAACTAGTATGTTTCCAAGGGAATAGAGATTGAGATTTACAAGAGTCTGAAATCCTAAACCTCTGAATGTTAGGCAAGGAGGCAAAAGAAACTTGACTTATTTTGAAGATTTATGCTCTGCCTTTTTAATTCATAGTAACCTACAAATAAAATCTACAATTTTTGTGGATTGAAATAATACAAGAAATGCAGCATCAATACAGCATTGTTCATAGCTCATCTCTTTATGGTAGAGAGACACTGGAAGTATGTGATTTTAAACCCTTTCCCCTGGGATTTATGGGGTCATAATAAGACCAGGGAAAATACCCCCCCCCCGAAAGAAAATAGCTTCCAAGCTGCATGGAGTATTACTGTCTGTAGTGGGTGATTCTTCTCACCCAGGTCAGATGGATTATGTTTTGCAATTCTTCTCTTGGTTGTGAAGAGACATTGAAACAATGTCTGCTTTAAACCAGGAATTTTATCAATATCAATATGACTGGAATGACCAAAATTATTTCAGGAGCAGTTGAAGTATTTTTGATATGATGATTATTCTGCGCTTCATTTATTTTCATTACTGGCACTGTGAGTTGTGGGACAATGCAGGATGCAGGGAGAGGGGGGACTCAAGATCAAGGGATAAATATATGAGAGAGACTTTGTCCAACCAAAAGCGGTCCTGTCAAGAGCAGGTTCATTCCATGTTTTTTGTGTTTAGTATTTCCAGTTTCTACCAATCATTGTAACTCTCATTAGCATGAAGATATCTTGAAATGGAATTGAGAACTGGATGGACTTCCTAATACAACTAACTTTACTTCTGATATTAAAGAGTCTAACTAAAGGTTTGAAAACAGCATAAGATGACATCGGCCGAATCCACATTACCTCCGCGCGTCCCGGTGTTGCACTAAATGTCCGCGAAACACCCGGAAGTAGAGCGTCTTTCAAGCGCGATTTCTGAATCGCGCTTGAAAGACGCTATACTTCCGGGTGTTTCGCGGACATTTAGTGCAACACCGGGACACGCGGAGGTAATGTGGATTTGGCCATCATTTTGAATATCACTTTTGTTAGTTTTTTGTGAGAGCGGGAGGTGTTTGATTGCTTTCTTAGTTAACGTTGACCAAACTAAAGCAAGGGACACTGTTGCAACGTAGCCCTATAGAAGCAAACTGAAGCAAGGGAATGCCTTGTGTTTGTGGCTGGGTACTGCTAGGTTCTGTTCTATGGTGTTGTGTATATTATGCAACTGAGGAAAACTCAGCATGTTGATGGTTTAGAAGGAAGACTGTGTTCAATACAATTTTGGTCCATTCAATGCAAAAACAGCTACCCCAGACAGCCTGGAAGCCCACATTGCAAAGAAGGGGTTGAAACTCATGATGAAGGATAAAACAAATTGATTAGATCTGATCCGGGAACACCCCAGCCAGAAAACCCCTGTTAAACCCCTGTTTAACAACATGTTGGTCTATAGTGTGGATTGTCTGTTCAGTGGCTCAGCCACAAACACCATTGGAAGTGGTGCTGAAAAAGCCAAATGGAAGTTTATGTGACTGACATAGGCTAAAGCAGAAGTCAGGTAATATGGCTCTAAAATGAAAATGAAAATCTAGCCCATAAGTCATAGTTGATTTATGGCAACCCCTGATTGGGTTTTCATGGCAAGAGACTAACAGAGATATTTTGTCATTGCCTCCGTCTGCAGTCTTGTTCTTCATTAGAGGTCTCCCATCCAATTACTAACCAAGATCAATCCTGTTTAGCTTCTGAGATCTGACAAGATCAGGCTCTTCTGGAATATCCAGGTCAGAATATGGTTCTATGTAGACATTATAAAGTCCTCGTGTTAGTTGGAGAACAGCACAGGAACTTTGCGTCATATATGCAATGTGAGCTTTGTGCCTCCTAGATGCACACCAGCCCTTTTCTTCATTGTAAATATCATGTGACTAACATAGCTACAATTAAGTTTCACAACAGAGCAAATAGTGGCTCTGTGGAGCAGTTTGTGGAGTGTAAAGCAGCTTTTCCCTGCATGCTGTGATCATGAACAGGAAAGAACCAGTGTGCATCTGGGAGGCACAAAACTTCTATTGCATGTGTGAAGCAAAGTCCTTGTGTCGTTCCCCAACAAACACGAGGAGTTTGGAATGAGTAGCTGGAACCTACTGATGAGTGTTTCCTCCTGGAGATAGGTACTTTGGGGGATCATGCGGGTGAGGTCTTCACTGAGCTGTTGACATATGGTTGGGTTTATGATATACCCTACAACATTGCAGAGTTAGATTACAATAATGTTTTGCCTAATCATTGTTTTCAGGGTTTTTTAAAAAAATAAGTCTTCAGAAATAATAGTTGTAGAGTTTTACTTGAAAAGTGTGATTTAAGCCGAATCCACATTACCTCCGCGCGTCCTGGTGTTGCACTAAATGTCTGCGAAACACCCGGAAGTATAGCGTCTTTCAAGCGCGATTTCTGAATCGCGCTTGAAAGACGCTATACTTCTGGGTGTTTCGCGGACATTTAGTGCAACACCGGGACGCGCGGAGGTAATGTGGATTCGGCCTTACTCTTGAATAAAATTTAAGTTGCTACTCCCGAGGCAACTATTTCTTGTCCACCTCACCCATCCCTGACTGCCATCTATATTCATTACTAGAGGGTACTTTCACAGTGGAAGTTTTTTAAAAAAACATCCAATTCACTTGAAGAATTAGGAAAAAAACCTTTGCAGTTTTATTATATTATTTATATGCTTGATTTGACTCCCCCCACCCCTGGTTTTACCGGCAGCTCCAATTGACATCAATGGGAACACATTATAGTTGGAGGTAATGTTAGATAGTTTTTCACACAGCTGGTGATATGTTGTAAAAGTATATCTGGCAGAATATAATCAAGCTGCAGAAGTTCATCCAAGATCTGGGGAAACAGCAGGTGTCCACACAGAAGGAGAATCAATTCAAGAGCATGCTTTAAAAAATTGAATTGGCAACCCACAGACTAGAGAGGGGGAGAAAGCTCTAATTCTGTACTTTAGATACTATCTTTTTGCACTGGTAATTTTTGCCCTGTTGAAGAAATTCAACAGTGCTTTTTGTCTCTATCCTGAAATTTGTCTCCATCCTGAAGGATCATTTTTTCTGACAAGCTGTGAGTTAAGGGAGAGATATTCCTCTTGTGATTGAGCATGTCATCGCCTCACTAGACAGGGTTGGTAATATGGTGGAGGATTTTGTGTTTTGTTATTGCAAAAAAAAGAACAAAAAACACCTTAGCTGGCACTGCTGTAACTCAGGAGGCAGCTATAAAATTATATCTCACATCATTTAATGCTAAATAATTGCTCTGTTTTACTTATTGTAAGCTAAGAAGAACAAAAGGTTGTTTAAAGGAGAGAAGTAGGGACTTAGCAGCAGCTTTATTAATAACAAACAAGATCTGCCAACTGAATGTGACTGTACTCTGCCCATGTGATACACACACAAACCAGTGTCATATGAATAACAAGCTTCATATTTGAATGCTCAGCTTATACTTCAAACACTATTTTTGCATGGAGCACATGCAGAGCAGTGGCAAATACTCTTATCTCCATCTACACTGCCATAACTGGAGATTTATTCTAGTAACACTGTGCAGCTTCTACCCTGTCAGTTCTCTTGTGGTTCCCCCATAACGAGCATGAGAGGACACTAGCAGGCATGCTTTGTTATTGGTCTAATCTATACATACAGAAGAGATATGTGGGAGAATGTGGAGACAATAAACTGGATAAAACCACTTCAGGCTGCAAGTGGAGGGTGGAGGATTCACATTTTTAAATGCTCTCCTACATTAAATGCTTCCTGCAAACAGAGAAGCAGACAATCTGGCCATCCCAGCCAGTGGCTCGCCACTTAGGCTGGTGGCCGTTATTTGCCTCCTCAGAAGGAGGAAGGCAAACGGCGCACCCGACATCTGGGGTTTCAGCGTGGGGGTGGAGACTGTAGCCTTAACAGGCTTCTCCGCCCCTTCCCGCCTCAGTTGCGCCTCAGTTGGGGGAGGCCCAGGTGGCCTGCAGGGCCCTGGAAAAGGGCCCCAGCCCAGTAAGAGTGAGGGCCCTTGAAGCCATGTTAGATGATTACCCCAGGTGGGCAGATGCCCAGTTTTTGTTACAAGGTTTTCTGTTTGGTTTTTTAATTCCATTTCAGGGTCCCAGAAATGCCTTCATGTCACCCAACTTATGTTCAGTGGTTGGTCTGGAGGATGTGGTTAGGACCAAAATAGCCAAGGAATGTGCAGAGGGTAGGGTTTTAGGCCCTTTCCCCTCCCCTCCTGTTGAAATGTTAATACATCGGCCCATTTTATAACCCAAATACTGTGTCTGCCTTTCATTCCGACTGAGGTGGCAAAGGGCTGGGCTAGAACCTGAGCTAGCTTACTATTTTCAGAAGAAAATTTAGATGTAGTATATTCTATTGCCATTTGAAGTGAAACAGTGCACTACATTTCCTCAGCATTCTGATACCCTCTTCCCATCTTATTTTACTGCACCTGTAGAGCCAATCATAGGTATACAGAGCACCTATACCAAATGGCACCCACAAATTCTCAAGGAAACAGGTGAGCATGCCTGTTGTGCTGCCCTAAACTGCTCCTTAAATGACACAGGCAGAAAATAGGCCTTGACAGTCTTTGTACTGTTGTTCCATACATTTCAATCTAATCCTTCTTGCTGCTAATGCATACAAAGCAACTCTATTCGAAACATAAAGGTCCTCATTAGCTAACAAAAATATTACTTTTTCCATATCTGAAACCCCTTCCCACAAGGGCAAAATATTAGAAATCTCAAGATTATATCTCAGGATATAATGAATCAAATTGTTTACTTCTCCCATACCACACAAACTAAGCTGTAGAGGGTCAGGAACACTTAAAAAGCGGCCCGTACATACTGTGGAGGGCATAGCTTGAAATCTTAAGCTGGTAAAGGCCTTCTTTGATTTCATTGTTGTTAAGGCCTAAGGTATGGTGACCTAGTATGATCTTTTAAAAAAAAATTGAAAAAAGGGGCCACTTTAGATTGAACAATTGCATGTCTATCTATATTTCTGTCCATTTTAAAGACCCAATCCCTCAGCTCATGACCTGATCTATTAGTTATGATCAGATCATTCGGGATTATGCACTTGGACTGTATAAAACCCAAATATTCCTTATAGGTTTTAACATGATTCAAAAGAGAACAGAAACTTCGGCTTCCCAACAAATCCTGAGAGTACTTTAGATTTTTCTTCCAATAAGATAAAACTCTAAAATTTGCCCTAGATTTCAGAGATGGAATACCAAGTTCAGCCCTCATTAATGCAACAGGAGAACCTTTTGGCAATACAAGGATCCATCTCATAAAGTAATTTTGAATTGTTTCCAATAAATCCAGGATCTTCTTTTCCCAGCCCCATATTTCAATCCCATAAAACAAACTGGGGATCACCTTACTCCCAAACAGCTTGATAAGAGGATCAACCATACCACTTCCCCTGGAAAAGAAAAAATTCACTATCACCCCCGTGTTCTTCATAGAAGAAGAATTTAATTGTATTAAATGAGGCCACCATGAAAGAGTTTCTGAAAACGTTATCCCTAAGTATTTATATGTACTACACTGTTCAATCTGTACACCTAAAATTCTCCAAACTGACTTCCTAGGACGTTTCCTGAAAACCATTACCTTGGACTTAGCATAATTTATACAGAGGCCTTCTTCTTTACAATACTGACCCATCCTATCCAATTGCCTTCTTAGGCCAATTTTGATCAGTCACAATAAAGCCATGTCATCTGTATATAACACTATTGGTACCTTAGTTTGACCCATTGCTGGGGGTATAAATTCCATGCCCTCACAACTATAGACTATGTCATAAATATATAAATTAAATAGGGTAGGAGCCAAGATACAACTTTGCTTTGCCCCTTCTGTACTGGTATATCATCTGTTAAGACACCTTCCTTTCCAACTTTAACCTTAACAATAGTGTTATTTACTATGCAGTTGACTTATCAAATAGACTAACTTGGGATCAATGTTAAGTTTGATCAGTTTCCTCCATAATCTATCCCTGTCAAGAGAATCAAAAGCCGAAGATAGGTCTATAAAGGCCACATAAAACACTTTCATTGGGCTCCTAATTGCATCCACAGCCAATGAATATAGTGTTTGACAATGTTCAGTTGTAGAGTGTCATTTTTAAAACTCTATCTGCAGGGGATAAATTAAGTTGTTCTCAATATGATGATTTTAAGTATGTGTGTGTGTGTCTTTCAATGCTTGGTGTGGTAAGAGATGAGGAGTAGGGGATGAAAGAGAGGGATGAGTGAGAGATGATTTGGTTGATGACTGAGAGTCTGGGCAACGCAGGCAAGCTGTGTGCAAGCCTGAGGGGATTCTCATTCTAGTTCAGTTAGGCAACCTGTGTGGAAGCCTGAAGTGTGTGTGTCTATGAGAGAACATTCATCCTGCTTTCTGGTTTTGACAGGCAAACTGTGTGTGCCTGAGAGAAAGTCCAGGTGTATTTGAGTGAGAGATTAATTTATCTGAAGCAGGCAAACTGTGTGTGAGCCTGGTAGAGAACGTTTGTGTATATCTGTGTGACTGAGCCTATGGGAAGAAACTTTGAAACCATCAAGATTAATTAACAGTATGAAAACAATACAATTCTTGTAAAAATAAAAGTTTATTTTGTTTTTTTCATTCTAGAGTTATATGTCATTCCTATATATATCCAATTCCTATCCTCAGTGCCACATAGTTCCATGAAGGAGCCTGACACGTGAGCACATTATTAAAAGGGAAATTTAAATTATTTATTTTGGAATGTAATTCCTGGTGGCAGCAGTCTACCCAGAGGGTTAAAGGCAAAATCTAACTACATGACAGAAAGGGGGTTGTAACAATCTTTCTCTCAATTGACTTTCTACAAACACAGATTGACAATCTGTTTGCAATGAGCTATGTTAGCTTTCTGTACAAGTGTCAAAGTGATTTGCATAATACACAGTTCCCAGGGGTGGCGCAAGGGTTTACTACGCTTGCGGCCGGCCGGCCGGGCGCCCCCACGCGCGCATGAGCACACGCGCGCACCGGCCTGCGTGATGACGTCACGTGTGATGTCATCATGGGAGCGTGCGCGCCGCCGCTGGCCCGATTGCTGCGGCGGGCGGCCTCCGAGCTCTCCTGCTTGGTTGCCTGTGCCGCCGCAGATGCCTGCCCGCGGTGGCTGCACCTGCCTGGGGGCTTGTGCTGGCGGGACCCCGCGCCTGCAGCCACCGCCTACCTGGCCTCAATAGGCCCGCCGGCCCTGCACGTTCCTTCTTCTCAGATGAAAAGGCTAAAAGGAATGCAAAACAAACCTGGCTTGGGATTATTTGATTTGGCCTTCTATGTAAGGTGGCCATGCCAGTGAAAGGACCAAATAAAGTCTGATAGATGTGTTTTTGTACCCTGGGACATAATATATGAAGGCCAATAATGGTTAGACTCCCTTGTGTTAGACACTCAAAGTTAGTTCCTGCATTATTTATTGATTTATTTAATTTATTTCAAATTTGTATTCCGCCCTCCCCGCAAGCAGGCTCAGGGCGTATACCAACATATTAAAAATACAATTTAAACAGAATTAAAAATTCATATTCATTAAAAACAACACATTTAAAACAAGATGGTGGACAGCCTTCACATGGAGGGTTTTATACACCCCTTTTTACCAGGCCGGCGGAGGCCCAGCCTCAGCCATATGCCAGGCAGAACAACTCTGTCTTGCAGGCCTGGCGAAAAGATAGTAGGTCCTGCCGGGCCCTGATTTCAGCAGACAGAGCAATCTACCAGGTGGGAGCCAGGACTGAAAAGGCCCTGGCTCTAGTTGAGGCTAGGCGGGCCTCCTTGGGGCCAGGGACCACCAACAGCTGTTTGTCCCCTGATCAGAGTGTCCTCTGGGGAATACATGAGGAGAGACATTCCCGTAGATACACTGGTCCCAGTCCGCACAGGGCCTTATAGGTCAATACCAGAACCTTGAATCTGATCCGGTACTCCACTGGCAACCAATGCAGCTCACGTAAGAATGGTGTTATATGCACCTTATTTGGCACTCTCGTAATAACATGTGCCACTGCATTTTGTACCAGCTGTAATCTCTGGGTCAGGCTCAAAAGCAGCCCCACGTACAGCGAGTTACAGTAATCTAGCCTAGAGATGACCGTTGCTTGGATCACTGTAGTTAAGTCATGGGTTGACAGGTAAGGGACAAGTTGCCTGGTCTGCCGCAGATGGAAAAAAGAGGACCTGACAACCACTGTGACCTCTTCAAGCTTCATTGATAACTACTACTTTGCTTTTAAATGGTTCACTTTGAAGAAATCAGTAGTCATCTATCCAACGTGATGGGTTGGATCCTGCCGCAATACATCTGTTGTTCATTCTTTAAAATGAAACAACTGTCTCTTATTAATAATAACTTCCCAAGGACATACTTCTTAGTATTCAGGGACTGGTTGGCTTTATTTGTTGAAGAAAAGTACCTGTGGCAAATAGAGGCATGCAATTTTAATTTTACTGGTTTAGATTTGATTAAACCAGCAAAATTAAAATTAGTGGTTTTGGAATGAAACCACTACTGTTATTGTTTTGTTTTCGGTGGCCCCGAGCCATTTCAGATTTTATCTTGTTTTGTTACTGTTATACGTAATGAATTTGGGCAGTGGCAACACATGCGCTTTGCTGCTTCCCTGACTGTTCTTGTCAGGAGCGGGGAGGGGGGATGATGCTCTGGAGCAGCTGGCTTTACTGGTCCCAAAATGGTCCCAAAATGGCACTGAATGCACTCCTCTTCCTTCCATTGATCTACTAAATTTTCTGCAGAAGCGGAACACACACACAAACATAAGAGCCTCGCGAGGAGAGTGAGTGTCAACAGGCAGGTGCGCATGCTGGCAGGAAAATGGATGATGTTTCCATGACTGTCCTTCTTGAGGTGGTGGTAGGGGGGAGAGAAAGAAATAGCACTCTGCAGCTGGCTTTGCTTAGAATGGCCGCACACACTCCTCCTCTTTCCATTGACCCTCTAAGTTTTGTGCACAACACAATTACCTTTGCATCCTGCCATGCTATTTTCTGCTACTGCCTGGAAGGGACTCCTGCTTGCTTTACTGGGGGCCCATCATCCCTCTCCACCCCTTGCAAAAAAAAAAAAAAGATGTTTGCCATCCCCTCTCCCCTCCAAGGTGTCAGGCTGGAAGGAGTAGAGTGGCAGTTCTCCCCCAGGTTTCCATTGGCTGAAAGAAAATGCTGTTGCCTTGGAACTTGTCCCCCCCCCAAAAAAAAGGTTCGCCTTTCCCCTCCTCTCTAATGGATGACTTTCTTTTCAATTGTCTCATTCTCCTTCCTTTCACAATGATAGTGGCCTGCCTGCTGCCAAGACCACTGGTAAGAACTGAGCTGAAACACGCCACATGAAAACACGTGAAGAGACGGAGGGGCAGTTTCATTACTACTCTGTTACCTGAATTTGGTTCACTTTTCCAGAATCCAGTATAACATGCCAACCAGCAAAATTTGTTTGTAATTTCGGCTTCTTTTTCCTGTTATGCTCATCCCTAGTGGCAAAGTTCATTGAATTCCCAGCCCTCCCACCAAAAGAGAGAGAATACTTTGTACTTAAACCAAACTTCTAATTGAAATGTTAGAAAAGAGTAGATGTTTATTCCAGAAGTGCACTTACAAGACAAGTTTAGCAGAGCTGTCTTTTCCTCTGAAAATACATCCCCTTGGAAACTGTAACTATACATGAACTCAAAGCAAGTTCTGGACAAAGAGTTTACACAAATCAGATCGCATGAGGAAAAGGGATATCTGTTTGTATGATAAATAATATTACATTAGCTTTTGATGTAACTGGTGGAGACAGAAAGGGAATTTATGCATGGTTCACACATTCAGGGGAATGAGCGGCAGAACCACAAGATGATAGAATGAACTGCTCCACTTTAGACTGTTAGTATTCATGGAAAAGCACATTTTGAAATGCTGTTTAGAGTTTTTAGTTTTCCATTTCTGTGGAGGTTTTTAAAAACTCACAGAATATTCAGAGCTGGATTTCCTTACCTACAGGATGAAGTGGTGTAGTCAGTAACTTTAGCCTCTCCCCTCTATGCTCATTTCCTGACCTGAAACAGCCCTAAGGGGGCTGATATATGCTCCAGTGGGACAGCCTAAGTGAACCCCATCTAGGGCTGCCATTCCCCTGGTGGGAGTGGGATCCCTCATTCCCACCCTCCACCCCCGCCTCACTCACCTAGCTGGTGGAGGGGGAAAGGTGGAGGAACAGGCCTCTCAGGTGCACTCCTGGGGCAGTGCCCTAAGTGACTGTTGCTAGGTAGCCATAGATTAGCCAATATTCCAGGCTTGCTTTCTGTCAGTAAAAGACAGGGCCCTTTCCAGGGCTGTTTTGGCTTTTGTGGAAGGACTCATGGGTGCCAGACCCAGAAGTAACTAATAGGTGACTTGATATCACATGACTCATCCAGATCTGGCTCCTTGCTACAGTTCAACAGCAGCTCCCACCCTCACAAAAGCCAGTCTGTTGTGCTAGTTACAATGTAGTGATTAGAGTTTCAGAGCAGAGCAGGATCTAGGAGACCCAGGTTCGAATCACCATTCTGCTGCAGAAGCTTATTGAGTGACTTTGATCCAGTGACACACACTCAGTCTAACTCACCTTTCAGAGTTGTTGTGAGGAAAATATGGAGGCAAGAAGAATGATGTAAGCTGCTTTGGGTCTCCATTAGGGAGAAAGGCAGGGTATAAATAAAATAAATTAATAAATATAAATGAAGATGGGAGGCAGATAAAAGGCAGGTTTAGTGGTCTTGAGGGAGAGAAGGATGTAGGGAAACATAACCATATAGAGGCTGCTAGGAGGACGGAAAGAAGAAATAGTATGGGGAGGGAAGTACAGGGAAAAGTGAAGTATCACAGAATCATAGAGTTGGAAGAGGCCATACAGACCTTCTAGTCCAACCCCCTGCCCAATGCAGGATGAGCCTAAAGCATCCCTGACAAATATTCATCCAGCCTCTTCTTGAAAACTGCCAGTGAAGGGGACCTCACCACCTCCCTAGGCAGCTGATTCCACCTTTGAACTACTCTGACCATGAAAAAGTTTTTCCTAATATCCAGCCGGTACCTTTCTGCATGTAATTTAAGCCCATTGCTTCAAGTCCTATCCTCTGCTGCCAACTGGAACAGCTCCTTGCCCTCCAAATGACAGCCTTTCAAATATTTAAAGAGAGCAATCATGTCCTCCCTCAATCTCCTCTTTTCCAAACTAAAAATTCCCATGGCCCTCAGCCTTTCCTCGTAGGGCTCAGTCTCCAGACCCCTGATCATTCTTGTCACTCTCTTCTGCACCGTCTCAATTTTGTCCATATCCTTTTTGTAGTGAGGCCTCCAGAACTATGCACAGTACTCCAGGTGCGGCCTGACCAAGGCAGTATAGAGAGAGACTATGACCTGCTGCGATTTCAATGCAATGGCCCTTTTGATACAACCCAAGACTGAATTTGCCTTTTTTCCCACCGCATCACACTGACTGCTCATATTTAGTTTACAGTCCACTTTTACCCCAAGATCTCTCTTGCATACACTACTACCCAGAAGTGTAGCCCCCATCCTGTACTTGTGCTTCCGATTTTTGTGGCCCAGATGTAATGCTGTGCACTTATCTATGTTGAATTGCATCTATTCATAACTGCCTACTTCTCCAGAGTATTCAGGTCTTGTTGAATTTTAACTCTATCTTCTTGGGTGTTTGCCACTCCTCCCAATTTGGTATCATCAGCAAATTTAATGAGTAGCCCATTTACCCCTTCATCCAGATAATTGATAAAAATGTTGAAACGTACCGGGCCCAAAACTGAGCCCTGTAGCACTCCACTGGACATCTCCCTCCAATCTGATGAAATTCTATTGACCACCACTCTCTGAATGTGGTCCTCTAACCAGTTCCCTATCTACCGAATTGTCCTATAGTCCAGTCCACAGTTTTCCAGTTTACCTATTAGAATGTCATGGGGAACTTTATCAAAATCTTTACTGAAATCCAGGTAAATCACATCGGCAGAGTTCCCATGATCCAGTAAGCTCATCACTCAATCCAAGAAGGAAACCAGGTTGGTCTGACAAGATCTGTTGGGGACAAAACCATGTTGACTTCCCTGGATCACTAAGTGGTCCTTCAGATGCTTACTGGTTGATCCCTTTAAAATCTGCTCTAATGTCTTTCCAGCAACAGAATCAGACTGACCGGCCTGTAGTTTCCTGGGTCATCCTTCTTCCCTTTCTTAAAGATTGAGATAAACATTCGCTGTTCTCTAATCTTGTGGCACACCCTGTTAAAAGGCATAGGCCCTTTAATATTAAACTGGCCTCTGATCTACTTTTTCATAATCTGGCTCTGAGTTAGCCTGGAGATTCAGGAAGCACAGGGCAGTTGAACTGCCATTTGCTTCCCCTTGAAACCTCTTTCCAATGTTTGGTAAACTGACAACTTCTGATAATTTTATTGCATGTTGTTCTAGTCTTTTGGTGCTATCATAAAAATCAGAGACCTGTGAAACAAGGCCTGTGAGATATATGTGACATGAGAGCTCCTAGCCATGGCTGGCCAGGAAGGAGGCTGGGTTTTGGGGGAGGGAATCCCCACCCTCCCCCCCCTTCCCGGAAAGAGAGGGTACTAAAAGAGCCTACAGCCGTTTAGCTGGGCTGCACTAATGAGTTCCTAGGACAGTTGGGACAGAGGATTATGGCTTGTGTCCCTTGAAATTGAGCACCATCTCAAGAAGAAGATGAATAAGGTACTCTGTGGTAACTCTTGAACCAACTCTTCCATCAGTTCTGTAAGAGTAGCATGCAAACAATGGGAAAATATTTATCCTTTTGTTTCTTGATTCTAAGTTTATAATAGTGGCTCAGCTTTGCAATGCACTACATTTCCTTTACCTTTATGGTGATTTTGTTTGTTGTGACATGCAGAGAAAGATCAATCATACATTGGGATAGATGCTGTTGCATTAAAATGAACACAAAATTTCTTTCATGTAATTTTCTGGAGCAAAGGTACTGGCTCCCAAGTTCTCAAGTACTTTTCTAAAATAGCTGAAACACTGAAATACAGTAAAAAAATGCTATTATATGTGGAGAAATTTTGGTTAGTGAATGGCCTATTTTTATTTTGAATTATAAGATGGAAGAGGTAGCATGCTAAATAAATATTCAAAAGAGAATTTGATTTCTTGGTACCAGAAAGAAGTCTACTGGAGAAGCTGAGTGAAGCCTCCCAATATTCTGCTGCACCTGCATTTTAATTGCTTATGTTAAAATACTAACACTACTGACTTTGTACCCACTCTTTTGTTCTGCGATCAGAATTCTAAACCCCCAGAACCTTATTTTCAGCTACGTACAAACTTCCTCACCAGTTCTGATGTAGGTCATTTAACTTGTTTTGCTACTTTAACCTTAGTTTTTATTTGATCTTTGCTAGCTTTAAAGATTATGATGGCTGTACTTGGAATGAGTCACAATGCCACTATATCAATGTTTTGAACATCTGTATGGCTGGAAGAGGTAATAACATCTCCCCCCCCCCCAATTAAATTTTAAATGATAGCACTGTCTGCTCCAGCACTCAGGTCAGGATACAGACACATCTCATTAAACTGTGTTCAGATGTAGGAGTTTCAGGCACTAATTTCATTGTATGTAAAACTGATAAACGTGGAGGTCGGATGATGCTTGCATTGTCAGCAAATGGTTGCCAGGTGACTGTGTTATAGTAAGCCTACATAGTAGTATATGCTTTTATTTTATTTTATTGTAAAATGGAAATCTGAGCTATGCATCTTGAAAAAAATTGGTTCTTTCTTTATGTACACATCTTTAGTTGTTCTACATGATCAGAAAAGGTACATTGTACAACCCTCCTGGGAATGTGTGTATGTGTGTGTGTGTGTGTGTGTTATGTACTGTCAAGTTGCCTCTGACCTATGGTGACCCTATGAATGAAAGACTTCCAAAACATCCTGTCGTTAACAGACTTGCACAGATCTTAAAAACTGGAAGATGTGGCTTCTTTTATTGAGTCAAGCTATCTCATTTTGGGTCTTCTATTTTTCCTAGCATTATTGACTTTTCCAGAGAATCTTGTCTTCTTATGATGTGACCAAAGTACAATAGCCTCAGTTTTGTCATCTTAGCATCTAGGGAGAATTCAGGCTTGATTTGGTCTAGTACCCACTTATTTGTCTTTTTGGCTGTCCGTGGTATCCGCAAAACTCTCCTCCAGCACCACATTTCAAATGAATCAATTTTCTTTCTGTCAGCTTTCTTCATTGTCTTTTACTTTGAAAACCTTATAATGAGACAATCCTGGGAATGGACCTCTTCAGAATGCAGATGTGGGGATTGCATTTTTAAGGGAGCAATTCTAAGCAGATGTGTTCAGTATTCAGTTTTATTCATTAGGGCTTATTCCCAGGAAAGTGTTGTTAGGATTTCAGCCTTAGTTTCCCCTTGGTTTCCCTCTTCAAAAGTTCCATTTCTATGATGTTTTCCTGTACTTAGAGAGGGGTTCTCATGCAGCCTTTTCTCTGGAGTGCAAATTCAGGCAGTGTTTCACTAAGGATTCACATATTCTATATCCTGCAAGAGTTCAGAAGCAGAAGAGACCTGCAGGGCTGTGCCCATTTCTCAGGTCAGTAGGGATGGTCCTGTGCCAGAGTGGAGCTAGGCACAGTCTGGCAGACAATGGCTGGGCTAACACAATTCCAGACTAAATTCCTGCCACCTTGGTGGCCCTTGTAAGGGCAGAAAGACTGAATATACATTTTGTTAAATGTCTAAGTAATTAAACAAAATTTACCAATGTTAGGAACTGCTTGCAAGCAAACAAAGTAAAGCAAGTCAAATTTATACTATGCACATAAGTCTGCACTAGATTCCATTTATTAATAATAGACATGATTAGACGTGGGCACGAATCAAAATATGAATCAAATTTCATGACGAAACGGGCCAATTTGTGTATCACGAAAATGCATTTTATGGGGCTGCATTTTTGACGAAATCCATGACTTTTGGGGCCGATTCATTCGATTCATGAACGCTTTGTGATACCAGACAGGCTGGCGCTGATCTACTGATTCCCTAGGCAACATAGGCCTAGAATGTCTGCAGACCTTTTATTGCCATGGAAACCCCAGTCTCACCCCCACATAACCTTGATAGGCAGCTCTCCCTGCCAACCTGAGATCTCCCATTCTGTTCTATGAGAGCAACAAAGGGAGGAAATGGGCCTTCTGTAGCCATGGGAACACCAATCTCATCCCTCCAAACCCTATTAGGCAGGTCTGTCTGCCAACTAGAGAGCTCCGGTTCTGCTCTATGTGAGCGTTTCTTATATAAGGCACAGCTCTGTGCCTCCTACTTTCAGTTGCAGTGGACAAAGAGAGAGGGAGGCGCTGTTGCTGGGATTTGGAGTGAGCGAGAGTCGATTTGGGAGCTTTTTCAGGGCTGCTTTGAGCTTTTAAAACTCCACCCCAGCTTTTTCACCCAGTGGGAGGGGGGAAGAGAGAGTTCCCTCTTCCTGCCTCCCATTGGATGAAAAAGCCAGCCTGGAAGTTTTAGAAGCTCAAATCAGCTCTTTTCAGGGCTGCTTTGAGCTTTCAAAACTCCACGGAGGCTTTTTCATCCAATGGGAGGACGGAAGAAGGAACTCCCTCTTCCCTCCTCCCATTGGATGAAAAAGCCTGCGGGAAGTGCTGCTTTGTGTGCTCCAAATATTTACAGAGCATTCCAAAGCAGCTTAAATACCTGAAGCCGAAGCTGTTTGCTGCTTCGGGTTTAGGGTTGTTCCAGATTTGTTTCCCTGCTTTGGGTAAACGAAGCAGGAAACCCAATTTTTTTCAAGTGCACACCCCTACAGCTGAGCATTGATTTCAAACAAATGATTACACAAGTTCATTCTCATACTATTTTTTTCACAGTGTCTCTCAACCACCACTGCCAGCTCCCATCCCAAACTGCCATTGGTCATTCTTTATGTACTTATAACAACAACAACAACAACATTCAATTTATATACCATCCTTCAGGACAACTTAATTCCCACTCAGAGCAGTCTACAAAGTATGTCATTATTATCCCCACAACAAAACACCCTGTGAGGTGGGTGGGGCTGAGAGAGCTCCAGAGAGTCGAGACTAGCCCAAGATCACCCAGCTGGCTTCAAGCGGAGGAGTGGGGAATCAAACCCGGCTCTCCAGATTAGAGTCCTGTGCTCTTAACCACTACACCAAACTGGCTCCATACTTAAAATATGTGCCTTTTCTTTTAACAAACTCTGTGTCAGGCAGCTATAAGGGGCAGGGGAAAATGTCTCACATCTCTAAGTCATTCACTCTGAAATGTAAAGGCAGGCAAACTATCCAGATTGTTTCAGAATGCAAGTAGGAGAATGACCTTTAGAAAGATGCTATTAGAGTGGGATTGCAGCACCAGAACAACAGCTTCCATGTTTATTGATTGTATTTTTTTTCTCCCAAACAGATATCAATCAGAGCTCTTATGCTGAGCAATCCAGGGCCAGCTTTGTAGTGCTAGTAATTTAGAACTAAGGCTCAAATGGCATGTAACACAGTGTTCTGGGATTTTTTACTCTATTTTGATTTCATCCAAATCATTTTGGAGCAGGGGAAGAAGGGTTCATAAACAGATGTTGCTTAGCCTTTACCCTATCACCTTTTTCCAGATCAAAATTAAATCTCCCTAACCTGCTGTTCCACTTAAGGGAGGGTGGAGAGTCATTGTATCTTTTTCCACTGGAGAAAGACAATTTCAGAAGACTAATTTTCAGCAGAAACCTGACAGGATAAGGAAAGATTAAGGGAGCAGCCCTAAGCAGTCCTACTCAGATCTAAGTCCCATTTTATTCAATGGGATTTAAACCCAGGAAAAGGTTCTGAGGTTTGCAGCCTAAGTGGCCTTTCCTTGCCCGTGACACTTTCTGTTCACATACAGCCTGTCATACAGAGCTAAGACACATAAGAGCCACAGAACTCCACATACCATGCAAGTTGAATCTCAGACCTCTATCTTCAGTTCTTGCCTTTTCTTTCAGCTGTATGATGAAATGTTGGTATATCCCTCCCTTCGCTGTGTAGTAATCATTTTTTGGGATGGAGGATTTAAGAAACAGAATAATTATCTTTGTGTAAGTCCCCATTATTGCTAATAGGAGTAAGTTGCTTCTTTGTGGTCTTTTTGCATTTACACTGATGGGCTTTGTGTTTGTTCAGTGGAACAATTCAGAAACATCTTCTTATCCAAATCAGTAAATGTATCAGACTTGTGATGTGCAAAGCTTCCTCTGTAAGTTTAGGATTAGTCAGGGCAATTTTTGGAGGGGTGAACACTAGTCTGTTGCATACCTGAATCCCAATCTGGCACAGCACTCTAATTAGGAAGGAAAAATAAAGGTGAATGAGGGATAAAGAGAGAGTTCTCAGTAAGAAATAATCTTTATTCCCCTAGCAAGATAAAAGCTAGAAAGATGAAATGCAAGGAAAAGCAAAAATATGTAAAATATTGTAATAAAGTTATGCCACCCTAGCCAATACCACTCTAGCCTAAAGGGGAGGAGTTGTATCTTCCCACTCAATTCCTTCCAAAAACATGTAAAATATTGCAATAAAGTTATGTCACCTAGCCAATACTATTCTTGTTTTTTTCCTGTTTGGAGTAACTCAGTGGTGAAATGAAGTAGGGTGGCATCATTACATCATAAGTGACACAGTGACATCACTCCCAGTGCACCTGGAAGTGACATCAGGGCTCATGGATGCTAGAGACACTCTGGTATTTGGGTAAATTAATATCAGAGAGTGCCTGGCATCCCCTAACAACATGTTGACATCTCTTCTGGGTGCAGGGGAGTGATGTCAGCACTCTGGGGGTGCTGCCTATCTTCCCTCAAGTTGCCCACCATTCTTTCCCTTGCTGGCCTGCATAACAGCAGCAGGAAGTGCTGGCTGGAAGTACCAGGGAAAGTCTAAAATGGAGTGTGGAAAGAAAAACATTTGTTTATCCTGAAGAGAAGAGTCCTTTGGGCTGTTATCTAGGGTTAGAAGAGAAGGGAAGCTTGTCCAGGTTGAAGGAAGAATTCAAACCAAAATCATCTTCAGTGATTCAGGAAAAAGTTGAAGGTCCAAGAAACAAAACAGCTGCAAAGCTGGGGAAGGAAGTTGAGGTACAGAACCAGTGACTGAGCTGGGAGGGTTCTGGAATCCTGTGATTTCAGTAAGAGGAAGTACAGGAGGATATCCAACTACAAAGCTGGAGGGGCTTGAGATGCTCCTTTTATAGGATTTCAATGAGGTAGAATTCAGTGGGGAATTCTATTATTAGTCCAATTCTCTTCAGAGTTTAAGATCCCTGGCGAGGTTAGATCAACGGTTCATGTTTGAATTTGTGGTACTGATCTCAGGGGGATGTGTGGAAGTCCAAATATGTGCACACTAGGTGAGGCAAAAGGGGACAGCAGGGTAGTCATCTGAGTAGCACTGGGCCAAACAGTGGCTTAATGGCATTCCCTGGTGCTTATATTACTGGGGTAGGCTGTATAATTAGGAGGATGCTACAACCCTAGGTTATTAATGAGTGAACTTGAGTCTCAGGTGTAAGGGAGCTTCTGAGGGCTATTCATCATGGTACTCTAGAACATCCCAGTAGGTGGGATACTCCTGTGTGGCAGCATCCGGGGAAAATTCCTACTAGTTTAGGGATACCTATCTTTAACACCAAACTAAATTATTTTATCCAGGCTTTTGGCAGTTAAGTCAAAGGATCTTTTCAGGCATGCAAAGATAATAATAATAATATTTGATTTATATACCATGCTTGAGGACAAGTTAATGTCCACTCAGAGTGGTTTACAAAGTGTATTATTATCCTCATGACAATCCTCCTATGAGGTGGGTGGGGAGGAGGGAGCTCTGAGAGCCAAGCTACAAGAGACAAATTACACGAGGAGGAGCATGTGAAGGGAGTTGCAATGTTAGCTGGGAAGCTGAGTTTTAAAAGAGATCGGAAGGCTTTGTCAATTTCCCTCTCTACAGAGCCAGGGAGATGGCTGCTTAGAGAGTTTGTTAATTTCCTCTATGCCTCCCAAAGGCTCTGTCAGTTTCACCTCCCTTTCTAAGAAGTTAAATATACCAAGAAAGTAATAATCCTTTTTCTCTCTCTCCCATTAGAATGATTGCCTACTGCTCTTCAAATTTTGGAAATACTGAAAATCTCTGTTAGCTATAAGATTGCATTGGAGAGTTCAGCGAATCTCATGTGTAGGCTTTTGGCAAGAACCTTGACTTGCAATTGATGGCTTGGAAGGTGGTATATCAGGTATCATAGTGATAAAGAATCTGTTATATAGCCATAATCTGAATTATCCTCCAGTGCCCATGATAGAAATTGATGATATATTGCTTCCTTGCTTTCTTGTTCATACCTCTATGAAAATTTTAATCCTCAGCAGAGGGCTGTTTCAGAGGCAACCTATATGGACTGTAACAAAGTATTGCTTGTCTTTTTATGCAAGCAATTGAACGGCTTGGCTTTAAAGTATAATTTTGATTTAAAATATGTGTCTGCTGCTATTCTAGGATTCAGTCAAGTCTTGCAGGCTGGAAATTTATATGATCAATAAATAAAATGGAACACTTGTTTTCCACCTTTGTGAGGGGCACTTTTGTTATAGACAGCATATATTGTGTATGACTTAGTCTCATTTTTTTCTGATCTCAATTGTCCTTACTCACCTTTCACTTAAATGTTGTTGCTTCCACTTCTACTCTTGTGCCTGTTTTTAAGTTGCAGTAGCCTTTGGCAGAGTTGAAAGAAACTGACAAATGTGGACATATAAAACCAATTTGCCCATGGATGATGTATCTTTCCTTTAGTCACAACATTACTCAGATAAATTCAGAGTGCCATTACTTTCCTACAATGTCCAATTTAGAAAGTTTAGAACTCATTAGGGAAAAATGAAGCACGCAGCTGACAGCAAGTTTGTTTTGCTTTCTGTGGTATAAATGACACACAGATAATGCACAAATGAACCAGCCAACCAAGTTTTGATTAATATTTTTGATATAGGTGCTCAGAGGGAGAAATGTTTTTTTGATTAATTCAGTGCCATTTCTAATGAGTACATAGACTATGACATTTCTGATTATGTTGGTAGATCCATTAAATGGACGTCAGAAATGTGCTGAACTGCAGACAGCAAACTAGATGCTAATATATGGAGAAGACACTTTACCATAAGCAGTGGGCAACTGATGCCTCTCAGTAACTCAAGTATATTCTTTTTCCCAGGTCACCAGTTAACTTATCAGACAGCTGCCTCTATCTCTGTACCTTAACAACTGGCTTCATACTGGCAGGACACAAAAGGAGTAATAAGGTGGTGGTGGTGGTGGGGAGACTTTTATGGCCATTGGTAGGGAAACCATCTATGTGATCCTTATTCTTTTCTGCCACAAAATGGATGCTTGGATGCTTGCTAGGCAATCATTCACATGGTTTTCCCATTTCTTCTTTCCACCTCTTGTAGGCACAGCACATTGGCTATGAACTTGAGCTGTAAGATGGGAAAGCCACATTTCCCATTCGACCTCAGCCATGAACTGACTTACACAAACCACTGTTTCTCACTCTCAGTTTCTCCACTCTCACCATGCAATATGAAGATGAGGGCATAGGCTTTCTTACAGGATTATTGTAAGGACTGTTGTGATTGTGTATGCAAATCATTTAGAACTCTCAAAAATCACTTACTGTGACGAAGACAGTTTTAAATTGAAAATAGGCGTGGAAGCAATTGCAACTCCAACTTTCTGATGGGGACTCCTATGAAGTGTGATACCTGGTTATTATGAACAATACACTAAGTGAAAGTTCCATTGGTTTGATACTGGAGCACCTATCAGCCAATCTTTTTGCCTACCAAGTCTATACAACTGTGACACATTCTTAAAACTTGATCTCAAACAAATAATCACTACAAGTTGTAACTGAATCATGACAGACGAACTCAATCAATCTAAGACATACACAGAATTATATGCCTTGTTCTTTTATATGAGGAAAATGTGCAGAAGTAGCGCGGTGGCATAAGAGAATGACTTCCCAAATCTAATTTCTTCATCTAAGATCTCCAAATGCACTTTGATGTTTCTTTGTATAGCTTAAGGCCAAAGCTGGGCTCTCTGTGGTAAGTAGTCCATGATGTGGTTGGAGCATTTTGCCATATGTAGATCTTTGACACAACCTTGTCAGTTCAGTTCAGTCATTTTACTTGTTAAAAAAACAAGCATCACAAAAAGGAGAATCATACAGATAGCCCTGCAAGGTGAGATGTGAAGATTCTCCATATGATAGCAGCAGTGCTATGACACTCTAGATGTGAAAATGACTTTCTTCCTACTCCCTTATAATGTCTCAGGGCAGAGTTTTATACAAGAGTTACCGAATTCTCTTGTCTAGGCATAGCTCCTAACGCAAAAAGAAAAAGAAAAAGTGTTATTATGGAGCTATAGAGTCAAACAACTGAGCTGCTTTTTGTGGACATGTTACAATTACTTATGCATCTCTATATGCAATACCAATATTGTTCAGATGCTATTTGTATATCTTACTTAATTGTGTTTCTCTGAATGGCCTTCTTTAATTGCACTTGATGAGTCAGTAATTTTGTTTTATAGTCATTTTCAACTCAACTGCTAATATAGAATTATGATTTTTTTTTTTTTTAAAAAAGAGGTTTATTGCCCATGGTAGGTGTATTTCATTTTCCGCCATGACTTACCAAATCAGAAAAAAACTATTGTGTGGCCTTCCTGTATAATGTACACCCTCGATCCATTAACCACACAGCAGTAAAAACGGCATGTTTGTGTGCAGACAATTTTAGTGTATTTGCTGCAAACCCCATGACACTGTAGCAATGGAAAGTGATTGGCAGCCTAGATAATTGTAACAGTGATGGATAGGGTTGCCAACTTCTACTTGAGAAATTTCTGGAGATTTGGGAGTGGTGACTGTGAATGGTGGAGTTTGGGGAGGGAGAAAGCTCAGAGGGGATGTGATATCATAAAATCCACACTTCAAAGCTGTCATTTCCTCCAGCAGAATGATCTTTGTAGTTTGGAGATCAGTTGCAATTCTGGGAGAACTCCAGGTCCCATCTGGAGGTTGACAACCCTAGCGATAATTTACATTTTGGCTGTGTACCAGTGTAACTGTTGGTAGCATCCAATGATCCACATAGCTGGATTTATCTATGAAGAATATTTGTATTCTGCCACTCAAGGTAAATAACAACATCAACCCTTCCAAATAAATAATACATGATTAACAATGAAATTAATTCAAAACAGTGAAAATCAGTTCAAAACATTTGTAACAGTAGAATTCTCAGCAGTAAAATAATCTCAGTGATAAAACAAACATAAAATGATTCACAACAAAGAGTAGGCCATAAAACATTAAAGTGGGGCAGAATTGTTAAAATGTTGAAGAGGATGGAAAACATTTGTAACTGAAAGCTTAGGAGAAAAGCATTTTTTAAAAAACCTGGTGCCTAAAGGCCAATAAAATGAGTGCCACATAAGTTTCAAAGGGGAGGGCCTGGCACTGCTAGGGTGCCACTGCTGAGAAAGCTCTGTCCCCTCGCTTCAGTTCTGCAGACAAGGCATAGAGAACGGGGCTTGGATGATGATATTCTGGATGACTGTGCAGTATGAGATAAGGCAGTCCTTCAGGTGCCCTGCTCTCAAGGGCTTTTAAGGTAAGCACTATCACTTTAAGTTGAGCTTGGAAACACATAAGCATTCAGTACAGGTCTTTCAGCACAGGGATGATGTAAACTTTGTACTAGAGGTGGGCATGATTAAAAAAAAAAACCGATCAAGCTGTTCGTGGATCCGCGCTGGCGACAACCCCAGATCACTGATCCACACCGAACAAGTTCTGTTTCCGATCTGGGATCTGGGATTGGGGAGGCCAAAGCAGAGGGGCACCCCCCCACACACACTTAGAGCAGAGGGGGGGAAAAGTTTTTAACCTGGCGATGAGCCGCCTCCCCTCAGGGAGGGGACGTTTTCACACACACACATGAACTTAGAGCAGAGGGGGAGGGAGTTTTTAACCCGTCCCTGCCTCTCCAAATAGAGAGAGACACCCCGTCAACATGTTTCAGCCAGCTTTTTAAAAAAGCAGGATATAGAATCCTCCATTCCTCCCCACCCAATTTTAAAAGCAAGCAGCCAGTCTTCCAAAAGCGTATTTTAAACAGGAAGAAAGTAAAACCAGGATCCACATGGATCCTCGCGGATCCTAGGGGTTTTTAAATAGGAAAAACACGAATGAAACATGAAATCACATATCCGTGCTTTTTTAGCATGTTTTTGTGCCGTGGCAGTACCATGGATTAGTGGATGCATGATTGTTTTGTTGCTGTCTGTAGACTAGGACATGATCTATAATATGACAGCCTTTTTGTTTTGTTTTGTTTCAATATAAAAATCATATGAATTCATGAGGATCCGTTTAAAAGCATCTGGATCCAGCTTTTACCCACTCCCTTTTAAACACATACACAGAGCCGTGAATGAGGTTTCCCCGCAAAATACAGTGTTTTAAAAGCAGGTTAAAAACAGAGAGTGACCGACAGAAAAACAGCCATTCCTCCTACAAAGCCCCGTTTTTTTAAAAAGCAAAAAACATTTGGAGTGCCCGTGGTGGCTACAGAACACCCCCTTCCCCCTCCCTCCCCTCTCTTCTCCCAGATGGTGATGCATTGCTGGCTGCTCCGTGGTTGGAAGGAAGTCCTGCTGATCAAGGAAAGCTGGGCTTCCATTCGTGTTTCCAGCGTGACAGAAGAAGGGCAAACACAGCTCAGGCATTCCCCTGGCTCCGTTGCCCCGGGAATAGATTACTGGCACCTGAGTGTCTGCAATCCCGAACAGAAACCGATCAATCTGATCAAGCCCCGAACAAGCAAACCTCCGACCGCTGGATCGGTTGCCGTGGACAGCACCGATTAGCTGAGTCCTGATGGTGCGAACACCATTATCGGTTTTTTTTTCAAATCGTAATGCTGATCGTGCCCATCTCTACTCTGTACCCAACTCCCAACAGCAATCTGGCTGTTGCATTTTAGACCAGTTGAAGTTTCCAGATAGTAATCCAAGGCATTTCCATATAGAACTTATATATCATGCTTCAGGACAACTTAACATTCACTCAGAGCAGTTTACAAAGTGTGTTATTATTATCCTCACGACAATTACCCTGTGAGGTAGGTGAGGCTGAGAGAGTTCCAAAAGAGCTGGCTTCAAGTGGAGGAGTGAGGAATCAAACCTGGTTCTCCAGATTAGAGTCCTGCCGCTCTTAACCACTACACCATCCTGGCGTTGGGGCATGAATAGCACTGCCCAAGGCAGAATTTTCAAGGAATAGCCTCACCTGGCGTATCAGACAAAGCTATTAAAAATTCTGCGTGATGCAGAGGAGACCTGAGCCTCCATCTGCATACTAGGTTCTAGTAGTACCCATCTGCTCTTTTAGGGTACATGGAACCCCTCCAAGGATTGGCTGCGTCTTCATTCTTTCTCACAGATCAAGTTTTGCTTATATTAACCTTAAGTTTATAGGCCTTCATCCATTCTATTACCTTCTCCAAGCATTTGTTGAGGACTTCTGCAGACCCTAACTCTGCTGTTAGGGAGAAATAGATCTGAGTGTCATCTCAATACTGGTGGCACCTCACTCCAAACTCACATGTGATCTGTTGTCTTCATATATGTAAACAGCATAAGGGAAAGGTGAAAACCTGTAGGAATTGATAGCCTAAATGCCAGGGAGATCATAGGGAGTCCCCTAGTTAGCAAATCTTTCTGGAAAGGGCCAATGGAACCACTGAAGCATGGTGCCTCCATCTCCAGCCTGGCTAGTCCATTCCATGCTGCCAAGAGGAGCAGGGGAATCACTCCCTTGTTTTATTTATAGTCTTCCTTTCTCACTGAGACTCAAGGCAGATTACACAGTGTTAAGTTAATATGATCAACATTTGGGACTTTCAATAAAATATAGGGTATAGATTGTAGAACAATTTGAAAACAAGCTGAAAAGTGATACAAAGCTGAAACAACGTTGAAACAAAACATAAGCAATTTGACATGCCATAATAAACAGTAACAGACGGTGCACAATAGTATAGTCTACAGTCTCTATGCTGTTATCAAAGCATTTCTTTAACCATTTCTCTACAACATAGCCCTATTCCCTCTGTAAGAAAGCCCTTCTGAATAATTCAGTTTTGCACAGTTTGCAGAAAGCCAAGAGAGTGGGAGCTTTCCTGACATCTCCAAGCAGGTCATTCCATAAGGTGCAGGCTACCACAGAGAATGCACATGAACAGGCAGCTGTTGATTTTGCCCATGTTCAAGGTAGCACCTGCAGACGGTCCTGTTCAGATGAACAAAACTCCCATGGTGGAACATGAGGAGCTCCCACAGATGTGAGGGGCCAAGGGCATGAAGGCCTTTGTATGTGATAGCCAAAACCTTGAATTGAGACCAGTAATTGATGGGAAGTCAATGGAATTACTGTAGTCAATGTATCCCATGGATGATATGGATCCAAGTGACCAGGTCAACTGTGTCAAGGTAGGAGGTCATTTTTCCAGGCTAAGTTTGTAGAAGGCATTTTTTTGTAACTACATTAACTTGCTTTTCTAGCAGCAGTGCTGGGTCCAGTATAACCTTCAGGTTCTTAACTGAGTCTGTGTCAGTTGAACCCCACTGAAAGTGGAGAGCACAGTGTCCTTCAGGATCGCCACCTTCCCAACCAGCATCACTTTCATCTTGTGTAGGTTTAGATTCAACTGGCCATAACTATCTGGTAGCAATTTAAAACCTTCATGACTTTCCCAGTGAAGACTGTTACTCAGGGCCAAGCTACAAGTGACGAATGACACTTGAACGGCAAGTGTCTTTCTCCTGTTCACTTGCCCTCCACTCAATCCACTTGGCATTCAAGTGTCATTTGTCACTTGTAGCTTGGCCCTCTGAATAACCAAGACCATTTCTATGTCTAGGTATGAATCCCCATAATTTTTTTCAAGACTTCTTGAGCTGTGTGGTCACCATATGCTCAAGCATGGCATATTAGCCACCAGGCAATATTTACTTAGGCCATTTGGATTCTGAGATGCCTTCTTCAGGAGGGGCCAGTAGGCTGTCTACTTCACGAGGTCTTACCAATAAAAGTCATTCATACAACTAGGGCCCAACAGTGCTTTAATAACATCCTGAGATTAAACCGGTTCTTAGGTGAGACACTTTCTTATTCTTTCACTACATTGTCTACTAAATTAAGCAAGCAACTTTGCATGAACATAGTTGGATGTGTTCCTATGTTGCATTAATTTATTTCAATAGAGTTTAGTCAAGAAAAGTGCAGTTGGCTATGCCTTTAGCAATTTTCTCTGTACCTTTCCTTTTTATTCTTATCCTTCTTTCAGATATATTGTTTTTCATGTCATATATGAACCTAATAGAATTGCCTAGAACTGGATTCATACTATTTAGCTTAATACTTCCTTTTTACTCTGACTGGCAGTGGCTCTTGAAGTTCTCAGGCAGGGTACTTTAACAAACCTGCTACTTAAGATTGTCTTCTTTGTAAATAAGTTTGTCAGAGATCGAACCTTAGACTTGCTACATGCAGAGCACTTTTTTTAAAAACCACTGACCTACGGCTAGCAAAACTACCTTAGCAAATGTCTGAAGATTTTAGGGGAAGTGTTTGGGGAGGATGTGATGTTACTTCCAGTAGATACTCTAGGGGAAATTCCTAGAATGTTGCTATATGGAGGCCATTTTATTGTTAGTCCTCAGTTTCTTGAAGACAGGAAATACCTTGTCTTGGGTGTAGTGGTTAAGAGCGTGGGACTCTAATCTGGAGAACTGGGTTTGATTCCCTACTCCTCCACTTGAAGCTAGCTGGGTGACCTTGGGTCAGTCACAGCTTCTAGGAGCTCTCTCAGCCCCACCCACCTCACAGGGTGTTTGTTGTTGTGGGAATAATAATGACATACTTTGTAAACCACTTTAAGCGAGTGTTAAGTCATCCTGAAGGGCTCTCTATATCTCTAATGTTAGTGTTATTATTATTATTATTATTATTATTATTTAATCTGCCTTAGATCTTTAATTCTGCTCCCCCTTACATTACCTTAAACTTTTACCTCAGAAGGGCCCCAGTCACAACAAACACACTTATTTTCCCACTCACAGAGAGTACAGCTGTTCTCTATTTTACCTAGGCTTTCATCTTGAGAGCACCTTCCGTTTGAGGTTTGAATTCTACTGATAACCTCACCTGTGGCATTTTGCTGTGTTGGTATGATCTATATATTATTGCTTTCCAAAAGGTTTTTGCTACTAGCAAAGGCTTTCACTTTAGATCTCTTCTCTTTAACTGGTATTATAGGAAGGGTCCAAAGATCCCGAGATGAAGACCAGTGTTCACAAAATAACAAAACGTGAAGGGCTGTTATATATGGTAATATGACAGAACGATCAGCATGTGAGCATGGATGTGAGGAAAAAAAAGAGATCCTTTAAAAAAAATTAAGTAGAATTTATTTATTAAGCTTGATAGTTGCATGGTCTCAATAAGAGTATTGGTTTGAGAATAGGTTCTTAAGCTTGATTGTTTTCAAAACAGCTATATATTCTTAAATATATATTCACAGAGACAGTCATAAAGACTAATGTTTCACACAGATCTTCACTAACAAAATAAACACTCCATTCATCCACATATAAACTTTTCCTGCGGCTGCCCCTCTTGCTGCCTGCCAGCTGATAGTTTAAAGGGACCTGCTGCTTGCAAGCCGCAGGGCCCTTTAAACTGCCCAAACCCCAGCCCCCAGCCCCACATTTACCTTGCCCTGTGGGCATCCTCCCCCTCCTCCTGTGAGGGATGGGAAGGCCATTTTTGGCCTCTTCTGCCACTGCATGGGCCCGCAGAGCGGTGGAGGAGGCCGAAAACAGCTTTCCTGCCCCTCAAATGGCCACAGAGGGTTATCAGTCTTAGAACTGATTCTTCTTAATCCATAGTACAAGATAAGTTTGGCTGGTACAGTCCAAATTGTTGGGTTGTAGTAGGACTGCTGCTCAGTAAACCAGTCAAGTAATTTACCCATTAAGTATACTGTTGTTCAACCTTCAATGCGAATGCTGTCAACTTTATTTTCTGGATTTACAAAATGTTTTGCTCCTAGCTTATGTACAGGCTCCATCCTTTTCTTTTTCTTCTTAATTGTTTGCTTTCTCTGAAGTAGAACAGAAGTGTTTCAGTGTCCAGTCACTTATACTGTTTCATTAAAGAGAGCCTGAAGCAAAGGAGCTGAGATGCTTGGGTACTTTAATTAAGCCATGCTTCAGACATGTTGTTTGGTCTGCTGTACAAACAGTGCACATGTTATTTAAAGCTTAATTTGATAGACCTGCCAAACTATACAATAACAATTCAGGTTGCAGATTGCTTGCTGGGTAAAATATTTTTCTATTTTTCTTGTATCTGCCTTTCTACAGCTTTTTAAACATAAAGCTGTAATATGCTATGTCAATACTTGATTTGATGAGGAACACTCCAGATATTATCCTGGATGTTTTTATGTATAACAATTTCATGAAGTAATGAGATAGATCATGTAAAAATAAATTACAGAATTTCTTCTTCTTTTTTTTAAATCCCAAGATCAGGCTGTAGCTTGTAATTGCTTTCTTTTAATCAACTTTAGATGAAGTAAAACTTTAATTTTTTCCCCCGATGGGAGGCAAATAGCAGGAGTGATCCTAAGTCCCACAAGTAGGGGTTGCTGCTTCTTAACCTCAGACTGTGCTGTAGGGAATAATCCCTGAATTTATTAGAGAATTACCTGAGGATGTATGTAATATTGAATAACAGCCTATATGTCTAGAAAGAAAGAGAGACATATAGACAAGAAGTTTCAGAAACAAAAGTTGTATAATACTTTTCCTTAGAACAAAAAATCTCCCACAAAATGGTATGCAGTCTTTCTCTTCTCTTCTCTTCTCTTCTCTTCTCTTCTCTTCTCTTCTCTTCTCTTCTCTTCTCTTCTCTTCTCTTCTCTTCTCTTCTCTTCTCTTCTCTTCTCTTCTCTTCTCTTCTCTTCTCTTCTCTTCTCTTCTCTTCAAGTCTTCATCAGGTGAAGATTAGTGGAGAACTCAAAAGCTTGGACATTGTCTTCAGAGATTTTTATTGGTCTTAATAAAGACTAGGGTTCCCAGGTGTCTGGTCCCCCCCCCCCCCGGACAGTCTGTTTTTTTGCTAGACTGGGTAAACAAAGTTGAAATACCAGACATCTTCCTGGCCTGCTGCACAGTAACACACCCCACTCACCCAACCACCCAGCCTGCCACATGCTGGAAAGCAGCTGGCCCACTTACCTTCCTTACCTGCAGTGTGACCACCCAGCCTGCCGCGCACCTGAGGAGTGGCTGACGCACTCACCTTTCCAGCCTGCTGTGAAGCATGTGCCTCTGCTTGCCTGACCACCTGGCCTGTCATGCATCGAGGGAGCGACCAGCCATCCAGCCCACTCACCCGGCCTCTTGTGCCACAGCAATCGTGTCACAAAAGTGATGACATCAAGCTGGGCCTGGAGCGCACATTTTAAGAACGGGTAAATACCAGGACCCCCATTTAGTTTGGGAGGCAGGCCATCTGGCAACCCTAAGACCCAGGCCAAGAACCTCATCACAAACATGATCAACTGGTGAATTTTCCTTGCTCAAACTCCTTTGGTAACATGCAAGGGAACTTCCTGATTGAACCATTTCAAATGTTTCATTAGCAAAGATTATCCTGAGCATAGTGCCATACTGAACAGCTTTTTGCCTCTGTAGTAGCCAGTTCTACTATAGGACCAGGTTATTACAGCTTGTACTACTTTTGTTCAGTCAAAACTAAATCATTTATCTGAGAAGAGGCATAATTATGCAAATCTCACATATCTGCTTGCATGCATCCGACCAGTTCACTGAATATTTAAGTTCTTGCTTGTGACCAATGAAGAGGAATCAACTAGCTGGCAGGTGATTGAAGCTAATTGCTCATAAAAGGATACTACACTATGTTCTATTTTGTGGACCAAAGCAGCTACCAACAATCTTTGTCTATAATGAGAGGGAGAACAGACACTGCAACTAAATCAATTTGAAAGATGATGGTTGTTTTCTAATAACTGCAAGCCTTTTACTTGTTTGTGTTTGCAAAGTGGTTTCTCTCAAGATCCTGTAACCTGACCTTGATGCCTGGATACACAAAGGGAAAAACTGTAGGAAATGGGGAAGAAGGAAGAAAGAGAGGTACTGTTGTAATCTTGTATAGGATTGTGTCCTCTTTATTTGGAAGTGTCTTTAACAAAGTGCTCCAAATGCTTGAGTTTGAATCACAACTATACTTTGGTGTGACTGAGAGAGGAAGGGAAGAAAAGCATGATGAGATGGCCATAATGGATGTGTAGAGAAAAGGATTAGGGCCATAACATAACATACCTGTGCTTCATGTTGTTTAATGTCAGTCCTAGAATTGCTTACGTTTTGTTTCAGCATTTCTTCAACTCTGTATTGGATTCTTGCTAATGCTATGACTTTTTAAACTTGTATTTATTTACCCATGGCATTGTTTATGGAAATGTTCTTGATATTGACTGTACTATTCTCACACTGTGTAATCCACCTTGAGTCTCAGTGAGAATTCGGCCACTCCCGGCAGCCACAAGTGGCTATGGCCGGGGGGGGGGCAGGTTTGCACCCTCGGATGGAGGAGGGGACTTTCCCCGCCCATCCGGGGCTTTCAGGGGGCGGGCGGAGATAGAGCCGTTTCTATCTCTGCCCTCTCCATTGCGCAGTTGCTCCAAGTGATCGGTGGAGCAGGACGTGTTTGTTCCTGCTCTGCCCACGCTTGGAGGAACGTGACTGCAGGGAGAGAGGGTCATGCGGAGGTGTTCCTTCCCCTGCAGCGACACTAGGGCAGCGTGCTCTCTGCTTTTGCAGCCAGGCCGGGAGGCCGCGGGGCTTAGGCGAGCGGCTGCGCAGCCCGGTGTCGGGTGCTCGTTTCGCCGCTTCTGCTCGGCTTAGAGGGGCTGAAGAGAGGAGCGGATCGGCAGCGCGGCCAAGACTGCGGTCTCTTCTACTGGGCCTGGAGTCGGCGGGACTGGGAAGAGGCGGGCAGCGTTGCTGTGCGGCTGGAGCTGCCGTAACGGTTTGGGCGCTCGCACCGTTTTTTTCCTTGAAGTTAAGAGGTGTGGGGGAAGAAGGGGCCGGTTTGCCTTGCCCGGGGGTTGCTGCTGGGTTGAGCGCCCCCCCCTCCCTCCATTCCCTTCTCCTTCTCATAGAGAAGTGGTTGGCGGGGATTAGTCGGACCGCAATCGCCTGCCCTAGGGTGGCTGGGCCCACGTGTTGACCGGTGGGTGCCATTTTAGGGGTACTGTATTTGGCCGCCATTTTGAGTGCACACAGTTAGGTTTTTTGCTTTCGCTGGGCTCTGCGTGGGTAGGATGGCTTCAAGGAAAGGCAAAGGGCAGGCCAAAGGCAAACAACCTGCCAAAAGACAACCGGCCCAAAGGCCTCTTCCGGCTATTTCTTCTTCAGATGATGAGGGAGAGAACAGTTTTAATTTAGAAATCCTGAGACGTTTGGATGCTCTTGAAAAAGGAAAGGGGATGTCTGCGCCGGCAGGTGGGGTTAATGAAAGCGCTAGGCCTGTTAGGACCTCATCAAAAGCTGCATTCCGGCGGGCTATTCTAACCCGTTTGTCTGCTTTGGAGTCTGCCACAGGTGCGTCAGAAGCTGGACCGTCTTCTAGTAATGAGGCTCCCGGGGTGGAGGAAGTTCTGGCTGGTGACGTGGAACCAGATGGACAAACTGAAGCTTGCCAAGTGGCGGTGGCTGTGGAGCCTAGTGGTTCTGAAGGTAAGTCTGCCTTGCCACAGCAGGCATGCACCTGGCCGTGGGGACCCTGGGGTCAGGCCGCTGCCTCCGGGTCTCCAGGCCCCACCACACCATCCACTTCATTCCCTTCTGCATGGCAGTTACCCGGGCAGTTCACATTGCCTGGCTCAGCTTCTGGGGTAGCTAGCGTGCTTCCTGCCGCTGGACCCCCTCCATATCCTGGTGCAGCTTCTGAGAACCAGGCTTTGGCTGGTTCCTTTGGTGGCTGGCAATACGGAAGCTTTCCGCCTTGGGGCATATCACCTTATGGAGCTTATGGCCAGGTTCCGTATAGAGCACTCCCATTTGGGGATACAGCTCTCCCTTTGGGGGATCATCTTACCCAGGCCACCAGGGATAAGATAGTAAAGGGGGAGTATGTAGATGTGTTTACCCTTCTTTTCCGTGAATTGGAAAAGAAGGACAAGGAGGACCTGGATGAACGTGATAAAGAGAAAATTAAGCGCCGTAAGGTGGATCGCACGTGGCACAACTGGCTCCCTGGGTTTTTGATATACGCAGGCGTTGTTGGGAGGGCTCAGCCTCTTTGTGCAGTGTCCCTCTTTCAATATCTCAATATTATTTACAGAGGGTATACGGACTTCGTTGGTGCTGCATGGTTGCAGTACGACGAAGAGTTCAGGATGAGGGCAGCTTTGAACCCCCTGCTTCCCTGGGACCAGATCCATCAGCAGCTGTGGCTGCAAGTGATGTCCCCCTCTAAACCGAATTCTGGTGATAGGGCTGATAGTGGTCACTTGATCCACCGCCCACAGTCTGCTAGTTCTACCCACTCCCAGGCGGGGCAGCAGGTTCAACCCCGGCTGCTCTGTTGGGACTTCACCTCAAAGGGTAGCTGCAACAGGAGGGCCTGTAAATACAGGCACGAATGTCCGGCATGTTCCGGTCAGCACGCTTATTCCTCCTGCCCCAGAGCCAAGTCGGGAGGGGGGGGTAGGCGTTACGGTGGAGGCGGGGGCCAGCATTCTTCTGGAAAAGGGTCCCAGCCCAGTAAGTCTGAGAGCGCTTGAGCGCTTGCTGTCTCGTTATCCTAAGAAGGGTGACGCTGAGTTCCTGTTGAACGGTTTTACATATGGTTTCAGGATTCCGTTTCAGGGCCGGCGGGTTTCTTTCATGTCCAAAAATTTACGTTCTGTTATTGGCAGGGAAGCTGTTGTGCGGTCCAAGGTTTTGAAGGAATGCGCAGAAGGTAGGGTTTTAGGCCCCTTTTCTACGCCTCCGGTGCCATATCTCCGTGTTTCGCCCTTGGGGGTGGTCCCTAAGAAGGCCCCAGGTAAATATAGGTTGATTCACCACCTTTCTTTTCCGAAGGGGGCGTCGGTTAATGACGCCATCCCGGACGAACTCTGTTCTGTGCGTTATACTTCCTTTGACCAGGCGGTCAAAGTGGTGCACAGATGTGGTATTGGGGCTTGGATGGCTAAGTGCGACATTAAGTCAGCCTTTCGCCTGCTCCCGGTACACCCGGATGACATAGATCTCCTAGGCTTATTTTTTGAGGGTCAGTATTACATGGATAGAGCCCTACCAATGGGGTGTTCGATATCGTGCGCAGCCTTCGAACGTTTCAGCTCTTTTTTGGAGTGGGAACTTAGGCGGCGGTATAAATGCGGGGACACCTGTCATTACCTCGATGACTTTATGTTCGTTGGGCCTGTTGGCTCTGGGCAGTGTGCCAACCTATTGGCCGGCTTTGTGTCCCTGGCGGGGGAGCTGGGCATTCCCCTGGCTCATGAGAAAACAGAGGGCCCATCCCAGGTAATGACATTTTTGGGCATCGAACTTGATTCGGTGCGCCAGTCCTTGCGTCTTCCAGCTGATAAAATTAGCAAGCTTAGGGAGATGTTGGCTACGTTCCGGTGCAAGCAGAAGGTATCCCTTCTTGAATTGCAGCAGCTGGTGGGCTCTTTGAATTTTGCGTGCAAGGCTGTAGCTCCCGGCAGGCCGTTCCTGCGTAGGCTGTGTGATGCCATGTCAGCCCTTCGCGCCCCACACCATAAAGTTCGTATTGATAAGGGGATGCGTGCTGACATAGAGGTTTGGGAGGAATTTTTAGGTTCCTTCAATGGGGTTACCTTTTGGCGTGAGGAGTTACTAGTTGGCGTACAGTTTCAGGTCGCCTCGGATGCGTCTGGTTCTACAGGTTTTGGGGTATTCTTCCGAGGGCATTGGTGTGCCGAGCGATGGCCTACTGATTGGTCGGCAGGGGAGATGGTTAGGGACTTAACCTTCCTAGAGCTGTTCCCCATTCTGGTGGCAGTTTTCCTTTGGGGCCACGAGTTGGCTAACCATGTTGTGCACTTTTGGTGCGACAACATGGCAGTTGTGCAAGTGGTTAATTCCCTGACATCTAGGTTGGCCAGGGTTATGGCCTTAGTGCGGGCCTTCACCTTGAAGTGCCTTCAGCTTAATATACTGTTTTGGGCTAGGCATGTTCCGGGAGTCGACAATGGTGTGGCGGACGCTTTGTCTCGCCAACAGATGGATCGTTTCTGGCGTCTCGCTCCCGGGGCCGACAGCCTTCCCTCCAGGATGCCACCGGAGCTGTGGCGGCTTGGCGGGTCGAAGTAAACAGAGCTATTCAGATGGCCATTGCTCCCAGCACCCGGCGGTCGTACGAAAGGGTGGTAGGACTGCTTTAGGACTTTAGAAAAGGGGCTGGGCTGAGTCAGGCATGGCCCATTCCCATGGAGCACCTGCTGCAATTTTGTGTTGCCCAGCGGGCACGTGGTCTTGCAGTCAAGACCATTCGAGGCCAGATGGCTGCGTTAGCATTTGTTAGCAAGGCACGTGGCTTGCTGGAACATACGGGGGATTTTAGACTACGGAAGATGTTTGAGGGTTCGGCCAGGGAGGCCGGGGGCGTCAAGGATTCGAGGCAGCCGATTTCCCCTGCGATCCTTAAAGGTCTTGGAGCTCTGTGGGGGGATATTTGCAAGTCTGGTTTTGAATGCCGGTTGTTTCACGCCGCCTCTCTTACTGCTTTCTTTGGCGCGTTAAGGGTGAGCGAATTGGTGGCGCAGTCGCAAAAGGACGCCATTGGGCGGGCCTTATCATCCCGCGATGTCCAGTTTCAGGGCGATAAAGTTTTGATCTGTGTTAAGAGGTCTAAAACCGATCAGAAGAGGGTGGGGTCCGTGCTGACCTTAGGTCCCTGCGACGATGAGGCTTTGTGCCCGGTACGGGCTCTTCGTTCTTACCTGGCAGTTCGGGGCGAGGATGAGGGAGTGTTGTTTAGGCACCAGGATCGCTCTCCCTTAACCCGCTATCAATTCTGGGCAGTCACGGATAGGGCGCTGCGTCGGCTGGGTTTAGTGGGTGTCAAATTTGGCACCCATTCTTTCCGGATTGGAGCTGCATCTACTGCAGCGGCCATGGGCTATGCTGACAAGGCCATTCAGAAGGTGGGCAGATGGAGGTCGGCTGCTTTTCGGTCTTACATTCGTCCCCTCCCGTTGTTCTCATCTCACGCAGTTTGAATTTTGTTCCAGGTGCTGGGAACATCTTTGAGAGGAAGCGGATTCTTATCGCGGGCCACAGTATGGTGTTCTGGGCTGCGGTGCAAGCCAGACGGACACTGATTGGAGCTCAGCTGGGGCTGAGCGAAGACGCTTCAATTGAATGGCTGGGAAGGCGAGGCCTTCGGTGGTCTGGGTTGCTGCCTCTCTTGTTTGGGGGACGGAACAGTCCTACCCCTCATATTTTGGTCTTGCACGTGGGTGGCAATGACCTTGGTTTATTGAAAGGCAGAGCCCTGTCCTTGCAGTTGATTGCTGACCTTCGGGTAATCAAGAACCGCTGGCCCGGGGTATATATATTCTGGTCAGAAATGCTCCCCCGCCGCAGATGGCGGGAGTCGTTAGACCCCCGGGGTATGGCTCGAGCTCGGCGCAGGGCCAATAGGGCAATTCAGAAGGCCCTGGCTACGGGTCTCGGCATTTACCTCCCTCACCCTCGCATTAAGGCCGCAAATGCCACCCTTTATAGGGCTGATGGGGTCCATTTGTCCCCATCTGGCAATGACATCTTCCTAGACGACCTGCGGCTCGGGCTCAGGTTGGCACTAGGCCACCTGTGGGGCGCGAGGGCCTAAGCTGAGGCTTGGCCTTTCGCGTTGGCAGGAGAAAGTGGGGAAATAGGGAGCGGGCTGGTGAGCACCCCCTTTGGCAATTCCCCTGCGGTGGGGAAATGGGGTCTCTCAGGACGGAGGGTAATGTTTCATGGCTACCACCACCTGTGCAGACTGCCACCAGGGAACCCCAGGTGCAAGTCCTTCCCTCATGCTGTATGGCTGAGGCTTTAGGAGCTTGAGGGGGAACCCTTTGCCTGGCCGGCCGGGCTGAGGCCATTCCACGAATGGATTACGCCCGGGGCAGTGGGGCTCGCCCAGACAGGTCAGGGCGGTGGTCTGAGGGACCCCGTGGCCTGACCTGTACCGCATAGTTTGCCCTTGCCGCAGTTTAGTGTTGATGTTATGTTTAATAAAGCGGCCATTTATTCCAAAAAATTGTGTCTGTCTCATTCTTCCAACTGAGGGGGCAAAGGTGGGCTGTAAATGAAACAACAAACATTGGCAAAGGTGGGACAAAGCCTTGTGAAGTTCCTGGATGTTGGTCACTGGAAAAATCACTTCCCCAGCTATTGGTAATGTCAAAATAAGTTGGGTCAGGATTTGAAAACATACAGCATTTTTTTGACTCTGCAAGCAGCTAAAACTCACACAGAATTGAAGGTTAGCCGAAAAATATATGGTTTCAGGCAGCCTTGACAACTGTTTTGGTTTTCAGGAAAACATTCACAATTAGCCAGTCACTGTGAGGTGTCAGTGTAAAGTCTGACAAAACTTGGATTTTTATCACAAAGAAGAATTTTCATGGTAACAAAATTGTAAACTGATTCATATAAACTTTGACATTGCATCAAACTGAAACTTTCATCTTGTAGTTAGCCTTCTTGGTGTCCTCTTATGCAAAATATGGTTGCCTCATTGAAAATAACAGGGTATTTTTTAGTTAATCAAATAACCAAAGAATGTAAAGTGTACCATATAACCGTGTGTCTTGCTGCCTTTTGAAACATTGTCTGACAATACTGATTCAGAACATAAAAATTCAGAAATGAGAGGCTAAGTGATATTTCAAGGACTGTAACCTTCTCCCTCCTCTATTTTTCAAACTCTAATATTCAAAACTGACAGTGAAGCATCCTTCTTTTTGCACAGCTGCTGGGGAAGGATTATACCTTCATATCAAAGAAACAGGGAGTTTTAACTGACTAGCCTCCAGTGCAATCTACACAGATTTTTGTGTTTTCCCCTTTCCCAGGGACTCCAATGTGATCCCAGAAATGTGATGCCTGGAGTCATTGGACCTGTGTAAGCAGAAAGTCTTATGGGTCATGGGGCTATTTGGCAGGGAGGTTCCCTTGGATGAGGGCCTACAACCATTGAGAATGTCTTATAAATGGGAAAACAAAGTTAAAACAAATGACAATAACTATCCCAACATAACTAGTTTTGATTCTCATATGAAGTACCTGACTTAAGTTTCTAAAATGATGTATGACCTGCTTCTGAACTGGATTTGTTTGTGTACATTCCCTTAATCATACTTAGCAGAGGCTGACAGGCCATTCTTACATGACTTTATCTAGTCCTTTAAAAAAATCTAAGACGGTGATTGTTTCCACATCTTGGGGGTATTATCACACATTTCACAAATAGTCAACCCTGCAAGCATTGCATGAAGGATCCTAACATTAATTTTCCATCAGCAAAGGAAGCAAGGGGCCTCAGGCTTGAGCAGTCACTTACCAAGGCCTGAGTTTACTATAGAGGTACAGTAGCTCATTACTGTCTGTTTGTTCTTTCTCTTTTTCTTGAATTCCAATGTGGATGTTATCAAATGTTCACATATTTTTTAGCTTATATCTTGAGCCCTTAATAAGCCCTGTCTTAATGTTGTGCATTCTTTAAACACTGTAACTCAAGCTGCCCAGAGAAATAGAGCATATACTTATCTACTTAGTTAATTATAACTGCATTTGTAATTATTTATTGTGAAGCTTCACATTGTCTAACACAAGGAGAACCACAATTCTTCTATGATCTTATGGCAAGAGGGCTGGCATGATCTGACCAGCTAATATATAACTCCTATACAGCAGCAAGTGGTCCCTTTAAGGTGCTATTAGCTCTCACTGCAGCTTGGCCAGACCGGCTAGGCTTTCAGACCAATGGGGAACAGGTGTGGGGGATTAGGGAAGGCTGTTGGCCTTATGCACGATTAAACCAGACCCATATAAGGGGCCAAACTTCAGGCAAGGGAGGAGGCTCCAGGTCTTCTCCAGGCTGTAAAGGACTGACTTGGGAGGAAAAGAAGTGGAACACAGTGTGGTTAACCTCCTCTCTTCTCTGCATCTGAAACATTTGCCAGCCCTGGGGTTTTGGCCGTAACCACAGAGGCAGACACAGAGTACCAAAACAGTCATGGATCCCCACAGTATAGAGAACACTCAACCTCAGCCTCATGTAAAGCCTCTGTTGAAAGACCTCAAACCAGTAAGTCTCTCATTCAGTTGCTGCTTGAAATGACTTCATTCTTCAGTACAACTCTAAATGTACTGATGAGAATAAAAAAGAAAAACTGAATCTTAGAAGGCAGAGAGGAAAAATGATTTCTTAGGTAAAAGAAAGGAAGAGCCTTGTGTCACCTTACAAGCTAATAAATGTATTATGGCATAAGCCTTTGTGGGCTCAGATCCACAAAGTTAATTCTCAGTCAGCATGATGATGATCCACAGAGAGAGGAAATAAAGAGATGGTGAAAATGGGTTAAAATGTCTGCTTGTGCCATTTCTGTACAAAAGCCAAATCTGTATAGGTATAGGTACGCACAGTAATCCTTCACAATGGATGTAACTGAAAATAATGAAGACCACTTGTTAAACAACACTTAAAAGGACTCAGAAAATTAAAAATTCTTGTCAGATAATGACCCCGTTTCAAAGTTATTTAACAGTAAAATAGAAAATACATCAATCAGCAAGGTTAATGAATAATGACTCTTCAGGAATGTGAATAGTTGTGTAAGTAGGTTTAATACTACTGTTACAGTGCAATGAGAAGTAAGACAATTCAAAATAAGTTTTCTTTATTGAGGGTAATTTTTTCAATATGCTGCAATCAACCCTCAATAAAAAGGTAAAGATTTTCCATTATGAGAACATCCTATAAAATTCAGACTCTGACCAAGAGCACTCTTCTCCATTCTTGTTATCTTCCCTGTTTGTGGAGAAGGGGGAGGAATGTTAAGCCAAGGACAGCTGGAGTCTGTTGGAGAGAGTGAGAGGTTGAGAGAAGGGCTTTGGATGCTGCTGAGACAAGGCAGCAGAGGTATTTGTGGGCTGATTACAAACCTGTTCTGTTACGTTGAAATATTCCCTGTTTAACAACAGTATATTTGTGAGTTTAAAAACATTCACTCCTATGTTCCATCTTGTAAATAAAGTTTCTTTTTGTTTTGTTTAACCCTAGCTGGCTTGAAGTTGTTGGCTGAAGGAAAATATCACACAACAGACTTCAAACTCGCTGGTCACATTAAATGACCCAAGCTTAGATAAATGGTGTCAGCGTGTACAGGGAAAATAACCTCTAAATTCCCTTTCCCCAGTAGCCCTGGGCAGTAGCTGGGTGAAGGGAGGAAAATATAGGGAATGAGCTGCTTGTCTGGTGGAGCCTCTGGAAGAGGAGAGAGGGGACACTATGAGGATTTGGGTCAGGGCTCTCTGCCTAGTAAATTGGAGGCTGGTCAGGTGGTGTATGGTGACCAGACTTTACCTGCCTGGGAAGCCCCAAACCTGTGAAAGGAGGTTTAGGGAGAGTGGCAGGGTGTGTGAAAGGCTGGGGCACCATACAAAGCATGAAGGGATTAGCTGGTGCTAAGTTCTCCTAGTCCTTTCTTACATGCCCGGGGTAATGCCAGTTGCTACTTTGGGGTCAGGAAGAAATTTTCTTCCAGGATAGATTGGCTGGGTATCCTGGAGAGTTTTTTTGCCTTCCTCTGGACATAGAGCAGGGGTCACTGGGGAAGGTGAGTGCGGGGAGACAACTCTGAATTTCCTACATTGTGCTAGATGTTGGACAAGATGACAATGGGGATCCTTCCTGCACTATGGTTCTGTTTCTAAACATCAGATAAAAGCCTGGGAAATATCGGGAATTACATAATTGCACCACTATGCTGCGGAGAAGCAGGAAAAATCCACTTTCCAACACCAGTGAACACAGGACAGATAATGTGTGTGAATATGGCCCATAAAATCAAAGAAATATCAGCTTAACCAAAGCTGTTTAACATTTTTTTCTCTAAAAGTGTGCTAAGAATGGTTCCCTCCTGACCTACTCTGGTAGGCCACTCCATAGCACTGGGGCTGCAGTGAAGAAGGCCAGGACTCTGGTGAAAGGCCTCACACTATTCTAGGAGGTGGTACAATTAGCAGAAACTGGAGGAATGCATATAGAAAGAAATAGCCTTTTATTGATGACCAAGCACTCCAGACTGATGGATGAGCTCTCTTGTGGTTGGATATAGGTATTTGAAAGTACAGGTAATAAGATTTACAGGTTAAATTCAAAAGGACACAGCAGCTCTCGTCAAGACCCACACTCCTGTACTAGCCTGTTACATGGAAACTGAACACCTACAGTGCAATGCTCTTCATCTTACGCATCCAAAGATTAATAGATCTAGAAGAAGAGATTCTGAGCAGTAGCAACAAAAGTGTTTTCTATCCTGAATGGTTTTGGAGCTGTCCCTCCATGGCTCACTAAGGCATTGGGCATAAGCATTGTTGCCAAAGTCCGGCTCCTGCTAGTAGGTTTAGTATTACTACAGGAGACAAATAGTCAGCACCTAATTTTCCTTAACATGCTCTGGTTTTATAGAAGAGGTGGGTTTTAGTAACTCTGCCAAGTACGATTCACTCAAACTCCACTGGATGCCATAAACTGCACCTAAATGCAAGAATAATTTGGGAGAGCAAGGGCGGTAAAATGAGCTCCTTGTAGTAATAATTAAAATGGACTCACTAAATCATTGCTGGGATAAAACAGATGTTAGAGGAAGTAAACTGTCATATGCTGTGCCATCTCTATGTTTTTATATCCATGATGCCAACATGCAAGCTGTAGATCACCTCTAAATATCTGAACACCATGCAAATAGCTTTCAGGCATAAGAAAACAAATGCTCTTAATTGTATTCCCAGGCAACCACAAGTGCAATAAAGAAGCACTTTGTATTCTAGATGAAATACACCTTGGGAAGTACCAATAATATTGGTTAACAGCTGTGAATGTGCATACGATAAAAGAAAGGTCACCATTTTACAGCGGCACTTTCATTCTGAGTGGAAGAATTAACTTTTTCTACCAGGATAATAATACCTGCAAACCTCTGCAAATGGCACCGTGGAAGTTAGATATGGGCAGATTTTAAATCGGTGGGCGTATACAGCTACAGCTTGTGTGCTATTTAATGAGAGAGAAAATACAGTTTTTTAATTGTATCAGCATGTGTCTTTCTAGGTTTTGGGAAATCAATGTATACTTCTTTTAAGAGTTCTTTAGGGTTAAAATGTACAGAGCAACACACTGCATAAAAGTTGGATGAACACGATAGTTCCTAGGCCAATGTTGGTGCATCGATTTGTAAAGTCTGTAGGATTTTTGGCTGGCAATAGCTCAAGTTTTCCTTCTCCCATTAAGTCAATAGGGTTCTAGATGCCGTACATGGCAACAAAGGTTATTTCACATATTATGCAGAACTAAACCTGACTTTGCCACTGAGGGCCAAGCTACAAGTGACAAATGACACTTGAACAGCAAGTGGATTGAGTGGAGGGCAAGTGAACAGGGAGAAATACACTTGCCGTTCAAGTGTCATTCATCACTTGTAGCTTGGCCCTGAATGTTCTCCCAAAATTTAACTTCAGCTGATTGCGGCTCACTCATGCATATAATGAAAGTGTTTTTAAATACGGTCTGTCTCCTTGACAGACTACTTTGCTGGGTGTGTTGTTAATAATGTGTGGGTATATCAATGGCAAACCACCTCTGTTAGTCTCTTGCCTTGAAAAACCCATCAGGGGCACCATAAGTTGACTACTACTTGACGGCTGGCACTTTACACACACTTCTATCAAAGGTGGCGTGGTATAGCACAATCTCTTCAGATCTTGGAAGTTAAGCAAGGTTGGTACTTGGCTAGGAGACCACCAAGGAAGACTGAGGTTGCTCTATAGAGGAAGACAATTGCAAGCCACCTCTGTTTCTCACTTACCTTGAAAACCTATTGATGGAGTCGCCATAAGTTGGTTGTGACTTGACGGCACACACATATGCCTACAAAAAAGTAATAATAAAGCTACCTCTCCCCAGTTGAAAAGATTACTTACTCGAAGATCAAGGTAATCTTGATTTTGGAAAATTATTATGAAATGTTTATGACTATGTGGCAAATGATGTAGAACAGGAAGTTTGCAAATATTTATATCTAGAATTGTTTTCAACATTCCTGATTATTTTACACAGACCAAGCAAAGGATGCTTTTTGGAAAACTATTTTGGTATTACTGTCCAATAAAGTGTCTAATGGGAGCTGATTGATCCAGATGCCTACACACTAACAACTAATGAGAAAATTAAAATGAGAACAGTTAATAGCTTAGCGAAAAGAGTTGGACTGGCTTAGAACAGAACGAATCAGCAAAATGAACTAAAAAAATTTACTATATTAGAGAAACAGAGCATTCCTTATCGTATATTGCATTTTACCTCTAATAGTGATGTATAAATGTAAAGCAGAACCAACTTTACAGTATACAGAAATATCTGGAACAATTATAAAAATATTGGCCCTGGATTGTTCAGTACATTTTACTTCCTCTGAATTTTTCTGGACTTAAAGCCAACATATTGCCAAACATAGTTGTCATTGCCTATAGATATATATTTGCAATAATATTGTATTCGTTTTGTCATCTTAGTGATGAATAGTCTGAATGACCAGTAGTGACTATTAAAGAAACTTTAATTGATTGCTTGCCCTCACCTAGCAAGCTATACAGGAACTCAGAAAAAGGGCTATCTCTTTGCTTTGCACAACAGAAGAACATAGCTTACACCATTGTATTTTACTCAGCTAGATTTTACTTCAGATAAAAAACAAAGTATTTTGTTATGATCAGTCCTACTTATCTTCATTCCACATTCAGGACAGGTTTGGAAATTAGTAGGTTCTTGATGATATAAAGTTATCAATCCAATTTGTTTGGATTGCGGGGGTTTACATTTTCACAATTAAAAATATTGTAGCCTTGTGCCCATTGGCTGGATTTCTGATTGAAGGGTTGTGAAGGGAAAAACTAATTAAACTTTATGGTTAGTTTTAATAATGAGATCTTTGGGCTGGCAAACAATTGAAACTAAGACTTTTGGCTTCTCTTTTTTTCTATTAATATGATAGATACTATATAATCAAGCAATCCTCCCTATTTGATATATGCTTGATTTCTACAATAAAATATGGACAATGTATTATATCTCTTATTGTGGATATCTTGTTCCACACTCTTGGGATTTGTGTTAGAAATATCTCAACTGCAACTGCATTTGCATTTATTTTTAACATGATTTCTGGTACAGTATCCTCCACAGTTACATTCACTTTCCTTCCCTCTGGCAGTCCCCATATGCTCATCTTTCCCTACATCCTTCTCTCCTTCAAACCCACTAAACAATTTACCTTTTATCTGCTCCCATCTTCATCTATATTTCTTAATTTGCTTCATATATATGCTAAATATATATTTATATTAATTTATATTTTCTCCACAAAGCTGCTTATATCATTCTCCTTGCCTCAATATTATCTTCACAAAAACCCTGAGAGGTAGGTTAGGCTGAGAGTGTGTGACTGGATCAAAGTCACTTCGTGAGCTTCCACAGCAGAGTGACAAGTTGAACCTGGATCTCCCAGATCCTACTCTGAAGCTCTAACCACTCCACTGGCTTTTGTGAAGATGGAGAATGCTGTTGAAGAATAGCAAGCAGCCAAGCCTAGGTGAGTCATGCAAATCATATGGTATCAGATTGTCCAATGGTTGCTTCTGGGCCTGGCCTCAATGAGTCCTCCCTCAAAGGCCAAAACAGCCCTGGAAAGGGCTATGCCCACTACCCCTCACCACCTTTTCCTGACAACAGTCAAGCTTGGAATACTGGCTAAACTGTTATGGTTGTCTAGCAGCAGCCACTGATGGCATCTGGTTAAAGCTACAAGTGCTTCTTTTTCCTTTTTTAGATTTCAGATTTTTTCTGCAAAACTGGAGCGTTTTAGGGTGTATAGGAAGATATGCCTTGTCCATTCAGGGTCCCAGTCTTTAGATTTAAATATCCTCAGATCAGGGCCTCTTGGTTATTAGTATATAAGATATTGGTCTACAGCTGTCAACAAATAAACACCCACATCCTGGACCAGTTGGACTTTCTGGGCTGATTTGAAGAGTAGCTCCCGCATAGAGCATATCATACTGCATAGATGGTATTGGCTTTATCTTCCAGTAGAGAGAGAAGCTGGTGTGCCAGCAGCCATTAATAAAAGGCACACTGGGTGATGGCCTCTACTTGAGTGTTCAGGAGCAGTACTGTCTCCAAACAAAAGTGCACAGTGACTGAAAAATGGTAATAAAACCAAAAAGTTTCACTTGTTGAAGTACTTCCCACTGAAATCTATGGAAATAAAAATAATACTAAAATGGATATGTTTAATAATAAATACAGCAAATATTTTTTGAAATGAAAACAAAACCATTATTTTGCTGTAATCAGCTCTACAAAGTAAGGCTTTAAATGGGCTATAAGGGTTTTTTTGGACAGAATTATCACAACTATTCTAGTAATAAACTTTGCCGTTGCATTTCCAGTCCCTTTGCAGAAAACCAGAGATTGCCTTAACATATCAGCAGGAAAAGGCACCTAGGAGTGATTGCATCATACATGGAGGTCATTTGTCTGTTTCAGAAACTGGCCCATGTTTTGACAGGTGGGCTTGCCACATCTACCAACCAACATGTGCAGAGAAGACAATAAGCACTGGCCACTCTTTCCAACCCCTACCCTTTTTATCCTTTATCATTTATTCACCCTATTGATTCCACCAATCATAGGACTCATTCTTCCTCTCTCCCAATACAAAAGATTTTTTTAAAAAATGTATGAATTGAATCAAATGCATATTGCTTCAGAATTATGGTCCTGGCCTTAAAGTTCTGTACTACACCAATCAAGGTAGCCTAACATGGACCCAAATGCCAGAGGGTCTCCAATGTCAGAGAAAACCAATATCTATTGCTTTAAGCAACAAGTGTAATTGATGAGAATGTGGATTTAACCATGACAATAGAGGCAAAGACATGCAGATTTCTGGAGCGATTGACTGGGCTGCATTGAAGGGAAGGGAGAGGTGGAACCCTCTAAAGTAGGAGCAAGCTCACAAGTCATATGTTTATTGCGTGTAGGGTGAGTTTATTATTGCAAAATAAGTTTTCTCTCTCTATATGTATGTAAAGATTATTTCTCTAGTTCATGTTATTTCTTACACAGCTATTGTGAAACGCGACTCTGAGGAAGGCATTGAAACGCATGCTATAACTGGATGTGCATAGGTCGTGTGTTCATTGACAGCATTACAGAAGATGAAAGACTGAAACAGTAAGAAGAAAGTTTCCGGTATATTGAGAATGTCTTTCATTTGATTGTATATCTGCCTGTACACTCCATATTTTAATTTGTTAAGTATTGTAAGAGTAAACTTTGTATTGTTAATTGCCAGTTTACAGCACTGTGTTTATTGGTTTTCTCTGTATTTACACCATGATCCAGCTGTATTCTTTTGTTTTTGATCTCCAATGTCAGACATGAGACTACCTCCATTTACACATTCATGGAGTCTCTTAGGCAGCAGGGTGTATAGAACTCCAAATACAACAGAATTTTTATTGTTCCCATGATGCTGCTCAACACCCGGCACATACATTGAATGGAGTAGCTCGCTGGATAGGAAGCCTGGTGAATCCTATGGAGTACTGGCCTGAAGACAGAAGTATGATAAAGCCCCAGGAATATTCAAAGAACTTTGAACCAATCTTCAAATCTGAACAATTAGACTTTCCAGCAAACTGAAGTGAAGCTCTGAATCTCCCCCCTCTCCCCAAATTGCTCATAGAACTCTTGTTGCATTTACTGCCATTGCTCCATTGCCTTGGCTGGGTTCATGTAGTGCCTGAAATTTTATGAGGAGGAGGTCACAGCTAGGGTTGCCAGATCCCTCCTGGTAACTGGCAGGAGTTGGGGAGGGTATGGAGGCACAGGTATTAACCCTTTCTCTTTTTGTGTGCGTGCTCCCATGCCCTATGTGATAGCATTGCTTCCAGTTACCCTAGAAGTGATGGCATTGTGTGAGGGTCAATTCCTTAAGAATTAGCTCTCACATGATGCTGTTGCTTCTGGTGTAATGGGAAGCGATGTCATCACTCGGGGTGGGGGAACATGTGTGCAGCCATTTGCCTGGGCTGCCTGACAATGGTGAGTGATCGCTGGGTGGCTTGTCTCCTCCCACCAATGGCCAAGCAGAGAGGCAAATTGCCAGGAGTTTGGCTGCCCCTGGCCAGCACCTGGCAAACCTAGTCACTGCAGAAAATGGTATATTGAGCATGAGGAGGAGGCATGGGTGAATGAGGAAGACAGCACTGAAGAACCTCAACCAGTTTTTTGTTTCTTGCTAGTATGTATACACTGAATCCTATGCTTCATCTTCAGCATTTTTTCTGGTTCTTCCATGTGGCATCTAGGAATGTCCTTTGACTTTCAGATATGCAGAACAGTGAGAAGCTTTAGGAGGTTTTCATGTGCATAGAGAAGAGGGCTTGGTATCTGGTGTGGTTATGGTTCCTAACATCCAGGTGGTAGCTGGAAGTCTCCCAGAATGACAACTGATATCCAGGCAACAGAGATCAGTTCCCCTGGAGAAAATGGCTGCCTTGGAAGGTGAACTGTATGGCATTATCATCAGCTGAGTTCATTCCCTAAACCCCACCCCTTCAAAATCTTCAGAAATGTCCCTACCCAGAGCTGGCAACCCTAGCTAGGGTGAAGAAAAAACACTATGGTGTTAACAGTGTGATATTGTTTCTTAGCCAAATCCAGAAGTGATGTCATGCTTTCATTGTAACATTGCCCCCCATGTCTCTCCCCCCCCCAGTCTCTCACTTGAAGCAGATGCTGGATGTCAACCTTAATTCACCCAGGCTCCTGCATTCAGATTTCATGGTGAATCTGAGTTGATTCAAGGTTTCCAAAAACCAGAAGCTTTCAATTGTACTTCATGTACAACAAGCTGTGTTAATGTACATTATGGTCAAAAGCTCTTTTTTGTTGTGATGACTGAATGCAGCCTATTGGTGTGGCTGCATATCAAATGGTATGAACACTTCTGAATACACTATAGTTTAATTCCTTTGCCTTCCCTCCTCATTTTTTTTGCCCACCTACTAGCTTTTCCCCAAGTGTTTCCAATATCATAGGCTTCTCATATATATTTTCCCAGTAGCTAAAAAAAAAATCATAACCTCTGACCACACTTTTAGAAAACCTAAAAGCTTTAAAAGTGCCCCTTGTGGGATGCAGAAAAATCATATAGCTTCAGGGCAAGAATCTGTAAGTTGTGCCTATCATTTACACAAATATACTGTTTGTAATATACAGGGCTTGTAAATAGAAAATGCTTTTTAAACTCTCTTAAGGGGGAACACATTTGAACAGCATGATTACCCCCTGCTGACCATGACCACATTAAGATAGGAAAGTAATTTTTTAGAAGCTTGCTCTTAAGTAAGAATGGTGGAACTACTTGCTATTTTTTATACAGCACCCAAAGTACAACAACAATAATACCATCTAGCATTAATATAATACTTTAGAGGGTTCAAAGCATTTCAGTATATAAAGGGTAAGGATCCCCAGTCAAAGACAATGAACCATCCACCCAAAGCCTGCCTATTTTAATAAAACTACTATTGTGCCAATACAACTTTCTATAAATGTCCACCACATGTGAATTGATGTGTGTTCCCATCCAACGAATCAGGATTCTAAACTTGAGTTTAATCCTGTTTTATATCAGTTTGTAGGGATAAAATGTCCAACTTTCCTAAGTATGAGCATTTAGATTTGATTGATTGATTGATTGACTGATTGATTGATTCGATTTCTAGCCCACCTTCCCCGCAAATGGCCTCAGGGTGGGTTACAGTAAAATGCTCAGTAAGCTTTAAAACATATGAATACATTTAAAAGTCTAATTAGTGGTAACATATAAATACATTTTTTAAAAACCTCAGAGTTTGATTAAAGATTTCCCAAGCCCAGAAACCTTCAACTATGTTCCACAGGAAGTGAATGAGCATGGGAACAAACTATATTTGTGCCTGTCATGGAAAAACTTGTTTGTACTGATGGCTGACTGTGTCCTATACATAGGATTTGAGTCCAGATACCCTCTCGAAAGCTTATACCTTTAAAATCTTGTTGGTCTCTAAGGTGCTACTGGACTCAAATGTTTCTGTTCTACTGCAGACCATCATGGCTACCTACCTGAAACTGCCCTCTACATAGTCAGTCACAGAGCTGGAACTGTACTTCAAGGAACACATTATTAAACCCTTCAATTGCACTGTTTTGCATTAGTATGTTTGAGTTAAGTATGATGAAGCAATATGGAAAATACTGTTCAATTGTATCAAGCCACAGGGTGGTTCCCATTTGGAGGTTCCCATTTGGAGGTAACTTTAAATGGCTCTGGTGACGGACTAGACTGGTTCCAGCTCCCACCTCTAGTAGAAAACAGCCAATGAGAGCTGGCGGAATGCTGGGCTAGTAGTGACAGTTGAAAAAGTCCTTTGGAAGTTCCCCTTTGCGGGGAAGGTGGGCTAGAAGTTACCTGTGTTAGTCTGTAGTAGAGATGAGCATGAACCACAAAAAAACCGAACCATGAGGTTCATGGATCATGGATTTTCACGAACCACAAACCATGAACTGGCATGAACTGGGGCCAGTTTACGAACCAGTTTGTGGTTCGTGGTTTGTGGGGTTTAAATGCCCCTTTCCGGCTGCTTAGCAGCAGCAGGGAAAGAGGCATTTGATAGTTTAAGGGTCCCTTTCCTGCCGTGCAAGTGGCAGGTCCCTTTAAACTATCTGCTAGCAGGCAGCAGGGGGGATCCCCCCTGCCGTGTGCCATCAGATAGTTTAAAGGGTTCTGCCACTTACAAGTGGCAGGGCCCTTTAAACTGCCCAAACCCCAGCCCCCAGCCCCCAGCCCCAGCCCCACACTTACCTTGCCCTGCGAGCCCATGGTGTCCCCCCTCCTCCTGCAAGGGCAGTGGAGGAAGCCAAAAATGGACTTCCCACCTCTCAAATGGCCACTGCAGCTGCCATTTGAGGGCTGATAAGGCTCTTTTTAGCCTCTTCCACTGCCCTGTGGGCCCACACAGTGGCAGAAGAGGCCAAAAATGGCCTCCCCTCCCCTTGTGGGAGGAGGGGGAGGATGCCAGAGGCCCGCAGGGCAAGGTAAGTGTTGGGCTGAGGCTGGGGGAGTGGGGACTGGGGTTTGGGCAGTTTAAAGGGCCCTCCCACTTGCAAGTGGCCGGTCCCCTTAATCTGTCAGCTGGCAGGTGGCAAGGATCCCCCCTGCCACCTGCCAGCTGATATTTTAAAGGGACCTGCTGCTTGCAAGCCACCTAAAAAGTTAATATGGCCATTTCCCTGGGGAAATGGCCATTTAAACTGCCCCTTTATGACACAAACGAACCAGTAGACCAGTTCATGGAAGTTCATGGAAACGAACTTCCATGAACCACTGGTTCGTGAACCACGAACAGGGCTGGTTCGTGCATTTTTTGGGTCATAATTCGATTCATGCCCATCTCTAGGCTGTAGTAGCAAAATAGGAAAGAGTCCAGTAGCACCTTTAAGATCAACCAACTTTATTGTAGTATAAGCTTTCGAGAGCTACAGCTCTCTTTATCAGTTGCATCTGACGAAGAGAGCTGTGGCTCTTGAAAGCTTTTGCTAAAATAAAGTTGGTTGGTCTTAAAAGTGCTACTGGACTGTTTACTATTCTGTTACATAGTAATCATTCTCTATTTAACCACAATATATCTATGAGTTTTTGAAATCATTCACTCCTATGTTCTATGTTATAAATAAAAGTTATTTTTTGTTCTGTTTTAACCACGGCTGGCGTGAAGTTGTTGGCTGAGGGGAAATAAAGCATACACACAAAATTCAAACATTCTGTTCATGACAAATGGGCCAAGTTTAAATGAATGGCGGCAGCATATTAGGGAAAGTTAACTTTACGCTCCCTTTCCCCAATAGCCCTAGGAAATAGCTGGATGAAGGGACGTAAGTATAGGGAACTGCTTGTCTGGTGGAGCCTCTGGGAAAAGGAGAGAAAAGACCAGGTGTGGATTTGGGTCAGGGCTCTCTGCTTGAAAATTAGAGGTTAGACAGGTTGTGTCTGCCCTTAACTGTCTGTCAAGCCTCAAACATGTGAAGGAAGTTTATGGTGGGTGACAGTGTGTAAAGGATTTTTCTTCATGTCAGGCTGTCTCCATTCTTCTTTCTTTGTTTTCTGTTAGTTTCTCTCTTGAGCTTTCATTTCTCTTTTTTTCTTTTTGTTTCTGCCTCTGCTTGCAATACATACATACATACATACATACATACATACATACATACATACATACATACATTGTACGTCTGAGGTATGTGCAAAATCTAAGTATCATTTTTTGGACCTGGTAAAAGCCCATCACAATATATGCTTGTGATCACACCATAGGTTTGCCAGCCTGCAGGTGGTGAATAATCAAAGTGGAAACCCACAACTAAGGGATACAGTCAGTCAGGTTCTGAAATTCTAGTGTATTAAAGTGGCACAGTGCAATGAATAAATAACAATACTATTATAAGCATATCAAATCACATAAATAAACAATGTGCAATAAACAGCTCACAATCGGCCAATACAGAAATATCCAATGGTGCAATCAAGTTCATATCAGAGCTCAAAGCAGAGATGAAACATAGACAGCAAACCAGAGAAGCCATGAGGACCCCTCATTCCTGTTCAAGGTAAGTTCTTAGATAGATGTACTCTTCTCATTTTCTTTCAACAGGTGGAACAAGGAGATGAAACACTCTGCAGGACCGAGACCCAACAAGGAACCGGTCATCAACAACGCTTGTTTCCAGACTGCATCAGGGGCCATCCACCTGTTGAAAGAAAATGGTGGGGACCTTCTTCTAACTCTCCTCTTACTACCCCCCTAGTTTCAGAAAGATTGGACTTTGGGGGGCCATGTTATGCCCCCAAAGAAGGTGCGCCCATCCTCCTACACTCTCCATTGTTCTCTATGTGGAAAAACAAGTCATCATCTTTCTAGGTGGCCTGGGGTGGCATTTTGCAAGTAAAATGCCCCCAACCTTCAGGGGCCCATCTCCCACCTGTCCTCCCATCCTCCACCAAGGCTCAAGCTGATCCAACTTTGGGGGGCCATTTTATGGCTTCCCAAAGAAGGCACTCTTAGCCCCCCCAAATCCACCCCCAACAGCCCCACACAGACCCAAATCCACCCCCAACAGCTCCATACAGACCCAAATCCACCCCAACAGCCCCAAACAGACCCAAATCCACCCCCAACTGCCCCACACCTGCCAGTACCCCAGGAGCAGGCTGGCCAGCTGTCGCCCATTGTTCCCTATGATGGGAACTTTTAAACTCACTTCCCAGGGCAATTATGCACAGCCCAGGGGTGCTGCAATGGTGGGCACACTTCTGAGTGCTAGCTTGTCCCTGTGAAAGAACACCTGATCCACAGACACCCTCCCCCCAATTTCCCCACCACCTACAGAGATGGCTGGCCAGCCAGTCTCATTGTTCCCTATGATGGGAACGAACTACACAACAAAGAATAAAACACAAACACACATTAATTAAAATTTTTTAAAAAATATTTTCTCACTTTCAAAGTACAAGTAGGCAAAGTATTATGACACATTACACCAGCAGTCTTCCACAAAGAAAAATAACACAACTAACTTCACATCAGAGAATCACCAAAAACACAATTCATTTAAAAAAAAACACTTTATTTCTTGAACAGATTTAGGTTACACAGCAGGGAGGCACACCAAAGGGCATGCCAGCAGTATCCTACACAAAAAATAACACAACTCACTTCACGTCAAAGAAGCAAAAAACCCACAATTCCTGTCGAAAACACTTTATTTCTTGAACAGCTTTAGGTTGCACAGCAGGAGGGCACAACAGTGCATGAAAGCAGCACAAAAACAACACAACTCACTTCACATCAAAGAAGCACAAAAACACAATTCCTGTCAAAAACACTTTATCTCCTTAAACGCTTTAGATAACACAGCCTCCATTCCGAAACCAAGGACAGAATAACAAAAACCACACACACACAGTTTTTTTCCAAATCACTTTATTTCTTGGCATGTGAGGCCATGAGGGCAATCACCCCTCCCTCCCAAACCAAATTGATAGGGGGAAACCATTGCAACAAGGTCCAGCAGAACCATTGTCATTTCCTGCAGCTGTGCCTTCAGTTCAGCCAGTGGGGAAACACCACAAAGCAGAACCGTGCACATCCACAGGCACAGCACAACGGCATTTCTGGAGCAGTGTTACAGAGGTCCCCCTCCCCGGCCAGCCTCAGCCTGTACCTGGAAACATCTGAGAGACACTGACATTTCCTTCATCATCAGCTGGCCACCTGCATCGTCCCCAACTGTTCCCCAACCCACCAAGCACACCCACCCAACAGTAACATTTCAATGGCATGCAAATGAGGAAACATCAGAACACTTAAAACAACAGTAAAAACATTCACTATCATCACACAGTAACTAAACATTAAACACAAGCATCCCTAACCTAACCAGTCCCTATAGAACCTATTTCTCCCTCCAGTGGCAATCAGCATTTCTGGGGCATGTCATTATTTTTCAGAATAAATTTGGTCCCACAGGGTCTGTCACAGTTTTGGGAGAGTTTTTTAATTTGTGTGTGTGGGGGGGTCAAATTGCAGGGTGCGTTCCCTTTGCCACTGGTACCTTCCCACCCTCCTTCTGCTGGCTGGTTTGAACTGCATCTAACGAGTTTAATGCAGTGGAGAGCGTGATTCCAAAGGACTGGACTCACAGAGGATGCAGGCCACAAGTTGGGCTCACCTCAATCGCTCTGGAAGTCCAGTCCTGAGAAATCGAAGAGGCAAGAGTTGACCTTCAGGACCTTCAGGAAGGTCAACTGCTCGACTCTCCATGGGAGAAGGCGAGAGTGATGTGGGCTGACAATGTCACCCGCATGGAAAAAGACGCGCTCACTTTCCATGCTCGTCGGAGGACATGAGAGCAGCCGCTGCGCCTCGAGGGAGAGGTCCAGCCAGACTGACTCCTTTTTGGCCCAGTAGCTGAGTGGATCGGTGGAGAGCAACTCGCAGGGCTCCACAAGGTAGTCCCTGACCACTGTCTCCGCCGAATCCTCTCTCACATTCCTCATGATCCCAGAGGGGCCGAGGGCCCACCAGAGCATCTCCATCTCCATGGACACTCCAGTGGTGGCCGCGGGGGAAGCCTGCTCAGAGGGGGCATGAGAGGAACCCACATGGCAGGGCCCCTCTCCTGTCCCCTCTGTTGACAGGTGTCCCATCTCGGCCTGCCTGCACCTCACCCAAGTATAGAGGCCGTCTCTGGCTTGGGTGAGGTTCCCGTCCCACTCGGCGAAAGTGCCCTAGATGTGTGGATCGCACATGGTTGCCAACATGTATGACATGTTCTCTGTGAGAGGCGTTAGCCTGGCAGCTATGCCCTGCTGCAGCCTTCTCACCAGCACATCTGGTGCATCTGGGTCCGAAAAGGTGGCCAGATTCCTCTGGAGCATGTCACCAGAAGCCAGGCTGGTGAACAGCAGTAACGCAGGGGAGGGCCTCCTCCGCTCAGATGGGGGGGCTGCTGCAGCAGTCCCCCTCCCCTCCACCCCTCTAGTTTTCTCTCTGGCCTTTCCCCCAGGGCCCCTCTCAACTTTCCTTTCTGCCATCCTTTCCCCTCCCGGAAGCTACACTGACTATTTAGAGAGACCAAAGGAAAACAAAGGTTAACTTTGTTTTCAAGCACTATCTACCTACTTCTAAATCTGTTTGTCTTGTGGCTCTGTCACTCGGAGATGGTCAATCAAATATCTTTTTAGACAATCCTATTTATGTATTGTCGAAGGCTTTCACGGCCGGAGAACGATGGTTGTTGTGGGTTTTCCGGGCTGTATTGCCTTGGTCTTGGCATTGTAGTCCCTGATGTTTCGCCAGCAGCTGTGGCTGGCATCTTCAGAGGTGTAGCACCAAAAGACAGAGATCTCTCAGTGTCACAGTGTGGAAAAGATGTTGGCAGGTCATTTATATCTGCTCAGGAGGGGTGGGGTTGAGCTGAGTCATCCTGTAAGAGTTTCCCAGGGTGTGGAATGCTAATGGCGGGAGGCTTCACTGTGTCCTGAGGAGGTTCTTTTGCATATGGATTGGTGCTTGATGTGCTAATCTTCTCTGCAGGGCTATTGTCGGGTTTTGTTAGCCTGGTGTTTTTCAGAACTGGAAACCATGCTCTGTTCATTCTTAAGGTTTCTTCTTTCCTGTTGAAGTTTTGCTTATGCTTGTGAATTTCAATGGCTTCCCTGTGCAGTCTGACAAAGTAGTTGGAAGTGTTGTCCAGTATTTTGGTGTCCTGGAATAAGATACTGTGCCCTGTTTGAGTTAGGCTATGTTCAGCCACTGCTGATTTTTCAGGTTGTCCAAGTCTGCAGTGTCTTTCATGTTCTTTTATTCTTGTCTGGATGCTACGCTTTGTTGTCCCGATGTAAACTTGTCCACAGCTGCAGGGTATATGGTATACTCCTGCAGAGGTGAGGGGGTCTCTACTGTCTTTTGCTGATCATAGCATCTGTTGTATTTTTCAGTTGGGTCTGAATACTGCTTGAAGGTTATGCTTTTTCATAAGCTTTCCCATCTGATCAGTAATTCCTTTGATATATGGCAAAAACACTTTTCCTGTAGGAGACTGTTTTCCTTGGTTGTTTGATTCATCCTGGGTTTGATTGCTCTTCGGATTTCATTTCTGGAGTAGCCATTTGCCTGAAGTGCGTGGTTTAGATTATTAATTTCCTCATTGAGAAAGTGCGGCTCACATATCCGTCTTGCACAATCCACTAATGTTTTCATTATGCCTCTTTGCTGTCGGGGGTGGTGATTGGAGTTTTTGTGTAAGTACCGATCAGTGTGAGTTGGTTTCCTGTAGACCTTGTGACCTAACTGAAAGTTTGCTTTGCGGATGACCAAGGTATCCAGGAATGGGAGTTTTCCCTCGATTTCTTTCTCCATTGTGAATTGTATGTTCAGGTGGATGTTGTTGAGATGATTCAAAAACCCCATCAATTCTTCCTCCCCATGGCTCCAAATGATAAATGTGTCATCCACAAACCGGAACCATACACTAGGTTCCGGGGTGCTGATTCTAGAGCTGTTTTTTCAAAATGTTCCATGTAGAAGTTTGCTATAACTGGGCTGAGAGGGCTCCCCATGGCCACCCCATCCATCTGTTCCTCCTCAGGATACAGTGAAGCCTCCCGCCATTAGCATTCCACACCCTGGGAAACTCTTACAGGATGACTCAGCTCAACCCCACCCCTCCTGAGTAGATATAAATGACCTGCCAACATCTTTTCCACACTGTGACACTGAGAGATCTCTGTCTTTTGGTGCTACACCTCTGAAGATGCCAGCCACAGCTGCTGGCATCAGGAACTACAATGCCAAGACCACGGCAATACAGCCCGGACAATGCAAGTTACACAGCAGAGAGTTAACGCAGTAGAAAAGGTGGCTGATACCTTGGCAGATGTGCAGAAAATGGAGCTGAGAGGCGTGAAGGGAAGAATGGCCGTAGCTGAATGTAAACAAATGGAAATACAAGTGAGATTTCGTGGAATCCTGGAAGTTTTGGAAAAAACAGCCCAAGAGCAGATTACAGAAATTTTGGTGGCATACCTGGGAAAAGAAGAAGAGGAGATTGCAGCACTTCTGGACGTGGCATACAGAATTAACTCAAAATTTGCAGCTCAAAGGAAGTTACCAAGAGATATGATTGTGCAATTTACAGCTAGAAAGACAAGAGAGTCAATTGTGAGTAAACAATTTCAGGACCCATTAGAGGTTGATGGGAAAGTGGTGAGAATCATGAAAGAACTGCCCAGATCGGTGTTGTTGAAGAGGAAGAAGTATAGAGAGCTGGTCCAGATGTTAAAAGACATGAAAATCAGATACAGATGGGAAATACCTGAAGGACTGGCTTTCAAATTTGGTGGTGTAAGGAAAATCATCAGATCTGGCCAGGAGATGGAAAGGTTTATCAGGGACAATGAAAAAGACTTACCAAAAGGAGCTAAAATTTGATCATGGAGTGTAAAATCATATCTTGGAATGTAAATGGACTAAATTCACCTTTTAAATGTAAGACTATTTTCCACTGGCTTTTAAAACAAAAATGTAATATAGTGTGTTTGCAAGAGACAGATATTAAAAAACAGGATGTGAAATATTTGAAACTTGCAAAAATTGGAAATGAATTTGTAGCAGCTTCCAAAAAGAAAAAGCGAGGAGTTGTATTATATATAAAGGAGGAGCTACAGCCAAAACTGGTTCTAAGTGATACAGATGCTAGATATATTGCAGTGGAAATAATTTGGAACTCTAAGAAGATTTTGGTGATTGGAATTTATGCGCCCAATGGGGCAAAAGAAAATTTTTTCAAGGACTTACAGGAACAATTAGATGAATTGACTTATGATCAAATTCAGCAAAACGTTTAGCGTTTCGGGTTTGTTTCGGGTTGTTTCGGGTTTCTTTTGGGTTTTTTTCAATGGGAAAATACCTCCGTCTTCCCAGACGCCTGGGGGAGGCATTTTCCCACCGAATCAACCCAAAATTGGTGGGGACCTTCCTCTAACTCCTCTCTAACAACCCCCCAAGTTTCAGACCGATTGGACTACACAAAATAATACAACCCACTTCACCGTTTTTGACAGCAATTGTGTTTTTGTGATTCTCTGATGTGAAGTGAGTGGTGTTATTTTTGTGTAGTACACTGCTTTCATGCCCTGTTGTGCCTTCCTACTGTGTAACCTAAAGCAGTTAAAGAAATAAAGTGCTTTTGACAGCAATTTTTTGGGGTGATTCTTTAATGTGAAGTGAGTTGTGTTATTTTTGTGTAAGATACTGCTGCCATGCCCTTTGGTGTGCCCCCCTGCTGTGTAACATAAAGCTGTTCAAGAAATAAAGTGTTTTTGACAGGAATTGTGTTTTTGTGATTCTCTGATGTTAAGTGAGTTGTGTTATTTTTGTGAGGTGGAATGCTGGAATGCCCTTTGGTGTGCCCCTGCTGCTGTGTAACCTAAAGCTGTTCAAGAAATAAAGTGTTTTTGACAGGAATTGTGTTTTTGTGATTCTCTGATGTTAAGTGAGTTGTGTTAATTTTTCTGTGTGGGGGATTGCTGGTGTAATGTGTCATAATGCTTTGCCTACTTGTACTTTGGAAGGGAGAAAATATTTTTTTAAAAACTTTATTTTGTATTGTTCGTGTTTTATTCTTTGTTGTGCAGTTGGTTCCCATCATAGGGAACAATGGGGCTGGCTGGCCAGCCATCTCTGTAGGTGGTGGGGGAATTTGAGGGAGGGTGTCTGTGGTTCAGGTGCTCTTTCACAGGGACCAGCTGGCACTCAGAAGTGTGCCCACCATTGTGGCACCCCTGGGCTGTACAGAATTGCCCAGGGAAAGAGAGTTTAGAAGTTCCCAGCATAGGGAACAAAGGAAGAGGGCTGGCCTTTGCCAGCCTGTTCCTGGGGTTATGGGTGTGGGGCTGCTGGGGGTGGATTTGGGTCTGTGAGGGGCTAATGTGGGGATCTGGGTCTGTGTGTGGCAGCTGGGGGGGGGAATTGGGTTTGTGTGGGGCTGTAGGGGGTGGACTTTGGGGGCTGAGAGCACCTACTTGGGGAGGCCATGAAATGCCCCCCCCCAAGTGGGAGCTGGCTGAGCCTTGGTGGGGGGTGGGAGTAGAGGTGGGAGAAGGGCCCCTGAGGGTTGGGGGCAAGACAAGCCTGGCAAGACAAGCCTCCCCCAGCTGTAAGTAGTAGAGAAAAGAGCACCTACTTGGGGAGGCCATGAAATGGCCCCCCCAAGTGGGAGCAGGCTGAGCCTTGGTGGGGGGTGGGAGGAAAGGTGGGAGAAGGGCCCCTGAGGGTTGGGGGGCATTTTGCATGCAAAATGCCACCCCTGGCAAGACAAGCCTGCCTCTTCATTTTTTCCCCATAGGAAATAATGAAGATTAGCAGCAGCAAGCTAAAAATACATTCACATTTCCCTTTTTTAGGCAAGGATAGGGGGCCTGGTTTGGGGGGCCATGTTATGGCCCAAAGTCCAATCGGTCTGAAACTTGGGGGGTTGTTAGAGAGGAGTTAGAGGAAACGTTTCGGGTTTTCTGAAATGTTTCGGGAAAACCCGAAACGGGTTGTTTTGGGTTTTTTCGGGTATCATATACCTGAATTGCACACCCCTAGTTGCAAACAATTCCAATTATTCGAGACTCTAAACAATTTGACAAATGGCAAAGGAAAATTTCAGACTTTGTGTGGGCAGGCAAGAAACCACGTGTGAAAATGAAAGTATTACAGGATGCGAAGGAAAGAGGTGGTTTGCAACTGCCCAATATAAGACTATACTATGAAGCAATATGTCTGGCATGGTTAAAAGATTGGATAAAGTTAAAAAACCGTAAATTGCTGGCTTTGGAGGGATATAAAAAAATATTTGGATGGCATGCATATTTGTGGTATGATAAAGTAAAAGCGGACTCTATGTTTTTGCATCATTACATTCAAAGAAGCCTCTTCACAATCTGGAAGAAGTATAAGGTTTACATGGAAGATGGAATTCCTCCATGGGTGGTTCCGTATGAAGTAATAGATCCGAGAACTGTCGACAATGAACAGCAACGTCTAACTTACAAGGAGATAACACAAATACAACGTTCAATATTAAGAATAAAAACAGAAGAAGAGCTGTCTCCTTGTTATGGATGGTTTCAATACAGACAGATCAGAGATCTTTTTAACTCGGACTGTTTAAAAGGAGGAATAAGAATGGAAAATTCAGAACTAGAAGAAGTGATATTACAAGAAGGCAAGAAAGAAATCTCAAAGATTTATAAAGTACTTCTAAAATGGCACACGGAGGATGAAATGGTAAAAGTCCAGATGGTGAAGTGGGCAATAAATTTTCATAAAGAAATAACAATGGAGGCGTGGGAGCATTTGTGAAAAAATACACTGAAGATCTCAACTTGTACGAACATTAAAGAGAATGTGTATAAAATGATCTATAGATGGTATTTAACACCAAAGAAAATTGCGTTAGGAAATACCAACATGTCAGACAAATGCTGGAAATGTAAAAAGCATGAAGGATCATTGTATCATATGTGGTGGACTTGTGAGGTAGCCAAGCAATACTGGGGAGATATAATTGAAGCAATTAATGAGATTTTACAAATCCAAATAAATAAGAACCCAGAATTGTTGCTACTGAACTTGGGAATGGAAGATGTTCCAATGCAGTACAGAACATTGTTATTTTATATGACTACAGCGGCAAGACTTTTGTATGCGCAGAAATGGAAAATACAAGAAATACCAACTATAGAAGATTGGATTTACAAATTGCTGTACATGGCGGAGATGGACAAAATGACAAGAAAACTTAAAGATCTTGATCCAGGACAATTTATTGCTGATTGGGGGAAATTGAAACAATATTTAGAAAAAAAATGGGATGTGAAAGAACTGTGGCAGTTTGAGAATTATTAAAATGTGATGTTGAAAATAGAAGAGAGAAGCGACTTTACCATTAAGGGGGAAATTTAATTATTATAATCTAAGCTAGTATTATGTTTAAGGAAATTTTATTTAGAACATATAGTTTAATTAATGAAGAGTAAAATGGATATATTAGTGGATTTAATATAGTATATATATAAAATAATTTGAATATGCTTAGAGTAAAAGATATTATGACATGTGTTATAGAAGAATATAAGTGAAGTTAAGTTAAGTAATAAGAAGGGTTAAGGGTTGGAAAGCTGTTGGAAGTCGACAAGGAGGGGGGAGGAAAAGGGTGGGGGTTAGAGTAAATTAGATATGATGGGGATGTATGTATTAAATATGAAATATAAACTCACCAATAAATTTTTTTTAAAGGAATTTCTGGATGTCTTGTGACTGGCTCAGTTAGGGGATCATTTTTCACCTTCTTAATGTGGTTTCTGGGGCACTGGGGCATAAATAGACTTGGTCTTTGAACTGACTAGTCCATTACTAGGGATGGCAGGAATAGAGTAGGTTGCACAGCACATGCAGGGCTAATTGGTGAGCAGCACATTGTGGCATTAAAAGGTGAAGAAGTTCTGCTCCTGAAACAGTGTATCATTTGTTGTGCAATAAGGTGAGAAAGGAATGCCCGTGGTGCTGAACCGCACAAGTCAACTGCCCCAAGTTAAATGTTTCCAGGAAGCAGACTTTTTTCTGCTTCTTCACAGCATTGTGGTGCATTCAAGCATCTCTAGGGGGTCCTCCAGCTTTTCTCTGATCTTTCTCAAGACTGTTTTGCTACAAAGTTTAGGGAAAGATAGCAGTAAACTCTGGATAGTTCCTGTGTGGATGGGCTTAGACTGGAGTATCTCTGCTTAGAATTGCACTGTTCGTTGCAACTTGCCTTAAAAATGAGTGAAATATGTGTGATGATGACTCAGATCAGCTATTAAATAAAATACAAAACTAAATACAAATTGTATTTAATAAAATACAAAATACAATTATCTGAAGGTAATTTCACATGTTCATTTGGGATTGCTGATACAACTGGAAATCTACTCCCCCGCCCCTTCTCTGGCTTCTGAGATTCATTCAGATGTTCTCACACATTTTAAGTCTTTTCAAGCCTTAAAGGTGAATTCAGATTCCATGTATATAAAGAAGTGCTAAATGCACACAATCTGCTGTGGTTGTGTGGCTTTGTGTCATTGTCATGACTGCAATGTACAACATACTGTGATGTCCCAGATATTATGCAGTACTGTTTTTATCATGTTTCTAGTATTTATAATGGTGCAAATGTGCTTGCACTAGTGACTGAATCCCAGTGTTGTTTTTTATACTCAATATATTAGAGTCACAACAACACTTCTTGACAGGTCCTGAAATATTCTGTTTAATGAAAATGTATTTACCTAAATGCATGAGACTTGTTGAGTGAAGCATAATGCTATATTTTACACTAGATGCTGTAGGCTTTCCTTAGGCAAAAGGAAGAAATGTTTTCCAAATTATAAATAAATTAGATCTCTGTTTTGAGTTCCAGGGCTATTTGGGTAACTTAAAAGAGGCCTCTTTGCCAATAAGAACCCAATATTTAAAGGTATTGTCTGTGTCCTGAATGTGGAATCCTCCGATGATTTAAGCAATTGTGGCAAGGAATGACTTTTAAACCTTCCTAACACTTATTCATTATTTGAGTGTTGATTGGCAACGCTCAGTGCCTCTAGGTACTTCATCTATAAAGCTCAATTTTAAACAAAAAATAAAGCAAAACATTTTGCTACAATATGTCCCTTATATTCTCAATTTAGTATTCTCTTGTTGTTGTCACAGAGACTGCTGAGGGAAACATAATTTATTACTTGCCCTTGTGGAATGTCTGTTTAAACATCCATCAGAGAAGCCTTTTTAAGAACCTTGATTTCTCTGGTGATTCTCATCCGAAGCAGTTCTGCAGGATATAATTTAATTATTAATACCAAAAGCAGTAAGTGAGACATGCCAAGGATGATGGCTAACACCGCATTTTTGCACCAATAAAATGTATATTTCTAAATAATAAACTAGTTCTGGGTTTTCCCATCCTTGAAGAGAATGCTTTTTATGCTTCTGAAGTTATGTGTAGGTTAAGTCTAGGTAATGATGCTGCTGTGCTGAGGACTGATTCGTACCAGCTTAGTTACCACCCAACAAATGCAAGATCAAGTGATAACTCCAAAGTGTGATATGACTATTGTATATCAAATAAAGAAGCTATCCAGAAAATGGCACCCTCTCCCTCCCTGCTAATCTGATCCTTGCAAAGGGATACTCCTCTCCCCTTCTATGAGCTTTGGAAATGTTGCTGGACTGCACTTGTTGGAGCACTCTCCTACTTGGGAATAACCCTCTGCCACTGCTCCACCAGCTGATACTCTCCTTCTATGGGTCTGTTGTTGTTTTGTGTGTGTGTATGTGTGTGTGTTATTGTGCTTCAGGAAAAACTCAATGGATCAATGATTTAGACTAAGGCCATTTTCACATGTCTTACCGGCTGAGGAAAATTGCGCAAAACTCCCAGTATGATGGCAGCTTCCTGGTGCAATTTTTCATCATTTCTGACATCATTGCTCTATGAACTGGAGTCATGATTAGACATGGGCATGGACAGCATTATGAACGCAAAAAAGCCCACGAACAGCCTCTTTTTTTTTTTTGAAAAATTTTTTATTGGGTTAGAATCCATTATTTTTACATTACATTCAATTTTCCCCAAATTTTTCATTCCTAACCCACTCCCTTTCCCCCCCTTTTGTTGACTTCCAACAGCTTTCCCACCCTTTGTCCCTTTTCCCTTACTTCTATTAAATTCCTCTATCTTAAACATATATACATTTTCTATTATATTAAGCAGTACATCCTTAACTACTTTTCTCATTATATACCCAAACTGTAAGTCTTTGTTTCCCTCTTAAGTAAACAATTTATCCCCTTTTCCAGTTTCAAATATTTCTATATATCATAAACCATAAAAATCTTATATTTAAATCAAACAATTTGACTTATTTTCTATGTATTCCTCATTCTATCTTTTTATGGTAATTCTATATAGCACATCACATAGTCAATCAATTTGACTCTTCTGTACATTCAGTTTGGTGCATATAAATCTTATCAAAGAAAGAAAATATTGTTAGTTATTCACTCCTTATATTTAAACCTTATCATTAATTATTTTCTGTCAATATTCTATCTATTAACCTCTATATATCTAATTATATATCAATCTGTTAACTGCTTATTAATTCACATTTATCTCTTCCTCCCTCGGTAAAGTCACCCCCCTCTATTATACTTTTATTATACTTCAGTAGTTCTCAAACTACCACAGTTTTCCTCCCACCTCCCATTTCTTCTCCAGATATTGTTTCAGCTTCTCCCAGTCTGTGTTAAACTGCCCTGAGTCCAGATTTCTCAGTTTTCTTGTCATCTTATCCATTTCTGCCATGTACAGCAATTTGTAGATCCAATCTTCAATAGTTGGCACTTCTTGTACTTCCATTTTTGCGCATACAAAAGTCTAGCTGCTGCTGTCATATAAAATATCAACGTCCTATGATGGGCTGGAATTCCCTCCATTCCCAAGTTTAGTAGCAGGAGTTCTGGGTTCTTATTTATTTGAAATTGTAAAATTTCACTCATTTCTCTTATTACTTCCCCCCAGAACTGCCTAGCTACCTCACACGACCACCACATATGATAGAGGGAGCCCTCATGCTTCTTACATTTCCAACATTTATTAGAAGTATTCAAATTCCCTAGCGCAATCTTCTTTGGTGTCATGTACCAACGATAAATCATTTTGTAAATGTTCTCTTTAATATTAGTACATGTCGTTGTCTTCATTGTAGTTTTCCACAAGTATTCCCATGCCTCCATTGTTATTTCTTTATTAAAGTTTATAGCCCATTTCACCATTTGTATTTTAACTGTCTCATCCTCGGTATACCATTTCAACAGTACTTGGTATACCTTGGATATTCTTTTCTTATCTTCTTTAAGAAGGGTCTGCTCTAGTTCCGAATTCTCTATTCGTATACCTCCCTTTACAGAGTCCGAGTTATATAAGTCTCTAATCTGTCTGTACTGGAACCAGTCGTAATTAGGTGATAGTTCCTCTTGCGTCTTTATTCTAAGTTTAGCTGCTTCAGTTTTAGTTATTTCTTTATATGTTAAACATTGTTGTTCATTATCAACAGCTCTCGGGTCTATCACCTCATACGGAACCACCCACAAGGGAGTTCCTTCTTGTAAATAAATTCTGTACTTCTTCCAGATTGTGTATAAACTTCTCCGTACAAAATGATGCAGGAACATCGAGTTGACCTTTGCTTTGTCATGCCATAAATATGCATGCCATCCAAATATTTTTTAATATCCCTCTAGGGCTAGTAGTTTCTTGTTCTTTAATGTCATCCATTCTTTCAACCAAACTAGACAGATTGCATCATGATAAAGTCTCAGATTGGGCAGTTGCATTCCGCCTCTTTCCTTTGCATCTTGTAGAACTTTCACTTTCACTCGAGGCTTCTTGCCTGCCCAAACAAAATCTGATATTTTCCTCTGCCATTTTTCAAATTGTTTAGAGTCTCTGATGATTGGTATTGTCTGTAGCAAAAACATTACTCTTGGTAACACATTCATCTTAACTGCTGCAATCCTACCCAACCATGACAAATTCAATCTGTTCCATTTAATCAAGTCTCTCTCTATCTGAGTCCATAGTTTTTCATAATTGTTTTTGAACAAATCTATATTCTTTGCAGTTAATTCGACTCCCAGATATTTCACTTTGCTTGTTACTTCACAGTCCGTTGTTTCCATTAATAGTTGTTGTTTCTGCTTGATCGGCTGTTCGTGAACAGGCTGTTCATGAGGCCCCATTCCAAACGAACAGGTGGTTGTTGGAAGCCTCGTTCATTGCTGTTCGTTGCTGTTCATCAAGCCAGACAGTCTGGCAGCTGCAATCAATTCCCATGGTAACTCAGGAAGGGATTGTCTGAACTGCTGTTGCCGTGGAAACCGAGAATCAAAGAGGAGTTTAAATGCCTGTTTCAGTGGCATGGAAAGGAGCATTTAAACCGCTGAATCAGCTGCTCATCAGGGGCTTCTTCTACAAGCAGCTGAGTGCCAGCTGCCCCTCTCCTGATGCGAGAGGGATGGGGAGAAACTCCCTGCCCCTCTTAGCACTGGGAGAGCTGGCACCACGTGGCTTCTTCTGCTCAGTGCAAGAGGGACAGGGAGAATCTCCCTGCCCCACTCGCACCAGGCAACTGGGAGTTTTGCATGATTTTCCGTGGCCTGTAAGACATGTGAAAATGGCCTAGGAGGGGGACTAATGTTGTTGCTGTTTGGGTTAAGTATGAAAACAGTTGCCCCTTGAAAAGAAGAGCATGCATCTGAGCATGTGTGACCAATGTGCATGCAATGGGTAGAAAGGAAGAAACCAAATAAATCAGTTCCAAGCCAGCTCCGACTAACTCGTAACAAACTATTAATAGAATGGAATTATTCCAGAACCCCCTGGAACCAAACATGAAATGACTTTCTTGGTGCATACCCCTACCTGTATTTGCAGTGAAATTGCACCATAGAATGAGCTGTGTACTTCATTAATATCTGGTACAAAACACTATTGACTTCATTGCAGGAGGAAAAAAATCATCTAGAGTTCCTTCTTAAGATTTCCAGTTTGCTAAACTTTATCTCCAGAGAAAAGTGGAAAATTGAATGGCTGAGTATTTGCTAGAAAAATAAATTTCCTATGATGCAATAAAAGTTAACTGCTTTATCTTAGTGTTGCATTTTATTATCTGCAATGGTGGGAAAACCATTCAATAATGCAGAAAAGGAAAGGCTGCCCCCCACCCGATACTGGGATGAACCGTTCTTTCATATGAAAACAGTGAATCACTGGCATGAGTGAATGCAGCAGTCTTGCTAGGTAATTTTCAAAGAGGAGATTGTATAACTTTAAATGTGTCTAGTAGCAAATGGTGATTTGGCAAATGAATGTTCTACTTTTTCTACTGTGTTTTTGCTGAGATTCTGCAGCAGATTGTCTGTAATTGCTCATTGCTCTCCATTAGTGTAACACCCTCCTGGCAACATGCTAATAGTTTACATCTCTTGGGGCTTAAAATTACTATTTTAATTAAAGCAATTTGTTTCAAATGGGTCTTCCAAATCTCAGTATGATGTTTTAAGAGCCTAGGGCAAAGAACTGAAAGGAGGGAGGCAAGTGAAGAGCAGCAATTTTTACAAGGCCTGTGGTAAGGCTCGAATATACATATTTTTCTTGATTTAACAAACAGAGATCTGTGCTGTGTGGACAGCGCTGAGTAAAATTAGAAGAATTTTCTTTAAGTCACCAGGTTAGCTTCAGCTAAGTTCTGAAGTTTAGATTTGATGGGCCCTTACACAACCTAAGGATGTGGATGAGAACTTTGGAGAGCTGAGGCTCTCCAAACATTTGTATGTTTGGCCTTTACCCAGTCTGGCTGGTTAGAGCTGCCAGAAGAGAATGGGTGGCTAGTTCAGGAAGGTAATTAATATCTCCTTAAAGGAAGGAAGGGTGAAGATCTCCAGGCAGCTGCTTTTAAGTCATTATTCAAGAAACCTTGGTTTCCTCTAATCTTGGCCATTTGCATCCTGTACGAAATATTCTGTCCTTGGGAAAAGTGTGTGTTGACAGAACAATTTTAGAGATTTCTGAATGATACAAAGTATTTAGATCCATTCTAATTTGGTTTCTGTCTGGATTGGTAATGAACTTACTTGGTCACCATGGTAGTTGATCTTAGTTGGGAGATGAATAAGGGGACTGTTTTTCTGTTGGATATTCCAGTGGCTTTTGATATGATCAATGATAGTATCCTTTTGGATCACCTGGCTGGGTTCTGGCTAGCTTTAGTCCTCCCAGGAGGGTAGTTCTAAGAAAATGTGCCTAAGGGCCTGCTGTTTTACCTTGTAACCACTTGTTTGCAAGTTATCACAAGGTTTAATTATCTCCCTTAAAAAAAAATTTACATGGAACCACTTCAGGAAGTTGTCTGGAGATTTGCTTCATGGTCATCAGCGGACACCCATCTCTCTCTCTCTCTCTCTCTCTCTCTCTCTCTCTGTGTGTTTCCCATCCAATCCTGGAAAGGCAGTTGATGTTCTTAATAGAGATGGGCATGAACCGAAAAACAAACCAAAATTAAGCATGAACAAGGCCGGTTTGTGGTTCGCGAACCATGGTTCATCAGATCCCATTTCTGACGAAGCACCATGAACGTTTAGGCTGGTTTGTTTTTTGGTTTGTCACTGCAGACAGCCTGGAGCCTATCAATCAGTTTCCTAGGCAACAGAGGATGGACTTCCTGCAGACCTTCTGCTGGCCCGGAAGTGATGATTTTTCTGACCTGGATGTGACGTTTTCATGAACCAAACAAACTGGTTCACAAACTAGGGCAGGTTCGTGAAAGTTCGTGGTTCATGGTTCTTGAAATTTAACAAACCACGAACCACATGGTTCAGTTTTTTTCCGGTTCGTGCCCATCTCTAGTTCTGAACAGATGGAGTAAGGTATGATCTGGATGGGAGCTAACAAGCCGAAACTTACTCTGGGCAAGATATAGGCTCTTTTGGTTGGAAATATAACTCACAGGGCCACAGGTGTGTTTTCATTTAGTAGTTTTGTTAGGTAGTTTTAGATTCCGGATTTAATAGCTCTATTAAATGGTAATGTACACTTTTGTGGCTTTTGGAATCCTGTGATCCAGGGCCCCGGACATCCATTCCAAAATCTGGACCTGACAGCACCACTGCTTTCATTGGTCATCACTGCACTGTCCTTGAAATGGAGGTCCATAATTTGGGAGTGCCACTGGATCTATTGCTCATCCTGGATATTCACAGGGCAGTGTGGCCAGGAGTGCATTTAACAACTTGAGTTGGATAGGAAGAGACTACTATAACTCATGTTCTGGTGGCAGCAAGACTAGATTTTTTTAAACATGAGATTGTCGTTGAATAGTGTGGATAGTAAAGAATGTTGCAACTAGCTCAAAATGTGGCTGCCAGATTGCTAGTTAAGGCAAGCTGCTGGGAGCATATTACTTTCATTCAGTTTAAGCTGCACTGTCTGCTAATTGGTTTTCAAGCCCAATGTGAATGGCTGGTTGTAAAAGGCCTAAACAGTCTGAAATAAAAATCCAGATTGTACCCTTTGAGCTTGCCAAATACTGAGATCAGCACTAGAGATTCTTATCCATGTGATCTCCAGGAGTATGGATGGTTGCCATGAAGTAGAGTGTCTTCTCTGAAGCAGCACCATGGCTTTGGAGCTCCTTCTCAAGGGAGGATCCTATCATTGTTGGTGTTTCACAAAAGGCTTAAGATGGGACTTTACAAGTCATACTATAATTGTTTAGGATAAGATCTGGTTATATTTGTTGTCGCTTTTTAATGGCTGATGGTGAATCAATGATGATTTAATGTTTTAATCATATATTGATTTTGTAATGTGAGTTTTATGAGGTTTAATTGTAATGGTAATTTTTAATTTGCTAGAAACCTTCCTGGGGGTCTGATTCAATATAAAGGTGGGACATAAATAATTATATAAATAAATATAGGGCCCTTGGTTTTGATAATGTTGTATAACTACAGGAGATCTTATAAATCTTATTGGCAAGAATGATTTTCCAATATGTTCTTTTTGAAAACCTGGTATACTTATATCTGCTAAATATAATAAGTGAAGCAATCAAATTATCTACACCAGGGAAGCCTTTTGTTTTTAAAAGCCCCATGTGAAAAACTAGAGAGTTACAACAACAGGAAAAAAATGCTAGCTTTCAAGCATACCCTCTTATGTGGTTATTTTTCTGTTTTTTAATGTGAGAGATGTTTTACCAAATGACTCCCCACATGAAAATGGAATCTTTGCTAGCTCAAAAATAAACATGTGAATTAGCCCTTAGAGTTACAAAATGGCTGGCTAAGCATATATCAACAGGCAGTTGCAGCTGTTCAAGTTAGTTGCCCTGGAATTAGTTGGAACTGGCTCTCTACAAACCCTAGTTGAAGAAAAAGGGTAATAACAATGGCTGAATTGGGAATTTGGATCCTTTGAGGTACAGGTGGTTAGTGGAAAATATGCAGACTCAGAATAAAGGACCAATATTGAGGGGTGAGTGAATACCAGAGAGAGACCACATTGAAAGCAGAAGTGTTTCTGCATGCTATATCCAACTTTGTTGGAAACTGCAACTTCCATTTGTTTAAACTGACCCCCTTCTCTGAACAGGAAAAATTCCACAGGTGGCTATGTCAGAAAAAAATTAACTAATAAAAACTTGCTGTCCCTCACAATTTATTGTCAGTTTTTAATTTGGATTTATAAATGTGAATTCCAATGTTCAGCATTTTCCTGACACAAAATACACATAATCTACAATTAGGGTGAGAAATTCTGGGAAATTTGGGGGTGGAGCCTAGAGAGGACAGGGTTTGGGGAGGAGAACAATATCAGTGGGATATAATGCCATAGAGTCTACCCTCAATGTAGCCATTTTCTCCAGGGGAACAGATCTCAATAGTCCAGAGATAACTTGTAATCCCGCGAGATCCCCAAGCCCCACCTGGAGGTTGATAACCCTGAGTGTCACTGAGAGATCTCTGTCTTTTGGTGCTACACCTCTGAAGATGCCAGCCACAGCTGCTGGCGAAACGTCACGAACTACAATGCCAAGACCACGGCAATACAGCCCGGAAAACCCACAACAACCATTGTTCTCCAGCCGTGAAAGCCTTCGACAATACACCTATCCATAATTCCTGTTGAGGCTGCAATGAATCATGATGACTATTGGTAAGAGCACTACACATTCTTCTTAGCAATTGATAAATCCCATTATCACATGGATATTGTTATATGCAAAAAAATTTTTTTCATAGAAATAGGGGTGAGGGGACTGGGATGGGGCACTGGGGTTAGGGTTTGTGGGGTTTGGGCCATTTAAAGGGCCCTGCTGCTTGCAAGGGCCCTGCCACTCCCCCCCCCGTTCGCCAGCTGATAGTTTAAAGGGACCTGCCACTTGCAAGCGGCAGGAAAGGGCCCTTTAAACAATCAAATGTCCCTTTCCCTGCTGCTAAGTAGCCAGAAAGGGGCATTTAAACCCCATGAACTACGAACTACGAACTGGTTTGGGAACTTGCCCCAGTTCGTGGGAGTTCGCGGTTCCTGGTTTGTGGAAACCCACAAACCACGAACTGCATGATTTGGTTTTTTTGTGGTTCGTGCCCATGTCTAATCCAAAACTGACAGTGAAGAATTCTTGATCCGTGTGGTGGATTTTGCTAAGGCTGCTGTAATTATAGATCCTGATTCCAAATAATTGATACTAAAATATTTTATCTTATTCTGCCTTTCAGCTATGTTGTGATCCTCTAGAGATATTAAACTTTCTCTCATTTGGAGTTTTTAAAAAGCTGTGCATTTTCATTAAAAGTCAATCTTTTCTACATTGCATACCAAGGCTACCGCCCTGCATGCAATTATACATTGCTTAAAAACCATTAACCTTAGTGGAAAAGGCACATGTAACTGAGCACTGGAGTCTCACCCAGATATCAGCCCTATCAGTTGATTTCCTTGGCATGAGTATGAACATTTTCATACATGCATTAGAATTTCAGTGCTTTCTCTCAAACAAATATTCAGACAACTTATAATTTAATGAGTTAGTTTGTCCAAATAAGTTAAAGATGAAGTTTCTCTTTCTCCTTCCTTTATTACATTAAATTGAGGTATTTGTTTTTGTTGAGTCTATCCCCTTATGTAATATGTAAAATCTGGCATGTTGTTATTAAATGGCTGGCCATCTGTTATCCCTGGAAAGTTTATATAAGTCAAGAGTTTCCCTAAGGTAAAAGGGCTGATTTCTTTATTCTGCTTTCCTACATTGTCACAAATATCTGTCTGTGTTTACTACCACAATATTAGCTACAATATGTGTTGGAATTGAAAAATATCCTCTATTCTGAAGCTTAAATGCACTTGGGAAAATATGCTCTCCATTTTGATTAATACCAGAATTTCTGTTGTCTCCAGCAAAACCAAATTTACCACATTTAACTTATTTATGCATTTAATGTGTTTAATTTGCTTTTCAACAAAGCATGACATTGTTACGGTATTGATTATATTTTGGATGAAATGATTTTTCTCAAAAAACTAACTCATACAGTAGCATTTTCTTATGGTTTTATATGTTTCAGATGTACCACTCGAAGGAAGGTGCAAGTTTTGACAGCTTGAGATTTTGTCCTTATTATGGTTTAGCAGGTTATCAAAGAGAAAGGACTTCATCGTTGGCAAATTCAAATGGGAATCATGGGAGTAACGAAAAGGAAAAACAAGAATGAACATGATCTGGATGCAGGGCCAGCACCACCACTGAGGCAGTGAGGTGGGTGCTGGGGGTGCTGAGGCGCCGGAGGGGGTGCCAGAGGGGGTGCAGGAGGGGGCCGGGGGGTGGAGGCATGCACCATGGAGCTGACGTGCCTGGCCTGCAGCTGCTGCAGCTGGCCAGCCCTGTGCTGCTGCTACCACATGCCCCCGGCATGGCAGGAGTCTGGGGTGCCGTGCAGAGCATCGGCAGCCTCCATACCATCCCAGCCACCCGCTGGCCAATGGGGTCGGCTTGCTGCATGATGACGTCATTGCACGGTGATGTCATCACACAGTCCAGGGGGCGTGCATGAGCACTGCATGCACGCGCACGTGGGGGTGGCTGCAGGCGCCAGAAATCCTGGCACTGCCCCTGTCTGGATGTCATCCAATCTAAACGTATCATATCACATATAAAATTATACTGTCTTATGTTCAGTCTCTGAGTTGGATGGAAAAACGGCATAAAATGTTTTAAATTAAATAAGTATTTGTGATTTTTTTAAAAATAGAAACCTCTAATTTCTTTCGCAAATGTACTCAACAACAAAGAGAAAGCTGTGAACTGCTCTATCCTATGTTATTCTACGTTATCTTATGTATCTTGGTTTCTGTCACCTTAAAGGTATGGAAAAAGAAAAGTTGAAATCAGAAAACATAAACTTTGTAGTAAACAAAAGAAGTTGTATTATTTTGACGGTCATAAAAGGACTAAATATTTCAAATTCAATTTTACAACATTGAAATACTGATCTATTCAGTCAGGTATTTTCTCTCTACTCTCCAAATTCTAAGGGCATCTGGGATGACCTCAGGGTCTGGCTTTCATTCATCCTAGACAGTTACAACAAGGTGATAGGAGGTTTGGGAGCTGAGAGTGGAGCTCCAAGTATACTCCGATGCAGCAGGAATTTGGCATCTATCTCCACAGGTGGTGATGTGCCCAGGGATTGATGGAGACATGGTCTCAGTCTAATCTGCGGCATGACCTCACCTTTCTTCAGCTGTTCCCTATCCTGGTGGCAGTTAAGGAGAGCAAACATCATATGGCTAAAGTTTATGAAGGTATTTTGAATAATAATGTATCAAATCATTTGGAAATGAAAGTTCTGATCAAGCTTGGTAATATATTTTAACTCAAGGTACAACCTTTTTGATAAGCTTGCAAATTTAAAAAGAATATTTTCAAAATGCTACATCAGTGACATCATTCATCTCAAAAATAATCAAGAACCCCAATCCCCTGACTCACCAGGGGGTTGGTTTGCGGGACCAGTAACCATTTGAACAACACGTATCCTTGAAAATATGTTGCATAGTATACATATGCCAGTGGCAGGACCAGCTCAGGAATAAGCAGGTCCGCTTCTGGGGAAACAACCAAGCTGTGGTTCAGATCCTCCTGAGCAGGCAGTCCTCATGCTCTGAGCATGTCATGAACCTTGTGCACAGGCTGGTGCTGGTTTGCTTGTCCTCTAATGTATTGTTTTCAGCTAGTTATGCCTTGTGTCAGTCCCAGATGGAAAGGTTCTTCACCCTTGCTCCAGGGGCCTGCTGGTGCCCGAAATCCTTTCCAGAGGACCTGTGATGGAGGCAGATTGCAATGCAAGGAGTACTGGCTTCAGTTGCATGGTCCACCCTCTGGGCTTTCTAGGCAGCCCTAACAAGCTTCCTAAGTTTTAATTCAGTGTCGGAGGCCAGGTATCCCTGCCCACTTCTGAAACCACTTAAAAGAGGGCTACCCCAAACACTCGTCCCAATGGGCCAGCTGCCACTGTGGGCCTGAGGGGGGACCAAATGCTACCACCATGGCTCAGGCCCACATAGGAATCTCCGCTGCTGCCACTGCCAAACAGCTGAGCAAAATGACTCCCTTCACTGCTGCTGTTTTGCTGCCTCACCCAGGCACCTGCTGCTGTTTTGCTGCGACTTTGTTCTGCAGCTGCCAAGCAGCTCAGCTGCTTTGCTGTGCAGCTGCTGCTCTGCCAACTGCGGTAGATTGCATGCAGGGGCCCAGGCAGAAGACTTAAGGGAAGACCACTCTTCTCAGGACCGCTGGTCTGGCATATCCCTGGGCCTGGCCAGCCCACCCCAATGGATTGAAACCACTTGGCTGCCCACTTGGTTTCAATCCAATGGCCCCCATGTGGTCATGTAGGAGCCAAGGGCACAGCCTGGGCCCAGACACTGTAGCAGGAAATTTGCCATGCACCCGTGGCCCGCAAACCAACCCCCTGGTGAGTCAGGGGATTGGGGTTCTTGATTATTTTTGAGATGAACGATGTCACTGATGTCGCATTTTGAAAATATTCTTTTTCAATTTGCAAGCTTATCAAAAAGGTTGTACCTTGAGTTAAAATATATTACCAAGCTTGATCAGAACTTTCATTTCCAAATGATTTGATCCATTATTATTCAAAATACCTTCATAAACTTTAGCCATATGATGTTTGCTCTCTTTAACTACCAACTGTTCAAATTCAGTACAAGCCCTCATTTGTGAATGACTTAAGATTTATGTCAAAAACCTTCTTAATTGTAAATATCAAAGTATTTATTAAGTTTTTTTGATTTTCCTACATATCTCTTCAAATGAGACAACTCTAGTACCTGTAATATAGAACTCATACACTTCAAGCCCACTCTTTTCCTAACTAGTTAGAGAAAGTTCCTGGTATCCTTGTGATTTGTATAAATCTTGAATAACAGGAATATCCCAGGAGAAAGTTTATTTCAATGTAATTCCCAACACTGTAGTAAATTATTGATTACATAGTTATCATATTGGTAGTAGAAGTTTTGTTCCACTTTTTAAGCTACAGGAAAAGCCTTAATGGAAGGTAGACCAGAGCCTGTTCAATGGCAGTAATTGCCATTAATGATATTACACTTCTGCTTCTTCAATTAAGAGTTTAAAGCAGCTCGTCGAAGTTTGTGTTAGAAAGTCATATTATTATTCAGAAACTGTTATATTTATATGTATGAGAAAAAGAGTCTGAGAGAGAGGAGGGGGGCACATGAAGATAATAAGATTTAATATCCTTGAAGATAACCAGACATTGACATGCAGTCCCCATAGCCAGGGACAAATAAATTCATTGCTGTCAAGTGCATTAAAAATATACTCAGCATCACTGTCTAACAAGTACTAGCAAAGGATATGCTGCGCCAGTGGTTTTAGGTGTCACATGTCGATTAGAACAGAGACTAGCAGACACATCCTGAATATCCTTCTGAATCTAGTCCAAAGAAACCTGTTAGTGGATATTAAAGATGGGCTAACTTCAGTTAGACTTCTCCACCATTTTCAACAGTATAATATAAATGTTTCTGTGTCACATGGTATTGTATTTTTCTTTCAAAATTAAACTAACCTAAAGAATATACTATGGTCCTGGACAAAGATCGTTCAAAAACATATAAAGCAAAATACTGAGACATCAGGGATTAACCCAAAACTGACATGGAGCTGACAAAGATAGGGTTCACATAGAATCATGAATCCAATGAAGTCAGTAGAAAGTTTGATTATGGATTTGTTTGGAGTCCATTAGGAGACCTCTGTGAACTGGTTAGACCACTAAGTTTTATGCTGGAAATGTGATGATTAAAAATAGGCAATAGAGCAAAATATTCCATAGAGCCCCAGAGAAATGCAAATAATCTTCCCATCTAACAAGCAGATTGAAAGAAGGCTTGGAAAATGAGTTTGCAACTTTTTTGATCTCTATGCTTCCACAGCAGCAGGGAACATTTAGGTCCCAATTGAAATGCTGTGATTGTGCTCCCTTTGTCATGGACCCACAAACAGATCCCGCCCCCCCCCCTAGTTCTGTAGAACTTGCAAGTTTGAAAAGGAGCCTTTGATGCTCAGCAGCTCCACGTTGGGATAAATGTCGGATGCATCTCTCTGCTGATCTGTTGATGAAACATTGTTTTTTTCTTTAAAGAACCGGATTTGCTGTCAATGACTTGTAAACTAAGAAATGTCCTTTCTTCTTAACTTAACCCTTTTGTTACACTTGCACATTGAAGTTTTTTGTTTCACCTTTTTCCAATGTGCCCAATGACTGCATCTGTATTCCAACTTTACGTTACTTAAGTAATTGACTTTATGGTACGAGCAGAATATATGGCCACAGTGCTATTTATTAAGCATGGCGATTGTGGGAATTCCCCCCTCAGATTGGATTGACTGTTGTCAGTTTTCTTACATTTTTGCAGTCTCTGGAAGAGGTTTGTTTGCCCAAATTTCCTGGTAACAGTGTATTAATTCATTCTCTTGGCCCTTCGGCATTTAGCTGTTACCAGTCTCTTTCATTCTCTGCTTTTAGCACTATAACTAGGAATTTTCTATGAATGAATTCTGCAATTGCATTTATTCGTTTCCTAGGTTCCCCCCCCCCCCATTTTGCACCTCTTCCTTCCCACTTGTCCCCTCTCATTTTTTAAAAAATGTGAGTTTAATCTTTGGGCAAGGAGTTATTTTGTTTAACCTTTTTTATTCGACTGTATGAAATTGTTCTTATGAAACTGCAGTGCTTACAATATCAAGGTCTTTGCCAATTTTTTCTTTCAGCTTTGTGCTGGATTGTACCTGTTGCATTTGGTCATGGCCTTCAATCACAGCTGTGTAAAATTAAAAAAAACAGAGGAAAATATACTGAAGAATTGACAATCCAAGGAGACTGTTAATGTGCAGAGCTTACAAGGAATTCTAATTGTGTAGAAAGAGGCTTGCTTGGAAGAATTCCAGTTGTGCCCTACTTTATATGTGTTCATTATATTTGTAGTAGAGAGAGAAACAAAGTAAGGCTGTGATTTACTCACAAACATAGGTGAAAATTTCTGAAAATGAGAGACTTTATTGTGCCTATTGTAAGGGTCTTAGCAGGGTTGAAATACTCTGAACAAGGGTTAAGTAGTATCTTCTACAGGCTTTTGATATAGACTAAATTTTAACCTTTCAAAGCAAGGAATGCCCTTAAGAAAGTGATACCTATCAACACCATTTTATACAAGTTATTGCTTATCGCTGGCACAATGTGGTGGCCTTTTTTATATTAGAACTTGGTTGATTTTTTACTTTTACCAATTGGATCTGCTATATTTGAGGGTCAAACTTCATGTTAGCACACAGATGCATTGTCTTAATGGTGTTTGTCCCACAATATAAAGCAATTTCAGAAGAGGTCAAAACTGATGGAGAGAAATGTGAGCAAGGTATAGTGGTTACAGTGTTATCCAGGAGAGTGATTTGACAACACAAAATGGCCACTGGAGAAAAAAATTAAACATATTCTTCCCAACTGTTCAACTTAAAATTGCCCTCCTACTAAAACTGCTTTGAACACCACTGCACAGTACCCTTTATATGAAGAGATGTTGGTCTTGGGAAGGCAAGTATGATGGACTTCATGTTTTAAAAAATCCTGGAAGGGCTGTACACACACAGCTACAGGACTGTGAGGGGTTAATGCCTCACAGAATCAGAGAACTGTGTGACAGGATACTCCAAGGGATCTGATTGGGTAGCATGAGCTGGAAAGAGGAGGGGCTGTTTTCCATCCTAGCTGAGAAAGAAACCGAGGGTGAAGAAATAGGAGATGGACTCCTAATGAAGAGCAGTTTTACCATCGACAGGAGAACTAGGGAAAAGTGGGCAAGGAAGTTTGGGAAGTAGGTGCAAATTGCCAAATGGGTCAAAGAAAAGGGGATAGATCTTCTAAGTAGACTTTCCCTACACAGTTAAACAGGGAGGTAGCTTTGGGGAGTGAAGAGATCCCTGGTCAAGTATGGTTGGAAACTGCCTGTGGAAAACTTCAGATTCGGTTAATGACGGAAGGAAAGCACTGATGTTTGGAGAGAAGGGGATTGGAGAATTAGAAAGAGGGTACCAACATTCCTAACTCCAGAAGAGAAAGAGAAAACTAAAAGAAAGTACCCTAGAGTAATTGGGGGGAAACAAGGGAACCAAAGCCTCAAAACATAAGCCTTTAAGTATCTGTGAAGAACATAAGAACTAAAGCTGTGCATGTTCTGATTTTACCTTAGAGATATATATGCTTCACTAATGAGTTAGGGACCATAGACTTCACCACTATGTTGCCTTACATCCAATCTTTTGCTTTAAGTATGTGCTACCTGTGCTCCAAGTCAGTCCTACAATTTCTTATGCTCCGTTTCAACATTTCTTCAACTTTGTATTGGATTCTTGCTAATGCTATGTCTTTGTAAACTTGTATTTATTTACTCTGTCCCTATGGCATTGTTTGTGGAAATGTCCTTGATATTGATTGTGCTAATCACACAATATGTAATTTGCCTTGTGTCTCAGTGAGAAAGGCAGACTATAAATGACATAAATAAAAATAAATAAATAATAAATGTTGAATTACCTGATTTTACTTGAACTTTCCCCTCTAAAATATATTTTTGAAATTTAAAAATGCCTCTGGTGCCATTTCTACTGTTTAAGAATGAGGGAATGTCATAGCAGGAAAGGAAGAGTATAAAAGCGGTAAGGTTATACCTTCCTGGAGGCATGTGGTTGGCTATAGATGCTGGACTAGATGGACCTTTGATCAGTTCCTGCAGGATAATTCTCATGCTTGTATTAGACCTCTTACTGATAGTAAAGGGACATGCAGACTTCTCAGTTCTAAATAGAGATGAGCACGATAAGCATTACGATAGGAAAATGCCAACGATAACGGCGTTCGCGCGATCGGGACCTGGCAGATCGGTGCCATCCACGGTGACCGATCCAGCGTTCGGGGGGGGGGGTGCTTCATCGGGGCTTGATTCGGGCCATCAGGATCTGATCCGGGATGCAGACAATCAGGCGCCAGTAATCTATTCCTGGGGCAATGGAGCCAGGGGAATGCCTGAGCTGTGTTTGCCCTCCTTCTGTTGCCCTGGAAACCCACATGGAAGCCCAGCTTTCCTTGATCAGCAGGGCTTCCTTCCAACCACGGAGCAGCAACACACTCACCACCACCAGTTGGGAGAAGAGACCCAGGGGAGGGAGAGGGAAGGGGGTGTTCTGTAGCCATGGGCACTCCAAACGTTTTTTTGCTTTTTAAAAAACGGGGCTTTGTAGGAGGAATGGCTGTTTTTCTGTCTGTCACTCTCTGTATTTAACCTGCTTTTAAAACACTGTATTTTGTGGGAAACCCTCATTCACGGCTCTGTGTGTGTGTTAAAAATATGCTTTTGGAAGACTGGCTGCTTATTTTTAAAATTGGGTGGGGAGGAATGGAGGATTCTGTCCCTGCTTTTTTTTAAAAAGCTGGCTGAAACATGTTGATGGGGTGTCTCTCTCTCTATATTTGGAGAGGCAGGGATGGGTTAAAAACTCCCCCCCCTCTGCTCTACGTGTGTGTGTGTGTGTGTGTGTGAACGTCCCCTCCCTGGTGGGAGGTGGCTCGTCACCGCCTCCCTGTGCCCGCCGGGCCCGGTGGTCATTGCCACCACCCACCTTCCCATATAGCTGGGAACAGCGGGGTGCCCCTCCGCTTTGGCCTCCCCGATCCGATCCACAGATTGGAAACGGGAGATGATCGGTGTGGATCGGTGATTTGGGGTTTTTGCCAGCGCCTATCCCCGATCAGCTTGATCGGTAATTTTTTTTGGATTGTGCCCACCTCTAGTTCTAAATCTGGGAAGAATGCAAGCTTCAGATTATGATGCTGGTGAGTATCTTTGGTGCTTCATCATAGAAAAGCCACTTGTCCTTAGCCTATTCTAAACTTTTATTTGCACATTATTTTTAGTAACTTTGGACTAGCAGATGCAAAAATGAAGCCGTTTCATGGTAAGTATCGGATTCCCAAACCTGTTTGTCTCCACTATGCAAAGCAAACATGTGGGAGGGGTTTTTATGGCCTGGCTTTTGGTAAAGTAATCATGTGATTGTTTTATCAAACACATGGCTTAGATTTGTTTTCCTACTACTCAATCTACTTGCAATCTTTTCTACTAAATCTACTTTTGGGTGGCATTGTGTCCCAAGCTTATAGTGAATGGCAAACAGAGATCATACTGGTTGTGCTGCCTCAAGCTCAACTGCCACATAGTGTGGTTTCTTCAGTAATGAAACATTAAAAATGAATCATTTCACATCCATGTAATAAAACGACATGTCATTTAAAATACAGTTAGTGGCCACTGGTTGAAAGGCTGGACTAGAACCTTTTCCTCTGACCTCTAGTTCTTTATATGTATTTATATTTTTAAAAAGCATTCCTGTGATCCCCTGGCTGTCTTAGACACATATTTGCTGTCTCATTTTCCAAGAAGTAGGATTGTGAATTTAATAAATCTTTGGGAAGAAGAAAAAAGATAATGGGGAGAAATAAAGATTTTTTGGGTGTAATTTTGTGGTGTAACATGATGCCATGAACTGCAGCAGAAACTTCATTATATTTCTATGAAAGCATATTTCCTATGGGAAATAAAGAAGATGAGGGCCTATTAAAATCATTTTGAGCTATTAAAAATAATTAAAATTGCAGATATTTTGGAGGCTTTGTTATAATCAATATAACCATCAGTATAACTTTGTTATAATCAGTATAACCATCATCCACATAGGACTTGTTTTGTTGAAGGTTGCCCCCTGTCCCACTCTCATACAACTGAGTCACTGAGAACTGAGCTACTTCCTATTTAGCCTCACTGTCTCATCAGCATATCCTTGCCGTGGGTTCAGTTTCTTGATGTATGTATGAGATGTACTCAGTTGTATGAGAGAAAGCAAGACTACAACGTGGTTGAGAAGGACTTACATCTGATCTGATGATCACCAGATAGTGGGACGGGGGGCAACCTTCAACAAAACAAGTCCTATGTGGATGAAATGCAATAGATATTTATGTACAGAGCACACAGAAATATGTCGAATTGGATCCAGTAGAAAATTTCCACCCAATGGAAAGAGCAATTTTCATTGATTCTTCCTCCAATGTAGACCTCTGGCTCTCCCCTCATGCTGCACCTGGGAGTCCCCTATCCCTTCAGAGCAGCTTTTCAGGGAGTGTAGCTCCTTGGGGACTATGTTCAGAGATTCATTCAGTTGATCAGGCAACATTTTAATAAACTTGAAAAGAACTATGTATCTGAATAGACATGCCAATCCCTTATTTCAGATTTAAAAGCATAGTTTTTTTCCATTTTGTAATTTTTTTTCTAAGGCACTTTCCCGAATATCACACATTGGCATTTAACCCACTCATTATGAATCCTGCTAGAAGCAATAGATGTAGGTGTGATCTTCAGAATGAATAGATTTCTTGGTACCTCTGGTAATCTAAATTTCTTTACAGTTCATAAGACACTGCATGATTTTTAAGAAACTTATGCTGTTAGTGCAGAAAGATGTCACTAATAACAAGGCTATGTTCCTACTAAATTAATTACTTCTTTTGAGATGCATGGGTATTTCTACAAAGAATCCTTGTGTATGCTTTCTTCATTCTCACAGTTTACATAATTATACTATGTATGTATTATATGAATAACCAGCCTTATCATGGTTTGAGTCCAGGAGCAACTTAGAGACTAACAAAATTTTCAGAGTATAAGCTTTCAAGAGTCAGAACTCCTTTCTTCAGAGTCTTGACTAGACATGGGCACAAATGGAAAAAAAACCTTGAAGACCCTGTTCGACATTCGGTGCCATCCATGAACAACGAACAACAAACATGGACGAACTTGAACTGTTCCCAGACATGTTCGTTGTTCATTGTTCTTGGGGGCCAGAACCACCCCCACCTTAACCCACACTTAACCCCCTTCCCCTCAAACCCACTTACCTGGCCCTTTAAAGATCCCTTTAAACTATCAGCTGGCAGTTGGTGGTGGGGGGATTCCCCCTGCTGACTGCCAGCTAATACTTTAAAGGCCCGGGAGAGCAGTCACACAGCCAGGCTGCCTGCCCAGTGCGAATGAAGTGGGGAGATTCTCCCCATGCCTCTGGCACCTGGGAGAATCTTCCCAATGTCCAAAACCCACCAAATTTGCAGGGGATATAGTCGTCACTGTCCTATGAAGACACCCCCCCCCCCCAGTTTCAGAGAGATTGCACCCTAGGAAAGGCATGATCCATGGCTCTCCCCTTTTAGTCCTCACTGTCCTCTGAAGAACTCCCCAGTTTCAGAGAGATTGTACCCCAGGAAAGGCACAATCCATGGCTCTCCCCTTTTAGTCCTCACTGTCCTCTGAAGACCTCCCCAGTTTCAGAGAGATTGTACCCCAGGAAAGGCACAATCCATGGCTCTCCCCTTTTAGTCCTCACTGTCCTCTGAAGACCTCCCCAGTTTCAGAAAGATTGCACGCCAGGAAAGGCATGAGCCATGTCCCCCCCACCTTTGCTGTAATTTTCTGTTTGCAGTGGCAAAAACGGAACTGCCTGTTGGAAGGCAGCTAATTTGAGGGGTTACAAACTGACCTTTCCAATGCCCAATACCCACCAAATTTGCAGGGGACATAGTCCTCACTGTTCTCTGAAGACACCCCAAGTTTCAGAGAGATTGCACCTCGGAAAAGGCATGATCCATGGGTCCTTCCCTTTGTTGTCATTTTCTGTTCACAGTGGCAAAAACGGGACTCTCTGGGGAAGCTACTTTGAGGGGTTACAAACTTACCTTCCCAATGTCCAATACTCCCCAAATTTGCAGGGCACATAGTCATCACTGTCCTCCAAAGACCCCCTAAGTTTCAGAAAGATTGCACCCTGGGAAAGGCATGATGCATGGGTCTCCCCCTTTGTTGTCATTTTCTCTTCACAGTGGCAAAAATGGGACTCTCTGCTGGAAGTATTTTGAAGAGTTAAAGCCAGAAGGAAAGCCAGAAGGAGTTCAGACAGTGTTCAGTCCCTCCCTCCAGTTGCCAAGGGGATTGATTGCAGCAGGTGCCGGACTTTCTGGCTTGCTGAACGGCTGCCGAAGGCAACAAACAAGGCTTTTAATGACCACCTGTTTGTTTAGGATGGGGCCTCACGAACAGCTTGCTCATGAACAGCAGATTGGGCTGTTTGTGGGTTTTTTCTGTTCGTAATGCTGTTCGTGCCCATGTCTAGTCTTGACTTTCAGAAATGTATACCCTAAAAATCTTGTTGGTCTCTAAGGCACCACTAGACTCAAATCTTGCTGTTCTACTGCGTAGCAACATGGCTACCCACCTGAAACAGACTTATCATGAATCTGCCTAAGGTAGGTAAGACTTGCTTATCATGTATTCTCTCATTTTCCAGATTTCCCAGTATGATGCGTATTGACCACTTCAACAATAGCCAGATACTTCTTCTAGGAAAGAGTCTTACTGATATTTGATGTGCACATACTGAAGGTGAGGTAAGCAGATTGTGAGGGCACAATCCCTTGAGTCAAGAAGAAGAGACTGATACAGGTCTGAGGTAAGTTAACCAGTTGCTTCTTCATCTTATTACTTCTATATAATTTGTATGGTCATTCAGTACACTTGTAAGTTACATTATAAGTAAGTATGTTCAAACACTTGCCAGTACCGTTCATGTTTTGCTTGCTGGTCCTGAGAAAAGAGTTGATTTTTCATTGAGCAGTTCAGCTGTTTTGGACCATTTCAACCTGTTTGGTGGCTTACTTTCCTTGTATTCAAACCGTACCATACTTGACAGCATTTCATTCATGCACATGGGAGTCCTAGTTCTCCCAATTTGACATGGGCATGTACAGAAAAAAAACCGAACATGGTGTTCGTTGTTTGTTGCCATCCACAAACATCGAACAATGAACATTGACGAACATGACCTGTTCACAAACATGTTCATTGTTCGTTGTTCGTGGGGGCCAGCAGGCCCTCCTCCAGCCATCAAGATCCCTACCACACCACTTCCAGAAACCCTACCTGAGCAGGCAGCAGGAAATGTACCAGTAATAAATAATAGCTTGGCTCAGAGCCTGGCAGCAGCCCTGGAACTTGAAGAGGTAGATCCCTATCCCACCACACTCAAAGAAAATTCATGCTCCAATGCACTCTCCCTGTCTCTCTCTCAAAATGCCAACAGCAACTGTCTCTCCCTCACGGTCTGCAAAACCAGAGCTGGGAGCCCTCCCGCCCCTGCTCTTTGCTTCCTTGTAACAAATTTGGAGCTCCACACTTGAAAGGAAGCCCTGCCTATCAAGCTAAATTGGGCTTAGATTGGGGTTTCCAGGGCAACAGCAGGAGTTCAGACTGGGTTCAGGCAGTCCCTGCCTCTGGTTGAAAATGGAATTGATTGCAGGTGCCAGATTGTCTGGCTTGACGAACAGCGATGAACGAGGCTTGCAACGACCACCGGTTTGTTTAGAATGGGGCCTCATGAACAGCTTGTTCGCGAACAGCTGATTGGGCTGTTTGTGGCTTTTTTTTAGTTCTTATTCTGTTTGTGCCCATCTCTACTCCCAAGTAGTTATCACTGTGCATCACTTAGCAGCCAATTGTTTAATTAAAAAGTGAGCAAACCAGTCAGCCAGTTACTGATTAATAAGACTTACCACTTGGTGTTTGTCTAGGTCTTTGTCATCAATGTTATTTCACAGATGTGTGTTTTTCCACAGCCTTTGGTTAGTTGTATTCCCCTTCCCCCCATGTCATTTACTTACTTGGCTGAACCATGCAAGACCCTGGGGGAAAGAATCTATTTCATTTACTGTGCAGATGTAAAACCAGCCACTAGGCAGAAGGAAAGGAAGCTTTATCAATATAGTTACTGAACAGCCACAAAATAGTCAGATTCAGATTTATTTAATTCGGTATATAACCAGAACAAGTCTCTACAGCAAAACCAGAATAACAGAATAAATAAAGACACACTAAAATTCAAGCTATAAAAATACATTAAAACCTATTTACTTTAAAATTCCCCACCTTCTCTATAGAGATTAAAATCAAAGTAAAAAGATACTCGTTTCATAAGTCCCCAGCCTCCGAGCTACATTAGGCTTTGTCTTTATGAATATTGTGGACTATAGCTAAAAATCTGGCAGAATTCAATATGTATTGGGGATTGGGATCAAAAAGTAGCTTTTGGCATATTCTCTCATCTGTAAGCCCATAAATCCTCTTTAATAAGGGATAGATAAGCTTTACTCTGCTGTCCTCATAGAACCTACAGTGCAATAATACATGATCGATCGATTCTATGTTCCCTGACCCACATGGGCAAAGTCGCTCTATCAATGGTACTTTTTTGTACCGGCCTTCTCTTGCTGCTGATGGAAAGATGTTACATCTGACCATTGAGTAGACCCTGCAGTGTGTTGGGATTAGAGGTGGGCATGATCCAAATAAAATTACCGATCAAGCTGATCATGGATCCACGCCAGCAACGACCCCAAATCACCAATCCACACCAATCATTTCCCATTTCTGATCTGTGGATCGGATCAGGGAGTGGGAAGGTGGGTGGTGGCAGCAACCGCTGGGTCCGGCGGGCACAGGGAGGGGATGTTCACACACGCACGCACGCACGCACGCACGCACGCACGCACATGCACACACGCGCACGCACGCGCACACACACACACACACACACACACACACACTTAGAGCAGGGGGGGGAAGTTTTTAACCCATCCCTGCCTCTCCAAATAGAGAGAGACACCCCATCAACATGTTTCAGCCAGCATTTTAAAAAAAGCAGGGACAGAATCCTCCATTCCTCCCCACCCAATTTTGAAAGCAAGCAGCCAGTCTTCCAAAAGCATATTTTGAACACACACACAGAGCCGTGAATGAGGTTTCCCCACAAAATACAGTGTTTTAAAAGCAGGTTAAAAACAGAGAGTGACAGACAGAAAAACAGCCATTCCTCCTACAAAGCCCCATTTTTAAAAAAGCAAAAAACATTTGGAGTGCCCATGGCTACAGAACACCCCCTTCCCTCTCCCTCCCCTGGGTCTCTTCTCCCAACTGGTGGTGGTGAGTGTGTTGCTGCTCCATGGTTGGAAGGAAGCCCTGCTGATCAAGGAAAGCTGGGCTTCCATGTGGGTTTCCAGGGCGACAGAAGGAGGGCAAACACAGCTCAGGCATTCCCCTGGCTCCATTGCCCCAGGAATAGATTACTGGCGCCTGATTGTCTGCATCCCGGATCAAATCCCGATGGCCCAAATCAAGCCCCGATGAAGCCCCCCCCCCGAACGCTGGATCAGTCGCCGTGAACAGCACCGATCCGCTGGGTCCCGATTGTGCGAACGCCATTATCATTGGTATTTTTCTATCGTAATGCTGATCGTGCCCATCTCTAGTTGGGATCTCTACCAGTGATAAATATGCCTCTGGGGCCACTACATATTTTATTTTCTGTGGGGTCCAGTTGCTAGGGACCCTTACAATATCATTCTGCCTTTCTATGTCATATATTCTTTGTTTAACTATCGCCTTAGCTTTTCCAAGCAATGACTTGAAAGAGAAACCCAGTAGGGATATCTTGTGGTATACAGCCTTAAGACAAGATGAGTGCTGGCTTTCTTTGAGAATTAGAGCGGTAATATCAGAGGGATTATTACATAGTCCCAACCAGACATTTATGGCAGCCAGAGTTATCCTGGCCTCTAATCTAATCAGACCTGTTTCTAAGTGTAGGCTAGCATTGGAGGTACTGGTTGGAAAGCGGAATATTGCTCTTAGAAATTCACAAAATAGTCAAGAAGACCTAAGACTTGTGTCATAAATGATTGCTCATGAATTATTGAAGTTGTTTTAATTAGAAATACGAATTATTTCTAAAAGTAACTCTGTGTCTGTAGTCTGGAATAGGAATAATGGTGAAACATTCTGTTTGAAGAAGGGCTGCACCAAATTCAAACAGGACCAAATGTCCTCAGAACACTCCCCCCCCCCAATGCCTATCCCTTTTACACTAATCACTGGCATAAAGTGCATTAACTTCATTTGCCCTTAGTGACTGTGTTAAGCATTAATTCCTCACAGAATCAGAGAGTGACAGGCTACTCCAAAGGATTTGATTAGGTAGCATGAGCTTGAAAAAGGAGGGGCTGTTTTCTTTCCTAGCTGGGAAAGAAACCGAGTGTGAAGAGATGGGAGATGGACTCCTAATGAAGAGCAGTTTTAACACTGAGAAGAGAACTGGGGGAAAGTGGGCAAGGAAACTTGGGAAGTAGATACAGACTCCCAAACAGGCTAAAGGAAAGGGGATAGATCTTCCCCTGCTCAGATAGATTTTCCCTGCTCAGTCAAAGAGAGGTAGCTCTGGAGAGGGAAGCACTGATGTTTGGAGAGAAGGGGATTGGGGTACCAGAAAGTGGGTACCAACATTCCTAACTCCAGAAGAGAAAGAGAATACTGATTTCACCTGACCTTCCCTATGTAAAGTCAATATTTCTTTTTGGAATTATAAAAATGCCTCTGGAGCCATTTCTGTTGTTTAAGGACAAGGGAAAGTCATAGACAGCATCACAGACTCTCATTGGCAAATTGATTGCATCACTCTTTCCAGAAACAGGAGAAGGATTTTTAAGAGAAAATGGTGGTAATGGTGAAACCTACAAAAAAGTGTGCAAAAGACAATCATTTAGAGAAGGGTGTTTGGCATCCCTCCTGAAAGGCCCCCCTTTACACCATTTTTAAAAAAGAACATTTGATCCACCCTTAATTTGAAGGCTTTTTATCTGCAGGGCTTTTAATCCTTATTTAGTTGTTTTGGGATTTTTTTTCAAAAACCAGTTGTTCTTCCACCAGTTAGAGAAAGAGAAGATTTGCAGTAATTTAATTCTTATTCTGTGCAGGATGCTAGATGTCAGACATGGTCCACAGGGGGCTCTTCTACTTATTTCCTTTGCAGAATTCCCCTGCCAAGCCCTCAGGATAGAGCTGCCACCAAGAAAACATCTGGAAGAAATTCAGTACAACTTCATTACTGCTTGCACTCAAGTTAAGTTCTTTTCTGGATGGCAGCCAAATTATTTGTAATTTTTTTTAAAAAAAAGATCTAAATTAGCCTAGCCCTTAGGCTCTAGCTGTTAACAAGAATTTAAAAACAGAGATTATGTTTCATTCATAAAGCAGACATTAAAATACATATTGAACAGCTGAAATAACCCTGTGTTTAGCACAAACCATGACGTCTGCTTAAATAATGTGAAAACGTATGGCATCACTTCTGGGAGATTAACAGGTCTAAAGCTTTTTGCTCTGCTAGAGGAAGAGAATTCCTGGGGAATGTCATCATTTTGAAAATCAAGCATCCTTGTGCTTTTATCATTTGATCCTCATATCAAGATCAAGAGGCAAATAACAATCACTATGACAGACAGAAGTTAAGGCGGCCTCTGTGGGATCTGTGCCATTTTATAGGTGCAATGCGCTGGAAAGTGAATACAAAGCAAGCACTGATGGAGAACTCTCGTACGCTGATGGGACAATGCCCTCCTTGCTAACCGCAGCCTTATCACTCTTTGTTGCTGTTTTATTTAGTCCCATTTTCCCATGACTTAAGTTTGGCATTTTCCCATCACTTAAGTTCAAAATAAATTTTCTCTCTTGAATAACAGCAGCACATTTATATGTAACCTTATTAAAAAGATTATTTATTAATTTTGCTTCTAGATAGAGACTTGACATATACATTGCAGATGGCAGCTCAAAGTTCAATATCTCTCATCCTAGACTTCTTAAGATGACATATTTGGACTAAAATATGAGATAGTGTCCATAGAAACAGGATCTACATGTTGTAATTTCTAATGAACTGTAGTACTTAATGCTAGAAAATTAATCTGGAAGATAACTACAGGATATTGTGTGCCTTATTCTATTGTACTAGGATAATAACATGTGTGATAGATGGTTATTTAAACAGTTTCATGAAATTGTTCTTTTGCATTAGTCAACAATACAGACTTTTATCTAATAGATTTGAAGTATGCATGCCTACTAGACATGAGCACGGAACGGGAAAAAAATGAACCACATGGTTTGTGGTTTGTTCATTTTCATGGAACACGAACCACATATTAGCCAAACTTGAGCAGGTTCCAAACTGGTTTGAGGTTTGAGGGAGCCCAAAATGGGCACCTTCACGCTCACAGCCAAACTAAACAAGACTTTCCCAATGTCCAATACCCACCAAATTTGCAGGGGGCATCGTCCTCACTGTCCTCTAAAGACCCCCCAAGTTTCAGAGAGATTGAACCCCGGGAAAGGCATGATCCATGGGTCCCCCCTTCCTGTCATTTTTCTCCTCACAGTAATAAAAACTGGAGTGCCTGCTGGCAGCTACTTTGAGGGGCTGGCCCTTTTTCTGGCTGGATAGGCCAGAGTGGGAGCTCTCTAGTTCTCAGGGACAGCTGTCAATCAAGCGTGGAGGCCTCAGATTGGGGGCAACCAAAAGACTGCCACCATTGCCTGGGCAATGGATTGAATGACGTAAAGTGTCTGGCTTCCCGAACTAGCAATAGAATGGAATGGAACAGTAGGAAAAGTAGTTTGTTTTGTAAAAAATGTGGACCCATGGAATGCATTTCTTTGAAAACGAACCAGCCTTTCCATTCGGAATTTTGTTCTGTGGTTAGTTTCATGCCCATCTTTAATGCCTACAGAAGTTTGCAGCTTGTGCTAAGAGGCTTCAGAATCTAATACCATTTAACATCATCCAGTTTACCTCTTTAGTGCAAATGTTCTTCTTCCAGGCTAATGAAATCACAAGCTTTATGCTTTGACTGATCCCTCAGTTCTGATTAGAATATTCAAATACTTTCCCCAGAACCTGGTCTACTAATTATTATGACAGAGAACTGGAGCTAGATCAAATCAAGCAGATGTTTCAGTTTGCGTAGATAATCAATATCTGTGGTGTTTAGGTGTGATATGAGTACAGGAACTATACTGAATAAGAAAAATTGGAGGAACAATATTCTTTCACTGTTATCAAGAGTTCCAAGCAACAGTATTTAAGCAAGACATTGCTTATAATTTTACAAAGTTTAAAAAAACACATTTACAAATTGTGTACTGACAGCACAGCCTTAAGCCAATGGATTTAGAAGGTTGGAACTCTTCTTAGGGATGAGACTGAAAGTCTGCTTGCAGCACAAGGCACAAACTAGTTGAAATGCTGGAAGATCCATGAGCAGATTTTCCTAGGTATTTTTCAAGGTTAATAGCTGATATTGGGGACTCTAATTTGGATTGGGGCTATGGTGCAGAGAAGACATCAGCACTATTTAATAGCTGCCACTCTGGGGAGCCCTGCACAGTTTTTCTAATCAAAACTCCCCTCTTTTCTGTTAGCCAGTGGGGAAAATGATGGAGAATGAGCGTGTGCTGACCTTTCTTCTTTCACAGAATAAAATATCTCTCTCTCTCTCTCTCTCTCTCTGTTTGTGTGTGTGTGTGCATAGAGGAGTGGAGGTTCAATTAGTAAAACTGTGTGGAAGTTCCATAATCGGCAGCCATTAGTTTAAAAAAAAAACCTAGGAAAGATCTATTTAAACATCTCCTAGCATCATATCTGTGTTGACCTTACATTGTTAACTCACTTTATTATGAAAACTGCAGGAATACAGGAGATCTGTCTTTGTCTGTCTGTTGGTTAATCAACTGATCAATCGATCCACAGTTCTCCCCACTAAGCAAACAAAGAATATATCTGACAGACTATTAATAAATGGAATTAATTTTTTAAAAAATCTATAGATGTTTGCAGTGGTGTGATGAACTAATTCAGTATATCAGAACCCAGAAATTACTCTATGGAGATACTACCTAGAAAATGCTTACACAAGTATTCTTGGCCAGATGAACTTGAAAATAAGCTGGGAAAGCTGGTCAAAGGAACTCTACTTTTTTGTTTTTTGGTAATACTCCATCTTGTCTAACTTTGTTTATTGAGCATGTGGTAGTTAATTTTCCCAATCGTAAGATGCAATTTATGTCAACAGAAGAATGCTGTATTGTTGACAATATAATCTTGCACTCTTCTACAAGTGAGATAAATCGACGTAATGATGTTACTGAAAGCTAAACATTTTTTATAAATTGGCCAGAATGCAAAAGTGTTGTCTAGAGGCAGTTTTGACTGCAACTTTTGGTAAATGGATTTAAAGCTGAAGTCTTTTTCTGTGAATTAGGTTTTCGTACAAAAGCAATTAAAATCTATTTGCCGGCTATCATTTCTGTTGGGATATTTGTTCAGTAAAATTTTTCTTTTTATCTTTTGTCTTTTATTCTCTCTCTACTTCTGAAGCCATATTGTGTTTTGCATAGGTTACAACTGAGCTGTCAGTGTAATTGGCAACAGTTAATTAGGTTCTTATTTTCCAGTTGAAATAATGTAGCCTTTTCTCTTTCCTTTTCTTTCATTTCTTTCTGCTGCTTGCCATTCAAATGCTGACAAGTGAAACATGAGCTGTTAACTTTCATGTGTACCTTACTGAATTAGTGGGTTGCACTGGGCTAAGCTCCAAAACCCTTCTTCAGAAATGTTCCACTCAACAGCTTTTTCTGCATTCACCATTGAGTGGAAATCAACATTGAAAGAAGGTTTGTGGATGGTAGAGACCTTCAGGAGTGTGTGTGGAGTGAATCTTCTCCAGTTCTGGCCTATCTCTGTTTACTTTAGTGTCTCATAATATATAAAGATGAGTACCATCTGCTTTCCTTTGGGGTTCATTTACATTTTTACAAAGCTGTATTTGTTTTCATTATATTAATTAGTAACCTTGCCTTTATTTGCTGTATTTATTTTATCCCTTCTATCTAATCTTTTCACCACCACCCCTTCACAATTTGTGGGATCCTGTTGCCAGCAAGCTGATGCAGGCAGGGGGTTGGTGCAGTGGGAAGTATAAACAATCTCTTTGTTCCCTGTTTCCCCAGCATCTCTCTTGTTTTTGATTGACCAGGCAGGGCTTAGATGGTCACAGCAGCTCCAGGGTCCCTGCCCCAGCACCAGATGGCACATTAGACGGACAAGAAAGCTTCCATGTCAATTATATTATCTCATTTCCCCTTCCCATGAATCCTACACCAGATAGTCAGGCACCAGAACAACAAAGAAACATGAATTTTAGCTAACTTTACTGTAGTTATTATACTGAAAACAATTTTTTAAAAATAATAATGAATATGTCTTTTTGTTATTTGCTTAGTTAACAATGCTAATATTCTGTCTGGATCCAGTATAACTTTATAGCAACATATCCAATATGAGTGGCTTGTTGCAGCGTACATACCTGCCCTCCATTACCACTTGCATCAATACAGGGTCCCAGGTTTGTTCCTACATGGTTCCCAATAAAAAGTAAACTGAAGAAGGAAAGGAATCAAATTCTTTATATAAGTAAATCATTGTTTGTTTGAGTCTTTTTTGTAGCCAGACTGGATGCTGTGAGCCTGAATGCTAGATTAATCAGTGTCGCAGTACAAAAATAATAAAACTCAGCTTAAAAGCATTCTACTGCATTTAATAGGCAGCTAATGTGAACAACATGATGCAAGCATTATATGGTAATAGCTTCAGTGGGGAGAATACACTTTATGGCCAGTGTTGGCTGCAAGCACTTAAGATGTCATGCTTCCAAATACACTGGCACAGCTATTAGGACAGGGTTATCTTCCTGTAACGCTGTGCAATATCCTTGCAATGCCAGTACAATGTGGTATTCTATAGAGACAGTAACAGGATGCAGGCTTCATGCATGATCAATATCAGTCTAGCAAAGAAATGTTGCACAGAAAAAAAATCAGGTCATACCTGATATGTAACTTCAATATATTATGTGTTGTGGGAAAATTCTGTCATTGCTTCTGGATTCATGAAGATAGAGGAAAAATAACATATATTTTTGTGATTGGCTTGTTTTTAGTAAAAGGATTGTGTCTTTCTTGAAGTCCATTCAAGTTTATTGAGATTTGAATGCATCTTGCCATTTCCTTGCAGCTGTGTCAAATTACCATGTTAACATTTTTCAGGCTTATGAAGTTTTAGGAGACACACCTGTGAAGAAACAGGATTGCTTTGGCCTACAATCATATTTAAAGCTTCGTCCTGCTTGACATGAGTCATGTATTATAGGTACGCTCATTAATTTTGAGTGAGCTTATTTGCAGAGATATGCCCAGGCTTGTTATCTGCCCCAGGTGCAAGTCTAAAACTGTTACAGTGGGAGGATGGGAAAGCCAAGGACCCAGCATTCCATTCAATTAAGCTTATCTGAACTCAGATGCGGTTCTCAGGAGGAGCTGGTGAAATGATCTTTAGGCATGACACAGATGCAGGGTGTCATCCTCTTATGACATTGCCATGCTCTGGAGGGTGAATCAGATCACCCCATGTTATTGGGCAATAGGGGATAAAAATGGTCAATTTAGTTATGCCTTTGTCTTGAGTTTGGGATACAGCCTGGACCCTATCCATGGCATTTTGGATTACAGCTATATCTTGAACCCTGAAAACTTGGATGCTGATAAATGACTCTATCAGGTATGTTTAAGAATCAGCTCTTTGTTATTTTACCTTTTCTTTCCGCAATCTCTCTAAAATTGATATTTTGTTCACCTTATTAATAAATATAATATATTTTACATCTGTGTGGTGTTTCATTGGTTTGTGGCTTCAATCTGAATATAGTGCCTGGGCCAGCTTGGTCCTCTACTATCTTTGTGATTGAAATTCAGCACAGCTGATATCCATGTATATCTGGTAAGACTTGCAGCATTATCCCCTAGCTTCTGGCTAGGACTTAGTAGGGGAACTGGTAGGAGGTACTAAACTTGGGGACAGGTGGTCCTTTATGACTCTGTGAACCTGTTGAGATCTTGACTATACCTTTAAAAATATAAATATATGAAACTTTAAATTTGAAAAAAAAAACCTACAGGGATTACAAATGTATCTGAAGTTATGTGTGTTGATCTCTAGCATCCACAAAGAAAATGTGAACTATGAAATGAAGAGGTCACCATAACTGTTCTCTTTATGTAAGACCTAAACATATTTGGTCTTATATATAAGATGTGGGCCATATAGAGTCTTTGCAATAGTTAGGCCCTTATATTCAAAGGTACATCTCTATTCACAAATTTCTTGGATGTGAGGAGGGCCATGTTGCATTGGTAGCATCAGGTAGCTTCTGTGTTATCAGAACTACAGCAATGGCAGCTGGCGAGATCATGGGACAACCACCCTTTTATGGGTGGGTGGAGAAGAGAAGGCTGCTTTCAGCAGAAATCACAGTGTGCTCAAAGAGATCACTACTATAGTGCCATAGATCATGGTTAGTTTTGTTTCTTGTGATTCACAATCTGGTCTTCAACTTCTAACTTGTTGGTTAGGTTACTGCCTGCTCTGCAATTTATGTGTCTAATAAGGTATCCACAGAGGAGAAAAAAAACAGTATAATATATAATAGGCAGTTTTTCCAATAGCCATCTTTATTGCAGTGCAGGGATTTGTAGAGCTAGTATTGGCAACAAAACTTTTGGCAGCTATTGGGTAAGATTAGCGGGGAAGAGAAAAGTCCCATGATCTTGCCGGCTGTCATTGCTGGAATTCTGATGTCACAGAAGGGCACTGCAACCTAAGGCTAGATATTTGAGTGACTGAAGAAAATTGGGGGTGGGGGGAGGGGGGAAGATGGATAGAATAAGAGGCTATGACAAGTAGAGATACTTGAGTAAACTGTCATTTGAGCTCATGTTCTGTTCAGCTGTTTGGAGCAGGAAATAGGCAGGTCTGGTCACTTATTAACAGCTGAAGACTGTTCACTGGGTTGCTTTCCACCCATGCTAATAGTTATACACAGTGTATACTACTGCCTCCCCTCCCCTCTAAGTTTCACCATAAATTGTTTAAATGAAGAAAAACAGCAATATATAAACAAACACAATGCCCTTCTAAAAAACGGATTACATTCTACACTCCGGCTCCTTCCATCAGTCCAATTCCCTGCCAGGTGAGCCTGTTACACACCACTTTTGAGACCTTTGCTCTGGAAACGTGAGGGGGTTCAAAGTTTACAACAGTGTTGCTGCTGCAGCCCCCACCTCCAGACTGGTCTTTCTTCACCAGTCACTGTCTGGCTTCTAAAGACCATCCTAAAGAGGGAGTGGGTCCCTCCACAGTTTTCTAGCTCTTGTGAGAGGGTGCGCCTTTCCCTATGAATGAGAAACTTCCTCTACTTCCATTCAGGTAATGGGCAACACTGGTAAAATCCAGTATCAGGGAGGAAAGAAAATTCTGCCTGCTCCTCAATCATCCTTCCAGATATATTCTATAACAGAATAGATTTTTTATAGATAGTACAAATTAATATATATGCTGATGATTGCATTTGCTTAGGGAAATGTTTAGTATAGAGAAAGAGAAAAATGGAGAAGTATATATTATAATGTAATGTTGGGGTTGTTCATAGATCCAGCTTTGCTTAGAGCTGTGCACTCAGATATTACTCACCTGATAAAATGCCTTATTTTTCCATTCAATCAGGTCAGCAATATCCAACACAGTGAAAGACTTCCCAATAGTTGCCCCAAACCAACAATTTTCATCTGATAATTATTGGAAAATTCTGAAATGGAGTCATAAGGCTTGTTTTCTGCAGTTTACCCCTTGGAAATGGGGGAGGGGGGGAGAAGGTCTCCCAGTCAATCTAATCCCAAGAAGAGTTGGTCTTGGCCAATCAGGCTACCTCAGGCATAAGTTTCCCAGTCACTACTCCTCATTAACTTCTGGCTGTAAAAAAAGCCTTTGATTACGTTGGTTATCATGCCTGGAACATGTTTGGAGTAGGTAGACCAGGGCCTGCACATTACAATTCTATGCTGCGCCACAGACTGGTTTAATTTATTTTGGCTATTATTAATAGCTATATTTTCTCTTTTCCAGGGTTGAGGTTACTTAGGAAGGGGACACACTTTTATTCTCTGGGACAGGAGGAAAGAACAACAACTACAGTGTGCTTATATACTGCCTTTGTCAGATTAGTGTCACAGAGTGGTGAACAAAATCAGTGTTATTATTATCCCCACAATACCGCTAAGGAGCTGGAGCTGAGAGGAGTGGTGTCAGGCTATGGGTGACAGGATATGGTAGACAGGTCTCTATACCATTGCAACAAGTAGTCCAAGCTCTTGGTTAAATGGTTTTATTCAGAAATCCAATCATTTCCATATGTATGTCCATAGAATTACTCAGAAGCAAGAAAGGATCTAAGCAGTACATGCTACATTGACAGGAATAGGAACTTGAAGGAAGTACATCTCTAAATACCCAATCATTTCCCCCCTCCCATCTAGACCACAAGTTTGCGTAGGAAACGTCTGGGAATTTCTTCTAGGGTTTATACATCAGCCTAGACAGGACAAAAGGCATAAGATTAAACTGTAACATTTCAGACAGTGCAAGGTCACTTCTGAGAGCTTCAAAGGAAGGAGATATGACAGCTGTGTTCTCAGGATGCTTAAGAAACGAAAGTGATGGTTAGATCATTTGCCAAATGACATTAAAGTACAGCATTAGCAATACATAGAACAATGACATGGATGTAGGGGTACAGATATGACAAGTGGCTTACCCAAGACCACCTGCTGAGCTCATGGCAGTAGTGGGAGACAAACTAACAGAGTGCTGATTTGCAACCCAGCCACTTAACTACTATCCTACAACAGCTCTCTTACAGGAAAAAATTGCCTTGTTATTATGAATGCACTGTTATTATTTTAACTGTTGTTCATTTGTTGTGCTTTTGTGGGAGATGTAATTTGGTGGGAAAATAGCCACCATGGAAAGTCCTCTATTTTTTCTCATAGGAAAAAATGGAGAGAAGGATGGGGGAAGTGCCTTCTTTAGGGGCCCTTTGTCACTCCAGAAAACCTGTGATTTTTCCGTATAGGCAATAATGAGCAGGCATTTGTTTGTTTGTTTCTGCCTTTCTCCATGAGTCCAAGGCAGATTACACAGTGTGAGTGAAAATACAATATAATCAGCAGCTAGGACATTCAGTGAGAAAGTACAATGATGAACAACAGTTAGGACATTCAGTGAAAGAGATACCCTATGGTATGGTTGCAGAAAATTTGAAAAAAAACAAGCAAAAAGTGAAGTACAGAGATGAAATCTTTCTGAAACAAAGTGTAACTAACTGATGTTATGTTTAGCAATGTGGAAACTCCTTAGTAGGCACATATCTTCCTCAGCAGACAGTACCTAACAGAGTAGCGTATAGTCCCTGTCTCTACCAGTGCATCTTTCTAAGCTACTTCTTGTGACAGAGCCCTATAATCTGAGTAGAAACCCTTCCTGAACATTTCAGTTTTGCACCATTTGCAGAAAGCCAGGAAAGTGAGAGCTTTCCTGACCTTCTTAGGCAGGCCATTCCATAAGGTGGGGGTCACCACTAGAGGTGGGCACGGTCCCAAAAAAATTAACGATCAAGCTGATCGTGGATCAGCGCCGGCGATGATCCCTAATTAATGATCCACACCGATCATCTCCCGTTCCCGATCCGTGGATCGTGGATCATGGATCGTGGAGGCCAAAGCGGGGCGCGCTGCTATTCCCAGCTATGTGGGAAGGTGGGTGGTGGTGGCGGCCACCGGGCACGGGGAGACCGCGACAAGCCACCTCCCCTCAGGGAGCAGGGGGTCTGGCCGCTCGCCGACGGCACCCCCTATGTGCCCGCCTGACAGGCTGAACTGGAGAGCGCTGGTATTCCAGGCGAGAAAGGAATGTGGGTGTGGACAGCGGCCGCTGGGCCTGGTGGGCATGGGGAGGCGGCGACGAGCCGCCTCCCCTCAGGGGGCAAGGGGTCTGGCCGCTCGCCAGCGGCACCCCCCATGTGCCTGCCCGCCAGTCCGAAGAGGAGCGCGCTGGCGAGGAAAGAATGGTGGGTGATGATGGCGGCAACGCAGGAGGTCTGTGTTTGGCCATTAGAGCTGCCTATCAGGGTTTGTAGGGATGAGATTGGAGTGCCCATGGCTACAGAACACCCCCGTCACCCTCCCTCCCCTGGGTGTCTTCTCCCAACTGGTGACTGCTTTGCTGCTCCGTGGTTGGAAGGAAGCTCTGCTGATCAAGGAAAGCTGGGCTTCCATTTGGGTTTCCAGGGCGACAGAAGGAGGGCAAACACAGCTCAGGCATTCCCCTGGCTCCATTGCCAGGGGAATAGATTGCTGGCGCCTGAGTGTCTGGCTTCCCGATCTGAGCCCGATAGCCCCAATCCGGGCCCCTCCCAATAGCTGGATCTTTGGCCATGGATGATCACGATCCGCTGGGTCACGATTGCGCAATTGCCATTATCGTGGGTTTTTTTCGATCGTAATGCGGATCGTGCCCATCTCTAGTCACCACAGAGGAAGTATGTGTGCAGGCAGCTATTGATATTGGCCAACTGCATGGTGGTATCTGCAGAAGGCACCAAGGCCTTCTGCAGATACCACCTGCAAAAGCTGCCATGGTGGAACATAGGGAGAGAGGAGGTCACACAGATATCGCCAAGGTGATGAAGGGCTTGGAATGTGATAGTCATTACCTTGAATTGGGCCTAGTAACTGATAGAAAGCCAATGGATTGACTGCAGAATGTAAGTGATATACATGCTTCATCTAGCTCCTGAGAGTAAACAAGCTGCAGGGTTCTGCATCAGCTGGAGCCTCCAAGTCAAGTTTGGGTGGAGGCCTATGTAGACTGCATTACAGTAGTTTAGTCCTGATGTTACTATGGAATGAATCCAGGTGGCCAGATCAACCATTTCAAAGGCAGGGGCCATCTTCCAGGCTAGTGTGAGTTGGGGGAAGGACGTGTCTGCAGCTGCATTTACTTGCTTCTCTAGCAGCAGCACTGGATCCAGTATAACCTCTAGGCTCTGAGTCAGCCAGGCTCAGTTGAACCCCATCAAAAGTCAGAAACACAATGTCCTTCAAGATCTCTTCCAACCAGCATCACTTCCATCTTGTCTAAGTTCAATTTCAATTTGTTTGCTTTCAGCCAGTTAACAACAGCTGTCAAGCAGCGACTCAGTACTTCTACTGCATCATCAGGGGATTTGGACAGCAAGATATACTGTAGAACTGAGTATCATCTGCATACTGATGGCTTCCAATTCCATAGCTATGAATGATTTCTCCTAAAGGCTTTACACAGAGGTTGAATAATATGAGGAATAAGATTGCACCCTCTGGAACCCCACAAGGTAATTCCCATACTGAGGACAGCTGGTCACCAATTGCATCCCTTTGAGTACCTCCCATGAGGAATGATTTAAATGGGTCCAAGTAGGTACCCTGATACCTACTTCTGCCTCCAACCACCTCAGCAAATGAAATAAGACATTTTGCCCAACACAAAGTTATGAGAAAGACAGTGGCAGGCAAAAGCTCACTTTGGGGAATGACTCTCTCCTCAGCTAGAGTCAAAAGGGTGCTGGCTTGAAAACCAAGAAGGCACAGACAAGAGCCAGGAGTGTTTCCAGGAGGGAGCATTTCATGAGCTCAAAGAAGGTGAATTTGAGAGGGTGATTTTAGCATCAGGATGATAGATTCAAACTTGGATAAAGACAGGAAGTATAATGGCTGTAGTTGGCTGAAATAAGGGCATAAATCTTAGGGCAGGTAATAATGACAGTCTGTGATGGGGCAAAATGTACACTGATGGGACCTGATTGAGTCATGTGAGTGCCATTTCTGGGTGAAACCTCAGGACTGAGAGGGCAAATGACATTAGCAGACGCTGCTTGCCACAGTCCTCAAAGAGCAAGGGCTACAAAGAAGGAACTTGGACTGTTATTTAAGGAGCTTGGCCTCTTGGTGCTGTCCCGGCTTGCTTTTACTTAAAAGAAGGGGATATGATAACAACAAGGGAGGAAAAACAAAATGATGGACTGAACGCCAGCCAGTGGAGTTTACATTTATCCAGTTAGACTTTGGCGGATTTGATGACTTCAATGACTAGGAGATCCTTAGACCACAGTGCCTTGTCTTCATGAAGAAGGGGCTCAGAAGCTCAGCTGTTCTTCTGGCCATCAGGTCTCCCTAATCCTGCCAGTGCCCACTGCATCCTAGTCAAAGTGACAGCAATTGAAATCACCAAGCTTCCTCCCTATTAGTCCCTATACGCTATACTCAGGTCAGCTGTGTCTCACTGGTATTCGGTGAGGCAGGGGGAGAGGCTTCAGAGCCATGTCCGCTTACTCTACAGGTAAGGCTGGTGTTGGGAGAAGGCCTAGGATACTCTTTTAAAGTAACATGTGCATCTAGCAAAACAAGAGAACAATCCAGTCTGGTCTTCTAACACTCCGACACAGACATCTAACTTTGAATGAAACTGGGTGCAGCCATTGCCTCGAGCATTAGAGGTGCTATGCTTTCTATGTATGTATCATTCAAGTGCATGAGGCCTTTCCATTTACATGGAATTACATGAGCAGGTTGACAGACATGGTTTCTTTTTCTCTCCAGTGTTGTCAGCTCACCTGTCCTGTGATTCTTTCCTACAGTCATTATTAGAACAGTGTGGCATTTAGCCCTCCTAAGTCAGCTCTTATACTCTTTCATTAATGTATAAATCAGCTTAGTCATTGGCTCTATATTTCACTTGAAGGGCTTTGAAAGGTATGACAGCATCTCAAGTAACATAGCCTGTGTATTTGTAATGGGAGTTGCTCAGAGTATGGGAAACAACAAATGGCACAGTACAATACAGGTTAAGTAAAGAGTACATCATTTTTTCCTTCAGTAATTGCTCTTCCCAATGCTTTGTGTTTGCTAAGTGTGTCAATATCAGCTCCCAGTGAGCTCTAGAGATGGTTTTGAAAACAGAGAGATGAAAGAGGGAGCGCAATGAGAGATGCTGTAATTTGGCTCATATCCAGCTATCTTTTCATTTTATCCTTGATATCTGTTTTCTAATGTAACAAAGCTTGAGAAGCTACTGCAGCTTTTCAGAGGATTGTTCTTTTGCTACACCAATGGAACAATCATATATAGACATGATGAGTAACAGAGCGAAGGAAGACAAATTTCTACACAACTATAGAAAAGAAACTTTGCTGTAGTACTATCCCCCTTTCCATTTCTCTTCTTTCTCAGTGAATCACAATTATTATTTATATAACACAATTAATGTGCAGAATACAGGAAGATGGGTCTTTCTTTGCCTTGAGAAATTAACTATTTGAAATTTGACAACTGAGGGTGGGGGGAGCCCGGGAAAATGATGTACTAATTTCTTCTGCACATCTTCTGGTTTAGTTTCAGTGTGGGAGGGAAACTAAAGGGTTATATATGAAAGGCTGCACATAAAAAATGGTCATCACGAGTGAATTTGAAGGAAGTGAGAGAGGTAGCATCATGCAGGAATTCTGGAAGGCAGTTTCATACATAAGGGGCAGTAATGGGGAAAGACTGGAGTAGTTAGAAGCATTATGAGGCCTTTGGCTTAAAGACCTGAAGTTGAATGGCAGGGGTGGAGATGAAATAAGAAAGCCATGGTGGGCTTTAAAGGTAAGAAGTTTGTGCTGGATGTGGGACTAGACAGAAAGCCAGTTAGCAATTTAAAGATGCTCAGAATGATGAGAAAGGTTGATAATTTTGGCTGCTGTGTGCTGAATGGAAGGAAGAGGGCCAAGGTACAACAATGAAAGGACAGAAAGGAGACGTTTTCAGTAGTCAGAGACAGAGAGAACTGGGGTATGACCAGTTTTGCCCAAGATGGCAGAGAAGAAGGCAATAATTTTGTAATACTATAAGCAAACTGGCTTGATTGGAGCCTGAATATGGGAAGCAGAAGAAAAAAAGAGTCAAAGCCTTCTTCATACTCTGTGGGTAAACTGTAATGTCAGTGGAGCTTATGAGGAGAAGAAGGCAGTGGCAGAATAAGAAATACGGTCTTTGACATACTGAGCTTGAAACACCAATGAGACATTCAGTTAGAAAATGAGACACAGTTGGATGAGAAAGGCATACTATAAATGCAGGATTGGAGGACATGAGAAAATTTGGGGACAGAGAAATAGAACTGAATGTTATCAGTATATAGGTGGCACTGAAAGTTATGGGATTTGGGAAAGTTACCTAGGGACAGTGGGTAGACAAGCGTAGTTGACTTTGTGCCCTTGCTTGCAAGTGGCACAGAACTGGCCGCACCCCTGCGGGGCTGGTTTCAGCTGACAGGCGGGGACTTCCCTGCCTGCCAAGCAAGGTGTGGGGTTTAAAGCACCCATTTCCGTGCCCTTTGCTTGCAAGCAGCATGGAATCAGGTGCTCCCCAGTGGCGCTGGCTTCAGCTGACAGGCAGGGACTTCCCCACCTGCTAACTGAAACAAGGCATGGGACTTGAAGTGCCCATTTCCATGCCCCTTGCTTGCAAGTGAGGGGAACAAAAGCAAGTACTCCCCCACAGGGCTAGCTTCAGCTGACAGGCCCTGGAAGTGATGGCCCACGGACTGATGAACTGTCCGCGAACTGGGATGGGTCCATGAAAAGTCCGTGGTCCGTGTAACATGATGGCCCATGGCCCGACGACCCATGGTTTTTCCCCACTCCATGCCCACCTCTAATCAGCAGTGATTGGTGAGGGCACTTTCAGAGTAGAAGCTGGATTGTTGGTGGCTGAGAGAAGAGATAGTGGATGCAAGGACAAGTCAAATAATTGCCTTTTGACAGTGGAAAAACAGCGGTGTGGTTGAATGTGATAGGCAAGGAGCCAAAGGAATATTGATTGTTTTGAGGAAATGAGATGGAATGGTGAGAGAGATAACCATGAGAAGTTGGGAAGCAAGTGATATTTAAAAAGGACTGGTCAAGATCATCAAGAAAGCCAACTCATCAAGTGAGACAAAGGGAAAGACTGAAGGGTTTGAAGAGGGATCTTGAAGATGAGGGAAATGGTGGAAGAAAGAAGTGGAGAGATAGGAATGAGGATTTTCAATGTTATTAACCAAAGAAAGAAGGTTGAGTGGAGAATGAAGAGGGGGAGGGAGTGATAGGGCATTAAAGGTACACAACAGATTCTGAGATATTTTGAGGTAAGAAAGGGAGGTGTTGTAGGGTTGCTTAGAAGATAGTTGAGGATAGTTAGGAAGGAGAAGATACATTTATAATGGACAATATCAACCCCTATTTTTATTCTTCCAAAGTATTCAACAACATAGAAGAACGAATGAAGATATGGCAGAGAGGGCTAGGAATGAAAAGAAGGAATTATTTTTTGGTAGATTGGGACAAATGAGTCACAAATTAAGCAGAGGGGTGAGTTGAATGAATACAATAACTACACAGTAAAGTGACAGAACAGAGGAAAGGGGACAACACTTCTGTGGAAGCTACTTAACCAATGACCTGTAGCTCACAAAAGAAGTATTGAGACTGTACATGGAAAAGATGGACAGTGCACTGTTGAAGAAGACAAGCTGTGTGTGGGGGGGGGGGAGGATCCCAGAATGGAGGGAGCTCATTGCATAGTCTTGGGATACTGATTCTCTCATTCCAACCGACCTCACAATATCTCTATGAGGTTAAAAGGGCGGGGGGTGAGGGAGGACCATGTATGCTGTTCTGAAGAGAATAGTGGATAAAACACATGATAGATATAAGAGACAGAGCAGTATGTGGGAGAGTCAGTCCCAAGATGGAGATGCAAACAAACAAACAAAAGAAGGAGAGGAGAGGAGAATTGCTAACTAATAAGAATCAATACCAGCATGAATATAAAAATCATCAGTGGAAGGAAGTGATCTGATATATCTGTTTTTTTTAAAGCAATTTTTAAACCAAATTCCTTGGGGCAGTACTACTTCAAGAGGTGCGCTAGAAAGAAAAGGTGCTACTCTCATTCTGCTCTGTTTATTTCAGTGTTCTCCTCACACTTCACTTCTAGACAGAGCTCCCAAAATGTTTCACTGACACTCTGCACAGCTGATACGGGTTACATTTGATATGCCTCCTTCTTCCTCAACCCCACTAAGTATTCAGCCAGCTCATTTTAAATGCTGTCCTTGCGTTAATTTCTGTGGAGATACCTTTTTTGCCTGGTAGCTTATCAGCTTGTCAAAAATCATGTTAATTTCATTGTGTGGCTTTGTCTTTCTTTTACTCCCTCTTGAAATTTTACTCCCTCTTGAAATCCGCTCTTAACAGTGAGCATTACCTTTCAGAGTAGGGCTTAAATACAATGATTAGGCTGTGGAGAGCAGTCTTCTTTTGGAAACTGACGGTGGGGGTGCAGAGTAGAAGTTAACTCTAAATGGTGATTTTTTTAACCTGTTTCTTCTATGAAAGTGGAACAGATTGCTTCTTAAACTGAGCTGTCAGGGGAAAGGGTCCTAATGGCTTCTGAGTATCTTAACAGCTTAAACATCAGGATACTGGAAAAACTGGGATAGTGTGTGTAGTCAATGACAAATACAGGCTACATAGATGAATAACAGACTGTCATGCAGTTGCAGGCAGGTGTTAGCTCCAAGTGACATAAAAGAAATAAAAACTGAGGACATTTAGGATCTCAGTCAGAGGGACTCTAGCCAGTCTGCATTCCGTTTTCTTTGAACTGATTTTTGTGTTGGATGGGCTGTTTTTGTTTTTTGGTTTTTTCCCCCACATTACTTGCTTGGGACTAGAATGAAAATTATGGAGAATATTTTCTGATTTGAATTAGGATGCTGGTAAGGAAAAAGACCTTAACTCCATGACGTTGCTTGCACTCAGCATCTGCTTTCTACTAGGCTGTTCCAGTGGCAAATGGCTGCTTCTCCTTTCTTAGTATGACCATGAATCCCTCATTTGGGAGTCTCCAGCATGCTTATTAAGCACACATTGCTGCTTTGCACAAGCGGTAGCCCATTTTAAATGGAGATACTGGGCAAGTACGAAGTTACATGAGTCCCCTTGCTCACCACTTCATATCAGAACTGGGAATCTGCCTAGTTTAAAATCTTTACAATGCAGTCCTGAGAACACTTTCCTAGGAGTAAACCCCACTGAGTAAACTTCGTTAGGGTTGCTCTCTGTAAGATATAGCAGAAGAACATGATAAGCAGATGCTGGAACAAGCAAAAGAGGGGGTGGGAGGAAGCTGCAGCTGCAGGTTTGTAGAATTCTCAGAGACATCTATTGGAGCAGGTAAGGAGCAGGATGTTGAGCTAGAAGTTCCCATGGTCTATACTTGAAGTATTCTTTGGATGTTAATAGAAAAGGCCTGGGTGTTGCTGAAACCATAATAAGGCCCTTGGCTGGGTTTGCGTCTTGCTGTTAGATTCTCTCTCTTGGGTATATCTGTGTCCAGACACAACCTTCTGTTTGATGTCCAGCTGTGTTTTGTCAGCAGGGGATGATACTTTTGCTATGACAGGCCCTACAGTATCCCCTTTACTTAAGTATCCACTCTTCCAAAGATGCTTTACTTGTTCCCCCTTGCCCACCCATTTTCCCTATTAGAGGGATTTTAAAAGTGGTTTGGTTGTATTTGTTTTTATGTAATGTTTACCTGGCTCCAGTTAGTGATAGGGAAAAGAGTGCTATGTATAAAAGAAGGTAGGCCAAAGTTAAATGCCCTAGAAATGTGGATCATGCCCAGTCTTATTGAAGCCACTTTGCAAAATCAGCATACAAGAGTTAAAACTAGGAGGAAAAATGGAGGTAGTTCTCCAGATCAGGTTTGTTGCACAGCAACAATAGACAATCAGTAGGCTAAGATGAATCTGTTGCTGCAGTATACCATTTCAGATTGCAGGTGGGGGACAGAATGTTCAAATGCTCCTGGCTTGTAAAATCATTCCCCAATCCCCACTCATACAAAACGAGAAATGTAGAGAATTATCTTTTATGGGGAAGCATTCAAACATTTGATCCCTTCCCCCTCCAAGGGGTGCAGCCCAAGAATAGATTTGTCATGTGAACCCTGCTAATTGCGAGGTCTGCTTGTACTATGTGCCATTTCACCAAATCCTTCTTGAAGTAGCGATGCTGGGTTGTGATTTCTTAGAAGGGTTATGGGGGGGTCAGCTGAATTACGGGGCTGTTATCCAAAAACTTACTGCTGGAGTAAGCCTCTGGCATGCACGCAAAGTTATAGCTGTTTAATGGCCATGAGTAAGCACATCTGTATCCATTTCCAGCCAGTGTGAAATCTCTCACTTTAAATTTGCTTAGCCCTCACCTGAACCTTAAAAATGTAATTTTAGTAATGATGGCAAAATGTGTTTCATGCTGTATATATTGCCATGCAGGAAAAGTTATGTCTTAGTAAAACCGAGTTGAGGCTGCCTGCATAACCCTTTCATAAAAAAAGAAGTTAATATTAAAAATTAATTTCATATTGTACGTTCACATGGCTTAATTATTCTCAGCTATGAATGTTTTAGTCCTTGGTAATGGTTAATTTATGAATATATTCAGTATTGATTTTAGAGCTGAGGTATTTAAGCATCATCACCTTTTCCTCCATATTTGATACTTAGCAGGCTTAAAATAAGAAACTTAAATTAACTCCCTTTCAATTTTGGTTCAAGGATTTACTCAGTCAGGATAATTTCATTAAAATCTAAAACGATCCTCCATAAATGCATATGGGAAAGAAGATGATTTTAATACGACATAATGCTATCAATGTAGCTGCGAAGTAGCAATGTAATATTTTAATGAAAAAATTTGCAAGTGCTATACAGTCTTGTGTTAGATAGGTAAGGAAACAAATGTATTGTTTTTAGGAAAATTAATTAGTTAACAATTAACATTTTAGTGGATTATATAGCTTCTCTCAAGAGAGGTTGACAGAGTTAAATAATTGCAAACTACAGAGGCAGGAGAAGTGGTGGGACAAGGATGGCAAAGGAAACCATTTGGCCATTGTAACCAAGACGGATTAATATTGCTTTAACATATGTTAATTGGGTAGTCACACTTACCAAGCTTCTTTAGAAAATAAGAAACAATAGAAGTCTATTGCAGAAAACAATTCGTGGACTTGGTTGGTTAATAAAAAATACTGTCCATCCACACTTTCTTTTATTAGTTATCAAAGAAACCCAACCAGGCATGCAGTAAATAGATACAAGGAAGCCCTAAATAATTGGTTTATGTTCAAATCTTATAATCCTCACCTAGAGTAATAAAATAAATCACAAAGAGTTCCTTGGTCTCTCCAGGAAGTATGTATAAACACAGTATCTTGTAGTCACTTGATGATGAGAGAAACACATTGTTACAATGCTAAACTCCAGCAGTGCATAATAACACACTTCCTTTCTAAAAATGGATGTTCAGAAGAATATAATCATGTTGACCTAGCATGGATGATACACAAATGGTAACAGACTTGCATATAAGCATCCCTTGATGAACTGGAATGTATAAAAGGTGATTCTTTGCAGCCATTATTTTAGCCTTGTTTGCAGTTCCCAGAACTTTGATTTCATAGTTATATGGAGATATGTACATACAGACTGCCCTATTCACTTAAATTGGGATGCATTCAGCTGTCACAACATGCTTGAATTACATTCCAGTTTCTTCAAAGGGAAATGTTGCAGCTTGTTTGGTTTAAAATCTCAGTTTTCAGCAAACAAACCTGTTTCAGCTAGGAGCCTGCGTTTGGATATCATGTACAATGGAAACAATTTTTTTTTGCTCCAGTTATGCTTACCCAAGCAACTTGAAGGAGGTAAATATTAAGAGCTTCAGAGCAGATCAAGGCTCCATCTCTACTCAAATGTTACTAGGGTTGCCAACTCTGAGTTGGGAAATTTCTGGAGAAATTTCTTCCAAGGATGAGCTGGGAAGGCTTTGGGGAGAGAAGGGACCTCAGTGGAGAATACCGCCATAAAGTCCACTCTCCAAAGCAGCCATTTACTCCAGGGTAACTGATTTTTATGGTCTGGGGATCGTAATTCCAGGAGATCTCAAGGCCTCACCTGGAGGTTGCCAACCCTGAATGTTAATAGGAACCCTCTCACTTATTGCTGAGGTTTTGCATTTCAGATAAGTCTCTCTTAAACATTTTTGTGGGGCAAGCCTGCTTGCTCACAAGTAATGGCCAGTTATTTCTGTCTTTGTCCTTCTTTGTAGGGTCCTAGTGAGATATCCTTTGCAAAGCATTTCTGTCCTCTCATCAGGCCTTTGCAGCTCTGCCCAGTCACCTTAGCTGTTCCTTCTGCCTTGGCTTTCCTTTCTGTCCCCTCCCTCACTTGCTCTGTCAACTCTATGTGGAGGGGTTCCTCATTGGACAGTCACAGCATTGCATCACTTCCAGTTTGGCCATATTTACTTCTGGTTGGGCAGTTGGTGTTGTAAGCCAGTGCCTGATACAGTCAAACTAGCTTCCTCACAGCTCTATGGAGGAAAGGAGTGGGGGGAAAGGAGCACAGAGTGAGCATGAGCAGAAAAAGCAAGTCATATTTGTATCCGTCTTGGCAAATCAGAATTTAATTCAATTTTACTGTGATGTCTGAATGCACCCATCGAAAATCAGAGCGTTGGACCAAATAATTCTCCTAGATCTCTAACAGTGCAATCCTATGAGCAAGATTCCAGTAGCACCTATAAGACTAACAAAATTTGTGGTAGGGTATGGACTTTCATGAATTACAGCTCACTTCTTCAGATATCTTCAGGGCAATCCTATATAGAGCAACAATGTTTTCAGGGTATAAGCTTTTCAAGAATGGAGGCTCCCTCCTTCAGATATGAAGAAGGAAGCTTTGACTCTCAAAAATCTTGCTGGTTTCTGAGGTGCCACCGTACTCAAATCCTGCTCCTCTGCCACAGACCAGCATGTCTACCCACCTGAAACTATCCGAAACAAATTTATTCCAGTCTAAGCTCAATTATTTCAATAGCCTTAGACTGGAGATACTATGCATAGGATTGTATTGTCAGTCTTTTGGTCGCCTGTGGTATTCATCTGGACTGTCTGTATGGATTGGTGTGGTATATGTGTATAAAATGTGAAGTATAAAAATACACAGGCAACCTATGTTCACTGTTGTCACAGAACATCGACATGACCATCTAAAAGCATTTTCCTGGTCAGTCATTGCCCTATCAATGGATGTGTAAAATTAGGATTTTTTTAACCATTAAACTCAGAGCCTATTTGGGAAACCCATATATAGCACAGGGAATATGTTGGTGTCCCCAGTAGTCCCTCAGAGACTGTTTCAAGCTAGGGGACATTGTGCAGGGAGGAAGGCTGAAGTCCCTTCTCCACACATGCTATGGTCTCAATCCTAATTGGGAACCACCCATGTGGGAATTGAGGAGAACCCTCAACTCGTGTACAGCTATGTCTAATGCAAGGTGATGACCAGAGACCTAACTTGTGGACTCCATAATGTGTTAAGAGACTTCAGTTGCCCTCCATGCCAAAACCTGAAGAGCTCCTCTTGAAGTGCCTCTCTTCCTACTTTATTTACTACCTTTATACCTTGCCTTTCTTCTCAAGGAATATCCAAAGCAGCTCACATTGTTCTCCTCTTCTCCACTTTATCCTCACAATAACCCTGTGAGGGAGGTTAGGCTATGGATGCTCAAACCCCTGTTAGTTAGGCGCATATCATAATTACCAGTTACAAATAAACCCCAGACTGATTGCTGTTTGGATCATATGATCACTGAGCCTCTCACTGGAGTTTGCTGCAGACCTAGTGCATGTGTGAGTGTGCAAACGAACACGGGAATTGTGTTTTCCCCATGGCTGCTTTAACATGGAGGATTTTCTTCTATTTTGGGACACCATTTTAGCATGAGACCCTTATAAGCTCACATTTTACGCAACTCTTTAAATTTAGCATCAGCTAACTGAGGCATTTGCAAAAACTGTTGATCTATTTGTTTGTCTTTGAATGGTCAATTGGAAGTTCTGTGGTGAGGTGGACAGGCATAAACAGCACTTTCCATATGATCCAACATGCTGGATTTCATTTTTGATGCTACGTAACTGGCCAGATGATTTTAAATAGTTTTTAAAATGATTTTTAATGGGGGTCACCCCAAACTTACCATCAAATCACATATCACAGAAGAAGGTGCTCAGACTGCACCCCAAACCCCAGTGCTTTGCAGTGTAACAGTCACAAGAAAAGCATAACTCAAGGTGTCTACTCCAGGGAACTTACAATCAGAAGTGTTAGAACACTGATGCAGTAATTGAAAAGAAGTATTTCCATGGGCAGGTAGTGCCTGTCAGAAGCACAAAAATACAGCATCTTGCATAAGAAATAATCCCCTCCTAAATCTAAGATGGAGGGGATTGCTTTAATCCTCCACTTGACTGTTTCCTTTGTACAGGGAAAAGACAAACTCCTGGAAATCTATCTGACTTTATGCATCTTTTAAAGGGCAATGAGATACAGAAAGCTAAAGTCTAATCTAGGGATCCTCAGCATGATACCTATGGACACCATGGCACTTGCCTAGGGTCTGCAAAAATACCTGCCCCTGGGGAGAGGGGCCCCCTCAGTACCCACAGTAGGAACTCGAGAATTGCAACCCAGAGAAAAGTACCAAGAGACGTGATTGTACAATTTACAACAAGAAACATGAAAGAGAAGATTGTGACTAAACAGTTTCAAGATCCATTGGAGATCGATGGCAAGACAATCATTATAATGAAGGAACTACCCAGATCAGTGTTACTAGATCGGAAAAAATATAAAGCGCTAATCCAGATGCTGAAGGACATGAAAATCAGGTACAGATGGGAGCTCCCAGAGGGTTTGTCCTTTGAATTTGGAGGCGCCAAAAAGCGTATCAGATCTGAGCGGGAGATGGAGCGATTTATAAGGGACAATGAAAAAGACTTACCAACAAGATTATGAATATGGAGTGTAAAGTATTATCTTGGAATGTAAATGGACTAAATTCACCGAATAAGAGAAAAAATACTTTTCACTGGCTACTAAAACAAAAACGTGATATTGTTTGTTTGCAAGAGACTCATATTCAAAAACAGGATGTAAAATATCTAAAACTGGGAAAATTGGGCAAAGACTTTGTAGCGGCCTCAAGTAAGAAAAAAGAGGAGTGGTGTTGTATGTAAAAGAGGAGCTACAACCAAAATTCATAATGAAAGATGTGGAAGCCAGATTTGTAGCAGTGGAATGTACTTGGAATTTAAAGAGAGTGTTGGTAGTCGGAATCTATGCACCCAACGGTGCAAAAGAGAGCTTCTTTGAGGATTTGAGGAAGCATTTAAATGATCTTTCATATGACCAGATAATTCTTGCTGGAGACTTCAATGGAGTGACAGATTTGGAACTGGATAAAAAGACTACAATGGCACAAAAGAAAAGAGGACTATTACCAAAGCTCTTTTTTGAGTTGATTCAACAAGAGACTCTTGAAGATGTATGGAGGAGAGAATATCCTAAAAGCAGACAGTTTACTTTTTATTCTGCAAGGCACTCCACATTATCAAGAATTGACATGATCTGGGCCTCAAAAGATTTGGCGTTATGGACTAAAGATGTAGAAATAATGCCGATGGTAGGCTCAGATCACAACCCAATTATGTGGAAGCTGGGGATAAGGAGGAAAAGGAAAGCATGGTGAATAAATGAGGATTTGTTACAGGAAAAAGAGAATATGGAAATATTGAGAAGAGAGACAAAGTTTTTCATACAATACAATGTGAATAAAGAAGTACCAACTGATAAAGTTTGGGATGCTTATAAGGCGGTTATAAGGGGCATACTAATGGACTTAAATGGTAGAGCAAGAAAGAAGAAAGAGGAGAAGAGACAAGAGATTGAGGAGAAAATAAAAGCTAAGGAAATACAGTTAAAAAAGAGACCAGGGAAAAAGAAATTATACCAGGAAATTAAAATATTGCAAGAACAGCTAACAGCAATGAGTAATAAAGAATTGGAGTGGAATCTCAAAAGGCTGAATCAGAAAGCGTTTGAGGGTGCAAATAAACCTGGGAAGTACCTGGCATGGCAACTGAAGAAGAGAAGGGAAAAGAAAACAATAAATAAAATTTGTGAAGATGACAAAACGTATTTGGAACAGAATACCATTAGTAGAGCCTTTTATAAATTCTACGCTAAACTGTATAATAAGAAAGAAGTAAATAAAGATTCAATAGCGTCATATTTGGAGAAAATGACACTTCCAGAAATCTCGGACGCTTGGAGAAATAAACTGAACAGTGAAGTAACGGATGAGGAAATAAGTAAGGCAATACAATCTGCAAATCTAGGAAAGGCGCCAGGGCCAGACGGACTTACAGCTAAATTTTATAAGACTATGGCCAATGAGCTGGCACCATTCCTAAAGGAGGTGATCAATGGAGTTTTAAGGGATCAAAGGATTCCAGACACTTGGTCTGAAGCGAACATATCATTGATCCCAAAAGAGGGCCAAGACTTGACTAGTGTGAAAAATTACAGACCTATATCGTTACTCAACAATGATTATAAAATCTTTGCGAAGATACTGGCGGAGAGACTGAAGGGGTGGCTTTCGGAAGTTATAGAGGAGGAGCAAGCAGGCTTTCTGCCAGACAGACAAATAAGAGACAATTTAAGGACAGTGATTGATGCTATTGAATATTATGATAAGCGTTGTGATAAAGAGGTTGGTTTCTTCTTTGTTGACGCTGAAAAGGCATTTGACAACTTAAACTGGGACTTTATGTTTGCCACTATGGAAAAGCTACAATTAGGAGAAAGATTCATCAGAGCAATTAAGGAAATTTACAGAGACCAGACTGCAGCAATTGTGGTGAATGATGAATTGACCAAGAAATTGACTATAAGCAAAGGAACAAGACAAGGTTGCCCGTTGTCTCCACTGTTGTTCATTTTAGTATTGGAGATTCTGATGATACAAATACGACAAGACGAGGAAATTCGAGGAATAAAAATAAAGGACTATTCATACAAGGTCAGAGCATTTGCGGATGACATAATGTTAATTGTAGAGGACCCACTGGAGAACATGCCAAAAGTGATAGATAAGATCAAGGAGTTTGGAGATTTGGCAGGTTTCTTCATTAACAAAAAGAAGTCAAAGATACTATGCAAAAACATGACTAAGCAGAAACAACAATTGTTAATGGAAACAATGGATTGTGAAGTAACAAGTAAGGTGAAATATTTGGGAATTGAACTGACTGCAAAGAATATAGATTTGTTCAAGAATAATTATGAAAAATTGTGGATTCAGATTGAGAGAGACTTGATTAAATGGAATAGGCTCAATCTGTCATGGTTGGGTAGGATTGCAGCGGTTAAAATGAATGTGTTACCAAGAGTGATGTTTTTGCTACAGACAATACCAATCATCAGAGACTCTAAACAATTTGAAAAATGGCAGAGGAAAATATCAGATTTTGTATGGGCAGGCAAGAAGCCTCGAGTGAAAATGAAAGTTTTACAAGATGCAAAGGAAAGAGGCGGAATGCAACTGCCCAACCTGAGACTTTACCACGATGCAATCTGCCTAGTTTGGTTGAAAGAGTGGATGACATTAAAGAACAAGAAACTATTAGCCCTAGAGGGATATAAAAAAATATTTGGATGGCATGCATACCTATGGCATGACAAAGTAAAGGTCAACTCGATGTTCCTGCACCATTTTGTACGGAGAAGTCTATACACAATCTGGAAGAAGTACAGAATTTATCTACAAGAAGGAACTCCTTGGTGGGTGGTTCCATATGAGGTGATAGACCCGAGAGCTGTTGATAACGAAAGACAATGTTTGACTTATAAAGAAATAACTAAAATAGAAGCATCTAAACTTAGAATAAAGACGCAAGAGGAACTATCACCGAACTACGATTGGTTCCAGTATAGACAGATCAGAGATTTGTATAACTCGGACTCTGTAAAGGGAGGTATACGAATAGAGAATTCAGAACTAGAGCAGACCCTTCTTAAAGAGGACAAGAAAAGAATATCCAAGGTATACCAAGTACTGTTGAAATGGTATACTGAGGATGAGACAGTTAAAACACAAATGGTGAAATGGGCTATAAATTTTAACAAAGAGATAACAATGGAGGCATGGGAATACTTGTGGAAGACTACAATGAAGACAACGACATGTACAAATATTAAAGAGAATATCTACAAAATGATCTATCGTTGGTACATGACACCAAAGAAGATTGCGCTAGGGAATTTGAACACTTCTAATAAATGCTGGAAATGTAGGAAGCATGAGGGCTCCCTCTATCATATGTGGTGGTCGTGTGAGGTAGCTAGGCAGTACTGGGGGGAAATAATAAGAGAAATGAGTGAAATTTTACAATTTCAAATAAATAAGAACCCAGAACTCCTGCTACTAAACTTGGGAATGGAGGGAATTCCAGCCCATTATAGGACGTTGATATTTTATATGACAGCAGCAGCTAGACTTTTGTATGCGCAAAAATGGAAAGTACAAGAAGTGCCAACTATTGAAGATTGGACCTACAAATTGCTGTACATGGCAGAAATGGACAAGATGACAAGAAAACTGAGAAATCTGGACTCAGGGCAGTTTAACACAGATTGGGAGAAGCTGAAACAATATCTGGAGAAGAAATGGGAGGTGGGAGGAAAACTGTGGCAGTTTGAGAACTACTGAAGTATAATAAAATGTAGAGGGGGGTGACTTTACCGGGGGGGGAAGAGATAAATGTGAATTTATAAGCAGTTAGATTAACAGATTGATATATATATAGATATATATTGGTTAATAAATAGAATATTGATAGAAAATAATTAAGGATAAGGATTAAATATACGGATTGAGTAACCAACAATATTTTCTTTCTTTGATAAGATTTGTATAATGCACCAAACTGAATGTATAGACGAGTCAAATTGATTGACTATGTGACGAGAGTTATATAGATTTACCATAAAAAGATAGAATGAGTAATACATAGAGAATAAGTCAAATTGTTTGATTTAAATGTGTAAGATCTTTATGGTTTATGATATATAGGTTTATGATATATAGAAATATTCAAAATTGGAAAATGGGATAAATTGTTTATCCAAGATGGAAACAAAGACTTACAGTTTGGGTATATAATAAGAAAAGTAGTTAAGGATGTACTGCTTAGTATAATGGAGAATATGTATTTGTTTTAGATAGAGAAATTTAATAGAAGTAAGGGAAAAGGGACAAAGGGTTGGAAAACTGTTGGAAGTCAACAAAAGGGGGGGAAAGGGAGGGGGTTAGAAATGAAAAATTTGGGGAAAATTGAATGTAAATGTAAAAATAACGGATTCTAACCCAATAAAAAATTTTTCAAAAAAAAAAAAAAGTACCCACAGTAGGAAAGCATGTGTGAGCTTTTGGTTCTGGCACAATGACATCAGTCCTCGATGGAGAGTGAGAGGTGGGGTACTGTGGACCTGGCCTGTGAGTGGCACCGTCACCCAGGCCAAGTCCTGCCTATTCCACCATGCCACTCCCTCCCCTTCCTCGACTTTCCTTTACCTTCTTCCTCTTCTCCTCCCTTCCCTCCCCTTCCTCCCTCTCCCTCTCCTCTCTCCCTCCCTCTCTTGCATTAGCAGTAGGAGCTGCAGCAGCCAAAGCAGAGCCTGGCTCCCTTCAACCATGGCTGTGTGGGAGTAGCATGTGGCAGCTGCAGCAGCCATGAATCTTCCACTCATCCACACAACTCCTCCCTGAAGAGCCCATAGCCCATAGAAGAGTCCAGTATTTTCAGTCCCATTTCCCCCTAACAGTCCAAGAAAATGTCGGATTGTCCAGGTGAAAACTAGACACCTGACAACTCTACACCTGCTGACACCTCTGCTAATGCCTGCCAAGTGTTTTGTGAAAGTGGATGGAGCCATGTGGAACCTTTGAACAACAGGTCTTCTCATTGGCTGTGTTGCTTTGGCAGCAACTGCCACCGTAACCTGAAGACCTTCGCTGCATGACTGAAGGTAAGCTGTATGCAAGAAAATACTTTACAACAATGTATTCATTTTAAAAGACATCCTATTAAACAGAGCTTCTTGCCTGTATTGTTACTATTAGAGTTACTCATAATAACTTCTCTTCCTGACATTTTATGGTTGGCTCCTTCTCCTTCAGCAGCCTTTTCTGGTCTAGCCTGAACCCTACAAAGGTGCCTGCAGGCTCAACAAGGTTGGGGCCTCCTGGTTGAATCCACAGTTTATCATGTGCCCTTGAAGTGACTGAATTTGGAGACCTCACCTGGCTTTCCCTGTCCCCAGGGAGCAACAAGAGGGCTGTTTAATATTTTCTCTCTCTCTCTCTTTGCTTTTTCCTTTGAACTAATTATGTAGCCAGGCAAATTACCTGAGAAACTCTATTAAGTAAGTTCACCAGAAACCTTTGTGACTTACAGCAAAACTTGAAAGTAGCCATGAGGCACAAATACTATACCTTTCTTCCCTTCCTGTTGTTCAGTCTCCTCATTTCTCTCACTCAGTTTGTGGCTCCTCTGTCTGTTATTTATGCCTGCAGATCAAGCAAATAATACAGCTGGTAGCAACTCCCCCTCCCGCATGGAAACTATTGCACAGCCACTAACCAGTTTGTGAAGCTTTCATACTATTTGCCAGCCCATGAGGATCAGTTCACCATAGTTACCACAAGATAAGTTTGCCTGAAAAACTTACTTCTGGTGATGATTGTGCAACTCTGAGGGCCAAGCTACACATGACGAATGACACTTGAACGGCAAGTGGATTGAGTGGAGGGCAAGTGAACAGGGAGAAATACACTTGCCATTCAAGTGTCATTCGTCACTTGTAGCTTGGCCCTGAGAGCCAAAACACACAAGAAGAAATACCCAGGTTCAGCACGTGTTCTCTTACCTCAAGGTTTGCCCGGATCTGTAGGCGTTCTGGAAGCTTAAAGTTTAGCATTTACAGAGCAGCAGTAAGGGAAATACAGGTGCCTGCATTTCCCTTCCCCTTCCTGCTGCTCTGTAAATGCTAAACTTTAAGCTTCCAGAACGCCTACACTTCCCAACAAACCTTGAGGTAAGAGAACAAGTTTAGCATTTACAGAGCAGCAGGAAGGGGAAGGGAAATACAGGTGCCTGTATTTCCCTTCCTGCTGCTCTGTAAATGCTAAACTTTAAGCTTCCAGGACGCCTACAGATCCGGGCAAACCTTGAGGTAAGAGAACATGTGCTGAACCTAGGTATTTCTTCTCGTGTGTTTTGGCTCTAAGAGTCAAGCTACAAGTGACGAATTACACTTGAATGGCAAGTGAACAGACTCACGTGTATTCCTTTTTGTTCACTTGCCCTCCACTTGCACTCCTCTTGATCAAGTGGAGCGCGAGTGAATGGCAAGTGAACAGAGAGGAATACACGTGAGTCTGTTCACTTGCCATTCAAGTGTAATTCATCACTTGTAGCTTGGCTCTAAGTTAGGCTAAGAGTTTGTGACTGGCTCAAGGTCACACAGTGAGCTTTGGTGTCCAAGTGAGGGTTAAAACCTGTAGTCTCTTAGGTCTTAGTTCAAGATGCTAACCACAACACACACTGCTTGGTTTTCACTTTCCTGAATAACATGGTATGATATGAAAACATGGCCACTTCATTCCATACTGCAAGGGCTGCTGCAGTTTCAGCAAGCAGCTGAATCAGAGCCATAGCCCTTAGTTCTTGTTTTCTGTTTTGACTTCTGGGCCATAGCTGTAACTCACTAACTCAGATAAACTTAATTGTGTTTGTCATAATGTTGGCAATGTTATGCTTACTTAGCAAGGGGTGTACGTGTCTGACTCTGAAATATCAGCATCCATCCAGAAATGAGTTTATAAGAAGCAATTACTGCTAGTTATCGATTTGAAACTATCAGGGAGATGTAATCATTTTCTGTTTTCAGCAGAAAAAAGATCATTATGTTAGATACAGAATTTCATACTACTATGAAAAAAGAGACCCCGTTTTTACACCAATGGAAGCCCAAGTGTCACAGTGAATTGTAAATAAGGAGGATTTATTGAGCCCCCTAGGTGGTGCATCCACACAGTTATCCAAACACTGTCAAACAGAAATGTAAAGGGATGCCTTAGGTTTCTGTTGACCTAGAAATAACCCTAATTTGCATGGATATTTAATGCATTAAGAACAGTGTCAACATTCTCTGCTTATTTTATTTCCAAAATAAGTTAAAAAGGCATTAACTTTCAGAAGCTAAGCTATTCAATTTAAGAAATGCACAGTTAGGATTAAGATTTTGAGTATTCTCTCTCTCTCTCTCTCTCTCTCTCTCTCTCTCTCTCTCTCTCTATGTGCGTGTTAACACGTCAGAAAGATTTCAGTGGTAGATGTCTGAAGTTCTTTCTAGTTCAAAATCTGTCACTGAGCCACAGGCCACAAAAATCCCCAATGGCTGGTGAAGTGTAGTCTTGTATATTCAACTGAGATTAATTGCTATAGGGTAAATAATATTTGCAGACTAAATTGCCATTTCATCAATTTGGTTTCCACCCTTGGCGTCTGTTGTTTAAAAGAGTGTGCGAATGACAGGCCCTTCCTCCCATTTTCAGAAACAATCAACCACAATCAATATCAAAATAATTTAAATCTCTGCTTCTACCACCTTTTCTTTATTTAAACATTTCAGAAAGGGAGGCAAAATATATTAAAAAGTGGGGGGCCCCACAAGAACTTGCAAAGGGAATCTCATTTTTCCCTACCCCATTATTTCCTGTTTCCCTTCACTGAAAGCCCCCATAGCCTGTCTACATTTCCTGTTTCTTTCTCTACTTGCACCCACCTGCCAACCTATATTTATCTGACCCCCCAGTGTTCAGTTCTCCCTCCTTTCCTCCCCCTGACAGCGTCTCCCTAGGAAAGCTCAGTGCTATTCTGGCCACTGATTGGTTCTGGGGTGGGTGCCTGTAAGGTCTTGTGGGGGGCACCACATTTTCCCCTCTGTCCCCCTCCTCTCATAATTTCCTTTTCCCCTCTTCCTGGCAGACCCCATGTCCTAACTTTCCCCTGCTTTTTTTCTCCTTCCCACTCACCAACCTGCCCCTCGTCTTCAGCTATATTTATTATTTATTTACTTCATTTATACCTTGCCTTTTTCCCCAATGGGGACCCACAGGAGCTTACATCATTCTTTTCTCCTCTGTTTTATTCTCACAGAAGCTCTGAGAGTTAAGTTAGGCTGAGAGTGTGCGATTCTCCAAGGTCACCCAGTGAGGACCATGGCAGAACATAGATTTGAACCTGGGTCTTCCAGATCCTATTCTGAAACTCTAACCACTACACACTACTGGCTTTCATGGAATGATTTTGAACAGTAGCAAGCAGTGAGTCATGCAAGTTGCATGGTATCAGGTTGTCCAGTAGTTGCTGGTGGGCTAGCCCCAATAAATCCTCTGGAATGAAGATTGCTTCCTTCTGCCTTTTACTGGCAGAAACCAAGGCCTGAAGGTTGGCAACCACCATAATGGCCACAGCAGATGGCATTCATTTCTTAAAACTATAGGTGCTGCTTGAATTATTTGTGGAAGGGGGGACTCAATTTTTTTTTTTTTTGAGATTTCAGATTTTCCTGCAAAGCTGTTTTTTTCCTCCCCTCACCCTAGTTTGTAGAAAGATCTGTCTGGTCTGTTCATGACTAGAGATGGGCACAAACAGAAAAAAACCCCCTGAACATGATGTTCGTTGTTCATTGCCATCCATGAACAGGGACTCATGAACACTTAAAAGCATGACTTGTTCACGAACATGTTCGTGGTTGGATGTTCGTAGGGGCCAGCAGGATCTCCTCCAGCCATGACCCAAGTTTGGTCAAGATCCCTACCGCACCACTCCCAGAATCCTGACCTGAGCAGGCAGCAGGAAAAGTACCAATAATAAATAATAGCTTGGCCCAGAGCCCGGCAGCAGCCCTGGAACTTGAAGGGGTAGATCCCTATCCTACCACACACAAAGAAAATTCAAGCTCCAATGCACTCTATCAAAATACCAACAGCAGCTGTCTCTCTCCCTCTCCACTGTCTGCAAAGCCAGAGCTGGGAGCCCCCCTCCCCCCTGGTCTTTGTGCCCTTGTAACAAATTTGGAACTCCACACTTGAAAGGAAGACCTGCCTATCAAGCTAAATTGGGCTTAGATTGGGGTTTCCAGGGCAACAGCAGGAGTTCAGACAGAGTTCATACAGTCCCTGCCTAAGTTGCCAAGGGAATTTATTGCAGGTGCCAGACTGTCTGGCTTGATGAACAGCAATGAACGAGGCTTGCAACAACCACCTGTTAGTTTAGAATGGGGCCTCACGAACAGCTTGTTTATAAACAGCAGATTGGGCTGTTCGTGGCTTTTTTTTGTTTGTATTGCTGCTCGTGCCCATCTCTATTCATGACTCCAATATCTGGATTTAAGTATCCACAGATTTAGAGAATTAGATACATTGATGATAAGTATTAATGCCTCCTGGTTGTGGTCTCACCTTTATGGCACTTCCCATGAGTCCATAGTTCCTTGTAACCTTGAAAGCTGTATGAATATATACATCTCCAATACACTGAAATTATGTGCCCGCCAGCCGCACTTTCTCAATAAATGTGTACGCATATAGGCTTCTTCAGAAATTATGGATAGGGAAGGGTCACAATAATTCTTCTTTAAACCATATGTTCAATGTATATAGTTTAGAATATTTTTAGAGGAAAGCTGAGCTAAGTGTGTCTTAAATAGACATTGGCATGGCCCTACTGTCTTAGACTTTAAAAGGCAACTTTATTAAAATTTATAAGAACGGTGGTATTAAGACTAGGAATAAAAGTAAACAAACATGCAACTTACTTAAAGATACCCAAATCCAAGCAGCCAGATAAGTTTTAGAAGGGAAATTCCAAAGAGGGTCACAGAGATAGGTTACTGAGTGGAAAGACAGCCAAAGCTCTGTGAATGTGCAGCTGATGAGTTGACAGCTGTGGACATTTTGATCTAGTTGTTCTGTGGTGTATGTGTGGGTACACACACTTAAATTGAAGAAAAGGCCTTTGTTGCACATTCTGCATTCTCGGGGGCTCCCCAGGTATGCAGAAAAATAAGACTTTGTGAATTAACCCAAAGAAAAAGAAAACTCCACAAACATGGCTCAATAAGGGCTAAATATGTGCCCGAAGAAACAGATTGTTGAGAGCAGCTGAGAGGAAAGCGACAGGGGGTACAGGTGGGGATTAACTTGCTCAAGTTACAGAATATTGTAGAGGGAGATTGGGAGGTAGAATTTAGAAATTGTCCCTTCCTCCCGTGATTGTTGGTTCTCAGATTGCCATTCTCATAGCACCGTAGTTTTGGAAATTCTTGGATATACGGGGAGGAGGGTTGGAGAGGAGAGGGACCTCAGCATGGTATATTGCCGTATAGTCCACCCTCAAAAGCAGCCATTTTCTCCAGCAGAACTGATCTCTTCAGTCTGGAGAGCAGTTTTAATTCTGGTGTGCCTTCAACCTGGAGGTTGACAACTATATCTAATAGTAAGGTGGGTTTTTGTCTCATTGTGATTATAAAAACAGAAAAAAAGGCTACCACAGACGAAGTAGGAGTTTCTGTATGCTTAGTGAACTCCTCTGTTATACAGAAAAATATGACTCTGCAAATTAACCAAAAGGAAAAAAAACACAGGTCAACTAGAGTTTATAGGATCTAATACAGGAGGATTTCACTGGAGGAAATGTCTAAATTGTTTCCTCCATGTGGTTTCTTCTGGGCTTCCAGACTTTACTATATCTAATTGTAAAATGAATGGCCTTTGCCAATCATGGAAGCTGCACAACAAGGCCACTGACATACAAAGTAGGCAATTCTTCACATGCGAGGGGTACGTTAGGCATGCAGAAAAACACAACTTTGAAAATTAACCAAAAGGAAAAACAAAAATTGGATGATGAAGATTGTGCAGGATCTATGAGACATAGAATGTTTTGACCAGCAGAGATGATTTAGTGAAAGGAGGTGCAGCTTATAAGTCTGAATCAAACATCAAATGATGCTGCCATAAGGGGCAGAGGCACCATTTAACACATGTCTGTCTTATCATAAAATGTGAAGTGTAAAAAAATGTAGGAGATGGGGGAGGGAAAAGGGACATCGGGAGAGCTACTATCGGCAATGTCACAACATCATATCTGGGGAAAACCAGAAGTTAATGTGTGTCCTTTCTAGGAATCACTGGAAACTTTATGGTAAAACCATAAAGGAGTCCTCTAGTAAAACCATAGTTTTCATGATTCTTAGAGAAAACTGACATCACTTCTGAGTTTTCCCCATCATGTCTTCATGGCGTTCATGTACTTTTTTGTTTATTTTTCTCCCACTGCTTCTCTGAGCAGCTCTTGGAAATGGGAGTTAGGGGTAGAGGATTCCCCGCCTCCCACCAGGGGGCTTAGCAGCCCTACTTTTAACACTTGGAGGTGAGAGGGTGGCAGGTGTGGTGGCAGAAGGGAGGGAGAGAAGGTGATTCTATTTTAGCCTTCCAACATACCTGTGAGGTAGGTTAGACAGAGAGAGTAACTGAACCAAAGTCACAAGCAAGGCTTTGAACGAACAATGTGACCCACTAGACGCTGCTCTTCACCTGAGCACATGATTGAAGTGGCACCCATGCTTTCCCCCCAGCCTATTTCTTTCCATTATAACTTCCCAGTATGTCCCAATATAGGGCTTCTGGCTATTCTTTTGTGAACTGCTAACTCCCAAGCAGGTATATCCTATCTAACTGTAGTAAAGCAAAGAATTGCTTGTTGTATTAAAGCACACATGTAGGACAAAACAATCATAAATAGTATCAAAAATAATGAATAATATAATGAAGTACACACTCTCTAGAACCAATTAAGAGAATATACATGAATCAATAACAAATACAAACCCAGGTGCAGAGTGACAATGAACCTACGTGCACCTAAGTATAGGAGTAATAAATACAATACGGAAGACATCCAAAAGGCAAGTCCAGAAAGTTCATCATGAAAAAGACCACAAATGGTCCAGTAGTCAAAAAAGTCAATGACGCTGTGTTTTTCTTCCAGGTGGAACTGTACTAAGCGGGCTGTGAGGAAGCAGCCCACGGAGCCCAACAGACCATGCCGGTGAATTTCTGCTGTTTTGTGCAGATCACGTCTTCAGGGGCAAGAAGTAACCACCATCACTTCAAAGGAACAAGTAACAATAAATAACAACCCCTTCTCAGAACATAAGCAATAAAACTGTATAAATATAATAAAGACTTACCAAAAATCAAGCAAGCAGTACACCTCACATTATTTAGGACAATCAGTCTTTACTGGTGTCCTTGCGCACTAAACGCTCCCATCTGGCGGAATTAAATAATCATGTTAATTACGAAGGGGATGCTCCTGATAAGAGCACCTGCAGCAAGGTTTCCTGCACTAATAGGAAACTCATAAGAAGCAGGTAAAATCCAGATCACTATTGAGACCCACTGGTTTGAGGCTCTTCAAAGTAAAAATCCATTGTGTCTTCTTTCTGAGTAACACTCTCTGCAAGTCATGTTTCGGAATATTGGGGTCAGAAAAAAGAACTGTAAATTTAAAGTCATCATCTTTAGGGCTGCTCTCAACGAAATGTTCTACCATGGGAGCATCCATTACTTTAAGTCGAATCTGAGACATATGTTCAAGTAAACGAGTTTTTAAATGCCTCGTGGTGCTGCCCACATACAGCTTGTTGCACTTACAGATTATTAAATACACAACTCCCGTGGATTGACAAATTGTCAGAGTTTTTAACCAAATAGTTTTATTTTAAGAAGGGATATCAATATGATCCCCAGTGATAACAAGGGGACACAGGCGGCAATGGCTGCATCAATAGTGGCCTTTTGGGAGGCTAGAATAGTTATTGTTAGCCTTAAAATCAGAATGGATAATTAAATCCTTAAGGTTTCGAGTTCGTCTAAAACCTACTGTAGGAGGCAATTCACACCCCCTAATGTCACATCACATACTAGAGGCCAGAATTTCTGAACTATCCTCCTTATTTGTTGAGCCTTAGGAGTAAAATCTATTGCCCATCTTATGCAATTGTGAGAGCTCTTGTCCTTTGCTTTAAACAATTCCCCATGGGGCGTTGCCTCTGAGCGTTTGTGGGCTTCATATAGTGTTTTACTGGGATATCCTGTTATAAAATGATTGCAGCTTTCTCTCTCATGGCACCAAACCCCAGTAACTCCCCAGAGAGACTTGCCTGTCTCCTCTGTTGCTGCCTTCTGCCAATGGGTAAAGACTGTTTTGTTTGTCTGGTGTTCCCTATCCCGTGTTTTAATACTTGTTTTTATGTTTTGTATTGTGTATTTTAGCTTGATTTTATTTTTTATTGATGTGTTTTTGGTTGTTTTGAATGGTTTTTAAGATACGGTTTTATTATATAGGTTCTTAATCTGGTTCCTATGATTAGGTCAGAAAGGCAGGATATTAATTTTGTAAATAATAAAAAAGTAGGCCTCCCATTTATATACCTAAGGCAGTGATTATCTGCTCCTAACCTCAGTTTCCCACCCAAAAGGAACTAAGGAGTAGCAGAATAATACAGCCCTCCCGGCCAGCAGACCAGGCTGCTTGGGCCGGGGGCCGCATTTGCTGCCATGGAAGGGGAAAAACACAAAAACAAGAGAGAGGCACGGAACAACCAACACAACAATTTGTATACAACCATGCCCAACTAACTAGGTAGTATATATTGTACTACTTTGTATCATCCAATTTACACACATTTATGCAAACAGTGCAATTTATTCCAACCACTAGGGTATATTGTTTCTCAGTGCAAAATCGCATACAATGACATTTCACAATTACAAATCCTTATTATAATAACATTCCACGTAACTGCTGACGGGTACGCCAGCAAAAGGTTCCCGTTCCGGATGCCCCTTTCTCAAAGCAGTTACTGCTGTGGAAATATACAAACAAAAATTTTATATTTGTATAACTACAAATTCATCTTATTTTATACAAATCTAAAATTTAAAAACACCATTCTTGTATACTCACAAAACCACCTTATTGGGTCATTTTTGTCATAAAAGTTACTGCAAGACAAAATTCATATAAATACTTCTAAATTCTATGTATTCCATAATAAAATTACAATGCAGTTTTTTAAAAATTTCTACAAGCCAAAATACTTACATGAAATCAATTTCAGAGTCAAAATTCAAAGTACATAGTGCCTATACGCTCAATGGCGTCAGTAATGTTCCTAAACTCCCACAGCTGTTATATTATACACTCTTCATTACTTACTCAACTCACCAACCTTATTTAAAGCGCTAGTCCTCTCCAAACATGTCCTTACAAAAACGCTGCCAAATCAAATGAATTATTCAAACCGTTAGGTTCCATAGATCTTAATTTAAAAGTCCACCAAGCCTCCTGTTGCAACAGATCCCGTTGTGACATCAATGGGTCTCGATGATGGCTCACATACAGAACGGTATATACAAAGTCCTTGTCCGAATGTCCCATTGCTTTGAAATGTGCAACTAACGGTGCTTCCTCGATGTTCCTCCGTAATCGCGATCGATGTTCCTGAATCCTTACTTTAATAGCTCGTCCCGTGCAACCCACATATTTCTTGCCCCATACTCATACAATCAAATATACAACATTCTGGCTATTACAGTTGGTAAATTCTTTCCAGTATAAGCCTAAGTCCCTAAGTTGCGATGGCGCCATTACCAGATCGCATGCATTGCATTTACCACACTTATAATGCCCTTTCGGTAGATCTCTCAATTGTACCTTATCTACCATATCTGTGTGAATCAATTGGTCCCTGAAGCTCTTTGTTCTTCGAAGGGCAGCGAGTGGTTTATCTTCACACCCAGGTATACTCGCTACTAATGGCCAATACTTGTTAATAATGTTTCTTATACGTCCAGTAAGGGGTGTGTAGTCTAACGCAAAGCAGAATCTGCCCTCCTGTCTGGTCCTGACATTTTTTTAAAAAACTTGTCGGTCCCTCGTTATGGCTCTGTTTCTGCAATGACTGACTACTTGAACCAGATAGCATTTTTCCTTAAGTTGCTGTTCTAATCGTGTCGCATGCGTATGAAAATCTTGCATTGTTGTAGAATTCTGCCTAAGCCTCAAGAATTGACTATAAGGTAAATTATTACGCAGATGTGGGGGATGGAAAGAATGAAAGTGTAAAAGTGCATTTTTGTCTGTGGGCTTCCTATATGGTCGTACCTGAACTCTATCCTCCCTTGACCGGTTAACGGACACATCCAAGTAATTAATTTCATTCTCGTTAGCCGACCAGGTGTACCTGATATTACTGTGTAGGGAGTTCATCCAATTGCATACCTCCTCAACTATATCAAACTCAGACAAAATTTAAAAAAGATCATCAATGAAACGACAGTAGAAAATAATATATTCAAAAAAAGGGTTCTGTGTTGGGTTTAACAAAAAAGTCTCTTCTAAACGTCCCATAAACAAATTCGCCACGCTAGGCGCCGCGGAGCAGCCCACTGCAACCCCGCGGGTCTGCAAGAAATAATCCTCTTGAAACCGAAAGTAATTGTGTGACAAAACTATATCCAAAAGTTCAAGAAGAAAATGAAAAGGTGGGCCAACAGACCCCCTTTGGTCAAGGGCTATGCGAACAGCTTCCATAGCATCCTCATGAGGGATGTTTGTATATAACGATGCCACATCCAAAGTTACGAATGTAGCTCGTGTAGGAATAGCCATTCCCTCCACTGCGTTGATAAATGCTCGTGTGTCCTGTATATAAGATGGAAGATTTTTTACCAGTGGCTGGCAGAAACTATCGACATATTTTGCAAGGGGCTCCAAAATAGAGCCCGTCCCCCATATTATTGGGCGTCCCGGGGGAGGGAATCCCGGCTTATGAATTTTTGGCAGGACGTAGAAAATCGGTATCCTTGGGCAGGGGTTAATTAGGGCTTTGTGGATAGGCTCAGAAATCCAATTTAAAGCTAAAGCTTCATTCAATGTATGTTTTATAATATTTGCAATCCGTTTTGTGGGATCATTGGGAATACGCAAATAATTCTCCTTATCACTAAGTTGGCGGTGAATTTCTCCAATGTAATCTTCCCTATTCATTATTACAATCGCGCCCCCTTTATCTGCTTCTTTAATAACTATTGACTTATCTTGCATTAGGGAGCGTAAGGCAAGGTTATGTGAATAACTAAGGTTAGATTTCTTTGGTCGGAAGCATCGTTCTGCTTCTTCTAGTTCCTTATTCACCATTGCCTCAAAAGTTTGAATATAATGATTAGTGACTGGGGGTACAAAATCTGAACGAAGACGTAAATTCAGACGGACCTCCTGTGTGGGAGGTGTGTTGCCAAAAAACTCCCGCAGTTTAAGAAGCCTGACCAACCTGAATAAATCTACTCTGGTCTTAAATGCGTTGTAATGTGGGGTAGGAACAAAACCTAAGCCTAAGTTTAGCACCTCAGTCTCTGTATCGGAGAGCTGTCTAGTGGAGAGGTTAACCACTAGGTTTTCCTGCCTCGTCCCCTGGCTCCTCCCCTCAAAAAACCACCCCTGAGAAACAATATACCTTAGTGGTTGGAATAAATTGCACTGTTTGCATAAACGTGTGTAAATTGGATGATACAAACTAGTACAATATATACTACTTAGTTAGTTGGGCACGGTTGTATACAAATTGTTGTGACGGAAGGGGAAAAGGCAGCCTGCCTCTTCCCAGGCATCCGGGGATTGTGGGGGGACAGAGCCCGAGAGCGTTTGCTGGTTCCGCTCTCCCGGCCATTTCAGTTGCCGCCTCATGCTTGGCCCACCCACCTCTCCCTTTATGCAGTGCAGGATTAGCTGGTCGCTGTTCATCAGGGCCAGGTAGGAATTTTTTCTTCTCCCTTAATTGGCTTTAAAGGGGAGTTGTTTTTTGCCTGCCTTGCACTGCAGGGTTGTTTGGTTAATTAGGTGTGGTGTTGTTAATAGTTTGGCCACTGGTAGGATAGGATCAGAATGTGACCCCCTTGGTGCATTCCCTTTAGGGGAATTGGGGTCTGTCAGGAGCAGCTGGTGAGGCTGTACGGCTGCCAGCCACAAAGGCAGACTGCCTGGTGGGGACCCTGGACAAGGCCACCCCCAGGCTCCATGGCTGTGGGGGATGGAGCTTTAAAGGGGAACCACTTGCCTGGCTGCCGGGTCCCAGTCATCCATTGGATGGAACGCCCTCAGGTCAGTGGGGGCTCACCCAGACAGGTCAAGGCGGAGGTCCAAGGGGACCCCAGGGCTTGACCTGTACCGCAGTTAGATCCCTTGCCGCAATGACAGGTTGTGTTATACATTATTTAATAAAGTGGCCCTAATTTATACCCAAAGCCTGGTCTCTGCCTTTTATTTCGACTGGGAGGGCAAATACCATAGGAATTTCGACTGGGAGGGCAAATACCATAGGAATTTCCCCTAGTCTCTATGGCAAAGACCATAGAACTTTGAGGAGGTAGCCTATGTTACCAGAACTGCTCTTTATTATAATGGGGAATTAGCTATAGCAGTCTGACAGTTCATGTCAGGCCTTAAAGCATGAGAGGGGGCCTACTTGGCAACACCTAGGAGTGACATCACATACTCCCCAAACTCCTCCCTCCCCAGGAACTGCCCCTCAAATCTCCTTGCATTTGCTGAGCCTGTGTTGGGAACCCTGTTTGCCATGATTCTAATTGCTAATATGGTAAGGCTTGAAGACCTCTCATCTATCATGTTCCTTAAAAAGTTTATTTGCGCTCCCATTCTGTTCTCCAAAAAATTCCTGATGGCAATGGGAATAACAGATTCCCCATAGCAGCAGCAACAATAGTGTAGGCTGCATGCATGAAAAGTGTGAACATGAATAGACTTTATTTTTGTTATGGAGCAAATTCCACTTCTTATTGCCTTTGCTCTTGTAAAATCACAAATCAAATTCAAATCGTGAGTTCATCTTAATTTTCATTATCCTCCCTCCCCAAGACTCATTAAGGCTATTAGCTTAAACCCAATACATTTCTTTCTCCAAAGAACAATGGAAGGGTTGGGGGAGACTCTTCCATTATGGCTTCTCGACTGACATTATATTTGCCAGAATATGGTTCCCTTTTCTTCTGAGTACATAGTAAGTTTCAAGGATTTCTGAGAAACCAGAGTTCCCTGGGATCCAGTTACTCATGATGCTGGTGAGCGCTCTCATAAAAGTATACTTGCATGCCAGGATTCCAGGGTACTGTAGTTTTTTATTCCTAATTTGTCATTAAGGATCCTGAGCTTCTGGAAAATGACATTTTTCATAAGCTTTGCCCCTCACAACAACATCTCTTCTTCTTGCCACTTCTGATGCTACACACCTTTCAACAGGAAAGTAAAGATAGTGGTTGAGGTGACATTGAAGACACATGGTGGGGTAGCTAAGGTCAGGCTAATTATGAACAAATCCCAAGCTTCAGGGATGTTTGATCGTGGCTCACAATTATTCTAGATGTTCTAAAATGGGGAAGTTCGTTCTATAAATCCTTAATTCTGAACTTTAGTGGCATCTCTACAAGAACTTTTACCAAGGTATCTTCCATGTTAGAAAGTGAAGTTAAGCATGATAGTTAAATATTAGCTGAGCATGTGGATTGCAGAATGAAGTCCATAAGTTGGTACATGCTATTTGCAATAGATATGTCAGAGCATTTGACACGGTTTCTGCTGATAAAATGATAATGTGAATTTGAGTATCTCTGTAGTAATCTCTGTGGGTAGGCTCAGAACTATCTCTTCATCCATTATTAAAGTTTTTCTTCCAGTTCAGTCAATGATACTCTTTCTTTTTAGATGTTTAACAGTCACAATGGCAATTGGGCTTTACCACAAGAATGCACATAAATTCCTTGATGACTAATTTGCCAGAAAGTTAAGTGGCTAATGTGACTTCATTAGTTGGAGATTGCCAGGAACAAATTCTGCATTCTAGTGGTCTTTTGATTCATGTATTATGTTTTGATAACTTTATTGAGTTCTGCTTTGATGAAACTTTAATCAAAGTACTTTTCTGTTGAAGGGAAGCATGTAATTAGACAAAAACATTTTTTTGTATTCCATGCACACACAGTTTTCTGATTCTTGGTATTCATATTTTGCATTTTTAATGAGCCCTTGTTTTTGTTAATAATTTAGCAAGAATGCCATGTATTTTTAAGAGCAGAAAATCAGTCTTCACATTTTGATATCAAATCTCATTATTGCCAACCAATATCAATTAGAATGAACTGGCTGACAAAAAAAGGTGATTTTTGCTTTTGGGATTTTTATTCACCTATCAAATATCTGGAACTTAAATGTATTGAGTTTTATTATGCAAGTCTGAATCAAGCTGCCCAGCATATGGAAAGAGCTGTCTGATTTAATCTGGAAAGACTGGAGCACTAAATGAAGCAGAACCCTTTGCATTCTGTTAACAAAAGCACTGATGAGTGAGTAATTTCAATTACTTGTTTCTTACCATCATCCCAGCTAGAAGAATAAAAATAAGAGGCTGCAGCCATCTTTGAAGCCATCCTTTCTGCTTTCAAACAGAAAAATTATGTATGGCTTTTCTCTCTGACTACTCTTTGGCTTACATTGTGAGCAGTTCTGGTGTGTTTTATATCGACTCATCTCTCCTGTCTGGAGTTGTTGTGAGTAACTGCTGGTGTAAAAGCTGATTATAGCTACTTGCACTTTTGAAAAGAGAAATAACAAGAAAAGAAAAATAATATGATAATCAGTGGAGATGATAGTGAGTTTATCGTTAAACACAATATTCAGATGAATCAAAAGGAAACCTTATTCTTCTATTTTGTTTCCTTTTATATTTGTTCATATGACTTCAGTTCTCTGCTTTCCACTTTTGGTTTTTAGATTTGTTTATATTGTGTACACATATTTTATGGCCTTTTTATAAGAGAAGCAGGGACCCACAAGGATTCATGGGTAAAAGCTGGACTTTTTTTCTGGGAAAAGAGGTGGTGGAACTCAGTGGTGGAACTCAGGACCTCACAATGACATCACTTTGGGTCAGCTGGAACAAGGGGGGAGTTTTTAAAAATTTTAATCACCCTTGGTGAAAATGGTCACATGGCCAGTGGCCCCACCCCCTGACCTCCAGGCAGAGGGGCGTTTAGATTGCCCTCCGCACTGCTCCAGCGGCACTGAGGACAATCTAAACTCTGTCTGGAGATCGGGGGTGGGGCTACCGGCCATGTGACCATTTTCAAGAGGTGCCGGAACTCTGTTCCACTGTGTTTCTGCTGAAAAAAAGCCTGGGGTAAAGGGAAATACCATCTTCCTACTGTCTTCCTCACCTTTCTGCCTCCTCCTTGTCTTTTCTTCCTGCTGCCACCACTAGTGCTGTCTGTCCTTCTTTCCTTCTGCTCCCTGCTGCCATCTTTTTCTGGCCTGTAAATATTTTCATAGTAGAGGTTCCTTATGGTTTGAAAAATTAATTTAGGCATCCTCCATGGGAAAAAAGGTTGAGAAACGCTGTCTTTGTGTCTTTGTCCAGGCTGCCTCTCCATTGTTAGCTCCTTATGGGATTGGCTGCCATCAAGATGAAACCCAAGTGTAAATGCTTCTTGATAACAACAGCAACAGCAACAGTGTGCTTATATACTAATCTTCTAGACAGATTAGTACCCACTCAGAGCAGTGAACAAAGTCAGTGTTATTATCTCCACAATACAGCTTGGGAGCTGGGGTTGAGAGGAGTGGCTTCCCCAAAGTCTCCTGGTAAGTTCATAGCAGTAATGGGATTCAAACCAGCAGAGTGCTGATTCACAGACCAGCCACTTAACCACTATGCTATAGCAGCTCTGTATGTATGTTGTCCTAAGACAGAATGCAATGGAATCTTCTTTTTTCTTTGTATTTGGGGAATTTTCCTCCTCTGTATCACCACCCTCTCTGTGGGTCAAACTTTATTTTTTCTGTTCTACCCCAGAAAGAGATACTAGCTATCATTTACTGTCCCTTGTCTCTGTCTCTCTTAGGTGCCACATCCCAACACAGGGGTTGGCTGCTAGACCTCTTGTCCTCTGTGGCTAGACCTATTAGTATATCTTAAGCACTTGAGTCCTGGATACTCTCTTGCCCTGTAGTTTTTGTTTGCAATTTTTTTGTTAGTAGAAAGTGTTTTGGATCCTTTTTGGAGCATGTATGAGGTGCAACTTCAAACCTTGAAATATTTTGAGGCTGAATTCTAGGGTGAGCTGTAGGAAGAATTTTCTGTATTCGCATATACTGGTAAATAATTTGAAGTTGTCAACACAGTTTTTGTGCTCAATGTCTATAGCATGATCCAGTCTTTCCCATGGGAATGAAAGGGATTCATATGATAGAGTAATGGCATGGCCTCATATCCAATACATCTGAAGGAACATGATATAGGCACTTCATAAAGAAGTCCAAATGTTCTGTAGATCAATCTTTCCCATCCACAGCCAACTACTGAGTGTTTTAGTATGAACTTGTTTTCTCTGCTGTAGGAAGTCTAAACATGTTCATTATTGTAAACTGAAACCTGAAGCACATAAGGCATTCGCCATGAAGATGCTCTCCAAAATTGCCTCCCTGGGGTGAGTGATCAACATATAGCCTTAATGTTCAGAGTCACTTCCTATGAATAATGCTAAAATCACTTTATAGATCTCTATGTCTTTGCCTTGGAGACATCAGGAAACTGCAATGCGATTATGGGGACTTGTAACATCATAGTGGCCATATCCACGCTAAGCAATTCTAAACATTATGGCTCCGCAGAGCATTGTTCCCCTTGGGAGGCCATTTTCAGTAGCCTCCCCACTGTGAATGTAACATGTGCTACAACTCACAGAGTTCTTCAGATGATGACTTTTCAAGATTTGGAGGAAGCATTATATATACCTAATGGCCTGAAACACTCATACATTGTGTTTGTGTCCATCCTGCTATGGCATAAGGTCAAACCAGGTTTGTGGTTTTTCATATTCCTTCAAGCTATATCCATGGAATAATCCAAAATGAGCCTAAAAGCAGCTGCTGCAGTCAAGGGATGTATATTTGATGTGATGGTTATGGGTGCCTCTTGGATATTACCCATGATAAGTAACATACCCCAGCTTCTGAGCAATTGAAGAGTGTTTTCTTTTTAAAAGTTTCCCTTAGGAGTAAAATTGATAGACCAGAATAAGCTTGCAATCTGGTCCAGTTAATTTTACCATTCTGTCTATAGGCCTATGGGGAAGCAGATGCAATTAGGAATTAGGAAATGGAGAATGGAGCAAACAGGCTTTTTGCTCCCCTTGTGAGCCTTTCCCTCTATTGTATTTGTACAGTTCTCACTTTCCTGATGTTGAATCAGACTAAACGAAAGTCATTCAACTTACTCACCAAAAAGTTTCTAAGTGTTGTTAACTCTCAACTGCTAAGCACTTTTCTTCAGTTGTGGACTTCAGTTGCTAGTAAGCTGACTCTATTTAAAACAAGATGGTATAGGCCAGTGCACATTGTGAGAGAGGTTCTAAGTGGGTCAGTGTGGACTCACACCTTTGATTGGCAATCAGTTACTGGGTTTGGTTCTAATTATTAATCACCTACAAAGCCCTTAATAGCCTTGAACCCATATACTTGCAGGACCACCTCCCCTGCTATGCTCTGTCCCACCAGATTCAGCCATCTACACAAAAAGCACTACTTCACAAACATAGAAGATCAGCAACTGCGTATACTCACTCATTCTCTGTTGTGGCTCCCACCTTGTAGAACAACTTGCCTAAGGAGATTAGGAAGTCCCACGCTCTTCTATGCTAGTGCGCAAAGCAGAAATTTTCAAGGGCATTTTTATAAGAAAATCAAATGCAGTATAATGGAACAGTTCAGGGAGGCACTTTTATAAAGGAATGGGATTGCAGTTTTTTGTAATGTTTATTGTATGTATCACCTTGCTTTTGTTGTACTGTCATCTACCTTTGTAATCCATACTCTGCATTGTATATGGTATGTCTTGCCTTAGACAGTTTCTGTTTGCGTTGTTCCCTAATTTCTGCATTCCTAGTTTGTTTTTTAAAATATTTTGTAATTTGCTTTGAGTCTCAGTAATAAAAGCAGGCCATAAATGAAGCAAACAAGAATAAAGGATCCTACTTGGGTCTATTCAATAGGGTTTATTCCATACAAAGTATTTTTAGGATTGAACTGTGTCTCCTCTATAGAGATAAACAGGACAGTGTTCCATACATGCAGGTAGGCAGGTTTGCTTTCATATTTACTTCCTTTTCTTTTCTTCCAAGCCACTACTTTTGCTGTAAAAAATATGCTTTGTTTTGTTTTTTTAAAAACTGATCTGTTCAGCAGGAATAGTTATTGGAGGTTAAAAAACAAAACAGTGCCATCCAGTGCAAAGTTTGCATACACCCTTCCAAGGCCATTGACTTCAATGTGTTTAGAAGGTGTAAACACTGCTTAAGGTGGCACTAAGGGTCCCCTAAATTTGTGCGTATAACATAGTCTGAGGATTTTCTGGATTATGGCACATGGGCACATTTTAAATTCCCACAATAATGAATATGTTTTCTATTTTAATTAAAAGTTTTATCATTAACGATGAATTATAATCGGCTTTTCTGAAACATAGTAGAAAGTGTTAACATTTTGACCCTCGTCAGAGATTTGTAATTTAATTATCTATTCGTTTTATTCTCTCTGTACAGGTTATTGACTTTTCAGTATGTTCATATGAATGGAAGCTTTGGCAAAGATCATCAGCTCATTGCCTAAGCATCATTGGGTTATATATAATTTAGATGTTTGACCTCTGTTCTTCTCCATGTGCTTAACTCCCACAGACTCTAATGGAGTATGGTGTAGATAGTAACATTATCGCTCTAAGAGTATTAAAGGATTATGCAAATACTATTGTAAATTTGACTATCACTACTATAAAAATATCGAAAAGTACCTTTCTGGGTCTAATGAATATAAGACGGCATTCTTGAATTGTTCATTCTGGAGTTGTGTCACTGTTTTCATGGGGTTGTTTCAGAACACAACTATAAGTTAGACAGTAGTGCACGGTAGTACACAGAATGTGTGCTGATGCTCAAACCAACAGCACTATGTTGCCTTTCTTCTAACATTCTGTTACCATGTTATAATTTTCTTGTGTGAGCCCAAACTTGCAGGGAGTTTTCAGAAAGCATTCCACCAGCCACCTTTAAGTTTGGTGAAGACTGCAATATGGGTCTCCAAGTTATAGACCCCCAAAGCCACGACCTGTTGGCAGTGGAGGCAAGGATGGAACCCCTTCCCCCGGTGCAGAGGAGACTGCAGGTCCCATATGGGACTGTAGAAGGATGTGGCCACAGACATCACCCACCTGCCGGCCGTGGTGGCAAGGATGGAACCCCATCCCCCCAGCACAGAGGAGACTGCAGGTCCCATGGATTGGGGGTCCTCCCGCCATCTTGTACAATTTTATGTGCAAAGCTGCCCCTCATGCTGAGGTGTGGTGGCCACAGACATCACCCACTTGCCAGCCATGGTGGCAAGGACAAAACCCCTTCCCCCGGTTGGAGAGGAACAAACTATGTCTCCTCCCCTGCACGGAGACTGCTGGCAATACAGCTGAATTGTTGCCTGTCCCTGTGGACATCACTCCCCTGCTGGCCGTGGTGGCAACGATGGAACCCATTCCCCCTAGGTTGGGGGGTGAGGAATACACCAGGTACCATGATAGGGGACTCTCCCATGGTCCTGCACAGCTACATGTGTAACACTGTCCCTCATGCTAAGCAGCGATGGACACAGACATCACCCAACTGCCAGTCATGGCAGATGAGAAGGATGCCTCCCCCTCCTTGGAGGGAGGCTGTTCTAAGTTCTCCGCCCTTCATGGTGCACATCCCATCATGATCAGGTGCAGCTTATTGGCAGCAGGCAAGCAGGGCCCTCAAGGGATGCCTCTTTCAGGGCTGCCAGGGGGGGCACAACCCAGAACATGCACATAAATGTTTCTGCCCCCCCCATCCCAGAAGACATGGCTGCTGACATCACCCACCTGCTAGCCGTGGCGGCTCCAACGGACCCCCTTCCCCACATAGGGGTGGTGGTGAGACACAAAGTCCCATGGATAGGGGCAAGTTGCATCTGGAAGGGACAGAGACAACAATCCCCTTGCATGGGAACCCTAACCCACCACACACAGACACCCAACTAGAGCAGGCAGGACAGTTGCACAAAATAGATGGTAGCCCCTATGCACCAGGCTATTGCAGGAATGACACTATGACATACATGGATCGTTGGGAAGGGTCTGAAAGTGCTGCCAGAGTGAGAGATTGATATGGGGACCAGGAGCTAGGTCATGAGGAGAACTAAGGATTACCTGCCGTGGTGTGGAGCTGGGCCAGGAAGACGGAGTGAGGGGTGGACTGTGGGAAGGGACAGCCCCAAGAGTTTGGGATGTGGGTGGGCTGGAGGTTTCTCCAAACTCCTGCCATTCCTCCTGAGATCCCTCAAGCCCTACCCCACCACACACAGAGACCTGACCTGAGCAGGCACGACAGCTGCACAAAATAAAGAGATAGTAATCAAATCAAAAGGAAAGAACAACATGAGCCCTTGGCTGAGGAGCCCACTTAGCTTGGCCCCAGAGCCCAGCAGTGGCCCTGAGATGGGGGTGGATAGAACCCTACACCACCACACACAGACACCTGACCTGAGCAGGCAGGACAGGTGCACAAAATAGATAAAAATTAAGCCCAGAAGGAATAAAGAGAAACAAAGAAAATCAAAGGGAAAAAAGTAGCCCTCAGTCAAGCTAGGCCCCAGCCTAGAGCCAGGCAGTGGCCCTGGGACTGGGGTGGGGTGGGATGGGGTGTAGGAAAGAAGGCACCCTTCCCAGCAATGCCAAGGCTAAAGCTGAAGAGGCTTTTCAGTCTCGTTTTAAACCAGCAGCAGCCAAGCTCAATTCCACTCTCCCTCTCTCTCATTCAAATGCCAGCAACAGCTCCTCACTCTCCCACTGTCTGCTGAAACTGAAAGCATGAGGCAGAGAATTGTGCCTTATATAACAAATGCTCACATAGAGGAGAACAGGAGGTCTGTGGTTGGCAGTCAGACCTGCCTAACAGGTTTGGAGGGATGAGATTGGTGTTCCTATGGCTACAGAAGGCCCGTTCCCCCCTGTTTTTGGCTCCCATATAACAGAATGGGAGCTCCATGGTTGGAAGGGAGACCTGCCTATCAAGGTTAGGTGGGCTAAGATTGGAGTTTCCAATGGCAACAAAAGGTCTGCAGACATTCTGGGCCTACATTGCCTAGGGAATCAATTGATTGGCGTCAGCCTATCTGGCTTCACAAAGCGCTCACGAATCTGACGAACCGGGCCAAAAAAATCTTGGAGTTCGTGGAAAATGAAGCCCCACGAACCGTGTTTTCATGAACCACGAACTGGCCCGGTTCATGCCAAATTTTGATTCGTATTACGATTTGTGCCCACCTCTAGTTTTTCTTTCTTATTCAAGTTATTAGCAGAATAGCAATCAGAATGTCTCATGGGCGGGGGAAGGGCCTAGCAGCTTCTATTTCTATGCCTGCTTATAACCCTTGCCAACGGCTAAACTGTGCCAGCTTCCATGAGAACAGGTGAGAATCCTTTCCACTGCAGTCCATAACATTTGGGTGCTGCACCAAGACTGGCAGCCATTTGAGGGGGAAGGGAGTATGCTCTCCTCACCTGAAGACCATCAAAGCGGAGGGTTCATCATTTCACAGCAAAACAAGAACACAATGAAGTATTTTTCTAGTCAAGTTTAATGTTTTGTTACATTTATAGAAACTCTGAGATGTTTCTATCCAGAATAGAAAGACTTGAAGGGTCAACTAAGAGCTAATCTGAAATGAGATAGATACCCCAGTAAAAAGGAGGATTGTCAACTTCTGGGAGTCCTTTTTTTTGTTGATGGGTTTTTTCTTTTTGTTATGGTTGTCAATTGTTGATTGTTTTGTTTTGGGAACAGTGTATTGCTCTGGAGTTTATGTATCGTTGCATTGCCATATTGAGCTGAATTGAAATTATTTCATCCATCCTTTCCAGGTCTTTGTCAGGCAGAACTCTAATTCTGAGTATGTTGCCTTGTATTTGGTACACACAGGATTCTCTATTACCTGCCCCACTCTTCAATAGTTTCTGTACTTGAGCTCTGGAAGGTGAATCATAGCTGCTCAGCATGGAACCAGGGTGGGATCGTCCATAATACAAGTGTGTCTCAGGCATCCTGGTAGGTAGGGTGCCCACACTGGGGGTATTTCACTATTTATTAATTTTTTAATACTCCACCTTTCCTTTTGGCTTAAAGGATAGGGTTGGATTATAAGACATTTGCAGATAAAACCATTCCCTCCAACTTGGACCCCAAGACTTCAGTAGGACAGTCTCAGAATTCCACTGGAGTACAGCTTAGTCAAGTTGCTTGGTGGAATTACAGTTGCTGTGGCCTTATTTGGGCAATAACTTCTGTGCTTATCCCTTGCCCATCTTGTCAAGCCTGATGGATCCTGCTTTGTTGAGGGAGCCCTGATGGCCATGTGGCCTCTTCTGAAGACCCAGGCAACAATTAGAATTTTATGATTCATTCATGTTGGCTTGCATTTTACTAGATTTTAAACTTTGTTTTAATTGCTGCTGTTAGTATTTTAAGCTTTTTATTACTGTCTATTTACTGCTATTTGTTATTAAATTGTTATTTGTCCTACCTATCACATTGTGAATCCTCCTTAAAGGATGTTAGTTAACCTGCAGTCTACCAATATTTTAATAAAATTTGAGAACTGTAAGCTTAATATTAACGCCACACATCATGTTAAGAAGTGGAAAGGGAGCTGGAGAACTTTTTGGAAACATGTTTATGTGGGATTGGTAGTTAAGCTAATTATGTGTAAAATGCAATTTGCAACTTTGTAATAAAGTGACAGCTCTGACCTGGATAACCCAGACATGCCTGATGTCATCAGATCTCAGAAGCTAAGCAGGGCTGCGCTTGGTTAGTAATCAGATGAGAGACTAATGAAGACCTCTGTTAGTCTTTTGCCATGAAACCCCCACCAGGGGTTGCCATAAGTCAGCTATGACTTGAAGACACTCTCCACCACCACCAGGGAACTGGCCTTTTAAAATCTCCACTATCTTCTTGGATTTCTTAACAAATTTCTTAGCAATTTGATATCCTACTTATAGGTTACAAAACCTTGGACTACATATAAATAATCTGCCATAGAGAGAACAGAGGAAGTTTTGGAACAGGCCATAGGGGAAAACCAGGAAGCAAACAAGCTTGGCGATTTTGAATAAAATGAGCTGTAGAGTCTTTTAACAGGTGATAAGGACTTAATTTAATAGGGGAGGAAATCCCCAAAGTTGCTTACAAAGTAACAGGAAACAAGTTGATGAGAGGATGACAGCAAATGACCTTTGTATCGTAGCTCCATGGCCAAAAATGAGTTGGTGAAGCATCCTGACTTACATGAAGCAGGTGACACACCACAGTCAGCGTTAAGTGGTTAGGTTGTCCAACTAGGATCTAGGAGATTCAGGATGGAATCCCTAATCCACCACGAAGCTTCTTGACTGACCTCTAGGCCAGCCACTCTTTCTCAGCCTAACCTACTTCACACGATGAGGATAAAATAGAGAAGGGAATAATGATATTTACTACTCGGAGTGATTTTTAAGGATTTGAAGGAAAGGTGAGAAAAAAACGTGTATTAAAGAAGGAAATGCCCTTGAACATAATACTTTAAACATCTGCATATTCATCAATGATTAATGGCTTAACAAGAGCTGTCACTATAAAGCAGCTAGATTTCCACCCACCCCCCACACACAGAGTGCAAAAGACCAAGATAAGCACCATGAAATGAGGTTTCACAAGAGACTTGTTTTCTGTGAGCATTAATTGTATGCATAGACCTATCCTATTAGAAGGTGACCTCCAAATTTTTCCTTTGGGTGGTGCAGATAGCCTTGCCTTCTAGGATCTGTTCACACACATATAACAGTAACATCTCAAACTTCAATAGAAACAGTGTATACAATCAGCTGTGTGTCACCCAGTATTGAGGGGTGTGCATGCTTTGGATTGCAGAGAGCACTGCTGCTTTCCCTGTTGCCCTTCACAATATCCCAAGGAAATGTTTAGGTTATTTATATAGTTCAAGCAATCTTGGTATAATATCCTGATTAGAGATGGGCACGATCTGCATTACGATCGAAAAAACCCACGATGATGGCGATCGCGTGATCAGGACCCGACGGATCGTGCTCGGGCATGGCCAACGATCCAGTGGTCGGGAGGGGGGCTGGATCAGGGCTTAATCGGGGCAATCGTGCTCGGATCGGGAAGCCACTTAGGCGCCAGCAATCTATTCCCCTGGCAATGGAGCCAGGGGAATGCCTGAGCTGTGTTTGCCCTCCTTCTGTTGCCCTGGAAACCTGAATGAAAGCACAGCTTTCCTTGATCAGCAGGGCTTCCTTCCAACCATGGAGCAGCAAAGCAGTCACCAGCTGGGAGAAGACACCCAAGGGAGGGAGGGGGAAGGGGGTGTTCTGTAGCCATGGGCACTCCAATCTCATCCCTGCAAACCCTGATAGGCAGCTCTGACGGCCAAACACAGACAGCCAAACACAAACACAGATGCCGCTGGCATCAGCCACCGTTCCTGTATCACTGGGAACAGCGGGGCACCCCTCCGCTTTTGTCTCCACGATCCACGATCCACGGATTGGAAACGGGAGATGACTGGTGTGGATCGTTAATTCAGGATTGTCGCCAGTGCTGATCCACAATCAGCTTGATTGGTATTTTTTTTGGATCATGCCCACCTCTAGTCCTGATCTCTGGAGAGACTATAGCTTTTGAAAGGAAACCAGCCAGACTGTATCATGAAGAAACAAAGCTTTGGAACAGTAGATGTGGTTTGAATTTAACAGGCAAAATGTGACTTTCTTTGTGGATCTCCTCCAAATAATCCATGGCACTTGCTTAATACACATAACACACAATCGTAACAAAAGTTACTCCAGTCTAAGCCCATTGATTCAAATGAGCTTAGACCAGAGTAACTCTTTTTAGGATTACACTGATAGAAACATAGGATTAAGCTCCCCCTGCACTGCTGGGTCTCTGTTGCTTGGATCCATAACAGTGTTTCTGCAGATTCAGATGGAATGCTACCTTCTTGCCTCTGTGCTCCTGTTCCAGCCTGAAATGTCCCCCTAAATCTGTGTCCTGGAGGAAAACCCACACCCAGGGACAGGTTTTTAAGGATATTTTAGGCTGCCATGGCAGGGCAGAGGGGAGAAATCACACTCTGCGATTGGAAATATTTGTACCTGTGATATGCAGTTCTGGTGTATTTTATTTATTTATTGACTTTACTTAATTTGTACCCTGACTTTCTCCTCAAGGGAAGAGAAAGCAGCTTACATCATTCTCCTCTCCTCCATTATCTCCTCATAACAATTCTGTGAGGTTGCTTATGCTGAGAGGGAATGACTGGCCCAAATCTACCCAGCAGAGTGGAGAATCAAACCTGGGTCACCCAGATCCTATTCCCAGATCACCCAGATTGCTCTAGCTACTACACCGCTCTGTCAGTTCATGCTAGTGATCTGCCTGATAGTTGCAGGGACTGGGAGACTGTAGTGGGGAAAGGGAAGGAGATGAAATTACTCTTTGAAGCAAGGGTGATTTTGACCCTTTTCTCCTCCCCACTGCCGCCTCCATACACATGTGGCTATTAGTTCACAGGGGTCTCCCAACCTTTGGGATAAACTTTGCTGGGGAGTAGGGGAAGAAAGATACACAAGCTTTGCATCTGCAGATTGCTGGAGCCACCTGACTATATGCCATATGAAGGAAGAGCACAAACGTGTCCTGTGGGGGGGAGCTATTTTGTACTTGGCGTTGTTAGTAGCAGGTAAGTAGTACGTGCCAGGGATAGATCAATGACTTCAGCAAGCATGAAGACATGGTGAACTATGGTTGCAATGAAGGCAACATGGACCAGGTTGTATGAAGTCACTTGCATAGAGGACAATGACGTGTCTTTCGGCCATGGAAATCTGGGCTCAAACTGTAGTCAGTGAACAATGATGAGACTAATGGAGAAACAGGCATTTCTTTCCCCACCATGTACTTGGGTGGTCCAGCTCTCCCTTTTGCTTTGGGGGGGAAAGCTTATGGCAAAAAAATAATATAATTGAGTCTGAGTGTCTCTGAACTTACTGAATTCTTGAAATGTGTTAAACTTAGAGAAAGATGTTCACACACACTAACTTTTATATGCTCTGGGTGCTCTCCCATTAAAACAGGTGCAAAAAATGAATCATTAAGCTTTTAGCAACAAGTCTAGAGCAAACCTTCTACTAAAGAATTTCTTTTAGGAGCTATTAGCGATTCTGACTGAGGTGGTTTACATCTACTGAATGACAGTTTAAGAACCCCCTTTTTAGTGAGAAAAGCTTTTAAGGTGTTAGAAAATTGTGGGACTTCAGTAGTGCTAAAGCCAAATTGCTTTCGCTTCAAATGAGCATCTATATTGCCTTGATTACTACTATAGAGACTTGCCAACCTGCTTCCTTTTATTGCCTTTATAAGGTCTTTGTTATCTCTCTTGGTTTCAGGCCAATGTGGCTTTTCAGGTCATTGCAACACACATTAGCTAAAGGGCAGTCTTTGGCTCTTCCTGCCAATTTACACACTATTTTATTTATTCAGGCAGCTTAAAATTACCAAAATTAAAAACATGCAAAATGCAGTTAAAAACCCATTTACTCCTCCCCATGAAAATGCCTGAAGTTTAAACCAAATTTAAAACCCTCATAAATAAAATGGACTAAAAAATATTATGTTTTGGGCCTGCAGAGACACTGTAGCTTCCTGCTTAAACCAGAAGTGACATCATTGAGCCTGCAGAGCCGGCATGCAGCATGCTCCAGCCTGCCTCTGCTTACTGGGAGAAGTTTGGCACCAACCTCCCCACCCCACGCCGCTTTTCAAGTGGAGAGAAGGGCAATCCTAATTGGGATTCAATGTACATTTTAAATTCAGATATACACCATATAATTATTACTCCGTATGTGCAAACAAGTGCTTCATTTTGCAATCCATCTTGAGTACAAAAAAGTCCATCCTTAAACATCATCCTTCAAGATTAACACAAACACAATCTAAACTTGCTTACAGAGTTTTAGGACTTTTTAAAAAGCTGAAATTTGCCTTGAAATAAATATTCTGAATCTTCAAAGAAAAATATTTTTGTATTTTCACGGCGGGGCGGGGGGGGGACTTAAGTCTTTCTAGTTAAGTTTCTAGACTTAAGTCTTGCTAGTTAAAAAAAACCCATTCACTAACCTTGTAACATAATACAATTAAATGGGCCTTTCTTAGAATAAATGGATCATAGATAATGATTTTTGTAAATAATGTCCAAAGCATGTAAAATAGATTCATATGTCTTTTCTGTTGCATAATGATATGTATTGTGCTTTACTGAGGCACTATGACAATATTGGCTGCTTCTTGGGTAAAGCTTCCAGATGGATGATATATGCAGCATGGGTTCTGGATCACTTATATGGCATCTATTTTCCCTGCATCTTGACTTTAACCCTTGCAGTGAGATCAGGTTGTGCCACCACCAGCAGTCATCTTCAACAGAAGCTATAGAACAGATGCTGAGTGAAAGCCCTCTATGGGTTCTTTTCTCTGCCACTTTTCACTTATTTGTCAATCCTCCAGAAGGTTTTGTGCATGCTCATGTGAAACAAATGTATCTATCTTGGGCAAAGGTTTTTGAGTAATGGACTGCGTTACCTTCAGCATGGGGAATATCTTCACAGTTTCTTTTTGAAGGTTCACAAGAGAGGAAGAAACAGCAAATCGAAACCATTTCCCTGTGATATAAACGCAAATACTGGCATTTTCATATAGTGCTAGCTTTAAAAAAACTTTTCCTAGTGACCTGCGGTAAAGCAAATTATTATGTACTTATTTAAATATCCTAGCTTTAAACCTTACTTTTACTTGAAGCTTTGCTGCTGGATTCTTTTTGAAAACTCTACTTTTTAGGATCACTGTGAAAGTTCTGCTTGTGGAAATGGGAGAGGGGGTAAGCACAGTAATTAAACTTAAATTACCTTAACTTTGTTCAAAGCAATATATTAGTCATCCTTATATAAAACTGAATAATATTTTTGTCATGTCTATTAAAAATACATCTCATATCTTTAAGGTGTTGAAATGGGCTGATTCCGCACACGTTGGATAATGCACTTTCAATGCACTTTATCAATCGTTTGAGGTAGATTTTTTGTTCCTCACACAAAAAAAATCCATTCCAAATGATCTATAAAGAGGATTGGAAGTGCATTATCCAACGTGTGTAGAATCACTCTGCTTGTTTACATCTACTAGAAAGTCAGTTTATAGAAAATATTATATTGATTGTTCTGAACTGGCCTCAAATTGCAAGACATTGGTGTTGACAGAAGGAATCCATGAATCAAATAATATCATTGTTTTCTTTTTGATGTGCTCAGTTTTAAAATATTAGGTCACAACCCTGACAATGAGAAAGGCCTTGAGTATTAGACATGTGTGAGTACTGAAGAAGAGTATAAAAGAAAGTGAAACCCAGCAGAGCTGTGCCTACATAATCCTACAGCAGCCCTTCCAGTTAAAGAAATGAGGTCGTTCAAGTCAAAGAGATTGTTAGACTTGGTTACCACTCTGGTTCTACCTGTTCCCCTTGCATATGCTTGTGAATAGTTACAAATAGTGTTCCCAGTCCTCCATTTGGACAGGGGATCCCCCCTCTTGCAGCCTCTGCCCCCTGACACGTCTTTCCTGGACAGCAAGGAAAAACATAGTGGGGAATAGGCCTGGGAGCTCTGTGCCCTCCAGAGCCTTGGTTGTCCTGCTGGGAAGGACATCATCCCTGGCAGGACAATGATAGGAAGACCCTTGTATTTTGCTAATCAGCCAATTTTAAGCAAAATACTCATGGAGGGGAGGGAGGTTTCCTGACATCATTCCTGGCATGACAATGAAGCCTTTGGAGTGTGCTCTCACTTTGCGCAAGCATACAGTAAGTTCCCCTGTGCATCCCCCCCCCCCAGTTTGGACCCCAGGGAACCTGATATACTTAGATACAAAGTTACAAACTATAACATTGCCCCTTTCCACAATCATCAAAAGCAAAAAAAAAAATGCTTTGATCCTAGCCTCCTTTTCTGCTTCTGGAAGTCAGTTCCACCCAAAGAAAAGGGGAGGATTTTCAGCAACTCTCTATCACAGATCCGCAGTACATTCCTCATGCTATTCCTAACTCCCCTGCCCTCCAGTGGCACATGCTACAATGGAGGGGAAGGCAAGAAAGTTCACTTTCATTCAGCAATATTATGTTCTTTATCAAAAATAATTTGTGACTCTAATATCAATAACTGCAGCATACATTACTAATAACTTTTAAGGTTACAATTTCTTCAGTATTTGAAAAGAAGTCCCCTTAAATATAATTTGCAAGCTCTGGGTTGGCATATTCTTCAATTTGGGAGTGCAGCCTGAGAAGAGTGGGGCTTGGATGGGGGGTGGGGCTCAGTGGGGTATAATGAGATAGAGTCCGCTTTACAAAATAGCCATTTTCTCTAGAGAAACTGATCGGTACAGTCGGACAATCAGTTGTCATTCTAGATCTCCAGAACCCATCTGGAGGTTGGTAGGTAACCCTACTTGAACAGAGGTAATGCAACCAAAGCAGACATTGAAATGTTATGGAAGTCCTCTTCTGCTTTTTCACAGCTTAGGAGTAGCTCCTCTTGCTGGTGATGGATACTGAGATGTATTTTCTAGTGGTCTCAGCCTGTGAACAAATGAGCAGTAGCCCCAGTCAATAAGTGCCAGGCTGAAGCCCTTCTCTTCTATCTGTGCTGCTGACTTAGGGGTCTGCCCTTTAAATTGGTAATACAGGGGCAAATCACTGTAGGGCACATGCTCTATGACTTCATTGATCCCTGATTGACCTCATTGTTCCCAATAATTCAGATCCTTTACAATAAAAAGAAAACTCATAATATTGTGGTGGGTTAAACTTTTAAAAAATATGCATAAAGACTTTTGAAATTTCTGATAGAAGTGTGGAGAAAAACCTGAAGGGTTTTCTGGGGCAGGCATTTATCAAGTCTATGGAAGCCAGTAGAATAATCTTGCTTTATGGATCCTTTCCAGGAGAAAAGCAGGAAGTAAATAAATAAATGCAATGTGAAATAATGGATCCTGTATCTACGTGGCAAGATTATGCTTTGGGGCATGGCTGACCATCTGCAGTGAGCTCCTGTGCGTGTACAAGTTTATGTGCATCGGCTTCTCCACTTGAACATGAGTGCTGTGTAAAAGATGAGTCCCAATCATATTCACATATATAAAGGCTCACTGCAGATATTTGGCTGTTTATGTCAAATTGGTAATACAGGGCAGCACATGCTTTGAAAGGCCTTGGAGTGAGGTCAGTTGGCAGCATTGTAGTGCACTCCCGTGGCCACAGCAGGCCCATTTCAGGCCAAATCGTTCCTTGCAGCAGGCTCATTTTGGGCTGAATCACACCTGCAGCAGGCTGTTTCAGCCTCTTGGTGAGCATGGGAGTGCTCCCAGGCCACCCTCTGACCTGCGTGATGACGTCACCTCCCGGATGTGAGTGACATCATCACACAAGCTGGGAGTGTGCATGTGCATGCAAAAATGAACCCAGAAACACAGCAAGGTGAGTGCCAAGCTCCTAATCTCTCACCAGGGGAGTCAGGGAACCTGGCAACCCTAATTTGGGATGTGTGATCCTCAAGAATCTTATATGTCACTAGCTTGATATCCATGCTTTGCTACGGTTAACTACTTTAAATCCAGTTATAATACTTATGGGTACGTAAGATTTTTTTTTTTATTATTTGGCAATCCTAGTGAACTTTTAGGGGAAGACTGGAAGGTCCATTTTATTTCAGGACACATTCAATGACTCCCAATAACAACAGCATACTGTTAAAAATGTGAGAGGTGAGGAGTGAGGACTAATCAGGCCACATAGGCAAATGACCTCTGTAAAATCATTAAAAAGCAGGTGAAAAATGATTCTTTTAACAGACTAGTCATAAGGGAACCCTAAAAATTCCTGCTCAGCCTCAAAGCAAATAGCTTATCCCAAGATGCCTTGCAGGAGACAGGTGGGTCATTAGCATGTCACGCATGCCTGTATAGGAGGGGGCAGAGCTTGCTTATGAGGCCTCTACTATCCATCCCAGGGTTGGCAACTTCCAGGGGATTACAACTGATCACCAAACTATACAGATCAGTTCCCCTGGAGAAAATGGTTGATATGGAGGGTGGATTCTATGGCATTATAACCCATTGCTCTCCTCCCCAAACCCTGTTCTCCCCAGGCTCCACCCCCAAATTCTCCAGAATTTCTCAACCCAGATTTGAAAACCCTAATCCATTTCCCAATAACTGGATTACAATCATCCCTGCCAATCATATTCCTTGCCTTATTGGAGCTAAGAGGGTTATAGGACTACAACCTCTATGCCCTTAAGGGCCAAAAATGCATTTCTCATATTTTTTGTATAATCCTCGTGACATATTTCTAAGTTTATAAGAAAGCTGGGTTAGTGTACATATTTGATTAAATTCCCATCTCACTTAAAGCACAATACCCCTTCCTTCACTGTTTCTTGAAAGGAATGCTGAACTTTGAATACTCATGATAACCTTTTTAAACTCTGTTACAGACGATAGGGGAAAAAATCTTACAACATTCTTGGAAGTTGTTATAAAGGAGGTAGTTGTGATCACATTGTGCCTGTTTTTTTTCAAACAGACAATAATAACAAAATTGTTCTTTGTTACATGGAATTCAAGAAGAATGGAATATCATGAGAAGAGGCAATCCTTGGCACCAACTGCCAGCCATATTACTGAACAGTGGGAACAGTTAAGGTATGTTTCCTTCTCAATTATTTATAAAACTAAAATGATTCACCCTCAGTTTGGAATCTGGTAAAGATGATCTCTTCCTTGGTGAGAAACAGCTAAAAAAAATTCAGAGAAATACGATTACAAAATATTATAAGCTGTTGCAATATTGAAAGAAGAAGGGAATTTTACCCCAAAGTATTGCTTACCATTTGTTGTTGGGAAAGGAAGAGTAATTTAAACTTTTGTGTTTGACAGAACGCATGCCAAAATTTCAGGTGTTCCTTTCAGGTATACCCTTCATTTAGTTTTTTTGCAAATGCATTGCATGACACCAGTCAGGGTGAAGCTATGGCTCCATGGTAGAGCATCTACTTTGTATGCCAAAAGCCCTAGGTTCAGTCCCTGCTCTCCAGTTCAAAGGACCGTGTAGTCTGTGATGTGGAAGACCTTCTTTACCCGGCATTTTGGAGAGCCACTGCCAGTCAAATTAGGCAAGACTAACATTGATAGTCCAATAGTCTGACTCAGTATATGGCAGCTTCATGTGTCCTTTTATTCACTAGACTCTAGTAACATTTGGAAACTCTGACTACAGGGATTGGGCAAATTGCATAAGTGCTTTAAACATAATTTCACCCTCCTGGATGACGATCAGTGGGAAGGACCTAAGTAATTGACTCCATCCTTGTAGTTTTGGCTTCCAAACACTACTAAGCAGCATGAAAAGGAGCTAAAGGGAAGTTGTTCTGCTGAGGCAATGTGGAAAGGACTCTGGAGTCCAGCTGTTTCTGATTCCCCTAAAACTGCTGACAAGAGATCCATTTACTGGTTGGTGAACTGGCTGCTACTCTTTTGTGTTACATCCATTCATGCTTATCCCTTGGCGTCTCATCATATAATGGTTTGAAATATCTTCCTGGAAAAATACTATTTTGGGGCTGACATTGGATGATATGAATTCTCTGTCCATAGAAACCAATTGGCACTGTCTGAGTCACACATCACTTGATCCTAGACTGAGCAGAAAGCATGTGTGAACTACCCCACAAGAGAATTAGCCCTAAAAGTTTGTGCCTGACTGTATAAGCCATAAAACACTGTGAGAATGTAACACAAGTAGAAGGTGTGCTTTTAAAACTCTCTGTATAGCAACTAATGGATTATACAGGTCACTGGATAAATTAACATAGTGGAACTTAATGTAGTGCAAATGAGAAAAGTGCCTGGCATATTACTTTGTCATATCAGGTAAGGAAAAATGCATTGCAGTTTGAAATGCATTTTATTTTCATGAATTTTTAAAGGATGTCTTTCAGTCAAGAATCATCTAGTCTTAGAGAAACTTTTAAAAGATTCTCTTAATGATCAGCAATATTTCTAAGTCTGACCTAATTAGTGCAGAGTGTAAAATATTCCTATAATTTCTTGGCAATGTCTTAGCAAGTTTTCTAAAACAGAGTGGCAAATGAATACAAAGTGTGAACTTCATATTATATGCATATTGAATTGAATGTTCTGTAAAGATAGGATTGTTTTATGGAAACTCAAGCTGAAATGCTTGAGAATGCTATGCTTTACTTTTTGTTGCAGTAAGTATGAATTGACATAGCTTATAAACTTCTCAGGGCATTGACTATCTCCTCGTTGTACATATAATCCTTAGCAAATTAAAAGCTGTGATCTCTTAATGAACACAATTTAGTTTCAGTTTTTTCCAGGACATTCCGGTTTTTAAGTGTTTGGGCAATATTAAATTATTTTTACATGGGTTAAAATTCCTTCTCTGACCATTATAGTAAAGAGTCCAGTAGCACCTTTAAGACTAACCCACTTTATTGTAGCATAAGCTTTTGAGAACCACAGTTCTCTTTATCAGATGCATAGAGAGTACGAAGAAACTGGCCATATATATATAGGTAGTAAGGGGAGGAGGGAGTAGATGCAAATAAGTTTGCTTCTGATAATGAGATTGGTTTGCTTCTGATAATGAGATAACCATTCATAGTCTCTATTCAATACATGTCTGACTTAGTCAAATTTACATATGAATTCATATGTATGACGAAGAGAACTGTAGTTCTCAAAAGCTTATGCTAAAGTAAAGTTGGTTAGTCTTAAAAGGTGCTACTGGACTCTTTACTCTTTTGCTACTAGAGACTAACATGGCTAACTCCTCTGGTTCTCTGACCATTGGACAACATAGTAGTATAGTGCCAGATTTATTTTAGCATTCTTTTAAAAATGTCAATCAATAGTTGTCACAGTTTGCTAGGTAGTTATTGTGATGGAATGCACTCTAAAGAAGGTTTCCTAAGTGCAGCACTCAGAGAGCTGGAAGGGAAAGAGTTAACAATTTTCAGGAATGAGACTTTGATTGATAGGCTGCTCCTTCCTCCTTCTGATTGACCAGTCAGAACCAACCTTCAGGATGCCAAACAGTTGCTGACAAGATTTTGAGAAGAGTGTGTGTGTGAGAGTCTGATAGAAAAGGTCAGACAGATTCCTCTCTGGAGTGAGGATAAAGAAATCTTTTGCCCTAACTGTAACATCATTGTTTTGAGGAGGAATTCCAGTTAAGAATTTCAAGTATAAAAGTCAGCACAAGCTGAAACCCGTTTACACAGCTACTGGGGAAGTTTTTGGCAAAGAGTGATTGGGTAATAGATGGACACCTCTATGCAATCCAAGTGAAGAAGGGTTCATTCTTAGGAGAAGAAGATTAATTCTTGCCTAGTGTCAAAAGGAGGGGGGGCTATGAGGAGGACCCCGGGTCTGTTATAAAGAGAAAACATTTTTGAACAAACGTCAGGAAACTTTAGTTGTAAGAAGGAACTCTGTGAAGAAACATTATTGCTGTAACTAAAGTATTAAACAAAACATCTCTCACTGTCAAGGATTAAGACATAGAAACTAAGCTTCAAGAAAACTATTTAGCCTATGCCTTAAAGCGTATTCTGTTTCACCAACAAATTTTACCTCAGCTCTTTCATTCTCTGGCTGCCCTTATTCCATCCTTGCCTGTTCGATAAAGTTGTTGCTTCTTTTGAACATTATACAGTCTCCAGTGCCATTTCCCACACAGAGGAAGAGGGCTGCAGCTTTCCCCCCATTAAGTTTCTGGGCTGGCATAAAAAGCCAAAATTATAACTGCTTATCAGGGTGAGACACAAAAGAGCTTTAAAACACAAATAGAGACATGCTACTTGGGGCTGCTCAGCCAAAGCAGACAAACTTGGATTTTGGCAGAAAAATCTGCCTCAAAGTGAGGGAGTGAAGTGGGGGGGAGGTTCCATCATAGCTATATTTCTCAATGTGCTGCTAGATAAGGATATGAAAAAGCTAGATAAGAATATCAAGAATCAAGTAGCATTTGTAAGTTCTTTCATCTTCAGGCCAGTAAATTATCTCACTGGCCTTCTTTTGCCAAACTATAAGATTCAACAAGAGGTGTTCACAAATCAATAACATATTTCCATTTACTTCATTGAACTGGATGTGAATTAACATGCCCGACTAGTGCTTTAATGAATCAGAAGAAGAACTATTTGCAGTCCCTAGATATGTATTTGCCTTTATGTTGGAATCATTGATTTGAGATCATAACCTCAAGGTCAATTAATGTTCAAATTCTAGAAGTAAGCCTTCAATGTACAATATCAAAAAAAAAGTAAGTGCTCATATACTTGAACATGTAGATATAGCAATTGGTTAGTGATATCTGCTCATTGTACTAGAGATTTTTATCTGGAAAAAACCCTGGGCCGCATCACTAGATCATAACACCGGCATAATGAATTCATAGAATTGGATTCTCTACCATGAAGCTCCCTGGTTAATCTTGGGTCAGGTACTGGCTCAGTCAAATGTACTTACTGAGTTGTTGTGAGAATAAAATGGGGAAGGAAGAACCTGGATTGGATCCAACAATTCCCTTACGTAAGGAATTGCCTCTTTGCCTGAAGAAGCAAACTTCCATCCAGTGGACAGAAATTTCTTCCTCTGGAATAAGGCTTCTTGCTTAGTAGAAGTAAGTGGGATCTCTCCCTGTGTATGTTGTCATGAGCTCCTCTGAGGAAAGACTGAATAAAAATGAATAAAAATATAGTAGATTGATTTCTTATGTTTTGTATTAACTTGTGTTTACTGATCTAATGATGTTTATCAAATTCTTTCTCATATACACTTTTCACATACCATTTCAGTAATTGTATAATAAGGACTGTATAGAGAGTTTTAATGGTACTGCATGCAATTTTAATGCATTTTTCTATACATAAATAAAAACACTTTCACGCCTACACAAATAGCATTACAGTGGTGTATGTGTACATGTATATACTTTCTGGATAGAAGAATATGCAGGAAAATTTCACAGGTTGACTATTATTTCCCTTGTCGGATTCGCCCACCACTTTACTTTTAGTGCATGATAAGAAATGATTTCTCATTTATATAATAGAAATTACTTTGTGCTGTCCTCCCAAAATTACTGTGGATAGATGTTTAAAATGTTAATGACTGTTTTCAAACTTGACAACTTAATTGCTTTGGTATATTTTCAGTGTGAGACTGTTTACTCTCTTGTAATAGGGGGAAAAGAAGGCTTATTCTCTCTTCTTTTTCTTAAATATTCTTCCCTGGTCTTGAAACTTCTATTGTCATTTAACAGCCCACACTTAGGTTGCTTAATTGGGCACTATTTCTCTTAAAAGCATTAGAAGTAGACTCCATGCAATTTAAGTGTCACCATGCAATTATGCAGCACTCTATCTTTTCTTTAAAAAAATTAAAGAAACACAGGTATACTATTAAACTACAATGCCTAGCATTTGCTTTTAGAATTTGTCAATGACTTTTTTAGGATTCAGGAGAGAGTTATATTTGACAAGATAAGATCCACATGAGAGTATGCACCATCTTTGTATGTGATATAGGTTTTCATCTTGTGTACCTCTGTTAGGTTTAAAGACCAGTTTGCAGAGGACAGCAGTTGAAGGAGAAATGACACAGTAAAGCCAAATGGTCACATGATAATGCAAGAACATTACTGAATCCACAAACTTGTAATTTTTTACTGGTACATGAGTTCTAATGTGCAGATGTATGTATAAAAGTTGTTTTTTTCATTTCATTGGAGAATAGATCCAAGTGTGCTTTCCTTTTTGTACATCAAATCCTGTTCCTCCGCTGCAACACTCATTTATTCATGCATATGTATTACAATGTATATATTAGGGCATTGTATCAGGACAAGTGTATATAAAATCCAGATATCATCTTTGTCCTAATATATAATATTATTACAGGATCTACTAATGTCAGCCATACCATTCTGGGCTCATCCACTCTCTCATCCTCCAAATTAATATATGCTATCACATGTCAACAACATCTGTCTGTCCTCTACATTGGAGAAACAGTGACAGTCCCTATGCAAAAGGAGAAGGAGGGAAGGATATGGCAGTTTGTGATTGGCTGGGAGTACTCTGTGTTTCTCCCCTGCAGGGATTCAACTAGAAGGGAGAATATTTTCCAGGGAAACAATAGAATCAAAGAAAAACACAAGCTCATGATGCATGGTTGGAAGGCACCAGAACTCAAATGCAAACCACTACCACCATGGATTTTTTTGGGAGGGAGATAGTTTCATAATTCCCAAACATCTTAGATTTGTGTAAACATTCAGGAAAATCATTATAATTTCAATGTGTATCTTTGCCTTGGGAATTTCATAATGCATACCTCTTTAGCTACCTTTTTAAAATTTCAAACTGATGCTATTTACTTTAGGGACTACTATTGTCTCTATGTATGCATGGCTGGCTCTACAGTGAGCAAAGTGGCGCAGTAGCTTTGGGAGGGGGTGCCTTGTTGCTTTTGCTGCACTGCTACCAATCACCTACCAATGAGCTGAAGCTGTCATTTCTGTTTTCCTCCTTTAAAGGCAGTATTGCAACCCAACGGGACCGGCCAAACTCTTGTAAAATGGAAGGATTTGGAAGCTCCATTAGAAATCCATGGCTTGCCATGTTGGCTTTAAAGACATCCAAGGAGGAAGACTGGAAGGAGGAATGAGGTCAGAAGATTAGTTTCTCCAGTTCCTGGGTGAGAATGATGGTAGATAAATTGGTGGCACCAAGGAGTATTGCCACCATTGTCTGCCATTAAGCACATATTACAATCTATTTAGGCTCTAGAACTTTGCCACCCTAGTTAGAATGAAGAGACAGACACCAGGCTTGGATCTAAGGGCCACTTTATTAAATTAACATTACCCAAGAACATCAACCAATAACTGTAGAAAGGGCCAAATAGTAATATAGGTCAAGTCCTGGGGTCCCACATGGACCTCTGCCTTGACCTGTCTGGGCAAGCCCCTCTGCCCCGGGTGTACAGCACCCATATGGATGGCTGGTGCCCGGCCAGCCAGGCAATCAAGTTCCCCACCTTTCAAGCTCCTAAAGCCTCAACTGTACAGCAGAAAGGTAAGGACTTGCAGGTGGGGATCCCCCAGGCAGTCTGCCTGTGCAGCTAGCAGCCATCACAAACAATACCAGCCACTCTTGGCAGACCCCTCTTCCCCATCATCATCATCAACAACAACTTAATGACCAGTCAGAGTGGTTTACAAAGTATGTCATTATTATCCCCCACAACAAAACACGCTGTGAAGTGGGTGGGTCTGAGAGAGCTCCAGAGAGCCGTGACTAGCCCAAGGTCACCCAGCTGGCTTCAAGTAGAGGAGTGGGGATCAAACCCAGGTCTCCAGATTAGAGTCCCACGCTCTTAACCACTACACCAAACTGGCACTACACCGATGGGGAAGTGCCAAGAGTGCTCACCAACCCACTCCCTAGCCCCAAACTCTATCCTGACCATGACATAGCTGACAGGCACCACCTTATGCCAAATACCCAAATTACTGTAAATGGTGCAAGGTAGGTGAAAAATCCCCTTTCCCTAGCACCAATTTGGGAAAATTGAGAAAAAAATTCCTACCTGGCTCTGTTAACAGCAGCAGGTTAATCCTGCACCAATACAGGGTGGGGAGGATGGGCTGAGCACACAGAGCAACATGGCTAAATACATGAATGGCCAGGAATGGTGCTGGCTCCTCCTCCTTCCAGGGAGGGAAAGCACAGCCCCTGGCTTGAGCAGCTAATGCTGCCAGCCAAGAGGACCATATCACCACCCTAGTTGGAATGAAAAGATAGACACCTGGCTTGGATCTAAGGGCCACTTTATTAAATTAACGTTAACCAAGAACATCAACCAATAACTGCAGCAAGGCCCACATGGACCTCTGCCTTGACCTGTCTAGGTAAGCCAGCCAAGCAATCGGGTCCCCCTCTTTCAAGCTCCTAAAACCTCAATCGTACAGCAGAAAGGTAAGGACTTGCAGGTGGGGTTCCCCCAGGCAGTCTGCCTATGCAGCTGGCAATCATCATAAGCAGTACCAGCTGCTCCTCGCAGACCCTTCTTCCCCATCAATGAGGAAGTGCCAAGGGTGTTCACCAGCCCACTCCTGATCCCCAAACTCTATCCTGCCAATGCCAGGGCCAAGCCTCTGCTTAGGAACTAGCATCCCACTGTTGGCCTAGAGCCAACCGTAGCCCTTCCTGCAAGTCATCCTGGAAGATATTTCCTGTTGTTGACAGGTGAACCCTATCACCTCTGTAGAGGTTTGCAAATTCGGGCCTATTCCTAGGATGGGATAAATAAATACCTAACCCCTCACCGAATGCCTTTCAAACGGCTCTATTAGCCTTCATCATAGTTTCTTGTTCCTCTCCCTGGACCCTCAAATACTTCCAGAAAGCCCTTATGGGGCACAACTCCAGATCAACACAGGGTCCCAAGCTGATAGTTTCCCCTCTATGCTTCTGGTCTGTCTTAGAATTTCAAATGGTAAGGGAAACATGGTCTCCCTCCAACTTGTGGTCATGTGCCATAAAGGCACGGCCTGATGTAGTCTTGTTAGATAAAATCATGAGTTCACTAATGCACAGAGCCCTAAGAAAGGCAGTCAGCACAGCCACATGAAAGAGCCTGGCTTCATAGCTAGAGCTACAAATACCACCCCAGGCAGCACTAAGTCCTTTAAGAATCACCAGGGAAATGGGCTCCCTAGGGTCAGCATGAACTGAAGATTCAAGCGACCATCCTTCCAGCATTTTCCTGACCTGGAAATCACCCATGGCCTCAGGAAACCCCCGAACCTTACTTACAAAAGCTAACTGCCCCTTATAGACTTTACTGCTAATCTACGACCTTTTTCCCACACACAAAACTGTATGAGGTGCTCAGCTGGGATGGGCCAAAGCTGCTGCAGGTCCACATCCCTTCTAAACCCCACAAATTGTTCTACTGCTCATTCACATGCCTTTCTTGTACTGGGGATGATGGCTAACTGGATACTTTGGCCTCCCAAGTTGCCACAACTCCTAGGGCATCCACGCTGGCTGCTGGTCAGCCTCTTGGGCAAGCTCCACAAAACGCTCCATCTGTTGACAAGACAAAGCATCTGCCATACCATTGTTAATCCCAGGAACATGTTTGGCCTTAAATAAAATGTTCTGCTGGAGGCATAGCAATGTAAAGGCCCTAATGAGCCTCATCACTCTGGGGGATGTGGAAGTCAGAGAGTTGACCACATAAACCACCACCAGATTGTCACATCAAAAGTGGACAGAGAGGACAGCTCCTTGCCCTACAGGTGGACAGCCACCAAATTGGGAAAGAATTCCAGAAATGTAAGATCTTTGTCCAGCCTTGTGTCCTGCCAATCTAGTGGCCACTGTTCAGCACACTAGTGCCTCCGGAAATACACACCGAAACCGGTGGAGCCAGATGCATCAGAAGTAACCTGTAGCTCGGCTTTGAGCAGCAAATTCTCCTGCCAGAACATAACTCCTTTAAAGTCCCTGAGGAATTCTGACCAAACCGCCAAATCCTCTTGCATACCCTTACTAAGTCACAATCAATGATGGGATGCATGCAGCAATGCCATGGTATCACAAAGATGGCACAAAAAGGTCCTGCCAGGGGCAACCACCTTACATACGAAATTCAGGTAGTCCACTAACTGCTGTAGTTCCAGAAGGGACATCTTTCACTTAGACATAAATTCTGCTAGCCTGGCCCTAACGTCATTCATCCCAGTAAGACCTTCAGACTTACTGGGCTGGGTCCCTTTCCAGCAGCTTGCTGACCACCATTGTCATTGCCCCCACCTCTGGATTTCTTGCCTTCCCCACCCAGGTTAGCCTTCGGACAGGTGGTATAAGGGTGAAGCCCTGCACAAGAGGAGCATTCATGTTTAAACCTACAGGGCTTCCAGTTACGTACGCCCTTCTAGGCAAACTCCCAACAAAGCAGCTGAAGTTGAACCTGCTGCCCCATTGGAGTGCAGGTACTGATGGCAGGAGATGGGCGCTGGACTAGGTGGCCACTCCTCATCGTACTGCAGCCAAATGGTCCCCAAAGGGTAAGGCTGTCAAATGGTCCCCAAATGGTAAGGCTGTGTCCCTAAATGGGAGAGCACTGAACGGAACTTGGCCGTAAGCTGGAGTGGGGTACAGGTAAAAACCCCATGAGCCACTTGATCCCACAAGTCACCCAGAAGAAGGGCCTGCATACGTTGAACTCTCAGGGGCCACCCCCAGGTGGGGGGGGTTGTTGAAGACTATGGCAATGGAGATGCCCCTATACCTTGACCCAGCCATGGGGGTTGCCCCATTGGGGGCCACACTCCTGGGAACTGTGGTTACTGCACCTGTGACACTCCCTGAGCCCCAATAGCGGTCCCTAGCCCCCATGGTCAGGAGTAATCTGTTTGGAGTGTGGACTCCTTACCTTCTGTTTCCACAGGGTCCACTGCAACCGCCACTGGAGCAGATTCTACCGGCCACTCCTGGTCCAATTCTACCACTGGAACTTTTGCCCCTTGACCTGAAGATGTCTGGCCACTGCTGCCTTTGCCACCTGAAACTCCCGCGGATGCCTCCAAAACAGAAAGTTGCATCATACATTGCTATTAATATATATCCCAATCCAGCATCCCTTGACACATGCTGGATTGGCCTTTTCCTACTTGCTCCCTGGGCATTGGGCACTGAAGCCCCCTTGGCTTGTTCCAAAGCAGACAAACGCTTCAAAATGTCTTGCTGGCTGGCACTGATGTCCTCTTCATCCAAAGATGAGACTACTGGAGGAGGTCTCTTGGGGGGCATCCTCTTAGCTGGTTGCTTGCCCTTGGAAGGCCCCCCACCCTTCTTGGGTGGCAGCGCAATAATTAAGCAGTTAACAAAATGGCCAGTGCCCAAGACAAAATGGACCCCACTTCTCCCAAAATGGCTGCTGCCTCCTTATGAAGGAAATGACATAGTGGGGAAGAAGATGGCAGCACCCTTGCCACCAATGGGAGAAGGCCTAACTGCTGCTTTCAAACTGGAAACACCAAGGAATGAACCTGGGACCTTCAGCATGCAAAGCAAAGGCTGTTCCACTGAGCCACAAACTGTCCCTTAATAAATGAGGCCTATTCCAGGCATATGGCTGCCTTCCCAAGAAGCCCCGCTTCCTTCAACTTATAGAGAAGGGGAACTTAGGAGCAGCAAACAGAACAAAAATGGGGGAGGGAGGTTAATGGGGAGGTGTCAAAAATATGGTCCCGAATGCCCCCTGGCCCTTGGTCCCAAATCCCCCACACCACCATGCCAATGAGGCTGGGATAAACCCCTTCTCCACCCATCAAACAAGTAAAAAAGGGGGAGCAATGTATAGAGGCACTTCTGCAGCCTCACAAGCCCCTGCACCCATGACAAAGAGGCCACTTGGGCCAGCCCCAAAGACTGGCCCAAAAGGCAGCCTTCTCCCCACCTCCCAGCTCACCCAAGGCACCATGGGGCATCTGCCCCCAACAGCAACAGCTGCCACTAATGCCAAGGCCCCAATGGGCCACAAACTGCCCCACCTCCTTGGTGCCAAACATGGGAGCTGATCCTGCCACAACATGGATATGGAGTGGGCCTCTGTAAGTGCTGCCACAGGTGCTGCCACTCTCGCTCACTCGTCTGCCGGCCAGACCTCTCGCCTGCTCGCTCACCCACTGCTGCGACACACTCCCTGCTGCTTGGAGAAGCTCAGAACATATCCTGCTTTGTCTGAGTATGTGGAGCAACAGTGGCTGGGTAGGTCGGGCTGCCTACTAAGGCTGCTGGCCCTACCCCTGGCCAAATACCTGGATTGCTGGGAATGGTGCTGCCTCCTCCTCCTCCCAGGGAGGCAAAGCATGGCCTCCAGCGCAAGCAGCTAATACTGCCAGGTGAGAGGGCTGTATTCTCTTCACAAGAAAATTAACCACTCTGGAGAAAAATCAACAGTAAATCTTTGAACTACTTTAATGCACTATGTGTAGTATGCATCCTGGAATAATGGAAATCACCACTTCATTGTCTGAAAATAGGTTTATAGTCTATATCACTATGGAGATCAGGAGGAACTGCTGAAACAAACTGATTTAGCAAGCAACATGTCTCATTCTGTTACAACACTATTTTTGCACCTGATGTCATCATTGTCCATAATACAATATATTACTATAAGGTGCTGTTAGTTGTGCCTAGTGAGATGTTCACATAGCGTAATATACAGTTTAATTGATATGGACAAGGTCCAGTGTGAGATGAAAGTGGAATTAAAAAACGACAGTTATCTGGCCAAATAGATTTCCTCCTTGATTTTTTAAAATTGTTGTGTGTAAGATACCTACAAACTAAGCAGATGGTCTAATGTACAAAAGAGATACCAAGAGGCAAAACGGAAGGCTTTAAATGCAGGATGGCATAGTCTCTTTGCACAAGGTAATAACTTTATGTGAGATTTTCTAGCTCAAAATAATAGTATCTTCAGTTCATCTATACAGATTATATTGGTAACCCACTAAAATATGTTAATGTAAGTACAAGAGGGAACCAATTAGCTCATTATGTGTGCTAAGAGCTAGAAATAGAACAATCTTTTTTGCTAAAAAAGGTAACAGAAAACTCTGAACAACCTATTGTTCAAGAATAGCTATATTGGAGCCTTATCTAGGAAGAAGTCTAAACAGCCATCTTGTCTTCGTTTAAATTATTTTAAAATACAAACTATCTCAGATTTTGATCAATCTCATCAAGTATCTGTGGTTAATTCTTTAAAAGAGGGCTTGGTACCCTAACCTTGCATACATTAGATTAGAATTTCTCCTGTTGCAGTGTGCTTAAGTCTGTGGCCTACTTAGTTTGTTAGTTGGAACAGGTGTACAATTTCTGTTTGACTTTTATCAATTATGCTTGGATACTGAGCCAGAGTATGCTTTTTCTTGCAAGGAGAAGGATAGTGTAACATCTGCTACTTTATAAAATTAATACATGTAGGAGACTGACATTATGAAACAAAGGAGCTCTTATGTGTGTGTGAAAACTCCCTAATTTCAAAATGGCTAGGTTTCTTCTGCCAGTATTACTCCTAGAACTGTATCTCTCAACACAACAGCTCATGGAGGACTGGATTCTACTTTAATGCACAATTATTACAGGTTGTAGGAAAGAAGAAGCTGTAGAAACAACCCTTGTGCTTTTACATATTCATGAAAGCTTCACTAATAGTGTGAGTGAAAACAAATTGCCTAAAAAGTGACATGGCAGTAACTATGGACCTGGCCAAAATTATACCACTGAAAGTAGTACACAGTAAACTGGGATTTTGGTCTGGTGGCACCTTAGAAACCAACAAGATTTTCAGAGAGTAAGCTTTTGAGAGTTAGAGCTCCCTTCTTCAGACACCGATAACCTGGGTTTAATTTAACAATTCCTGGATCATGTGTTAACACCAATCATTTATTTACTTGAAATAAATATGTGCAACATAGCTTAGAATTCAGTGTTAATAATCACAGGAAAAGAACTAATTCTAAACTAACAACAACAATTAGGTTTTAAAAGAGTACTAAAACATCCTTGAAATACCATTCAAAATGATTCAGAAATAAACAGCAACATTTAGTAAGTAAATAGTACTGTACACTTATTTCTGGAAATCCTATCTGAATGCTTCAGGGGAGAGGCACATAGCTACATAAAGTTTTATAGAATGTAGTTTTATGGCTTGATAGTTTTGTTTTTTTTACCTTGTCAGCCATCTCAAGCAGGTCTCTGAAATAAATCACAGTTTCTAAATGAATGAATGAGTGAATGAAATATTTGCCAGAAGTAATTCCACAATCTTGGGGTCATTATTTGAGAAATTTATAAAAATAATTGAATTAAAATAACCTATGCTGTGATTTCACATGAACAGGATACATATAAGTACCTAACTTTTTTTTTTTTTGAAAAATTTTTTATTGGGTTAGAATCCGTTATTTTTACATTTACATTCAGTTTTTCCCAAATTTTTCATATCTAACCCCCTCCCTTTCCCCCCCTTTTGTTGACTTCCAACAGCTTTCCCACCCTTTGTCCCTTTTCCCTTACTTCTATTAATTTCCTCTATCTAAAACAGATATACATTCTCCATTATGTTAAGCAGTACATCCTTAACTACTTTTCTTATTATATACCCAAACTGTAAGTCTTTGTTTCCATCTTGGATAAACAATTTATCCCATTTTCCATTTTTAAATATTTCTATATATCATAAACCTATATATCATAAACCATAAAAATCTTACATTTAAATCAAACAATTTGACTTATTCTCTATATATTACTCATTCTATCTTTTTATGGTAATTCTATATAGCTCATCACATAGTCAATCAATTTGACTCTTCTGTATATTCAGTTTGGTGCATTATATAGATCTTATCAAAGAAAGAAAATACTGTTGGTTACTCAATCCTTATATTTAAACCTTATCATTAATTATTTTCTATCAATGTTCTATCTATTAACCTATATATATCTATATATATATCAATCTGTTAATCTAACTGCTTATAAATTCGCATTTATCTCTTCCTCCCCCGGTAAAGTCACCCCCCTCTACATTTTATTATACTTCAGTAGTTCTCAAACTGCCACAGTTTTCCTCCCACCTCCCATTTCTTCTCCAAATATTGTTTCAGCTTCTCCCAGTCTGTGTTAAACTGCCCTGAGTCCAGATTTCTCAGTTTTCTTGTCATCTTGTCCATTTCGGCCATGTACAGCAATTTGTAAATCCAATCTTCAATAGTTGGCACTTCTCGTACTTTCCATTTTTGCGCATACAAAAGTCTAGCTGCTGCTGTCATATAAAATATTAACGTCCTATGATGGGCTGGAATTCCCTCCATTCCCAAGTTTAGTAGCAGGAGTTCTGGGTTCTTATTTATTTGAAACTGTAAAATTTCACTCATTTCTCTTATTATTTCCCCCCAGTACTGCCTGGCTACCTCACATGACCACCACATATGATAGAGGGAGCCCTCATGCTTCTTACATTTCCAGCATTTATTAGAAGTGTTCAAATTCCCTAGCGCAATCTTCTTTGGTGTCATGTACCAACGGTAGATCATTTTGTAAATGTTCTCTTTAATATTAGTACATGTCGTTGTCTTCATTGTAGTTTTCCACAAGTATTCCCATGCCTCCATTGTTATTTCTTTATTAAAATTTATAGCCCATTTCACCATCTGTGTTTTAACTGTCTCGTCCTCGGTATACCATTTCAACAGTACTTGGTATACCTTGGATATTCTTTTCTTGTCTTCTTTAAGAAGGGTCTGCTCTAGTTCCGAGTTCTCTGTTCGTATACCCCCCTTTACAGAGTCCGAATTATATAAGTCTCTGATCTGTCTATACTGGAACCAGTCGTAATTGGGTGATAGTTCCTCTTGCGTCTTTATTCTAAGTTTAGATGCTTCAATTTTAGTTATTTCTTTGTACGTTAAACATTGTTGTTCATTATCAACAGCTCTCGGGTCTATCACCTCATATGGAACCACCCACAAGGGGGTTCCTTCTTGTAAGTAACTTCTGTACTTCTTCCAGATTATATATAGGCTTCTCCGTACAAAATGGTGCAGGAACATCGAGTTGACCTTTACTTTGTCATGCCATAGGTATGCGTGCCATCCAAAAAAATTTTTATATCCCTCTAGGGCTAATAGTTTCTTGTTCTTTAGTGTCATCCACTCTTTCAACCAAACTAGGCAGATTGCATCATGGTAAAGTCTCAGATTGGGCAGTTGCATTCCGCCTCTTTCCTTTGCATCTTGTAAAACTTTTACTTTCACTCGAGGCTTCTTGCCTGCCCAAACAAAATCTGATATTTTCCTCTGCCATTTTTCAAATTGTTTAGAGTCTCTGATGATTGGTATTGTCTGTAGCAAAAACATTACTCTTGGTAACACATTCATCTTAACTGCTGCAATCCTGCCCAACCATGACAAATTCAGTCTATTCCATTTGATCAAGTCTCTCTCTATCTGAGTCCATAGTTTTTCATAGTTGTTTTTGAATAAGTCTATATTCTTTGCAGTCAGTTCAACTCCCAAATATTTCACTTTGCTTGTTACTTCACAATCCGTTGTTTCTGTTAACAATTGTTGTTTCTGCTTAGTCATATTTTTACATAATATCTTTGACTTCTTTTTGTTGATATAAAAACCTGCCAAGTCTCCAAACTCCTTAATCTTATCTATCACTTTTGGCATGTTCTCCAATGGGTCCTCTACAATTAACATTATGTCATCCGCGAATGCTCTGACCTTGTATGAATAGTCCTTTATTTTTATTCCACGAATTTCCTCATCTTGACGTATTTGTATCATCAGAATCTCCAATACTAAAATGAACAACAATGGAGATAACGGGCAACCTTGTCTTGTTCCTTTACTAATCGTCAATTTCTTGGTCAATTCATCATTCACTACAATTGCTGCAGTCTAGTACCTAACTTGAGGTGGGTTTAAAATAACTTGGGAGGAGGGGAGTCAAGTTGAATATAACCAGATTGGAATTGTCAGTTTAATTTATTTAATACATTTATATAGTGATTTCAGGAAATAATCTCAAACCAGTTTCCAAACATAAAACAATAAATAATTAAAACCAACATCCTGAAATCCATTATAAGAAAGCCAAAGCCAGCCAAAAGGCCTTCTAAAAAGCTCTGCCTTCCATTTCTTTCTGACCTTAAGAAGAGATGAGTCCTATAGTTGCCAGCACTAGTGCAAGGAATTCCAGAAGATTTGTGGACGGGTGCCTGGGAAGGGTACAATTTGGGAAGTGTGTTAGAGTTGCCAGCCCCTAGGTAAGGACGATGAAGGCCCTGCCCACCAGCCGGCATTTCCCACTGCTGTTCAGAGTGGTGACAGGAGAAAAATAAAATTAAAAATGGCCATTGCTCAACTTTGTGATGTCATCTGGGCCAACCTGGCAATGACATCATGCCTCTCTAGGAGTTGGCTGAAATTCTATGATAAAAACAGAGTTTTCAGCAATTCCTAGAGAGGACTGATGTCACTGCCATGTTTTCCTTAGGTCAGCAGAAGGTCTGCAGGAAGGTCAGTAATTGGCTAAAAATTTGTGATGAAACCATAGTGCGTTTGATGATTCCTAGAGAAGTGTAGTGTCCTTTCCAGATTTTGGCTGATGGCCACCCATGTCCCTGCTTTCTCCTTCTGTTAGCTAGGCTGCACCTACTAATCCTAATGGACATCGATAAGGATGTGATGTCATTTTGTGTCCTGTGATGTCATTTCCAGGTCAAAGGTCAAATCATATCACATTCAATTATGTCATTTCCACGTCAAAGTTGCAGTCCTCAAAATTCTCCCTTCCTGTAAAGTAATTTTCTCCTTTCAAAATTTAAATTTAAATTTGCTGCTGTATATAATTTCCTGCCCCCTCTTTTACTCCCGGCTTATAAGACTTGTAGGCTTCCTAGGCAGCTTAGCCCTCTTTCCTGTGTCACTTCCTCTTTCCTAGGCCCAACAAGAAATGGCATTGTGCTCCAAGCCTTCACAGTTATACCTGAACATTGTGACATCAGCAGATAGGACTCAGCGAAGGCTGCGCTGAAATCTTCAGTGAAATTTGTCTTTTCATGAATTGTTTATATAAATAGACATGCATAAGCAGTTGGCAGCACAATCCAAAGAAGAGTTAAACGTCTAAGCTCATTAACGCTTGGATTTAGAAGGTGCAATTCTGCTTAGAATTGTTCTGTAGATGTATAGTTCAAGAGAGATAACTAAGGTAATTTGTGAATGGTTCTTATAATGCTTACAGTACAATACTAAGAATATTTTCTTAGGTGTAAGGCCCATTAAATAGAACTGAATAGGAAACTGCATAGACCTGCTTAGGAGTAGAGATGGGCATGAACCGAAATACGAACCAAAATTAAGCACGAACCAGACCAGTTCATGGTTCGCGAACTGCAGTTCATCAGATCCCATTTCTGACAAACTGCCACAAACTTTAGGATGGTTCGTTTGATTCATTTTTTGGTTCGTGACTGCAGACAGCCTGGTGCCAATCAATCAGTTTCCTAGACAACAGGGGATGGACTTCCTGCAGACCTGCTGACCTGGAAGTGATGATTTTCTGACCCGGATGTGAAGTTTTCACGAACCAAATGAACTGGTTTCTCGAACCAGGGGCAGGTTCGTGAAAGTTCGTGGTTCATGAAATATGACGAACCATGAACTACATGGTTTGGGTTTTTCTGGTTCGTGCCCATCTCTACTTAGGAGAGCTCTGTAAACTTGCAAAGATAGCAAGGACAAAATCCATTCACAACATCACTGGTCCCCAGTGTTGGCATCTTGGCCTTCTTGAAATCAGCATGTTTAGGTATGTCTAACTGTGCATGATTAATGTCAGTAAGCCTTCCCTAAAATGTCACACATGAAGCATCGGTAATTTTTTCTTAATCTTAGAATAGTCCAGATCTTACTAATGTTTGGAAATATAGATGAATAAATAGTGTAAAAATGTTACTGATTTCCTATCCAAAGCTGAAGTTCAGTGGTGTTTGACTTTTCAGAAATTCTATTCCATGCATTGCTTGGAATACTAGGACAGTATTCACAACAAAATGTTAGCCAAACATTCAATGGCACCAGCAACTGAAAGCCCCAGGAAGTAAGAATATACTGCGGCATGCACTTGCATTGCCAAGTTCTCCTCTTTCCTTCACTGTAAGCTGCTTTGAGTCTCCAATGGGGAGAAAAGCATTATATATATAAATAAAAATAAAATCAGGCTACTTCCTATGAAGATTCATCTCACAATAAATGGGACAGCAACAAAGATGCAGCAAGAGTATTGCTTTTATTGCAGCAGTCTAAAAATGCTGCTCTTTTAGAATTTAATAAGTGCATTCTTCTTTCATGAAAAAGCTTATAAAAGCCCTTTGACAAAGTGTAAACAAGTATTCATCAAGTAACAGCTCTTTGGTTTGAGGTCTTCTGGCTCAGTAACACTTAAGCAGGCTGTCAGAAAGGAGGAACTGGGAGCAGGGGGAGGGGAGACAAAGTGATTGCACCACCACTGGTTCCTCTGTTCTTAGAAGGAGTGTAGGTAGCGGGCTGTGCGCCCTGTCCATCCTGCTTTCCTTGCAGGAAGTACAGGGCACCTGGAGGAAGGAAGGGGATGCGAAGCTGCAAAGGCAGCACTGCCTTGTTCTCCCCTTGGGAATTTCAGGGCTCAGGCCCAGAAGGCCAAGGAGCTGGTCTCCTTAGTCTTTTTCTTTTGGTTCCTAGCCTGTTGTGGAAAGGCTGCTGCACACTGGCTATTAAGGCTGTGTGTTTGGAGGAAGGCACTATGGGCTAACTTTCCTGTCATCATGCTGTTACTGCAGAGAGTAGGGATGCTGCAAATTTTGCCATGAACATGTTTGATGGCTGAACATGTTGATCAAACGTAAGTTGATCACTCCATCTAGTTGGTTTGTGCTGAATAGCCACGAATACCTGCTGAGCAGGTTTGTAAAGGCTTTTGTAAACCTTTGCATGCCCAAAGATGCTGCCAATTCAAGCTGATGGGCAGCCGTTATGGTCAATAGGGACTACTTAGACAATCATCAACCGGTACGATTTTATGAAAACACATTTTAATCAGCATTTTAAGCATTTATTTATGGCTGATTTATATAATTTGTGGCTGATTTGTCTGTTTAAACAATTTCCTGACTGGAAAGGGGTTGAGGAGTAGAACTCAATCAGGCTGTTTGAGAATGCATACACACAGATAGCCGATTGCATTGCACTGCATGATTAGGAAGGAACAAAGTGAAGCAATTGGTTGAACTGCCACAAATGAATCAAAAACCAATCACTGAAAAATTGGCTTCCTTTTTGTGAACAGTGAACATGATGTGAGCCAAACTGGTGGGTGTCTGAGCATTCCTAATACAGACTAGGAAGGGAAATCCCAGCTGGTGTCTATTTTTTCTCCTGTGCTTCCAATCTTTGTCATTAGGAACTTGGACTCGATATTGGGAGAACTCCCATGGCAGGCAGGAAGTTGGGAAGCCTAGGGGTGGCGCAGCCCTCAGATCATTTTGTAGCCACAGAAAACATTCTTACATCACATCCATATTACCACCATATTAGATCAATTGCACTGATTATCAGTTGGTTTCTGTATTAGATTTAAGGTGTATGGAATCCAGAAACAAGTTGATCTAATATGGTTAACATGGATGAATGTGCTACTAGACTCTATACCAGTGTTAGTTTCCATGTAGTCTCCAAGGGCGACCTAACATGCTGTGGTAATCAAGTCTTGCAGTTACAGAAGCATGCATCAGGTCAGCTGTAAGGATTTATTTAAAATATTTATATACTCAGCTATTTCCCAAGCATCCCAGGACCAAGTGTGGGCAACCTAAGCCCAGGTCAGGTAGCCCCCAAAGCTCTCCAGCTTTACAGCTTCACTGTAAAGGTCAGAGAGTAGAAGCCCCACCCCCCTGTCCTCTCCCTGGAGATTTTTCCAAGCCACTGAGAGGATGCCATGAATTTTGAGGGAAACATGTTCAATGGTAGAAGTTACCATGTTGTGACAATCAAGGATGAGCCAATCAGTGGGCTTGTTCAATTTGGCACCAAACAACTCATTTGAGTGCTGAACACAGTTTTGCATTAGTTTTTTTGCAAAGTGTTGCATGTAAAAATGCTGCCAATCCAAACAAATCGATAGCAATTAACATCATTACTCAGACAAACAAGAAATGGCAAGGTTTTATTTTTAAAAATGATTTTATTTGTGGCTGATTTATATAATTTATGATAACTTTCTAAATAAGTGTCTGTTGAGCTGAGTAGAAGTGCAGCAAGGATGGGAGAATCAGGACTCCATCAGGCTGTGAGAGAACAAGCCAATTGCTCTGTACTCCACTGTGAGGAAGTAGTGAAGCAGTGTTGCAAACATGCACAGCTGGGTTGATGAACTGATGAACAGTCTGTCAAAAAAAAATCTGGATGTGAGCCAAACAGTTGGGAGTTCAGGCATTCCTAGCTAGCTGTATCCAAATTAAAGTGCAGGTTTTTGACCCTGGTGTGATAGAAAGAAAGCATTCTTAGTAAGAGTGCTGATCTACTTCACCAACTGCAAGGATGGACCCAAGAGCACCCCCCCCCCCGGATATTAACTGCATTTACCAGTACTAAATGCACCCCATACAAATCCGCAGGGGATTTCACTCCAGGATATAGCCTTCCTGACCAACATCACCTCCACCTTGGCTAGCTTCAGCATTTGTTCATTCTTAGTCATTATCCTGAGAGGCCCCTATATCCCCTCCAATGGTGATGTGCCAAGGGTGCTCACTGGCTTGCTCACTTTTCCAACTCAGTTCAGTTCAGTTCAGTTTTATTGTTATTATGATCTAGGATCAGAATTTGAGTCAGCATATACAATAATATATAACAAATACATTGATTACATGTCTAAGCATATCTAGAAAACTGAGCAATATATTTAAATACATAAAATTGTTAAATATTGGTTAAAATTTCTCAAGGGAGTTGTGGTAGTCTATCTAATTAAACTAATCAGGGTGCAGCTTTTCCAACTCTATCCTGTCCTGTCCGGGACTTCCTACTTTGGCACCACTTTAGCCAAAAGCCACAACCCATGCAGCTATGCAAGGTAGGCGAAAAACACCCTTCTCTAGGCCAATCAGGGGAGGACAAAGAAATCCCTACCTGGCCCTGATAACTAGCAACTGGCTAATCCTGCACAGCTACAGGGTGGGTGTGTGGGCTGAGCACGAGGCAGCAACTGCCAGGAAAGGGGGTGGAGCCACCTTTTAAGATGCAAGGCCCTGCTCCGAGCAGTACCCATATGCCGCTTTCCCTTTCCAGGGCAGCAAACTCAGCACCTGGCCTTAGGCCCGTGTCTGCTGGTAGGGGGGGGGGGCATAAAGTTCTACTAATTATTCATTTTTCTTTCTCTGCACCACCAGCACCTTCATCTTCCAGCCTTTCCTGTTCTTACTGTTGTTTTTTTTTTAATGGAACCTAATATGGCTTGGTATTCGATCCACCTTTATAGCCAGATTCATTACATGACTTACTGTTTGGCATTTTGGGGACAAAGCCATTCTGCCTTGCCTTCTTTGTATGTTGGACCATGTTTATTTTCTCTTTCCTAACTACCTTGCAAGACCTTTAAAACAATGGCATTTTAATGGGGAATACACACAAAAAAATTTTATGCCGCTCTCTTTAACCAGATCAACATAAGTTATTTATTCTGTTATTTTAAAATATGAGGTTGTTGTTACCCTGTTTGAGACCTCCTTAAGTGGTTCAGAATATGAATACCAATATCAGGGAAACATTATACAGTAATGTTTTTTAAAGATGTATACAGATTTGTAGCGCTCTAGCCAATGCCCAGCTCTAATGCCACAGACAAATACCACTTCTAATTTCATAACATCAATGTTTTATATTCTGTATCTTCCTAGAAAAAATCATTAGTTTTAAAGACCTTTGAACAATCTTAAGATCCTTTAAAGTTCTTAAAACAAAAGTTTTAAAGAGAATTGAATGTGATTGATTAAAGAGACGAATAGAGCCTAAGTAGATGTGACTTGAGAGATGCATAATTAGTAACTCTTTTTAAAAAGGGCTAATTAGCATCTCCACTTGGTTGCTTTATAGACCGGAGAAAGGAGAGGTACAAAAGGCATGTTTAACCCTTTCTTGCTATGATATACACAATCTCCTCAATCTGTAATTATTTCTGCAAGGGGGGGGGGGAAGGAGAGGTACAAGTGCAGTCTATCTTTTTTCTCCAACAGATCTAACTTCAGTTTCAAAGCAGCTGCTTAAAATTGTGCAAGGGGCATGGGAGAAAAGCATGAAACATTTCACTCTTCCCCAATCTTCAATGATGTGAGAGATCCTGATTGTGGGTCTCCTATATTGTGTCCAATTTGGTCCATGGTCCCTCAGATACACTATTTTTGTTGTTCTTGCTGTTTAGGCATCTCTGTTCAAAGAGATCCATTCTATTTATAAATAAGAATGGCAGCGGAATAGATATGAACCACATCAGCAGCAATGCTTCTTTCTTCTCACCTTTGAGTCTCCCCACTAAAATCCTCTATCTCCAAAATGAACAAAGATTTTTAAATGTGCCAGGACAGTGTGAGGACTTTTCATCCAACATGTAACTAACTGTTTATTTGATGAAAAGTTATAACATCAGCCTGTACTGATCTTTCACTTGAGAGTGATCACCTCGAGTGTCTTTGGGCATTATTTACACGTGGAAAATGGAGTTCCATTTCCTGTACACACATATATCATTAACCTCAGAAGCAGACTTCCACAGTTCCCTTGTGAGTTCTTATGTTAGGTGTGAATGATATGCACAAAACCAGGACTCCTGACACAATGTGAATATCTAAAACTATCATGAAGCCGCCACTCTGGATCTTGTCTTGAGGAGTAAGCATCGCTCATCTGCAGCCATATGGAAGAAAGGGGGAGAGTCAGTTGCCCTGGGCTGTATGCAGGGAGAGTGCAAATCAGTAATGATATATCTGAAGTGATCAGATATATGTTTTTCCTTCCAAGGCAGTAACACTCGTCAGTGAAAATGTAACTCTAGGACATGGTGTTATTTCAGTAGTTTGGGTTTGTCTTGCTTTGTATTTATTGGGGCGGCGATTGGCTTCAACAGAGAGGCCTGTTCTTATAATCCTTTGACCTCTCAGTTTAATCAAGATATAACCCATTAAATCCTTTCTCTTTTCTCTTAAACTCCCTGACAGATCAATAGCATGGCTAATAGCCTGGCCTAAGGATTGAGCAAAGGAGCCACCACCCAACCAATTAGCAAAAAGAAATACTGACTGGCTGTACTCAGGTATCTGATAGGTGGTGGTGTCATTTTTTTTAGTATCCCACAAACATGAGGTCCAGGACTTTTTTTGCAAGTGAATAGATTTCATTTTGTTTTTCTGCTGTAAGATTTAAAATCATGACATATTGTTATATTATTGTGTAAAATATAGAGGTTTTTTAAAAAAAATCATATCTATTTTTTCCAGCTGGGATTTCTGTAGGGTGCAGTAAGAAGGAAAGGTGACCTCAAATGAAAACTCATCCCACAGGCCTTTCACATCTCCCCATGAAAAAACAAAGGCTGAATCCACACTTACTGGCACAGAGCTAAGCAGGCGGAGTGAGAGCGTCTTTCTGGTGTGATTTATGACATCATCGCACCATGATGTTGCTCTCATGGTGCAATGATGTCATAAAACACGCCATAAAACACACCATGATGCCGCTCTCATGGTGCGATGATGTCATAAAACACGCCAGAAAGACATTCTCGCTCCGCCTGCTTAGCGCTGTGCTGGGTAAGTGTGGATTCAGCCAAAGGTAGTTCAAGCTCAAATTATTACCATTTCATTTACTGACTACCAGGTTTGGTCCTTAGAGAAAGTTCTTAGGATAATATAAGTTCTCTAATCTGCAGAATTTGTCAATCCACAGATGACAATTTATTCAATTTTGTCAGTTGAACAGATAATAAGGAAGTACAGTACATTGAGGTAACAATGATCTGTACAATTAAAAAAGGACTTTGAATTCATAGTTATAGCTCAGGAATAAATAGGCCATCAGAATTATCTGTTGTGGACAACACAGAAAGGATATAATTCACATTTGCGACTACATCCCACACAAGGAAAACAAATCAGAGATATAGACGATAAATGGCATGATAGCAAAAAGACCATAAATGCATATGGCTGTTTAAAAAAAGAAGTTTACTTTATTCTTTGTCATAAAAGTGACATATTGCTTAACAATGTGACCTTAGAGTCAGAAAGCCACCCACAGTAATTGCTTATGCACTTGTATAAAAGACTTAGTGAAAGTCATGAAGATTGGTAGGTATAATATAATGTGGAATATATTGCATTGTATTTGGGGCCACTCGAATGTCACACGTTACTAAAACAGCAACATCTACTAAATCCTACAAAGCAGAGAGCCCACAATAGCCAAAACACATAGACTAAATGGTGGATATTCTATCAATGTACATCATCATTAGACATGGAAAATGTTTTTATGAGAAGCTGCAGTTTGGGGAAGCAAGCTGAAAGCAGTTTGACAGGACATATGTTTTAGAGTACAGCATTCTGCTCTTACCTAATAGCATAATTATAGGTATGCTGAATCTAAATCTTGCTTTTTGTCTCAAAAGTACATTTTTTGCCTCTTCTTTCTTCTTCTGTTATGGTAAACGTCAATCCTGTGAATGTCAGATTGTCAATATTCACAGTGCAGTGTTGTCAATCTTATTTTGCAAATGAAAAGATGTGCTGGGGGGTATTAGCTTTCACATAATCCATATTCACCCATATATGTTTGCAACACTGGGATTTACATTCTGGACATTCTGAAAATGAGACTGAAGAGCTTTTTGTCTCTTCACCTCATGCCATCATGATAATGTTTGAAAAGGACTGTAATCTAGTGTAATTGTTAATTTAAAAGCTTACACACAGCCTGAGATTGACACGAACAGCTCCATGATTTTTGCCTCCTGTATAAATTCAAGAGTGAATAGTATTTCATAGAAACATAGAACTGAAAGGGACCCAAAAGTAATTGAATCCAGTCTACAAGGGAAGACTACTTCAGGAGTAGTCACCACAGATCAGTTTCCCTCATCCAAGTCTTAGTATCTCAAGATCAGGCATGCTGCAGAAAAGTGTCTGCGGAGATGATTCAAGAAAGTTATTCAAGCTTTAAGGGAAGGAAACTAGGCACAGTACACATCAGTACTAGATACAGCATCCATTATGCTATTAGGGTCCACTTTGCAGCAGCCCTTAATGTTATTTTTAAGAATGCTGATGTTTTGATTATTATAGAACTACACAATTAGAAGGTAGGTTGCAACCTGTCAATACATCTCCAACCAAAAGAAATAAAAAACAAAGAACTACTGGCTTCTAGTCACAGCATTTCAAATTGCCATTTTCTCAGACTCCAAGTGTCATGTCCATGTTTGGATGGGAGACCTCTAGGGAACTCCCCACATTGTTGCAAGGAGAGGTGATTGAAAAAGTGCTACATATGGCTTGGGGCCAAGCTACAAGTGACGAAGTGGATTGAGTTGAGCGCAAGTGAACAGGGAGAAATACACTTGCCGTTCAAGTGTCATTCGTCACTTGTAGCTTCGCCCTTAGAGGCAGAACTTGGGCATTTAACTGAATCAGTAGAAACATTTCTGGTGTGGGAGAAGACATTTTGTGAACTTAATCAAGTCATACATCCGAATCATTTTTTTAAAAGTCAGAGCCCTGTCTATTTCCTCCCCAAATTCTGAATAGTGAGAATTGCATTGATTTGGGCTGTTGCTTATCAATGATCATGTACAAACATGGAGACCCCTCCAAATATAACTAAAGCAGAAAGCAGAAAACCACAATTGGAGGGCAAATATAAATAACCCAATAGAATATTTTTTAGTATTTTAATGAACGGTAAAGCGACTAGTGCTCTGATAAGTTAAATAAGTTAACATATATAAATAAATAAATGTATCTCATAAATACAGACTATTCCTATTGACAAGATGTAAACAGCAACAAAATGATTTTGCGTAACCACCAGGCAAAAATGCTCAACGCTGCAAAATACCAAAAGTACAATCTTTAAATACTTGTAAGTGACATAATTATTCTCCTTTTTCTTATAGGTGCAGCTGGAGAAACAATATGAGAATATGTGTCCCATGATCTAAAGCTGTATTGAAAAGGAATCATTGATTCATGTGGCATATAATATGATAATATTGTCTCATTAGCATTGTCCCTTATAAGCACTCATCAGTTGTGCTAGGCTCTAAGAAAATGCCAAATCTCATTTTGTGCATGGCAGTCTAGGCTTGGCACTTTCTTCATCTTCCTAAACTTACCTTGTTCTTCTTTTAAGGGCCAAGCTACACATGACAAAAGACACTTGAACGGCAAGTGGATTGAGTGGAGGGCAAGTGAACAGGGAGAAATACACTTGCCGTTCAAGTGTCATTCGTCATGTGTAGCTTGGCCCTAACTCTTTCAGTTGAGAGTGTATAAACCAGCACATCGTGAAATATGTTTGTGAATGAGTATGTACATATATAGTAGGCACTTAATGCCAATAGATTGCTGTAAGTTCATAGACTATACAATAAATGCAGTGGGCAATGTTCATAAAATTTCTTGTCAGCCATCTGCATGAAAAGCTCATTGAAATTTAAGAATCTATCCAACAAAATCAATTTAAGATAATTATTGCAGTCATTAAAATCAGGAAGCAGACTTGTGCATTTCATCATCATTATCGTCGTCGTCATCATCACCATCATCATCATCAAAATGGGCTTTCATAATTATTATAATTAATAGGGAAATGAAACAAAATCCCCATCTAAACAACATGTAACAGGGAAAAAACCAAACATGATTTTCTTTCATCTTGTCTTGGTTTCTCCTGTTGCCGCAGTCTCTCTACCCTCTATTGGTTTCACTTTTACAAGGCAGACTGCATTTTTCTAATAAAAGGCATGGAGAGAATCCAGTGTTCCTTAGGGGGAGGAGGGAGAATTGCTCCAGGTTTTCTTGGTTGGCTGCAAGCTGTAGCCAGTAGGATATGTGTGCAGAACAAAAATGAAAAATGAAACAAACTCCTGTGTACAATTCTATCAGGAAGCTTTGAATTCATGCCCAGAACAGTTTAGTGATGTAGGTTAAGAATTTATTCACTTCTATTCTATCCAGGCTTCTCCTGATGAGGGGTGTGCAAAATGAAACAAACAAGCTAGAAATATACCCAGCATCTGGAAAGGTGAACCAAATGAAGGAAACAAAGTTATAATGCCATCCTTCCACTGAAAAGTTTGTGTTTCAGTGTGGTTCTTACCAAGCAGAAGCTGCAGCAGCAGGCAGCAGGCAGACACTGGGCCAGCAGCATTTTGTTTTACTTTAAAAAAATCACCAATCAAATGCCAAGGGGAGACAGACGAGCCCTTATTTAACTCCTTTGGTGGGATGTTGGCCTGTGTGCTAGCCAGGTGAAACAGCTTCCCAAAGGGGATCTTTTGATGGTCTTGGCATAAGAAATAATACTTCCAGGAAGAAAGGAATTGGTCGTGAAATGGTACAAGCATTTTATGATACTTTATTAAGGCACAAGCTTAACAAGAGTTTCTTCCCACCAGTCACATTCCAGAAATAAATTTCAAGAATACATCTTAATTGCTATGAATCCTATGCAATACATATAACTAGAATCCTATGTACTACAGAGTTATGAGGCCATGTTCTCACCAGTCACAAAGAGAATGAGAGAGAGAGAGAGTAGCCTTGCAGAGAATCCTCAAGTTGGCAAGTTTCTGGCTTCCTCAAGATGGATTGAAGAATAAGGAATACTTGCACATCACACAAGGAACCTCCTTACTTCCCATAGTAAGGAGGACCACCTCTATTCCTATACTCTAAATTGAGGGACCATCTCTGTGGTCTTAGGGTTAATGGACCAGTCACAAAACTCTCAGCCTCTCTGTATCTGAACTCTATTACCATAACATCATCTTTAGATTTTCACCAACTTGCTTTTGGAGGGCTCTCTGGAAAACACAAAAATGATAAAACACTAAATAAAACAAATAGCAATAAAAACAATCTACAGATCCAGGGTTAACAGTCATATTTCCTGAACTATATCTTCAGATGGGTCTGAAAAACCTCCAGTGATGGTGATAATCAACCTCTACCAGGAGGTGCTTCACTGTAAAGGTGGTGGCTGAGAATGTTCTCCCATAATTCCCTGCTAACTGATCTTCTGAAAACACAGGTTCACAAAGCAATTCTCCTCTCTGATGATGTCAGGTTCCTCACAGGTTCTTTGAGTAGGGAGATCTGGTTTCCCACCTTAGTGGGAGACTTCCTGCTACCCACTTCATTGTCTGCTGGCCCACTGAGGGCTGACAGGAAGATTTTTTTTAATGATGCCACACCAATAGCACACTGTCACTTTGGTGACTGCCCGGAAGCGACAGCATGCGGGAGACATGACATCACTTTGGGTATTCATTGCAAGTGACATCACACTGTTGAGCCATTTACCCAGCTTCTGTGCCCTCCCACCTACTGGTTGCCAGCCTACAGTTAGGGCCAGGAGATCTTTTTATATTGAAATTACAACTGCTCTCTGTACAACAGAGATCAGTGCACCCAGGAAAAGTGGCTTCTTGGAGGGCAGACTCTATGGCATTCGTCTCTGCTGAGGTACCTCCATGCCCCAAATCCCATCCTCTCTAAATCTCTAGAAATTTCCCAACCCAGAGTTGGCAGCAAGCCTACTTCTTAAATCTAGTATTATGCAAAATTAAAATTAAGCAGCCCAATGATACTGACAAATCACCATTTCAGAAGACAAGACAGCAGCATTGCTCTTTAGGCACATTGATTATATCCTTTAAAATAAAACCATTGCTACACTCCAGACAAACATTAATTTCCTATTCCTTTGTAAGGCTTAAATTTCATTCAGGAGTGCAGAATTGTCAGAATGCAACAACCTGCCCCTCCCACTCACTTATGCAAACAGTTATTTTGTGCTATTCCCCCTCTCCTCAGTCGTTAGAGAACAACAGGAACAAGCCAGGCTTTGCACATACTACTATAATGCAGTCAAATTTCTAATAACTGATTTTTTAAATCACAATATATTCAAGATCAGCAGAAATACATAATCTCTAAGAATGCAGCAGTGCAACCAGCAATAGAGCATTAGGGAAGAGGGCCGAGCACACCAATAGAGTAGAGACTTTTCAGCGTATCAAGTTTATCTTCACTTTAGAGGTCACACTAGTTCAGTTCTAGAGCTGGTCACTCAGTATTGTCACTGCTCCTCTGGCAGTTATAAAAATTATCTTACCAATTCCATATTGCAGAGTTTAATACGTGTCAGCATAACCCCCCCCCCCACACACACACACTGGAAACCTGCTATTCATAAAAAGCCATGGGGTACCCAAAATTATTATTTTTCATATGTTTGTAACCCTCTCTTTCAGCTGACCTGAAGTTTTCAAAAAGCTGCAGTGTATTTGATCAAGGCAGAGGTGCAGGCTTTCTGTGCTTAAGGGTCAGAAGAGCTAGACAAGTGTTAATGCAGTTTCACATAACAACATATGGTGATCTTAGGATCACTCTTAAATAAAAAGAGAGACTTAAATTGAGGCAGTTATAAATTAGAATTAGGGAGAAGGCACTAACTGAATGGAGGAGCTGAGTAAAACTTTTCAAAGGCAAAGTCAAAATGTGCACATATTGTAGATTCTTTAGATACCCTCAACTTACTCTTTAAGAAACGTAAATATGATATTCTTTCCTGCTTGGCACAAATGCTGTTTGTACAAGATGTTTGGATCTCACTTTTTGTTGCTTTTATTTTAGGTCTACTCCTGTTGACTGTTGAATTTATAAAGATATGGATAACAAGAATGTGTTGCACTAACATGGGGGTTTAATCTGAGTCAGACATGAGTGACAGTAGAACCCATTTTCAGTGTCCAGGCTTGGCTTTGGAACAAAGGAGATTTTTTTCTCATTGTAACCCACAGCCAGTGGCCAAAGTGTCCAAAGACACATGCCTAAATGTCAGAGGAAGCCCAACAGAACCTAACTGAAGCAAGGGAATAGATGGAATTTCTCTAGAATCAAAGTGAATCAAGGGGACCAACATCAAACCAGAGAATCATGTCAGAATAGACAATTACACGCAAACCAAACTGAAGCAAGGGACACTTAGCCTAGGTGAACCAGTGTCACTCATAGTAGCCAGGCAGACAAGGAGAGCTCCTGCATGGATTGGCCATGCACTCCCCCCTCCCTGCCTCACTCCCCCCTCCCTCCTCTCCCTTGCTTCTTGGAAAAGAAGCAGGAGAAACTCAGTAAGGAGTCCACCAGAGGCTGAAGCCACACCCCCAGATTTACCCAGATTTATCTGGAAATCTGGACAGGGGTTCCCATATTGGATACCAGCTTCTCTGATTTTATTAGGGAAAGCTGGATTTAACCAGATCGGTAAAAATCTAGCTCCCCCTCCCCCACTGAATTCTGTATCCAGATTGCACACTCCTGCTCCAAATCTACTGAAATCTCTTTCCCCCTCTACTTACTGAAACTGGAAATGGTGCACTTGATGCAATTTCCATACATGTTTGATCCCAATGCCTTTTAGCATCACAATAAATGGGTAGCATTCTGAAGGGTGTTGCACTGTTGAGCTATAGTTGTTAATGGTACTGTGCTATAAGGCTTGATTTGTGAAAGGAGATGTGCTTGGACTTGTCAGAAACAAACTAATGTAGGAACCAGAAATGTGTAATAGGGATTACTGCAGTGGACAGTCATTGGTTGATTAATATTATATTGTAAATATATCTCCAGAACAGTTCAGTTTTGGACTATTGCCATAATTTGAAGAGTCTCTATACCATTCATGGACTTTCAGGTAACTGTTCACAGAGGTATGGTGTCTCGTGTGATACCAACAATCTGCATGGTGAACTACTATAGACATTTTGGCCACACCATGGGTATTTGCTGTGAGAAACCAGTTCGTAGTGTTTAGGAGAATGTACTTTGTACCTGTGCTCTTCCTTCTGAGAATGTCAATTAGTCCCAGAACTTGAAATTTAAAAGTGGTTCTAGGACTAAAGTACAGGGAGTTCTGATGAAATTAAATCTTGCTTTTATGTCTTATAGTCCGGATTTGAAAGAGTAAGGGTTTTCAGACATTACAATAATGGATGCTGGTGGCAACCTACCAGGCATGCGTAAAAATAGGAGTAGATGTGGTTGCCATGTTATGTGAGCAGGAAGCTGCACACTATCATGTGCATACAGCGTTGATATGCACGAACTGACCGCTGGATTTTTCAGGGTTCGGCATCTTTTGTAATAGAGCTGTAAACACATGGTAAATTGTGTATATATTGGGAAAACTGTGACTAATATGCACTTAGGTTGTGGTCGGCTCCTGCTATAGGTCTAATGACATTTCTCAAAGCCATTTCAGGGTATGTACATTTGTAGACATACATGCCTTCCCAAAGAACCATTAGCACAAATTATTTTATCCTTGGTAAGTAGAGGAAACCTATTGTAATTGGATTACCTTGAAGAAGTGGCATAGGGGGTTAAACTGAAATTAGGTCAAACCTATCTACATACTATCAGACCCACACTGATCATACACTGTGTTCAGAAGGAAATCTGAGCTTACTACCAAGTATGCAGACAACAGAGAACTGCATGAGTTGCATGATATATAGGTTTGTGAATGTTTGTTTACTGCATTTATACCTTAGTTTATAAGCAAATACTTAAAACATATAAGGAGGAATCCTTTATGAACTCTAACAGCCTAAGAATATTTTATATTTAATACTTCAAAATATTTTCAAACACTCAAATTATTCACTTCAGTTAAGGGGCTGATAAAGTAGAAACTACATAATTCCTTCCCCACCGATATTCTGCAGAACTTGTATTTTAGATTTGTCTTTTTAATAGATGAACTTGTTTTTTTAAACATTCACCCTAGTACTCCATAATAATTTATGCTGCCAAATCAATTTATTTTGAAGGTATCCATCAAAACATATGCCTGCAAGAAACTCAGTGATGACTATTGCTTTTGTGCTTCATTTCACAAAGCAATGGAATGTCACACAAAAGAGGGGGAGGAGACCTCTCCTTGGCTTAGTAAAACAGGTTTCATTTTTCAGCCATCACAGCAAGATTTTTTTGCATTTATTGTTGAGGGATTTTGCAATCATGTAAAATATTAATGCCCAAATGGTGGGCCCTGACCTATCTGTGGGTTGCAGAAGCCTTGTGAATGTGTATGTTATCAACCTGACACACTCAGCAGTTAAAAGGAAGTTAAGAATAGGTACTTTTAACAGACATTTTGGTAACTTTGACAATGGCAAATATGGAATAATAAGAATGGAAGATGGAGTTCAGAGAACTGAAAAAAGTTTAATTGCTTTCGATGGACCTCCTAGAGACAGAGATAAAAATTAACTATTTATGATGTCCTTTATTATGTGTTTTGTACACTATAAAAATACTTTGTGTAAGACTCAGATAGTTTTTAATGTCCAAAATTGCTGTGTGAATTGGGTTGCAAGACCACAAGAGCAAGTCCTAAGAGATCACATCAACAAATACTCCCCACAGCGAGTGCCAGTGCTGGTTTGTGGTCACTACATGGAACTTGAACAGGACTTATTTGGAACCTACATGTAATTCCATATTGCCCCCCTCCCCCAGTCTGAAGAACGAGACAGACACAAAGGATTGGAACTAAGGGTCACTTTGTTAAATACAACATCAACACTAAACTGCAGCAAGGCAACTTGTGGTACAGGTCAAGCCACAGGGTCACTCCTGGACCTCCGCCTTGACCTGTCTCAGTGAGCCCCACAGCCCCAGACATGAGCCATTCTTGGAATGGCCTGGACCCAGCCGGCCAGACAAAGGGTTTCCCCCCATCAAGCTCCTAAAGCCTCAGCCATACAGCATGAGGGAAGGACTTGCACCTGGGTTTCCCCGTAGGTGGTCTGCAGAGGTGGTGGCAGCCATGAAGCATACCATCCTTCCTGACAGATCCCATTTCCCCACCAATGGGGAATTGCCAAAGGGGTGCTCACTGTCTTGCTCCCTATTCCCCAACTTTCTCCTACCCTGACAACTTTACTAGGCACCATGCCACAAATGACCTCAAACCCCTGCTGCAGTACAAGGTAGGCGAAAAACCCCATCTCCTCATAGCCAATTAGGGGTTTGGGAAAAAATTCCTACCTGGCTCTGCAACAGCAGCCAGCCAATCCTGCACTGAAACAGGATGAGGAAGGTGGGCCAATCTCATGGAGCAACTGAAGATGCGGGGGAGGAGACGCCTTCTAATGGCACTTGTCTCTGCCCCGGCTTTAAGCTTGGATGCTGGGGCTGTCCATCACCTCCTTCTGAGGAGGGAATTTTCTGCTCCTGGCTAAAGATGTGGCATGGCAGCCGGGTTGGGGCTGCATTCCGCCCCCCCCCCCAAGTCGGAAGAATGAGACAGACACAAAGGATTGGAACTAAGGGTCACTTTATTAAATACAACATCAACACTAAACTGCATCAAGGCAACTTGTGGTACAGGTCAAGCCATGAGGTCACTCCTGGACCTCCCCTTGACCTGTTTGGGAGAGCCCCACAGCCCAGGGTGTGAGCCATTCATGGAATGGCTTGGACCTAGCCAGCCAGGCAAAGAGTTCCCCCCATCAAGCTTCTAAAGCCTCAGTCGTACAGCATGAGGGAAGGACTTGCACCTGGGTTTCCCTGTAGGCAGTCTGCACAGGTGGTGGCAGCCATGAAGCACACCATCCCTGCTGACAGACCCCCACTTTCCCACCAATGGAGAATTTCCAAAGGGGTGCTCACCATCCTGCTCCCTATTCCCCAACTTTATCCTGCCAACACGAAAGGCCAAGCCTCAGCTTAGGCTCTCTCACCTCACAGGTGGCCTAGAGCATCCTGAGCCCTTGTCGCAGATCATCTAAGATGATGTTGTTGCCAGCTACTGACAAGTGAACCCCGTCATCTCTGTAAAGGATGGCAAATGCAGCCCTAATCCTAGGGTGGGGCAGGTAAATTCCTAATCCCTCCCCCAATACTTTTGAATGAGGCTGACAAAGTCGGGGTTCTTGGCCCCCAGCCAATGCACACTGCATGGCCCTATGGGGCAAACGACCATTTGCAGGGAGGAACCACTCCTTCCCATAATCATGTACAGGGGAGAACCATTCCTCCCCCAAATAATGTGCATGGGAGAGGACCATTCCTTCCCCCAAACCAAGCTACCGTGGAGGACTCATCCATCCCCATCAATGCATGCGGGGGAGGACCCTTCCTTCCCCAGGTGGGGGAAGACTGTTCCTTTCCCCCACCAAAGCAGTAACAAGTGTGCCTGTCCATCCAGCCCAAGTTGGGACACGCCATCAAGCTGGTAAGGTGGGCTGATCAGCTCTCCCTGCTGTATCCCCAGTGGATTCATCACTGCCTTGAATGCCCATCTTGGCAAACTGAACCTAAGAAAGACTCAATTAGTATGACATTCAAAGGGAAGCAGGGGAATGTACTTTCCTTCCATCTTTTAAAAATTTTATTGTTAATCTTTTTAAATTTGAAAACTACACCCAAGACTAAACCTCAACAAGGAAAACTTGATCTGTAAACAGAATAAGCAACAGGAACTGGCAGCCTGCTACTCCAGTTAAATTTTTAAAATGGGCTCTCAACTATCTACCCCCTCACTGGGCTGGGTCCCTTTCCCAGTGCTGGCCTCTTCTGCCCCCTGACCATCTGCCGCCCCCTCCCTGCTTAGCTCCTGGGCAAGTGAATAAGGGTGAGGGCCAGAGCAAGATGGGCACTCATGCCTGTACTTACAAGTTTTTCTGTTACAGGCTCCCTTTGCTGTAAAGTCCCAACAGAGAAGGCAGGGTTGCAACTGCTGCCCATCAGACACATGGGTGGCTGATCTTGTTAAAGGGTGGTGAATCAAGTGGCCACTATCGGCTCTATCTCTGGAGTTTGGCTTTACAGGGTACATCACCTGCAGCCACAGCTGCTGGTGTATTTGGTCCCAAGGGAGCTGTGGATTGAGGGCAGCCCGCATCTTAAACTCTTCATCGTACTGCAGCCAAGCAGCACCAACGAAGTCAGTGTACCCCCTATAAATAATATTCAGGTACTGAAACAGAGACCCGGCTCATAAAGGCTGGGCTCTACCTAGCACCCCAGCATAAATCAGAAACCCTGGGAGCCAATTATGCCAGTTATGGCCTACCTTCTTTCTCCTGATCTTTTCCTTGTCACATTCATCTAGATCGTCCTTATCTGTCTTCTCCAGCTCTTAGAAAAGAAGGGTGAAGACATCTACATACTCCCCTTTTACTATCTTATCCCTGGTAGCCTGGATAAGATGGTCCCCAAGGGGCAAAGCTGTATCGCCAAAAGGAAGCACCCTATAAGGGACTTGCCCATAAGTCCCATAAGGCAGAAAGCCCCAAGGTAGATATGCACCATATTGCCAACTCATAGAATGCATTCCAAGGGCTTGGCTACCACCAGACCTCCACATTGGTTGATGATTCCCCAGTACCAACTGGGTGCTTGGTGCAATTGCTGTCTGAATTGGCCACCACATTTACCCTGGTGCCTGCCAAGATGAACGGTTGTTAAAAGTGTAGGAAGGAGCCATGGTTCCCAGGGACCCGGAGGCAGTGGCCTGACCCCAGGGTCCCCATGACAGGGCAGACTTACCCTCTGACACATTAGATTCAACTGCCATAGTGACCTGACCATAGTCTATTTGACCTTCTGATACAGCTAACAGCATGGCATCCTCCTCAGCATCATGTACTTCACGGCTAGTATTAGCCCCCTCCTCAACCGGACCTGCCAAGGACCCAGGGCAGAAAGACATTTCAGGATCTCTGCCTGGAAAGTCAATTTAGATGCCGCCCTCACTGACCTAGCACGCTTGTCCTCACCTGTCTTAGGGGCTGATGCCAATTTGGCCCTACCTAACGCCTCCAGCCACTTCAGAATCTCTGAGCTGAAATTGGCATCCTCTTCATCTTCAGAAGAGGAGAGAGCGGGGGGGGGGCACTTAGGAGGCTGCTTCCTGGTGGGCTGTTTGCCCTTAGTGGTACCTTTGCACTTTCTAGATGCCATCTCACAACAAGCCAACTGCAAATAGCAAGCTCCTGTTGAATTCAATCTAAGTATTTATTTACTTATGCTTTGCTGTTATGGCTTTAATTTTTTAAATATTTATTTATACGTTGTTTGTCCTCCTATCCACAGTAGCCCTGCAGCACTGATAAGGACAAATTTGTAGGGACTTAATGTGGGAACAAAATGGCCCCACTTACAAAATGGCAGCTACTGCTACTGCTTTAATTTTTTTTTATTTATACACTGCTTGTCCTTCCATCCACAGTAGCCTGGCAGCACTGATAATGACAAATTTGTAGTGCCTTAATGTGGGAACAAAATGGCCCCACTTACAAAATGGTGGCTACTATATCAAAATGTGGCCCAAGCCTAGCCAAACCACCAGGCCCACTGGGCACTCAACTAAAATGGCTGTCGAATGCCAAAATGGCAGCCACTAAAGAAAATGCACCAAAAGACCCACTGGGTTAACTGTCAGGCCAAACCCAGTCACCAAGCCTCAGAGGTCTTAACCCGTTAGCTAGTATACACAGGGGTTCCCTCCCAACGGGCCAAACAAGAGGGGGGTATACAAGCCCAACAAGCCGCCCCTACACCACTCTCCTACCACCCAGCACAATTGCTGCAACACTCTGCACACTACCATGGCTCACAATCTGCTCTCTGAGGGGAAAAGCTCTCCGCAAAGCCGAGCCACAGCCAAAGCCTCTGCTTCCAATGATGCTGCTCAACTCATTGGGCTGTTCCTCCACGAATCAGACAGAGCAGGAGCTCCAACAAGTGCCTCCTGCTCCGTCCGATCTCATGGATGCTGGGGCTGGCTGTCTGACTCCTCCTCCTTCTGAGGAGGCAATTTTCAGCCCCCAGCTAAACCCGCAGCACAGCAGCCAGGTCTGAAGGGCTAAAATTTTCTGGGGTGGGACTACATGGCAAGGTGATAACCATTCTCTCCATGTTTGTTTCCCAACACAAATTGCTACCTTCAGACTGCTGGAGAAAAAGTCCCCCCAAAGTCTCCTGTAAGGTAAAAGAAGCCTGGATGTGGTAATTTTTATGGGAAAACTCAGTGTGTGTCTGTGTGTGTGTGTGCATGCGCACACGCACACAGATTAACCCCTTCCTCTCTCCCATCAGTCTTCCTCTGGAATATGCAGATCTATACAAGATATCAAAGATATTTAAATGACCATGGAATTATATATATGTATAGTTTTATTCTTAAAGACTTCCCACTATTTCAAATCCAGAACAACCTGATGCTTTCATCTTTCATCACAGAATCAAACTCCTCTTCTGTGTGCTTATTTTCCTGTAGATATTTGAAAAGCTCAGGAAGGGTTAAGCAATCCTGCACTTTCACTATCTTTTGCTTCACTGAAATTTAAATAGGAAAACTATCATTGATTAGGGTGTATATCTAGATTCTAAATGTTTGCCCATGCTTCACTGCCAAAGGCAAACTGCACAACAGCCTGGATGTTTACTATTGACTATTTCATCCAGCCAAATAGGCAGAGATCTACCCCCTTCCCGTCACTATTACAGGTGATTTCACGAAGTCAGTGTGGGTCCTTATTACACAGCAAAGAAAAACAACTTGATTTAACCATTGTGTTTGAAAGTTGTACTTGGTGATCTCTCACGATGCCAGCCTTGTACGTGGGGAACAATAAAGGAACCTGTCGAAACAAAACAAAGGTATTGATTCTACTGGCAAAACGAGTATGATAGCTTTGTGGCCAGCACAAAGAAGGAGAAAGGGAGAAGGGGTTGTATGCATCAGTCAGGAACAGGTACTTGAATATAGCCCATAGCAGAACTGCCAAACTGCTGTCTTGCTTGATGTATTTATTAGGCCCCCGTGGCAGTCAGACTGCTCAGAATATAAGCTTTCATTAAAAAAAAAACACCCTAGCCTTTATGGCTGGGGTAATAGTCACGTTATTGCTAGACTGATGCCTTATACACCAAAACGAATGGTCTTTTCCTCTAAATTCATCTTGCATCCTGCCCCCCCCACACCATCTTTAGACTTTACTGCTTGGCTGTTTAACATCCTTTGCTTCCTTTTATTTTTCCACCTCAATACTTCAAACCTTGACTTTCCTCCAGATGCCATCTATATTCCTAAAGAAGTCAAGTGGAGTGTATTGTAGGGCTTTCATCAAGATAATTGCTTTAAAGATATTCTTTTAAAAAATGTTCAAACTATGTATTCATGAAGTAGGTTGGCCAACATGAGATCTATATGTACACATACTGTTGCTTCTGCACATGCAAGGGGAGGGGATGTTCATTTTTCTTTCTGGCAGCAGCCCTCTACACTTCATGGAGGGTCCCCTGATCTTTATGGGCTTGATGGGGATGGTGTTGATGCTGAAAACGCCCATTTAGGTAGAAGGAACATATATGTCTCTTAGAGATCCCCTAAAGAAGTGCAGGACAAAACTGTGATAGATGCTAACATCACCCTATCATATCCCAGTGCATGATTAGAAGGAATCCACACTTCATCAGGCATTTGACACCTCTCACTGTCTATAATAGAAAAAAAGTGGGATCCAAATGTGCCACACTGCAAATGGGCAAAATCAGCAGCTGCTCATACACATCTGTGATGGAATGCACTTTAAAGAAGGATTTCTAAGTGCAATACAGAGAGAACTGGAAGGGAAGGAGTTAATAATTGGCTGAATGAGAGCTTAATTGGCAAGGTGCTCCTTCCTCTCTCTGATTGGCCAGTCAGAACCAACCTTCAGGATGACAGTTGGTTGCTGATAGGATTTTGAGAAAGAGGTTGTGTGAGAGTCTGACAGGGAAGGTCAGACAGGTTCCCCTCCGGGGTGAGGGAAAAGAAATCTTTTGCCCTGACTGTAACATCGTTGTCTGAGGTCTTGAGTGAGAATTCTAGTTAAGAATTCCAAGTATAGAAGCCAGTACAAGCTGAAACCCATTTACATGGCCATGATAGAAGTGGTGATGGAGGGGGGGTTGTTTTTGGCAAAGACTGAATGGGTAGTAAATGGAGACTCCCATTCAAGCGAAGTGAAGAAGGATTAATTTTTCTTAGGAGAAGATTAATTCCTGCTCAGTATATAAAGGGATTTTTGCTCTGAGGAGGATCTACTGGTTCAGATCCCACTACTGCCATGAGCTCCATTGGTGGTCTTGGGTAAGCCACTCCTCTCAGCCCCAGGTCCCCAGCTGTATTGTGTGGATAATAATTACACTGACTTGTTCACCACTCTGAGTGAGAAGAGCGGTATATATGCACAGTCACTACTACTACTACTACTACTACTACTACTACTACTACTACTACTACTACTACTACTACTACTACCACTACTAAACAAAGTAGTGCACATCTCACTGTCAAGGATTACAAATCTCACTGTCAAGGATTAAGAATATAGAAATTAAGCTTCAAGAAAACTATTTAGTCTGTAACTAAATAGTTTAAGAATAATCTGTTTTACCAACAAATTTTACCACAGCTCTTTCATTCCCTGACTGCCCTTATTCCATTCCTGCCTGTTTAATAAAGTTGTTGTTTCTTTTGAACATTATACAGTCTCCAGATGGTTAAGGTTCACAGCTGATAGGGCCACATTTTATAAGTGTTCAGGGATTCCAGACTTAAGTTTGGAGAAGATTGTATCAGTCTTGCTACTATGCTGGAAGGATGGGTAGAAGGACCCCTTCTCTCTCTTTTCTTTTCTGTGATTCATGTTGCTGCCATGAGAGTTCTGTATGTACATAAAATAACACCTACATGTACACAGCATTTGAGCAGGACTGACTCATTGATTTCAAAAGGCTTTTGATATGTGTGTGTGGGTGTATGCTTTGTGAATTATTTTTGGTCTTTATTGCTTAGAAATACTCTCTTATGTCTCTTACCTGTATGGGTTATTTTTATAACTCTGCAATGTATATATCAAAGAGAAATGAATTAAAATTAATAGTTGAAACATTCTTCTTCTTCTTAACTATACATTGGCAAGCTGTAAGTCAGTGATATATTTTATACAAAACCTGTGTTTGGCAGGTGACTGATTTACCTGCCCTATCATATTTATCTTCTGTACGGAGCAGGCTCCTCCTGCCCCGGACTGGGCGCGCATGCCAGCCTCCCTGCCGCCCGCGGAGCCCCCCCACCTGCGAAGCTCCCCTCCCCACCTGCGGAACTCCCCTCCCCAATCCCGCGCACCCCCCACACACCCCCAACACCCCTCGGGGACCCCCTACCTGCGGGGAGCATGGACGGGGCGCACGGCGAGCTGGGCCAAAACAAGGAAGCGCTCACCCGCGCCGCCGCCCCTGTCAGCAGAGCCGCATGGGCCGGCATGGACGGCCGCCGCGCCGAGGGAAGCCGCTCCGACGAGGGGAAGGGCTGCGGCCCAGGAAACGCCGAGGCGGCCGCCCACACCATCCGGGTTGGGGGCGCAGGAGTGGGCCTGGCCGGCAGCGGGGCGAGGGGGCGGGACGGAGAGCCAGCCACACCATCCCCTGACTGGCTGGACGGCTCCTGGGAGGGCTCGCCGGTGTGAGCCACGGGCAGGGATTGGCGCACGGCCAGCGCCGGCAAGCCATCAACGGGGAAGAGGAGACAGCTGGCGGGACAAGGAAGAAGTGAGGAGGGAGGATGATGGACGGGCACGGTGACCAAAGGGAAGGGGGGGAACCGAGGGAGAGCAGAGGGTGGAGGTGGCATGCACAGGGATTAGTGACGGGTCCAGAGGCGGGGAGGAGAGCCGCTATAAAGGGGGAGGTCCCAATGACACCGAGGAGGAGTAGCTGACTGAGAGGTGGCACAGAGAGAGGGAAGGAGAAGTTCTCGGAGACAGCTGGCTGGAGACAGAGGCTGCTGGAGCAGCCACGGTCCCAGCCCAGTCTGAGGCAGAGGGAACTCACCCCTCCCCCTGGAGGCAAAGGAAGGGACGGCGGAGTATGAGGAGGGCGTGGTTGGGGGCAGGGCGGGGCCTCACAAACTGGTGGAGAAAGCAGGCCCTGGCAGCCCCGTGAGGCACCCGCTTCCGCACCTACCCACCCCCGCAGGCTGGAGCAGCTCCCGTACCCTTATACGCCCGGCAGTGCTGCAGAAGCCAAGCGGAGAGACACCCCCGGCCAGCCCCGCCATGGATCTCACCCAGTTCGGGCAGTGTCTCACGGAGCATCAGGGCCAGCTGCTGAAGGAGGTGGCCCAGCAGCAGCTGGATGCCCAGGCCGCTCTCGCCCGCCAGCAGCAAGACGCTCAGGCGGCCCTGATCCAGGGACTCCAACAGACCCTGGCCCAGGCAGGGGCCGGTGCCGGCGGGGGCGGGGGAGGCGCCAACCCCCGCCCGCCCTTTCACCTGGCCAAGTTAGGGCCAGAAGACGACGTAGACGCCTTTTTGGAGGCCTTTGAATGCACGGCGGAGGCGGCAGGCTGGCCGCAGGCCCAGTGGGCCTTCATCATTGGCCCTTACTTGACCAGAGAGGCCCAAGCCGCCCTGAAGGCCCTCCCCAAGGCCGAGAGTGCCGACTACGTCAAACTCAAAGAGGCGGTCCTCGACCGCTATGAGATAACGCCGGAAACCTACCGCCAGAGGTTTCGGGCCATCACCTTCCAAAAGTCAGACCGCCCCCGCGCTGGTAACCGCCCTCCAAGATACGGCATACCGATGGCTAAGGCCCACCACAGACGAGGGGCGGAGGATTGTGGACCAGGTGGTCCTCGAGCAGCTGCTGCAGGTGATTCCTGCACGAGCCAGAAACTGGGTGTCCTACAATAAGCCTGGCACCCTGAAGGAGGCCACCACCCTCTGGGAAAACGTGATGGCCGTGGAGGCTCAAGACCCCCCGAAGGCAGAAGCCCGTCTGGGTGGCGAAGGGGGCCAAGGTCCCGGCGGGAGGGGTGGCCGGGCCCGGTCCGGGCCTCGCCCACCCACCCCGCTCAATGCCGGTCGGCCAGCCGCCGGGCCTCCCCAGGGACCTTGGTGGACCTTCCCTCCGCCCACCACCCCACCTACCAAGCCGGCCGGAGCGAGCCGGGACCCCAGCGACAAGGGGCCCTGCTTCACCTGTGGGCAGCGCGGACACTGGAAGAGGGAGTGCCCCCTTATGGAGTGCGACTTGGGTTGGGACACCGCCCTGCCAACCACCGCCTGGTCCTCCAGGCCGCCACCCATGCTGATTTTGGTGTCACTGGCTGGGAGGCGATTGACCGCCTCGCTTGATAGCGGGAGTTCGGTGTCTATGGTCAGGACCCATCTCCTGCCGCCCGACCTGCCCGTAGTCTGCCAAGCCACCATTGCCTGTGTGCATCACCACGTCGAGGAATGCCCAGTGGTCCAGGTGCCCGTGACCTACCGTGGCCAAACCCTTGAGACACACTTGGCTCGAGTGAATGCCCTGCCCTACCCCATCCTCTTGGGGAGGGATGCCCCCCACTTCCGGCTAGCCATGCAGACCGCCCTTCCCCCGGAGCCGGTGGACGGTGATGAGACACTGGCCGGAGCGTCGGTGAGCGACCCATCGGAACCAGACGAGGGAGAGGGGGCAGAAGGGGCCCCGATGCAGCTACTCCAGGGATGGAATAGGGAGCCACGGTTTGCCACTGCCCAGACGGAAGACCCCTCGTTGGAGAGCTTGCGATGGGCGACCACAGTAAGTAACGGGCGAGTCTTAGATCCCCGCTGAGCCAACCGGTGGCCGCGGGTCATCCAGGAGGGGGGCCGTTGGTATCGCCTGGTGAAGGAGAGAGGCAGGGAGATCTGTCAACTCCTAGTCCCCACCGCCTTCCGACCGGAGGTCTTAAAGGAAGCACACGACCACCCGTGGGCTGGGCACCAGGGAGCCCGGGGCACGACCGCCCGGATCGAGGCCCACTTCTTCTGGCCAGGCTTAGTTAAGGAGGCCAAGCGCTATTGCCAAGCCTGCCCCCTGTGCCAGCGGCTGGTCGGCCGCCGTCCCGCCAGGGCCCCCTTGGCCCCACTGCCGGTCATCGAGGAACCCTTCTCCCGGGTGGCCATGGACTTCGTAGGACCTTTACCCTGCACCCCCCTCCTGGTCCTGATGGACTATGCCACACGGTACCCGGAGGCCGTCCCTCTCTGCGACATGAAGGCCCCAGGGGTAGCCCGGGCGCTGGTAAGGTTCTTTGCACAGGTGGGGCTACCCAGGGAACTGCTGTCGGATTGTGGGAAACCCTTCATGGCCCAGATCACCCGACACCTATGCCGAACGCTGCATGTCCGACAGATCTTCACTAGCATCTACCACCCCCAGACCGACGGCCTGGTGGAGAGGTTCAACCAGACCCTGAAGACCATGCTCCATAAGATGGCCCACGACCGGCCCAAGCAGTGGGACCTGTATGTTGACCCCCTACTGTTCGCAGTACGCGAGACACCCCAGGCCTCCACGGGATTCGCCCCCTTTGAGCTCCTGTATGGCCGGCGCCCCCGCGGGATACTGGGGCTGGTGGAGGAACAATGGGCCCCCCCGACCGCCTCGGAGGCCCGCCCGGTCCCCACATACGTGCAGGAGCTCCGAGCGCGCCTCGAGACCTGTCGGGCCGAGGCCCGGCAGAGGCTCCAGGCAGCCCAACAATCCCAGAAGGCTTATTACGACCGGGGAACAGCGGCCCGAAGGTTCCAGGTCGGAGAAAAGGTCTTGGTCCACCACCGAGTCATGGGGCCAGGCCCGGGGGACCCCTGGCAAGGTCCCTATCGCATTACCAAATTTCGGGGGCCTTGGTCCTACGAGGTCCAGTGCGGCGCGACGCCCCGGCAGCGGAAACGCCTCCATGTTAATGACTTGAAGGCCTGGCACGAGGCAGAGCCCCTTCAGTGCAACCTGTCCCCCGAACCTCTCGAGCTCCCAGCCGGGGAGCTGCCTTGGACCCCAGCCGGACCCCCGGATGAGGAACCGGTCCTTGACCCCGCGCTCACGGGGGACCAGCAGGCCCAAGTGCGGCAGGTGCTCCAGGAGAACCTGGGCCTCTTCTCTCGGCAGCCGGGGCAGACCACGGTGATCACCCATTCCATCTCCACCCCGCGGGGGCAGGTGGCCCGCGCGCCCTGGAGGCCACTACCTCTGAAGCGCTGGGAAATCGTGGCCCGGGAGGTAGACGACATGCTCCGCCTCGGGGTGATAGAGCCGTCCCGCAGCGCCTGGCGGAGTCCTATTGTGCTAGTGGGCAAGCCAGATGGCTCTGTCCGCTTCTGCGTGGACTACCGCCAGGTCAATGCGATCGCAAGTTTGGACACCTACCCTATGCCGCGGGTCGACGTGCTGATAGATCAGCTGGGAACCGCCCAGTACCTATCTGCCCTGGACCTCACAAAGGGGTACTGGCAGATCCCCATGGTTCCAGAAGACCGGGAGAAGACGGCCTTCACCACCCCGCAGGGGTTATTCCAGTTCCGAGCCATGCCATTCGGTCTCCATGGGGCCGCGGCGACCTTCCAGCAGCTCGTCGACCACATGTTGGCCCATTGCCAGGGATTCGCCCGCGCCTATATTGACGACATCATCATATTCAGCCCCGATTGGTCGTCCCACCTCCGGCACCTGGACACGGTGTTGAAGGCGTTGGCGGCAGCAGGCTTGCGAGCCAACCCGAGCAAGAGCCGGATTGGGTTCTGGGAGCTCACCTACCTCGGGTACCAAGTGGGGCGTGGGGTGCTCCGCCCAGTGCCCGACAAGGTGACCACACTAGAACAAAGCCCGCGACCCCGGACCAAGCGCCAGATGAGGCGCTTCCTGGGGCTGGTTGGCTACTACAGCAAATTCATCCCCCATTTTGCCAGCCAAGCCAGCCCCCTTTCCGACTGCCTGCGGAAGGACCAGCCCTCCACAATCCAATGGCGACCCGAACGAGTACAAGCCTTCGAGGCTCTGCGCAAAGCCTTGTCCGCGGCCCCCGTCCTCAGGAACCCCGACTTCAACCGACCCTTCCTCGGCCAAACGGATGCATCGGACGTGGGGCTTGGAGCGGTCCTGTCCCAAGAAGTAGAGGGCCAAGAACATCCAGTGTTGTTCATCAGTAGGAAGCTGCAACCAGCTGAGGTCAAATACGCCACGGTGGAGAAGGAGGCCCTGGCGGTGAAGTGGGCCATGGGGGCCCTCCAATTCTACCTCTCCAACAACCCCTTCACCCTGGTCACGGACCACGCCCCCTTGCTCTGGATGGCCCGCATGAAGGACCATAACCCACGGATCCTCAGATGGTATCTCTCTCTGCTCCCTTTCAGCTTCCAACTACGGCACCGGCCAGGGCGTCTCCATCTGAATGCGGATTACATGTCGCGGGTCCACGAGGAGACAGCGGACCAGGAGGCGCCCAACCCCAGGGAGGGGGTGTGTCCGGAGCAGGCTCCTCCTGCCCCGGACTGGGCACGCACGCCGGCCTCCCTGCCGCCCGCGGAGCTCCCCCCCACCTGCGAAGCTCCCCTCCCCACCCACAGAACTCCCCTCCCCAATCCCGCGCACCCCCACACCCCCCACACCCCTCGGGGACCCCCTTACTGCGGGGAGCATGGACGGGGTGCACAGCGAGCCGGGCCGAAACAAGGAAGCGCTCACCCGCGCCGCCACCCCTGTCAGCAGAGCCGCACGGGCCGGCATGGACGGCCGCCGCGCCGAGGGAAGCCGCTCCAACGGGGGGAAGGGCTGCGGCCCAGGAAACGCCGAGGTGGCCGCCCGCACCATCCGGGTCGGGGGCGCAGGAGTGGGCCTGGCCGGCAGCGGGGCGAGGGGGCGGGACGGAGAGCCAGCCACGCCATCCCCTGACTGGCTGGACAGCTCCTGGGAGGGCTCACTGGTGTGAGCCACGGGCAGGGATTGGCGCACGGCCAGCGCCGGCAAGCCATCAACGGGGAAGAGGAGACAGCTGGCGGGACAAGGAAGAAGTGAGGAGGGAGGATGATGGACGGGCACGGTGACCAAAGGGAAGGGGGGGAAACCGAGGGAGAGCAGAGGGTGGAGGTGGCACGCACAGGGATTGGTGACGGGTCCAGAGGCGGGGAGGAGAGCCGCTATAAAGGGGGAGGTCCCGATGACGCCAAGGAGGAGTAGCTGACTGAGAGGTGGCACAGAGAGAGGGAAGGAGAAGTTCTCGGAGACAGCTGGCTGGAGACAGAGGCTGCTGGAGCAGCCACGGTCCCAGCCCAGTCTGAGGCAGAGGGAACTCACCCCTCCCCCTGGAGGCAAAGGAAGGGACGGCGGAGCACGAGGAGGGCGCGGTTGGGGGTGGGGCAGGGCCTCACATCTTCCTTGACCCACATGGTGGGCAGCCATGTTTGCCTGCATTAAAAGAGAAATATTTGAGTCCAGTGACATGACTTTGTCCAGTAAGATTTGAGTCCAGTAACATGACTTGGTGGTCTCTTGTCTGGTGGGATCTCTATGTATACAACTGGGTTAACTATTTACAAATATGATGCATACATTGTAGCCCTGTTCCAGTGTTACATACTGGGAACCTCTCAGCTGAGTGCTGATTCCTCCAATATTCATGGTCACCATGTTTCTGAACTAGAGAAATATACATATTATCCGTGTACATATAGCTTCAGTATGCATGAATGGACCAATGGAATTTTCAGGTTTCTGGTTTATGTATTACAAAACTGTACACAAACTATGTGCATTCCCCTGTTCAGATAACATGATGATTATACATATTGGGATTATTGACTGTAGTGCACTCAGCTGATACCTGTGGTTGCCAGACTCCTGGTATATACGAATGTAACTTCTGAAAAGGGCTGCTATATAAGGACTCTAGAGAATGCTATTCCATACAATTTTAGGAAACCAAACAAAATGTTATATATTGATATGGCTTCACTGTTTTAGTGGATTTGGGTTTCCTGAACAGGTTTGAGTTCTACAGTGTGTATTTAGATTTTAACTGGTATAAATCCTGTTGGAAAACCCAGGAGGTGAAAGATTACAATAGTAGAATATCTAAAGTGTGAATTTATAGTTAATTCTGACTCCCATTGTTTTTTATACTGGAATTTGTGGAAAGATCTGCAGGATACTAACTAACATTACTCTCCCAGTCTATTCTCAGGCACACATAATTCCCTGGTCCATGTAGGGGTGGTTGATGGGGGCATTCAAAAGCACAGCAGCATTAATTGCAGCTCCTGTTTCAGCATTTGGGTAGAGATTGGCTTGGGCTTCTAAAGCAGAAGAGTTATGCCTGTCCTGTCCTAGCATAGAGCTAGGAGAAGGGCTCTTAAGACTGAAATAAAGCACTGACATAGTGTATTGGGATTCCAATATTCTGTTTCTCAGAACTTTGTAGGCCCTTCTGATCCCCCCTTGTTTTTCATCAGAAATGGTAGGACAGCCAAAAAATCTATCCAACAAAAGCAATTAAACAGAACTAGTGAAATGAAACTTAGGAGCAGATTTACTTTCCAAGGTTCTGTTTTTCTGTCCTTAAAAATTAATTAACCCTGCTATAGTTTTGTGAGTCCCACTGAAGCTAATAGGGAAAATGTGCAAGTAAATGAATTTTAGGATTGCTTCTCCTGTTCATTGATAGAAACCAGGAATCTCTGTGGCAGGTAAAATTACTTGCACAGCATCACGTAATTATAAGGCAGATGGGGAGAAGTAATGATGAATTAGTTGCTCTTAGTCACCATCTAAAGAGCTTCAAGATATGAGAAATCAGTAACAGGTACAGACAAGGTATATTTGTGACAGAGATATGCATATAATTAACATGAGGAGTTCATACAGGACATTGTCTGAAGGGCACACTCCCCATGTAGGGTGGAAACTTGGAAATGGCAATTTGCCTTTGTGATCTTTTGAAAGAGAATGATGGAGAGTTTATGGAAGACTAACAGATTTTCAGACACAGGACACATAGGTATGTTAAAATGAGAGGACATTTAAGTTTCTAAGATACAGCACACTCTTGCTCCAAGGTGAATTTTCACTGCATGTAGTTAAATAGAAAAGAGTCCAGTAGCACCTTTAAGACTAACCAACTTTACTGTAGCATAAGCTTTCGAGAACCACAGTTCTCTTTGTCAGATACATCATGTAGCTGTTCTTACATGATGCATGTAGTGGTTTCTATTAAAAAGTATAACATAATATAGGAATTACTGAAGGATAATAGGACAGACTCTTCCCCTTCACTCTCCCTACTTGAAGCAAATTTTCCAACCAAAATTAAGTTTCCTTGCTTTGATTAACCAGTCCCAAGGAGAGTGTTAATATTTGTGGTTTTGAAAGTCTGTTTGTCCCACCCTGACACACAGATACAAATTTGTCTTTTAGCCAAGTCCAGGAACATGATAGGGAAAAGCAGGAGCCCTTTTCTTTTTGTTCTTGGAATTGGCACTAGAGACTTTATAACATTAAAAAAAAACTTTATTTAACAGGCAGGGATTAAGTAAATGTAGTCAGGTGATGGAAATGCAGAGGTAAAATTTTGTTGGTATTACAGAATACACTTCATGTAACAGGAAAAATAATATCTTTGAAGCTTATTTTCATATATTCTTGTTTCTTGACAGTGAGAGGTGTTTTACTTCATAATTTAGTTACAGCAACGTTTCTTCAGGATGTTTCCTATGCCAGTTCAGGTTTCCTGGAGTTAGTCATTTTCTTTGCGCACCTAACTCACTCCTTTCTTGAAACTAGAGGGTATTTCTATCTCCCGAGAAGGCTAAAACTGTTTTCCCTTCACAACAGATCCAGGGGTCTCCTCAGAGCCAACCCCCCTTCAAAAACTGAGCCAAAATTAATCTTCTTCTTCTCCTCAGAAGATATAACCTCTCTTCTTTTTGGCTTGAAAAACCCACTATCCAATCATTCTTGCCAAAACACACTCCCAGTTCTTTGGTGTCTGTGTATACCATATGCCAGCGTATGCTGACAGAATTCTTATATAGAATTCTTCCTCAGGACAGTAATACTACAGTTAAGGCAAAAGAGTCTTAAGGCGAACCTCTCTGATTTTCTTGTCAGAGGCCCCTAACTCCAAATCCTGTCAGAAAACCAACTGACTGCCTTCAGAGCGGTTCTAACTGACCAATCAGAGAAGATGGAGCAGCCTGTCACTCAAGCCTTCCATTTTAGGCAATAGTTAACACTTCCTGTCCCAGTTCTCTGACTTTGCTGTACTTTGGAAACCTGCTGTTAAGTGCAGTCCATCAGAGATGGTTTACACAAGACTTGGGTCAGTTCCTAATCATGATTTCTGCTAGGAGGTGGGATTTTTATTCCAACTGCAGAGTCCCATTCTCCCCTTTTTTGTTCCTGGGCTTCTACCAACCTAAGGGGGCATGATTGCGGGGGCGGGGGGGGGGAAGCAGAGAAGACTGCAGAGATAGGCTAGAGGTAGGAATGTTTACTTCTGTGAGCCCCACTCTTTTTGTTCTACTCTCAAAACACATGTTGGATTGCAGTATAAATGAGTTTGGACCATTATACAGCCAGGGCTCACTTTTATTGTTACAGCTGCTGGCTGACCATTCCTACATTAGGCTTATAGTCTAGAATGATTGATTTTAAGACCTGTGGAGAGATGAAGTGTATTCATGAAGAAACAACCAGTTAGATGAGATGGAAAGAAACAGGCAGAAAGACAGCTGTGATTTGACAAAAAGTGAAAAATCTTGGATGCAGATCTCTCTGGATCTTCTCATGATATGATATGGAATAATGAATCTGCAGCTTTGCTTCCTTTATTTATATGTCTGCAAATATTGTAAAGATGCCACAAGTTTGTCATAAACTTTCTCATCTAAAGAAAACCAAACCCAGGTAGGGAACACTTAGCAATATGAATAGTTACAAATAACCATACACCTAAAAAAAAAGTGTATTTTATGTTATAACGTGGCTCCTTTTTCCATTGACAACTTGAGATTCGAAAACAAAATGAGTGTTACTCAGTTAACTTTATCACAATATATGGAATTGCTGTTTTGGATAGCAGAATTCCCAAAACACAGAAAGAGGCTCAAATCCATCTGTTAACTATCCAATTTGTTAAATAGGGTAAAGCTGAAACAAGATGACATGTTAAAAACAAGCAGTTTTATAGCAGTAGCATAAACTTTCATAGGCTAAAGTGTGCCATCAGATTCATATTCTGAAGCCTCAGTAAGCAGATACACATGTGCGTGTGCACACACACGCATTGATATAAATACTAATTAACATTGTTTATGTAATTTTATTGTGGGCTTAATAGCACTGCTGGCTCTTTGCAATGCTAATACTTAAAAAGTATTCCTGGAGTACTATTGGTAACTTACTAATGAGGATGGTTGTGGAGAAAAGCGTAGTGATCAGCTGTGTTCTGTGTAACACTTTAGTCGCTTTGCCTCTGCCTACATGCACTTGAAGATTTAAAATTTCATTTGCAGCTTATAAGCAGGCAAGAACCCATGTCTCAGTTTGTGTATATTTTAAAAGTATTTCTAATCAAATGGTGGATACTTTTGGCACGTAAACAGCTGCAGAGGATGCACAAATTTATGAGCAGCAATGATGCTTTTTCTTAGGTTTAGACCTTAGAATTTCATTATAGACTTCCTGATATAATTGGTCAAATTGACAGATAATTACTGACCTTTTGTTTTTATTAGATTCCTTGTTAGTATTTACCATTTATTAGCTTTCCTCATCCCACGCTGTGAATTCAGAAAAAAGATCATTTTATTGACTAGAGGTTGGATATATCACCCAGCTTTCAATACTACCAATCAGTTAACTTGCATATCATTGCATAATCTATGGGCTTCGTGCATTCCACAGAGCTTGATAATTTTTGAAATGAACCAATCCCATCAGTTTCATCACCATGCTAGAACGAAAATATTTGGTTAAAAACTCCTAGTTGTGATTGTTGTAGGGACAGGAAACATGTTGATTGGAAACTTAACTGCAAATGATAGCCTACTTGTGAACATGGAACTAGTGCCAGAAATGATCAAGGTAAGATTCACATGACTCCTTTTTGTAGGTATCTGTAATTAAAATTATTTAAAGTAGCAGATCCAAAAAAGTGATTTCTTGAAATACCCTGAGGTGCCAACAATTGAAGTAGTCCTTAATGGTGTAGGCAAATCATTGGCAAATCCATCTTCAATTAATCCTCCCAAAGCAGGCCTGTGTATTGAGGGGAGGGGACAAGCTGAACTGACAGATGTTCTTTGTCAGACAAGAACTAAAATTATCTTAATGTGCTATTCATTTCCCTAGGTAGGTTATAAAACAAATTTGTCACACATGCAGTGACCATGCAGTGAAAGATGTTTTCCTTTAGCATGCAAATTTGTATCATAGCTTATTCAAGGTCATTGAAAAAAGCAACTCTAAAAAGGACTATTTTAAGTGGCCATTTAGACAGATACCAAATAATTATTATGTTGTGTTCCAATATTATTTCATAGAAGCTACTCTAAGATATTTTCGTTGTGCCTCCCCCTCAATTTCCATTCATTTACTTGGTATTTATATCTACAGTCATTCAATATCATTTGTAATTATGAGGTTTGCAGAAAAATACTGTAATTTACTGTGGCTAGTCTCTGTCAGTTCTTATGATAAAGGAGCTTGAATTAAAGTAGCAGTAAAAATATTATTAGAAGTCAGATAAACAAGTTCCCATAAGATTTGATTATTACAAAAATAAGCATCATATTCTGCCTAAAAATATTTCTTTTCTTTTCTTCAAGACTGTGGCTTATCCTCAAGATCCATTGCAACAGAAATGGAGATGGAAGTCCCAATTACTGATAAAGTGGCATCTGATAGTGGTTGTGGAAAGTCCCAGAGTGTTAAATTCCTAATAGAATGATGTCTGGTCATAGTAGAAGTGGGCACTGACCAGAAAAACCCTACAGACCATTGGACCATGGTCTGTCATGTTTCATGGACCATGGACCATGAACTTTTCACACACCCGCCCCGTTCACGGACCGGTTTGTCGATCCGTCACTTCCGGGGACTACTCCGTTTGCACTCAGAGATGCCAAACTCGCAGCGAGGCTTCAGCAGGCTCTCCTCCAATCACCCTCCAAGTTTGGCCAGGATTACATTTCAGAGGTCTGAGTTACAGACCCCCAAAGCAGCCACCTCCAGGAAATGTCCAGTAGATACAGAGTCGCAAATGCCAATTGACTTGCATTGGCTTGCAGCACCAAAAAGTTATAATGAAGCAAAATCAAAAATAAAAAGGTGGGGGAAGTGCCCCCTGGATACCTTTCCAGCCATTGCCTAGGGAATTAATTCTTGCTCCTTGCTCACATAGAGAACAATGAGAGCTCTCTGGTTGGCAGCCAGGGCTGCCTATCAAGTTTTTAAGGGCTAGGATTTGCGTGTTCCAAGGGCTGCAGAATGTCCATCCCCTCCATTGCCTGGGGAATTTATTCTTGCTCCTTGCTTGCACTGAGAATAATATGGGCTCTTTGGTTGGCCGCCAGAGCTGCCTATCAAGGTTTTGAGGGCTAGGATTGGTGTGTTCCAAGGGCGGCAGAAGGTCTGCGGACGTCCCTTCCGTTGCCTAGGGAATTGATAGATCGGCACCAGGATGTCTGGACTTGTGGACAATGGACCGATGGACCGTCCCAAATGGACCAAAGTTCATGAAAAATGTGGTCCCATGAATCATGTGTTCGCGAACTACAACCCAGGCTGGACTGCGTCAAATTTAGGTATGTTTTCTGATCCGTGCCCACCTCTACTCTGTAGTCTTTTTGTTTGGTGAGGATTACAAAGAGAATTCATGAAAAGTATAGCCTGAGACAACTAGCTCAGAGGATTCTGAGGAAGTATTCACAATTTCTTTGGATGTCACATAACTAAAAGAAGCCTTCGGCACAGTAGAGTTCTCTTTTGCTATGTGTGGTCAGTAGCTGATATTTAGATAGAGGACTTTGGTATATCTGGGGTAATTATCAATATTTCTAATTCTCAACATGGAGCCATGAACAGACAACAATGATCTTTCTACAATTGATGTAATCAGTTCAAGTTTGTGGAAAAACACTTTAAGTTTGCAGAAAAAATCTGTCTGTCAGACAGTCTGTCTGTCTAAATAGGGGCTTAACACCCTCCCACCAAATAATAGAAACAGTTCATGTACAAGTAGACCACAGAAACCTTCTTCCCCTTTCTAGGTCACCTTCCCATGTGGACTGTGCAATTTGTAGACATATATGTGTTATGTGCTGTCAATTTGCCTTTGATCTATGGTGTCCATATGAATGAAAAACCTTCAAAATGTCCTATCATTAACAGACTTCTTCTGATTTCTTGGTTCAAGTCCTCCTTGTGGTTGATGATTGTCACCTTCTACTACTGCTGCTGTTCAGTAGCTAGCCTTCCTTCCACTCCCAACACCACTTCCACAGTCAATTCTGTTCTGCTGATGTGACCATTGACTCTTGAAAGTGACAGATGCATCTTCATCTGGTGTCTCAGCTTTGACTATTGCACCTTGAGTGACTCTTCCAAGAGCTTAGATTCTTGACAAAGCCTGTGCTCCTGATAGTATTGCTCTCAGCTTCACTGACACACTCAAGCTCCCTCACTTTATTAAGGTGTGTATCCAAGAGGGGGAGATATAAAACTTCATTAGGAAAACCAATAGGGTTGCAGCAGATCACCATATCAGAGCGTCTGTCAGAACACCTGTCCTAAAAAGAATTTTCCCCCTGCAGATATATATTAGTGACGACTGTCTTTTGAGATACAGCAGTAATTTTTTTTTCATACAATAAACTTTTTTCTGTTTCTCCACTTTCCATTCAGATGCAGAATGTTCAGATGTCACACAAGGAATGGAGGGTGACCAGGAAGCAACTGCAAATAACAGTGTGCAGGCAGGGAAGGTAAAAGTGAAAACACCTTGGATAGAGTCATCATGGAATGAAAAACATCCTGTGTTTTGCTCAGCCCACCTAATCTGTCCTGTGATGTTCCAGTTCATCATTGGATGGTGGATCCTTGAAGTGTTGCTACCCAACCCCTCTTCTTAAAAAGACTAGAGCAGTGCTGACACTTTGGGCTATAGGCTGTAGCATGCTTGAGCTTTCCCTTCACTCTGCTGGTCTACCTTGTAGGTGCGGTATGTGGGTGCTGCTTTTGCCTTCAGTTTGTCTCTGGACAGAGGTCACTCATAGTCCAATCCAGCCTTCAAGTACGAGAGGCAGATAGGAGAGCATTTTCAACATGCTTCCATTTGTAAAGGAAACACCTACCCATACTCCCTGAACTTAGGGGCAGGGAGGAGGGAAAGTTCCAGCAGGGTCCTCCGAAGTTCAATGTAGTGGTACTCACCTTGCTGTACTGGTTAGAACAAAATGAGTGGTAGCCAATTTTGGTACAGTCCTAAGGGACCTGCCAGGGAGAGTTGAGAGGTACCTACCTTCTCCTTTCCTCTCTAACTGCTATGACTAGGCCCATTTCACATCAGCACTTTAGGGCTGAAGGCATTGACAGTGACACTCTTGGCTTCCACCTGGCTCTGTGCTCTGAATCGTAAAGACTTGAAAAAGAAATGTATTTCCCCCCTTTGCTCCCAAACAGTTGTGTCCCAAATCAGCATTGGATGTTGGTTCTCTGAAGCCCTTCTTATTTGTGGAATCACCTTGCACAGAATGCAGTAAGCCAGAACCTAGGAGAAGTGCATTTCACATCTCAACAACTTTTGTAAACCAATGCACACCCTCCAGGTCTTTTCTTTCTTTTTTAACCAACTCTTCAACTATCTCCAGAAATGGACCACTCCATAATGTAGCTGAACTGTCACCTGCAACATGCCTAGCTAATGCATGGAACAAAAAGCAACAGGTTTCACTGCTGACAGATGTTACTGAGCATGTGCTGACATAGTGCACAGCTGAGGAGCAGGAAACAAACTGCAGGCACAAAGAAATGTTGGAAGAGGAAAGGCGGTGCCACAACAAGCTGCTTCAGGAGGTGAGAGAGGACTGCAAGGTTTTCCAGGATGCCATGCAGCAAAACATAGGCATTATGGTCTCTGCTGTCAAAACACTTACAAACCTGATAGAACTCACGGCAGAGTAGCATAGAGAACCACAGACTTCTGCAACCCTTCCACGAGTCCAGAAACATCCTTGTTGTAGGGAATCCCCTCAGAAACATTCCTGTTCTGGTAGAAATAAACAGAAGTGAGTTTCTGCAGTGTTTAAAATGTTGATTCTTGCATTTTCACGCTTGATTAGTATTTCTGTTTGTTCCTCTCTAGTCTTTCCTGTGACTATTAAAAATGCCTTCAAAAGGTTGTTAAGAAGAGAACCCCCAGCTTCTTCATTATTAAGGGGGCAATAATTTATTTTTTTCTACAGTAGAAACATTTGAAATTCATACATTTAAAAAAGAGTACTTATACAAGAACTATATACATAATTTACACTTCCTCCTCCTACCCCAGACGTGGAGAGTATACCTGCAGAGGAAGCTGCCATTAATCTGTCCAGGTCTCTCTGCAACACTTTGTTTTCCTTGCCCAACACAGTGAACTCCCTCTGCAAAACATGGTTTTTGTCTTCCAGTGTAGCCATACTTTTCAGTTTCTAGCAGAGGGACTCTAGTAAGGTCTGACGTGTTCTCTGTAGGCACCTGTAGGGGCTCTTCAGTTTGATCTATGATGGGGTTCTCCTCCATTTTCTCCTCCTAGCACTCTTCCACACAGCACAGAAGAGGCATTGCAGTATATTCAAAAAACTCTGAGTAACAATTTTTCCACACTTAAGAGCTATTTTTTTTAACCAACAGTATGCAACAACTTAACATTTCCAATTAAATCTACATTAGATCCCACATTGCAGGGGTGTAGGGCCCCTTGGAATAGGTTCTCAGAATTAAGCTAACATTTGCTTGAGCCCACCATTAGTGATCAAAGTAGTATCACTGTGGTAAAATAAAATATTCATGTCCTTTCACAAATGCAGAAGTGTAACCAAAGGTTCTGAATAAAATATTATTTTTAGTATTTTTCCTCACTAACTCTTACTACATCTATGGAAACCTGTATGGTCTGAGGACTTGCTATGAATAAATTGCATACATTACAGTGTGTACCCCCCCCCCCACACACACACCACTGCAGCATCTCAAATGCAATCATGGACTGATGGTGGGGGTCTGTCCACTTTTCTGAGAGATCCTCTGTCATACATTTAGGGAGTCCATGAAGTCACATTTTATCTGACATTGATCGGCTGAGCAAGTGAAACCAGCTTCAAAGAGCTTCCTAGCGATGTATCTGTAGACTGCCTACTTCCTCTGGTGGATACTCACCAACAATTCCCTAGCATGCCCCAACCAGAGAATGATCTTCAGAAGAAGGGACCCTTCTTCATGCTGCCAAAAGGTGGCCATTTCCTTTCTAGGTGGCATGATGAGGCTACTGTCTACCAGGGGTGTGCACCCTAAAACAATCTATAATAACCCAAATCCTGAAGCGGCAAGCTTCAGTATGCTTCGTAAAGATTTAGGAGCACACCAAAGCTTTAAACTTCCCACCCTGCCGCCCTGTGGCTTTTTTATCCCAATGGGTGAAGAAAGCAATGGGGCATTTGAAAGCGACCCTTTTTGTGCCACTTGCAAGTGGCATGGAAAGGGTGGCTTTAAGTTTCAAACCCCATGCTGCCAGCTTCATCTGATGGGCGGTGGAGCTCCCTTCACATCAGCTGAAGCAAGTGGTGCGAAACTTAAAGTGTCCCTTTTCGTTCTGCTTGCAAGTGACACGGAAAGGGGCAGGGTTTTTTAAAATAAATAAATAATAAGTTTAAAAGCACAGGAAAAAAGCAGAGAAATAGAAGAAAAAAGAAAAGAAAAAAGAATACAAAGAGAGAACAAAAATTAAAAATAACAAAGAATATACTTTCATTTTCTATTTTTCTCTACAACACCTATAATATTTTAACAAACATTATACTTTTAGTTTTAATATCTCCTTTGTCACAAAAGGCCTCTTCGATATGTTGCCAGCTTTTTTGTTCATCTGGATTGAACATAATTACTATAAGCAGTGCCGTTGATATGGCAGCTTCATAATAAAGTTGCAAATTTGGAAAATTTAGGCCGCCTTGAGCTTTGGGGTTAGAAATCACACTGAATTTAATTCTCGGGGGTTTGTAAGACCAAAAAAAATCTGTCATTGAAGATTGCCATTTAGATATAGATTTTTTAGGAATAGGTATAGGTAAAGCCTGGAAAAAAAACAAATATTTAGGTAATATAAAACTCTTAATGATTTGCAATCTGTCAGTTTGTGGAAAGCCCTGTTTATGAAACTTTTTCAGTTGTCTTTTAGTTTCCTTATGTATCGTTTCAAAATTAACAGAAATTAAATCATTAAGATCCAATCTAGCTGGAATTTGTACCCCGAGATATTTCCATTTGGTATCCTTCCAAGAAAAAGGAATCTGGGGACCTAGTTGTTCTTTCATTTCTCTACGGATGTTAATAGGTACCAGGAATGACTTGCTAAAATTAATCTTCAGTCCAGAAAGAAACTGAAATTGAGTGAAAATATCCATTAAAGTTGGAATAGAGTTCTCTAAATCTGATATATATAGTATTAAATCATCTGCATATAGACTAATTTTATTCTCTACCCCTCCTATTCTAATACCGTCAACCTTTTTGTGCTTCCTAATTAAAATGGCTAATGGTTCAATCACTAAAGCAAAGAGAAAAGGGGACAGAGGGAAGCCTTGCCTTGTTCCTTTAGATAAGGGGAAAAGGTCACTCAAATAATTATTAATCTGTAGTTTTGCAGTCGGAGATGCATATAAGGCACTGACCGAGTTCCTAAACCTTAGGCCAAAATCCATAACCTCTAGAACAGTGTGAAGAAATGGGAATTCAACACTATCAAAGGCTTTTTCCAGGTCAATTGATATGTGCTGATTCCTGTGCCTGGGATTGGGAAAAGGCTACAATATTTAAAAGCTGTCTAATATTGTCCATAATGGACCTATTAGGGATAAAACCTGTTTGATTGGGATTCATATAATTAGTAATTATATCTTTAAGTCTGTTAGCAAGGACCTTGGAAAAAATTATAATCAATATTTAAAAGCGAAATTGGGCGATAAGAAGCCGGCAAATTCTTATCCTTGTCTTCTTTTGGAATGGTAATAATGACTGCTTCATTCCAAGTTAAAGGCATCTTCCCAGATTCCATTATATTATTACATAGTTGAGTAAAAAAAGGAATTAGGTCTTTGGCAAAGGTCTTAAAAAATTCTACTGTAAAGCCATCCTGACCCGGAGCCTTATTAGGTCTCAATTGTGATATTACATCTTGCGCGTCTTCCACAGTTACTGGTTTCTCTAGCATCTCTCTATGTTGTCTAGATAATTTTTGAAAACATTCCTGTTGTTCTAAAAAAGCCTTGATTTTCCCCACTGGAGGATGTGATGAGGTGTAGAGGGAGGTATAATACTCTAAGAAACACTGGATTATTTTTTTAAAGAAGTATGTAGCGCACCTTTGGTATCCTTAATAGCAAAGATTTGTCTTTCTTCACGCTTCTTTTTAACTTTCCAAGCTAAGAATTTAAGCGATTTTGGGGTCTTCTGCCATAACTTTTGCTTTGTACATAGAATTCCTTGTTGAATTTCCCTATTTTCTGTGGATTCTAAAGCTTTCCTCTCTGCCAATAGCGCCTTATAAACTTTTTTATTGCATGTTTTCTTATGTAATTGTTCTAATTTTTAAATATTTTCTAGCAATGTTTTAACTTTCTGTTCTCTTTCCTTTTTCAAATGGGAATTTAGTGCTATACACTTTCCCCGCATCACCGCCTTAAAGGCATCCCAGATAGTTTGAATTTCTGGCTCACCAAAGTCATTAAGCTCAAAAAACTGAGTACTTTCTTTTTGAAGCTGCAATTTATGCTGTTCTTCCAGTAAAATGATATTATTAAATTTCCATTGTTTCCTTGACTCCTTCTGGCTAACTATTGTAAATTGACCTTGTAGAAAAGCATGGTCAGTCCAAACAAATGGTCCAATTTCCACATTATAAAAGTTTTGTAAGATAGACTTTGAACATAGTATATAATCTATCCTAGAATAACTAGAGTGTCGAGGGTAAAAATATGTATAGTCCCTCTCCTCTCCATGTAATATATGCCAAAGATCATAAAGGTCATTTTGTTCTAAAATTTCAGCAAGTTTAGTTTTTGTGTTGTGAGTCGTAGTTTTCCTAGTTCTTACAGAGTCTGATCTATCCAATTTATTATCAAGAGTCATATTGAGATCCCCACCCACAATAATATGTCCCTCTGCAAATTGTTTCAATGTTACTAGTGTTTCTTGTAGAAATTCCTCTTTTAGGATATTTGGTGCGTACACTGCAGCCAAAGTAATCTTTTGTTCATCCAGAATCCCTTTAATAAAGAGATACCGGCCTTTTGGGTCATATAACTTATCAATACTCTGGAACTGAAGCGTCTTAAAAATAGCTACTCCCCGGGACTCTGAAGAATCTGGAGCATAGAACTGCTGTGGATACCAGGAGACATCAAACAATTTCTTGTCCTCTAGTTTCACATGAGTTTCCTGCAACATCACCACATCCGGTCTTTCCTTCATCAGGAAAGTAGAAACTCTCTTCAATTTAATTTTACTATTCAGACCTCGCACATTAGTTGATCTAAGAGTAAAAGGAACCATGATGATTCCTGTGTGTCAGTATGAAGTGACAAGAGTCCTATGTGGATTCCTAAAAGATTATGTAGTCTGATAAACTATATATCAACCCCAAACTATTTCTATTTCTATCTATGAACTCCTCTAGGGTTTCCAAATAATACAGTGTACAAAGCCAAACTATACCAAACCCCAACTTCCCCCACCTCCTTCCCCTTCACAACCCACAACAAACAAACAAACAAGTCAAAACAAAACAAAACAAACTGAAAAAGAAAAAAAACCTGCTAACAAGTAATCAATTAGCCTCTGAGTACCACTAAAGAAAAATTTAAAACCTTATTTTTAAAAACAAACAAACCCAATTGATAAAAAAACCTCTCTGCTTCTTTACTTCTCCCTTCTCCCCCTAGTTTAATCAATAATCAAATAAAAACCTTCCACTTTACTTTAACCAGCCACCTTATTATTATTAGTCCAGCTCTGTACTCTTATTTACTGACAACTCCAGTGATTCAGTCTCTTTACTGGTGATGGGGTATGTCGACGTTGTCTTTTTTCCATATTTCCCAGCATCTCATTTCCATCATCCTTAATTGCCTGTAACAGTTTTAACCCTGAGTCTTCATCATACGCTGAATATGTAGTACCTAGATGGTTTACTATTAATCTTCCAGAGGCAGCCCATTTATACTTTTATCCCATGGCTCATAGTGCAGCTGTTGTCTCTTTAAGTAACTTCCTTCTTTGCAGAGCCTCAGCTGGGGTATCAGGAAATACCAGCACTTTACTGTTTTGCAGTTTTAACACTTTCTCCTTTTTTGCCAAGGATAAGATTTTTCTCCTTATAATTGTGTTATTAATCTGGATTTTGGAGGAGATTGAGGAAGATGGTGACGGTGTGAGTGTTTCTCTCCTAACTCCCCCGTGAAGTGTGAAAACTTTCAACTTAAAATAGCATGCTAAAGGGTCTAAAACCCAAAAAAGGGAGAGCCTTAAACTTGAAGGAAAACTCCAGCCATCCTGTGAACTCGTATTTTCAGCAATTAAGTCTTAAATCACAGACTGAGAAAGAAAGATGCGGAGGAGTGCTAATGGCGTCAGCTCCTGATTCAAAGAAGTCAGGAGAGCTTGTGATGTTTGAAACATTAATAACAGATGCTTTGGAACGTCTAACTGATAAAGTAGCAACTATGATGGCTCCAATTAATGAATAACTGAAAGAAATGAATGGTAAACTGGAGATATTTGCAGAAGAGGTAAAGAAAGTGAAAAATCTGGCACTGCATAACTCGGAGGTGATAACTGGACTGAAAGAGACTATTTTACAACAACAGCAAGAAATTATTCAACATCAAGATAAAATTATTCAAATAGAAACTTATCTCCGAGAAAACAGGCTGAGATTGCGTGGGGTGTCAGAGGATATATGCCTCCCTGAAAACCTCCATCAGTGTTTGAAGGGTTGGATAATAAACTTGCTGCAACTGGAAGAAAATTCCAACAACTTCATTGAAGCAGCTTTTCGGGTAAGCAACCAGCAAAGGAAGGAACCACGGAATATAATGTCTCTATTCAAAACTTCCAACACCAAAATGAAAAGGAGCGGTGACAATGGACATCCTTGACATGTTCTTTTTAAAATCTCAGATGGTTTAGTCAATTCTCCATTAACAATAATTTTGGCATTCTGTGAAGTGTAGAATGATTTCACTCATTTTATAAAATTATCCCCCAAATTAATCTTTTTTAAAACTTCAAAGAGGAAAATCCAGTTCAAATTGTCAGAGGCCTTCTCAGCATCCAAGAAAATTAGAGCTGCTTGTTTTTCATTGTGTTTATCCAAATATTCCGCAATATCCAATACAATTCTGACATTATCTTTCAACTGTCTTTTGGGTAAGAAACTACTTTGATCTTCATGAATAAAGTCTCTGAGAATATACTTTTCTGCTAAAATTGTGGTAAATAGTTTGTAGTCATTATCCAGTAATGACATAGACCTATAATTTTTTGCTAGTGTCAGATCTTCCCCTTCTTTAGGTATCAGTGTAATGTTAGCATCTTTCCGAGTCTTTGGCATCTTTCTTCCCAATAAATTTGAATTCATTGTATTTTGCAACGGTACTAAAATCTCATCTTCAAAGCATTTATAATATCGGCCAGATAGTCCATAAGGGCCTCGTGACTTCCCAGTTTTCATCTTTTTAATTGCTTCCACCACTTGAATTGTTATTAGGCCATCCATCACCCGTTATTGTTCCTCCATAATTTTCGGTAGCTTCTGTTTTGTTAAATAGTCATTCATTTTCTTTAAAGAAATGTCCTGCCTTCTGTACAAGTTTGCATAATACTTAAAAAGAGTATTTTGGATGGTCCCATTTTCTGTTAGCATAGTATTCCCATCTTGCAATTTTAAGATCATTTTCTCTCTCTCTTTTCTCAGTCTATACACCAACCACATTCCTGGTTTATTAGCAAATTTGAAATTTCTCTGCTTAGCATAATTCAGGTTTTTTTTCTCTAAACCCCTTACTGTTAATATTGATAGATGTTGTTGAAAGCATTTTATCTTTTGTTGCACCTTAACATTCCCAGGCACAGTTTTTAATTCTTTCTTATTTAAAATTTCTTGCATTTTTTCCTGCTTTATTTTATTTAATTCCAAGTTATGACATATAAAGTGGCCTCTTATAAATGCTTTTCTTGCATCCCAAACCATTCTCACGTCTCAAGTACCTTGTTCAAATTTAATTCAAAAAATTCTTTCAGCCTTTTTTTTAAAGTCCTCTACAATTGCCTCTTTCTGAAGTAAAGATTCATTTAGTTGCCACCTAAATGCATTAGATTTGGTCTATAATTTATCCTTATAAGATTATGGTTTGAAAAAGACTTCAGCAATATCTCCACTTTAACAATTTTGGTCACCAAATTTTTCAATACCCAGACCATATCTATATGTGACAAAGATTGATGTCTCTTTGAGTAGAATGTATATTCTCTTGAATCCTCATTTTTTTGTCTCCAAACATCCACCAAACCCATATTATCCATAATGTTAAAACAAACCTTTGGTAATTTAACTTGAGTATCTTTTATGTTTTTTTCAGAGCACCTATCTATTTGTGGAGAAACTACACCATTCCAATCTCCCATAATCTCTGTCATTTGAAAGTAAAAATCACTCCTTCCAACCTGTCCCATCTAAATGGGATTTTCTTCTATTTCAGTTTTTCAGTTAAAAATACATTGTCTCTTTGTTTCCTCAAAATTTTGAGTGGTATCTCCTTTAAGATAATAATGCCAACTTCCTGTATTCTCAATTTCTTCTTATAATGTTGTTGTAGAACTTGATCTCTTATGGACTTTCTGACAAAATGTAATGTGATATCTTTTGGTAGCTTGTTGCATGTCACATATCTGGTGAAGACTCTGTATACTTTATCCAATTCCATGTTAATTCTTGGGATGTCCCACTGCAGAAATTCTGCCAAGGGTTCTATCACTCTGTGTTGAATATCTTTGTCTTGTGTCTTCCTAACTCCTCATAGCCTCTGAGCATATTCTTTCTCCCTTCGTTCCAATAAGGCTAAGTCATCTTGATGTTTCTCCAACTTTCTATCAAACACTGCTGTTCTGCTGCCCAGGATCTCCACTTGATTGTTCAACTTCTTTACCTCCTCAGAGGTTTTTTTAACAGCATCTTCAATATTTTTAATTTGCTAAATCTGTTTTAAATTTCATAATATTGTCTTCTATTCTCTTTTCTAATGAATCTAATTTCTCACCTAGTTGATCAAATAGTTTTTTGCATCAAATCTGTGGATGTAGGAGTGTCTATAGATGTAGACAGTTTTCTTGTACCTTGAGACATTTTCTGCTAGATGGCTCTGTTTCTCTATGAATAATCTGTGAAGCCTTTTTACAGATATTACTGTTTTCTTTCAACTTTGTTCAGCTTTGTTTACATTCCACTCCCAAATTTCAAGGCCATTGCTTCAACCTTAGCTTCTTTTATGCAGTTTTATTTTAACCAGCCCAGCCAAAACACTTTCTCCCAATATAAATTCACAAATTACAGAGAAAAACAAACAATAAACTTTTTGGTTCCCCTTAGTCCATTAAATCTTTCCTTCTCATATGTAGTTTAAGAGCTTCCTGCTAATGATATATCATTATTATCATTGAGAGTCAGTTTGGTGTAGTGGTTAAGAATGTGGGACTCTAATCTGGAGAGCTGGGTTTGATTCCCCACTCCTCCACTTGAAGCCAGCTGGGTGACCTTGGGCTAGTCATGGCTCTCTGGAGCTCTCTCAGCCCCACTCACCTCACAGGGTGTTTTGTTGTGGGGATAACAGTAGCATACTTTGTAAATCGCTCTGAGTGGGCATTAAGTTGTCCTGAAGGGAGGCATATAAATCGATTGTTGTTGTTGTTGTTGTTGTCGTCATCATCATCTCAGTTAAAAGGAAAAAGGGAAAAAAGAGAAAGTCCAGGAAAGCAGAATATTACCTCACCACACAGTAAATAATTGTGTCATAGAGTTAATTAATTCTTTGATGTTGATAGATTTAAGACGTGAGGGTAGGCTTGTCTTTGAATTCGAATTGTAGCTGTGAGTAGATGTTTTCTCTGTGTCTCCAGAATGCCCCAAATTTTCAGCCACCTCCCAGGATAAGCCTGGGCAGTAAGATCTTCTGCAGAGCTGTCAAACAAAGCTCTGCCTTAAAAGAACTCTTTCTTACAATCATAGTATGGCAACTGAGATCTTTTTTATCACTCTAAATAGCTGCTGTGTTTCTATTTTCTAGTTGATTTACATGTTTTCTCTCAACAAAGATGTGTGACTCAGCAAGTTGGGACCTGTAGACCAAGTAGACTCGAAACATTATCCTGAGCAGACTTAAACAATTCTAAACTATTGCTTCAAACACAAGCCTACTTTTATAGAAAGAGATTTTAGGAGCAAATTGGGGCCAGTATGAAGACAAAACTAGCCACAAGAATTTTGTGAGCAGACTCAGTTGGCTGAAAGCAATTTGCAGTAACTTCTAGGGATTTAGGGATCTAGTGAGGATCTTTCCCTATCTGAATTAATTTTCTTCAAATTAATATATACATTCATTTCCTATGAATCTACTTAAGTGAATCTATCTCTCTTTGGTAACTTTACTGAGCACTCCGTACTTTGTAGTTCATTATTTGAAGAGGAACCGATGTAACTGGTTAACTTTACAGTAGTTCATCTTCAATCAATTAGCAACTTACAGAGCAATCCTAAGAAGAATTACACCAGTCTAAGCGTATTGAAATCAATGGGCTCAGACTGGAGTAATGCTGCTTAGGACTGAACTTCTAGTATATTGCAAAATGAGATCTGTTCTTTTACCATAAAATAAATGTTTGCATATTAGTTTTAAAAAAGCCTTTACTTTTGATATTTTAAGAGTAGTATAAATTTCAGTTTTGCCAAACTCATTTTTAGCATAGAAGTAGATTTAGAGGTGCTTCCTGTGCAGCAGTTGTCTATATTTTCACAGACAGAAAAAATGCTGGTTGAATTTGGTAGGTTCTTTTCATAAATGTGGATTCAGGGGAAATGCATTGTAACATTGGCTGCAATTATATAAACCGCCTTCTTAAAAACCTAATGAGATTTAAGGATCTGTGTGCAGAATATCAGTCATCATTTCAATGTCAGTACTTTCAACTCATCATAATATAGAGTGGATAGTGTGATAGGATTATAACATAATATCCCATACATTTTCCTTCTTGGCATCAAAGGTCATAGCATGCAGTAAACAATCAATAGTTATCATGTCTAAACCCAGGACATTTGAACAATCCTTCATGAGCTGTGAAGGTTAAATGAGATGCTTGCTAAGATCTACTGAGAATCATCCATGCTTTACATATTTTATGGAATACTTAGTGACATGCTTATTATTGCTTTCATTAATGGCCTGCAATTAATCAAAAGGATTTGGTTGAGGTACAGCACATATAACTTGTATAATTGATTCATCTCATTTGCTGAGGGTTATTCTTGAGAGAATGTGCCTATGTAAATGATCCTAAAATATGCCTCAATTCATGTCATACCATTGCACAAATAATAGGTGTATACGCATGCAATTACTAAAAGGGATTTTGTTGTCTCTTTAATGTCAGAACTGTTAATAGTTGTCCACTTGCCTGTTATCAATAGAAAACAGTGGGACTTTGTTAGGGATGCTGTGGACTTCACAGCAAACATGTTCTATACACAAGTACACTGTGTTCAATAGCAGCAATCAACTGTGAGCTGAACTTTAGATGTCTTTGCCTGTCTGCCATCTGCCCAGAATGGCTGTCAACTAACTTTGCACCTGTGCAGTAGTGGAGTTCCATTTTCAGGACTTGCAGGGGCTTTTGCATCTGCATAGTAGGTGAAATGATTCTGCCCAGGGTCATGGATCATTGGCTCATGTAAATAAATGACATGATAGGGGAACTATGCCTTCCCCTTGCAAAAAGGATATATGTAAAATCACATTGATAACATAAACTTATATGTGTAGGGGTAGAAAATCTGTAGTAGTAGAAAAAAGCAAGAGTCCAGTAGCACCTATAAGACTAACAAAATTTGTGGTATGATATGAGCTTTCATGAGTCACAGCTCACTTCTTCAGATGTTCTGAAGAAGGTGTCTGAAGAAGTGAGGTATTTGAAGAAGGTTATCTGAAGAAATGGGCTGTGACTCACAAAAGCTCATACTCTGCCACAAATTTTATTAGTCTTATAGGTGCTACGGGACTCTTGATCTTTTCTACTGCTACATACAGGCTAACACGGCTACCCATCTTGAATGAACATCTGGTGGTAAGATCTTTTTAAAAATACAATATAATATAATTGCTGACTGATTGATTGATTTGTTCACTGTTTACATAACTTTTCGCCTACCTTGCACGGTGAGAAAGGGGGGGGTAATTGGCCTGGTGGGCTGATGTCCCTGGGTGGCAGGATTTCAGTGAGGGGAAATCCGTAGAGGGCCGGTGAGCACCCTTGGCACCTCCCCATTGGTGGGGAATTGGGGTCTGTCAGGAGCAGCTGGCTGTCGTATGGCCCAGTTATGAGGACAGATGCCCTGGGTGGGGAACCCTTAGACAAGCCAGTCTCCCCCCACTGCCGTATGGCTGGGTGGGGGAGCTTTACAGTGGTGAACCACTTCGCCTGGACAGGCGGGGGTACCAGCCATTTGATGGATGGCTCACACCCGGGGCAGCGGGTGTCTCACCCAGACAGGTCAGGGTGGGGTCCAGGAGTGACCCCAGGGCCTGACCTGTACCGCTAGTTAGGCCTTTGCCATAGTTGATGTTTGCTTGTTGAGAATTTAATAAAGTGGCCCATTTTTAGAACCCATATACCGTGTCTGCCTTTCATTCTGACTGAGGGGGCAAAGGCAGGATATAAATAAAGCAAACAAACAAACACAAATGCAGCCATATATAAAAAGTGATTGTATCACTCAAATGGTGAAATTAAAAAAAAAAAAAAACGACGACTAAAACTAGATAGTACTAGCAGTTGATCCGTGCCACATAAGCTGTATTACTATCATTGGTTATATGTTAGTACAATGAGTAGCTACTAGCTAGGGCAATGTCTTTCAAATGATGAGGCATTGGAGATGAAGAGCTAACTGGAATCTAAAAACTACCAAAGCTTAGGGCTCACTAAGGTAGAGAAAGAAAGCAGTGAAGTCCAAAACAGCGCTGTGGGCCAGTAATAAAAAGAATAACTGACGAAATAGCACTGAATGGAGTCTAACTAGGCCCCTTGAGAAAAATATGTGCTGAACCTGTGCTCCATCTCAGGGTACATGTCCACCACTCTTGGCTGTCTTCACCCCTTCACATAGTGGGTGCATCCGTTACACAGGGTCCCCACCCTTTACTCCCTCATGCGTGTACAGTGGCTTCCTGCATCATCCTTCCACTGTCTTAGCAGCCTTCTTCATATTGAGAAAAGAGGACTAGGCCCAGCCTCTTTAAGAGCAATAAAGATGTGATTGATACTGATGCTCATACTGCCCTGAGATGCCACAGCCAGCCTTTGGCCAAATGCAGTTGAGAAACAAGGCTATGGATAGGGTTTTCAAGCAGATAAATCTGTTCAGTAACTTAAGCACCAGTTCATCTTGCACACCAAGCAATCCTAAACAAATTGATTGAATTCAATTAATTTAGTAATGCATAGTTCTGTTTAGGATAGTTCTGTAAATCCTGTCCTCAGTGGTTTTCTCAATGACTTAGAGCCAAGAGGTTTTGTATTATTTAAAACAATATTTAATAGAGAAACAGAAACCTTTAATGGTTAATAAACCAAACATTTGAATTTCAGTTCTTCATTTGTAAATCAACAACCTTGGAAGGAACAGCTTTTTACTTGCTGATGATGTGGCACTTATTGTATAAATTATAGCTATTTTGATGGGGAAAATATTGGGATCATAAATAATCAGACAGACTCTCTGCTGATTAGAGAGGAAAATAAGAATGACTGTTGACAATAAACGCCCTTCAGATTAGCAATACATGAGACAAGCAAAATTAAAAAGTATGCATACTCTCTGCTTATTTTGCTTAACCAGTTTTTAGGTCCTCTTCTCATAGGACTGCTAAGATCATTCTGAAGTCTTTGGTGTAGTACTTTTTGGTATTTCAAGAACAAAATGTTTATCAGACAATCTCTGCTTCTTTGAACTTGGCCTCTATCACTGGAATCGCTTCTGTATAGATGTTATTGTCCCCCCCACCCCCTTGCTTCTGGGGAGCTTCCATGAAATGTATGAAACCATCTGCTTGGCTGTTAAATCTCAGGATGAATAAGGTTTATTTTTTCTCCAATGCTCATAAAACATAGTATGTCAACAAGTTCTATGGGCACAAAAATAGAAGTTCTACTATTTTGTTTTCGGTCTAGTGCCATAGATAAAATATATTGATAAATAGTTTAAAATAATAAGTTTTGTAACTAGTAAAGAAAAAGTCTATCACAGTGGTACCCACTCTATGGCTTCCAGAGAGCCACATCAGCAAATATCATAAAGCAAAAGAGCTACATAACTACTGTATGGCCTGAGTGCCACCCCACCAAACACACATGCACAATAATTTAAGATATAACTATTAAATATATAACCCTGGTTGCATCCATCTGACTGCATCCATCTGTCTGATTTTCCAAGCCTATTACTTCCATTGAGCTTTGCCAGGTGCTTGCTGGTGGCAGGCAGGCAATCTCTGAGCAATTCATGGTTCTGCCTGCCAATCACCAGCTGATTGGCAAGAGGAGGCAGGCCAGGAAATGAGCATATGCACTTGCTCCCCCAGCTGATAATGTCACTTCTGGCATGATCGGGAAGTGGTGGCATCACTTCCTGGTAGTGCTAGAAGTGATATCATTGGCCAGGGACACATGTGCATCAGAGACCAATAAGTTTATGCTGCCTCCCACCTTCTTCCGATTGCCAGGGAAGACCTGGAAACCCTACTTCCACCTTTAATATGGGCCCTGTAGCTTACCTGTCCTCCAGACCCTTCAGCAGTAGCTGTTTCAAAGTGGGAAGCATATGGCAACCACAAGCCTCATTAGGCAACAGGCTTTCCCACTTTCCTGAAATATGGGGCAGGTGCTTCATTAGGGAATGGTGCTCAGAAAAGCCAAAGGTGTTGCATCAAAGAGCCACATGTGGCTCCATCCTTAGCCACTGTATCCGTATCACTAGTCTATAGACAATTATTATTTCAATTGAAATTGAAACCCCCAATTTGAGTGAATTACTTCTTTTTAAAAAATGGAGTCTTGGCTCTCAGCTCACAGCTTCCATCAATATCTTGTAACATTTATTGTCTTTTAAATTTCTGGTGTGTTTAGCAGAGCATCATTAATAAGTGAAATTTCCATTAGTCGGTGTGGTATTCTTATCTTCTAGAACTCATCTCTTCCCAGTGATAAACAGTATTTCTTTAGTGCAGTGTACCAGCAACCAGGTTTTTTTTCACTGACTCAGCTTCTTAAGATTATTTGTGTGACCTTAGAAGGTCAAGTGCCCAGGCACATTTTGCAGTGTAGTCAAATGCAAAACCATTTTTGCTTGGGTAATGGAATGTGTTTGAGGAAGCTGCTCATGTATTATTATGCTGCAACCCAAGAAGGTATTCTCTGTGAAAACAGCACTTGTGGGGAAGTTGCTGCACAATAGGAATCTAATTAGCGGTCGATGGGCATCTTTCAGAGATCAGAGCTATCAGAGGCAGGGCTGACATGATGAGTAGGGTAAGAATGGGGATGAAAATTAAGCACTCACATTGCTTAATTAGGCATGGTATTTTGTGAGTGGATTTGAAGCTCTTTTGGAACGTCTGTGATCTAAATTAAATGGCAGTTTCAGAATTTTCCAAGATTTTAAGACTCCTAGACTTAGGGTCTAATTAAACAGATGCTGAGAGATCTGTGATTTGATCTTTCCGGATTATCTGTGTATCACTTTGATTCAGATCATGGAGCATGGGAGGATAGAACAGCTTAAGTATTCTACCACTGTATGGTTTGCAAATTTAAACTGATTGCCCGCACACACTTTTGTTATCCTTGAAAGAAAAATAAAAACCCTGGCACATGGGTGTTACCTGTCTCTTTCTTCCACTGATGTGCCTGTGTGTCAGTTTCTATTGATAAAACCATGTAGAGGTGAATCCCCTTCCATCACTTCATGATTACAGCCTGAATCATTGCCTTACACCATTGCCATTTCTAATTTTAGAATTCAGGGAAGATCCAATGACAGCTATTCCAGCATCTAGTTAGGCTTGGAATGGGCAAATATTACTTTCCTTATCTTTTTTTTTTGTATCTGCATACTTTTTACCACCCCCTGTTCGGATCCTATCATGTTCTTATTAAGTTTACAATGTTTTCTGAAGACTGAGTTGTGTGTTTTCACCATGCTGTGGGGGAAAGTGCTGTCAAGTTGCAGCCAACTTGTGGTTTCTTCCCTGCCTGGATTTTCAAGTGAAGAGACTAACAGGTGGTTTGCCATTGCCTGCCGCTGCATAGCTTCATTTGGTGGTCTTCTATCTAATTACTAACCACATTTAAATGTATTTCACACATGCAACCATTTGTTGACTTTCTTGCATATTCTATACATAGTTTCTCTTTAGTTAGATGTACTTATGTAACATGAGTCCATCACAGGTAGTTTATAAGTGACTTAAACAAATGAAAAATTCAACATGTAAAAGTTTGTCCTACACTTTGTACAATGTGCGTTTATCAACACATATTCCCTGTACTGTTGGTAGATCTAAATAATAAAGCAAAGAAATATACATCTATATGCATGCAATTCATGCTTCAGAACTGAACACAAGGAAATAATATGAACATAGAAATGCTCTGGACACCGCAAGAGTGAGGAAAAAACAATGTATTCATGTATTCTCAAAAAACCTGCTGAAAATGCAGTCAATTTTCCAGATAAAACAAATCTGAAATGTGCATTTATAATGTGTATACTTAGCTTAGTATGCACAAAATATGCTACTTTTTCTGTCCTATTCATAAGCGAGGTCAAACCCCTATTGCTGAAAATTCAGCAGCATCTGTAAGCAAGGCCCTCAAACTTGGGTAATAACTATTGTAATGCATTCTGAGGCCTCAGACCTTACATCTCATCTCTACACCAGGGGAGGGTACCTATTGTCTCCTTCTTGGCCATCCTCACTTATATTTGTCACCAGTGGCTTTCTGCTACCACCCGTGCTCATCCTGCCAAGCTCCTGAGTCAGATCTCCCTGGACTCCTTGTCACAGCTCCTGATAGTCCCTTCAGCTGGATGTTGGTCCTTCCCTATTTCTCCTCCAGCTCTGCCAAGGGTCTCTTCCTTGGAGCCTTCACTCAGCAGGCTCCTGTCTCCACTAGTATCTCCACTAGTACTCCACTAGTAAAGAGCTCCACCTTGGCTTACGGGACAGCCTCTGCTTCATCTTCTTGGCTGCCACTGCTGCTTGCTCCTTTATCTCTGGCATCTGGCTTTGCTCGTTCCTGGTTGGGTTGAGTGCAAATGCTTCCTTTCCCTCTACTTATTCCTCATGGGATGAACTCAAAGAGTTGCTATTGGAGACTACATATCCTCAGAGTGGGAAATATCTTGTGGGGTTCCACAAGGTGCAATTTTATTCCCTATGTTATTCAACCTCTATGTAAAGCCTTTAGGAGAACTCAACTGTAGCAATGGAATTGGATACCATCAGTATGCAGATGATACCCAGCTCTATATCTCATTATCCAAATCCCTGGCAATGCAGGAGAGGTTCTGAGTTGCTGCTTGACAGCTGTTGTCAATTGGCTGAAAGCAAACAAATTGAAATTGTACCCAGACAAGACAGAAGTGATACTGGCTGGAAAAGCAGAGATCTTGAAGGACATTGTGTTTCTGACTTTTGATTGGGTTCAGTTGAGCCTGGCTGACTCAGAGCCTAGAGGTCATACTGGATCTAGTGCTGCTGCTAGAGAATCAAATAAATGCAGCTGCAAACAATGCCCACCCAACTCAGACTAGCTTGGAAGATGGCCTCTTACAGCTGATCTGGCCACCTGGATCCATGGCACATTAACTTCAAAACTAGAGTACTGTAATGGATTCTCCATTGGTCTCCCCTCAAAGTTAACTTGAAGGCTTGGCACAGAATGCTGCAGCTCATTTATTCTCAGGAGCTAGACAGAGCATGCATATCACTTCCATTGTGCAGTCACTCTATTGGCTTCCCATCAGTTACCAGTTATATATCAGTTAATATATATAATCAAACTTACAAAGAAAACTGCTTCCCCATAGACCAACTCAGTCAGTGGGTCAAAATGAAGGTGAGTGCAACAACGATGGAAAGGGGCTGTGTGTGAACATTGAACAGTGGATGAATGTGAACAAAACTTGGCAATACATCAGTTGGAAAGCTGCACGAAGCATGTGTATTTGGAGAGGGATTTGACTAAAGCGTCAGTAAGTGCATGGAGAGATGATTCAAGCATATAGAGGAGAACAGCAGAGCTGATTTGAAGAGCAGGAGACTGGATAGGATTGCCAACCTCCAGGTGGGGCCTGGAGTTCTCCTTGAATTACAGCTGATCTCCAGGTGAGAGAGCAATTCTCCTGGGGAAAATGGCTGCTTTAGAGGGGGAGGGGGCTTTATGGCAGTATACCCTGCATAGGTTCCTTCCCTTCCTAAACTATGCCCTCCTCAGTTTTCACCCCCAAATCAGCAACTGTAAGACTGGGGAGGCTGAGGATATCCTGGGGTACATCTACCCCCCCACATACACACACAGAGCAGCTGCCTGTCTTCCTCACTTGGCTTGTCTTTGCCTCCCTTCCCCCATCAGTGATCACTCTTGACCAGAGGCACCAGTCACAAATTACCAACGATGAGGCAAGAATGAGCCAAGGGAGACAGGCAGTAATAGTCCTTGGCTTCACTGTGGTGCTAGCTGCTGCTGCTGGCTTGTACTTGCATCTTAGCCCATTAAATGGTGGATCTCCATCAGATGAGGCAGTGGGACTGGAAGAGGGATAGGACCAGTGGAGGTGAAGAGCCATTTTCCATGGCTATTTTGGCAATGCTGTCCACTCCTGTTCCTAAGTCATAAAGATTATCCGTTTCAGTCATTGTTTGCCCTGCTGAATGTTCTACGCTGGTGCTCTGATTGGGAGACTGCGTCCTGGTTTGTCTTTCTGTACTTATCAGCGCCATTTGATATTGCTGACAATGCGATCCTGTGACAGCACAACATTCATATTTGCTAACTATGTAACCTGGAACCAGATAGTTGGGCTATATGGAAATGTATATCACAAAGACAGCTCTGTCCGCCACGCAGGCACAACAATGTAGGTAGATGACATGCACAAATGGGGTCATCTTCACTCACTGCTTTGCAAACTGTGGGTCGGACCCAGGGCAGCCATGGTGGAATTCAGAGCTTTAAAGGCAAGGTTTATAATCACCCCCTCCCCCACATACATGGAAGAGAAAGGCTTCTCACATATGTGAAGGGCAAAAGCATTCAGGCTTTACAGCCATAGAGATATAGCTGCTTTCTCCCCCCCCCCCCGGTAGCTGAACTGTGATGGAACCTAGGGGGAAAAGTGGTCCTACAGATATGAGGGACCAAGGCCATGTGATTGTCAAAACCATGAATTGAGCCTGGTAACTGATGGGTAGCTAGTGGAGTGATTGCAGAATGGGAGTAATATGCATGCTCTGCCTAGCTCCTGCAGGTAAATGAACTGCACCATTCTGCAGCAGCTACAGTCTCCTAAATAGAGTGCATTACAGTAGTTTAGTCTTGATGTTACCGTGACATGAATCCAGGTAGCCAAATTGGCTGTCTCAAGGCAGGCTGGTCTGTGTCCAGGCTAGTCTGAGTTGGGAGAAGGTCTTTTTTGCAGCTGCATTAACTTGCTTTCTAACTACAGTGCTGGATTCAGTATAATCCTTTGTCTCTTAACTGAGAGTCTCTCTACATGAGACATCTGACACATGAAGAACGTGTGTGCAATGTTAGCCAGAAAGGGTACTTTAAAAAGACAGAGACAAAGAGGTGAAATTGATAGAGCCTTAGGGGAGGCCTTCCTGAAGGCAAAGATGAAATTAACAAACCCTGTGAGGAGTGAACTCCACAGGCAGTGCCCCGGGGAGTGGCACAGCCGCAACCCATCTTTGTCTTTGTCAGCATGGATTTGTCCTCAACGGGTCCTTCCAGACCAACCTCATCTCCTTCTATGATCAAGTGACAGGCTTACTGGCTCATGAGAATACTGTTGATGTAGTTTATCTGGATTTCAGTAAAGCTTTTGGGCAGGTTCCTCATGATGTTCTGATGGGTAAACTAGAGGATTGTGGACTGGACTCTAGGATAGTTAGGTGGATTGGGAACTGGTTGGAGAACCGCACTCAAAGAGAAGATGTCAATGCATTTCATCTGAACGGAGGAAGGTGCCCAGTGGGGTGCCACAGGGCTCGGTCCTGGGCCTGGTACTTTTCAATATTTTTATAAATGATCTGGATGAGGGTGTGGAGGAGCTATTCATTAAATTTGCAGATAACATCGAATTGGGAGAAGCAGCAAACAAAACCAGTAGATAGGGATAGAATTCAACGAGATCAGAACACATTAGAAAAGTGTGGTGGATGTGAACAAGATGCAATTTAATAACAACAACAACAGCAAAAACAACATTTGATTTATATACTGCCCTTCAGGACAACTGAGATGATGATGATGACAACAACAACAACAACAACAATCGATTTATATACCTCCCTTCAGGACAACTTAATGCCCACTCAGAGCGGTTTACAAAGTATGCTATTATTACCCCACAATAAACACCCTGTGAGGTGGGTGGGGCTGAGAGAGCTCCAGAGAACTGTGACTCACCCAAGGTCACCCAGTTGGCTTCAAGTGGAGGAGTGGGGAATCAAACCCGGCTCTCCAGATTAGAGTCCCGTGCTCCTAACCACTACACCAAACTGGCTTAACAAGGATAAGTGCTGAGTTCTACATCTGGGTAGCAGAAACGAGGAACACACATACTGGATGGGGGATACACTTCTGGTTAGCAGTGCATGCGAGCAAGATCTTGGGGTTCAGATGCAATGTAAGTTAAATATGAGCAGCCAGTGTGATACAGTGACAAAAAAGGCTAGTGCGATCTTGGGGTCTATCATCAGAGGCTTAACATTCAAATTGCATGATGTCATAGGGGGACACAATTGCTCTCTTTAAGTATTTGAAGGGCCGTCACTTAGAGGAGGGTAGGGAGCTGTTCCTGTTGGCAGCAGAGGACAGGTTTAAATTATGGGCCAGATGGTACCAGCTGGATATTAGGAAGTACAGTAAGATGGGCTTCAGAGGGGTATAATGCCACAGGCACTGATCTCCAATGACATCATTGTCTCCAAGAGAGATAACGTCGCCATATGGAGTTCAGTTGTGAGGGAAACAGATCTCCAGGTGCCATGTGAAGGTGTTGGTAACCCTACTAGAGAGGGGACTCTGTGGAGTATAGTGACAAAAAGGCTAATCTCCAAAACATCTGCTGTCAGAGTGAGTTTTAAAATCTCTCCTTTGGTGGTCATTGGTAGTTCTTGGAGATCTCCAGGCGGGTTGGCAACTACTGTAAGGAGGTGCTTCAGACACCCCAGTTGCCAATACCCAATACCACCATTGTCTCCAATTTAGGTAAAATAGGACATACGGAGTTCAGCTGAAATGGAAGGAGATCTCCAGGTACGGCAACCATAATATGGAGGGTCCTCAATGAGGTATAATTCCACAGAAGCCACACTCCAAAGTGACCGTTCTGTTTGAGATAATTAAAATCAGTCATTTGAAAGTCATTTGTAATTCTGGGAGTTCTCTAGGTGGGTAAGCATCAATTGTCAGGTAGTATCTATGTGGGGTATAATTCCTCCATGTCTCTGAGAATGTTAAAATCTGTCATTTGGAGATCAGTTGTAATTTGTGGGGAACTCCAGGAGGGTTGGCAACCACAGTGTCATCAAGCTCGGCATCCTTAGCATGGACCTGCCTGCTGCCAGACCTGCCACTGTCTCCCAAAGAACCCCAGGGGCAGCGAAGGCTGAGGGTGAGGGCAAAGGCATGGACCAAGCACAGGAGTGCATGCCTGGCAGCCCACGGCCTTCCCCCTGCTGAGGAAATGTCAGGACAGGAGAGCCTTGAGCCAGTACAGGATCTGATCTACTCCTCATGAGTAGCAGAGAGGAGTCAGCTTGGAGAAAGAAGCTTAATGAACCCAGCCTCACCTGTAGGGGAAACTTCCTTTATAAGGTTGCAGCCAGCATGGCTAGTCACAACAATTGTGGTATTTTGGAGCTCAGTATTTTGCTGAGCTCTTGGGTTCTGGTTTCCTGAGCCTTGGAGGGTCACAGTCTTTGATTTTGGAATCTGTTACTTGACCATGGAGTTTGACCTGAGAATCTTTGTTGTTGGCCCTGTTGTTGTCAGAACATGCCTCCAACCTGGTGAGCAGGATACTTTTCATCCTTTTGTTTCTATTTGTTGCTCTCTGTTATACTCTTAGATTATGTTGCTGCTGTTTCTGTGGGTTTGTCATGAAAATATGGTTTAGAGCACATTACACTTAGTGATACACATGTATTCTAATTAACTTTGTATGTTTTAGAATTTCATTAGGCTGTTGCTCCTGTTTAGAGATGGGTATGAACAGCAATATGAACTAAAAAATCCCACAAACAGCCCAATCCTGTTTGTTGCTGTTTGTCAAGCTAGACAGTCTGGCACCTGCAATCAATTTCCATGGTAACTCAGGCAAGGATTGTCTGAACTCTGTCTGAACTCTTGTTGCCCTAGAAACCCCAATCTAAGCCCAATTTACCTTGATAGGCAGGTCTTCCTTCCGAATGTGGACTGGAGCTCCAAATTTGTTACAAGAGGAAAAGACTGGGGGGAGGGGAGCTCCCAGCTCTGGCTTCAGGGAGAGACAGCTGCTGTTAGAGAGACAGGGTGAGTGCATTGGAGCTTGAATTTTCTTTGTGTGTGGTGGGATAGGGATCTACCGCTTTAGGTTCCAGGGCTGCTGCCAGGCTCTGGGGCCAAGCTATTATTTATTATTGGCACCTTTCCTGCTGCCTGCTCAAGTAGGGTTTCTGGGAGTAGTGCAGTAGGGATCTTGATGGCTGGAGGAGAGCCTGCTGGCTCCTACGAATAACGAACAATGAATATGCTCGTGAACAGGATCATGTTAGTCAATGTTCGTTGTTCATGGATGGCAACGAACAACGAACACCACGATGGTTGTTGTGGGTTTTCCGGGCTGTATTGCCGTGGTCTTGGCATTGTAGTTCCTGACGTTTCGCCAGCAGCTGTGGCTGGCATCTTCAGAGGTGTAGCACCAAAAGACAGCGATCTCTCAGTGTCACAGTGTGGAAAAGATGTGGGTCATTTGTATCTACGGGGGTGGTGATTGGAGTTATAGCAAACTTCTACATGGAACATTTTGAAAAAACAGCTCTAGAATCAGCACCCCACAAACCTAGTGTATGGTTCCGGTTTGTGGATGATACATTTATCATTTGGAGCCATGGGGAGGAAGAATTGATGGGGTTTTTGAATCATCTCAACAACATCCACCTGAACATACAATTCACAATGGAGAAAGAAATCGAGGGAAAACTCCCATTCCTGGATACCTTGGTCATCCGCAAAGCAAACTTTCAGTTAGGTCACAAGGTCTACAGGAAACCAACTCACACTGATCGGTACTTACACAAAAACTCCAATCACCACCCCCGACAGAAAAGAGGCATAATGAAAACATTAGTGGATCGTGCAAGATGGATATGTGAGCCGCACTTTCTCAATGAGGAAATTAACCATCTAAACCACGCACTTCAGGAAAATGGCTACTCCAGAAATGAAATCCGAAGAGCAATCAAACCCAGGATGAATCAAACAACCAAGGAAAAACAGTCTCCTACAGGAAAAGTGTTTTTGCCATATATCAAAGGAATTACTGATCAGATGGGAAAGCTTATGAAAAAGCATAACCTTCAAGCAGTATTCAGACCCACCCGAAAAATACAACAGATGCTACGATCAGCAAAAGACAGTAGAGACCCCCTCACCTCTGCAGGAGTATACCATATACCCTGCAGCTGTGGACAAGTTTACATCGGGACCACAAAGCGTAGCATCCAGACAAGAATAAAAGAACATGAAAGACACTGCAGACTTGGACAACCTGAAAAATCAGCAGTGGCTGAACATAGCCTAACTCAAACAGGGCACAGTATCTTATTCCAGGACACCAAAATACTGGACAACACTTCCAACTACTTTGTCAGACTGCACAGGGAAGCCATTGAAATTCAAAAGCATAAGCAAAACTTCAACAGGAAAGAAGAAACCTTAAGAATGAACAGAGCATGGTTTCCAGTTCTGAAAAACACCAGGCTAACAAAACATTCTATCCCCGACAATAGCCCTGCAGAGAAGATTAGCACATCAAGTACCAATCCATATGCAAATGAACCTCCTCAGGATACAGTGAAGCCTCCCGCCATTAGCATTCCACACCCTGGGAAACTCTCACAGGATGACTCAGCTCAACCCCACCCCTCCTGAGTAGATACAAATGACCCACATCTTTTCCACACTGTGACACTGAGAGATCTCTGTCTTTTGGTGCTACACCTCTGAAGATGCCAGCCACAGCTGCTGGCGAAACGTCAGGAACTACAATGCCAAGACCACGGCAATACAGCCCGGAAAACCCACAACAACCATTGTTCTCCGGCCGTGAAAGCCTTCGACAATACAACGAACACCACGTTTGTTTGTTTTTTCTGTTTGAGCCCATGTCTACTCCTGTTCTTGGTTTGAGGCATAAATTGAGCCAAACGTGTAAGTTTGGTTTTCTATTGTGCCTTTAATAAATATGAATCTGCCTTTCGGATCTCTTAGTGCAGGCGTGGGCAATTGTTTTGGCTCGGGGGCCACTTTGTGGGAGCGGAGGTTAGCAGAGGGCCGCACCTTTTAAAATGATTGTATTCATTAGTTAACTTAGCATTTCAGAAAAGGTATAAATTGTATCATAAAAATAAATTAAATAAAATAGTGGTAGTTTTAGTCAATTTATTTATTGTGCTAATTTCATATCATCTATAGCTGCGAGCACATTAAATTTTAGAATCAGTTTAATGCGACAAATGTACCCTATCACACTTTTATACTGTCTTGGCGGGCCACAAAAAATTCTGTAGCGGGCCGCATGTGGCCCGCGGGCCGCAATTTGCCCACCCCTGTCTTAGTGTATCTATATGTTGGAAGGGTAAATTTGTGAATTTACACTTCCAACATAAATTTTAAATTTCAGGCATGGGAGGGATGGAGCTCTTTCAATGTGCAATCTCTTTGACACTGATGCCACACCTTCCGCTTTTCTCCATTTCTCAGCTTCTTCTGGTGGTAGATGGGATAATTCATCCCATGAAGTAGGTCCAGTTATTTCCGCTGTTCTTGCAAGGTAGGACAGTCACGGAGCTGGAATGCCTTTGGCTGAATGTGCCAATCGCCTTGGTAACACCTCTGCACTCTGTGCCTCTAATAGTCAGACATTTCTGAACACTGTTCCTCCTGTGGGACAAGTGTCTCTGGACTTTGGCCCTCTCATGGGCCAGGTGTCTCCAGTAGTGAACCATCTGGTACTAGATCTGCACTTGGTGTGCCAGTGATGTGTATCATAAAGTCTCCTGGTTCTTCATCTGAATCAGGATATGTGATTTTGCTGTTCTCTTCAGTGGTCCCCCCCCCCCCTTTTCAGGTATAGCCATCTCATTTTCATTGAAGTATACAGCTCTGCTCACAGTAGTTCTTCTGGTTTGTGGATCATAGATCCTGTAGCCTTTGCTTTGTGCTGAGTATCCAACAAGAATTCCTTGTGAGGCTCTGTCATCTAGTTTGCCTCTCTTCTCCTTTGTAATGTAGGAGTAGGTCTTGCTTCCAAAGACTCAGATATTTCATGCTTGGTACATAGCCATGCCAAAGTTCAAATGGTATGGCTTCAGTAGCTTTTGTCGGCAGTCTGTTCTGTATATATGCGGCAGTCATGATGACTTCTCACCAAAATTCTTTTGGTAATTGAGCATTACACAACATACATCTCACCATGTCTAACAGTGTCCTGTTCTTTCTCTCTGCTGTTTCATTTTGTTCAGGAGTGTAGGCCACTTTGGTTTGGTGTTCTATGCCTTCCTGTCTCAGGAATTGCTGTGTGGCATTGGAAGTTTGATGTTAATTATTAGGGAATCAAACTTGAAGACTATATTTTGTTCCATTGTTCATCTGTTGGTATGTCACTATCTTGATACCGCTTTTTTTGAAAGCTTAGGATTTGGGCTTTTAAAAAGTGAAGAAGGATATTGTATACTTTTGAAATTAGGCCTTTTGGAGTAGATCCCATATTGTCTAATAGTAATTCAAATTCTGTTTTTGGGTTGTTCATGATTTCCTTTAAGTTTATATGAGAGGCCATATGGTTAAGTTGGAGGTAGGTATACCATGGGATATTGTGGTGAGTTTTCTAACACTGATTTGTCCAAGAGCCCTCTTTTTTTTTTGAAGCAATATCCACCAAGAGAGTTATTTTATATTGTCTCCACAGTTTTTACTGAAAACAGAAATTTGACCAGGAGGAAACCAGCTCTGTGACAAAAAGAAGAGAATCTAGGAATTCCAGGGGTGAGTTTGTACTCACAAAAAGATTTAAAAAGCCAGGCCTGGCATAGGTGTGACTCAGAGAGGCCCAGCAAGGCCCAGGGCCACTGTGTCAAGGTAGGCCACAGAGTAAAACTGAGTAAACATTCAAGCAGTATGGCCAATCTTCCAGATACATGCACTTCCCTCACTTCCCTGGCACAAAAAGATTAAAAAAAACCAGGCCTGGCCTGGCATAGGTGTGAGCCTGTGAGGCCTGAAGGCCCAGGGCCTCTGTGCCAGGGTAGGCCACAGAGTAAAACTGAGTAAACATGCAAGCAGTGTGGCCAATCTTCCAGATAAATGTGCTTCCCTTGCTGTCCTGGACCAAAAAGTTAAAAAAGAAGAAAATAATCCAGGCCTCAAGAAGACCCAGGCCCACTTTGCAGGCAAAGCCAGTGTCACAGTGAAGCATTTTAAACAGAGGCAAGCAGAGTGGTCCAGCATCAGTTTAAACAAACAATGTCTCTTCCCTGCCTCCCATCTCTCCCCTAAATAATAAAACTCTCCTACCAGTTCTCCTCTCTCCTGATGTAGTGAGCCAGTTGATCCACAGCAGAAGGCAGAAGTCCACTCAGTCCTGTCCAGGAAGGTCAGGCCAAGGCAGAGACAGTGAGAAAAAGCAGTGTCTCTCTCACAGTCTCTCTCCAGCAGCAACCAGCAACAGAACAGAAGCTGGCCCAAAGTCCAGCCTCTATTTTAAATCCCCTGCTGCATCTCCTTCCAGAGACTTCATTGGTTGGAAGGAGGATGCAGCAGTGGGATTGGACACTCCTAACTCTCCCTCCCTTGCCTGATCCCCCTCCCTCTTCCCCCTTGTACTCCTACTATCACTCATTCCTCCTCACCCCTCCCCTACCTGAAATTTAGGCGGGAATCTCTTGCTGCTTGCTTTGCATTGCATTTTGCAAATGCAATGCAAGCAAGCAGCTTGCAAAGCAAAGATTCCCACCTTTTCTAGCAAGAGGGAAGGGGTGAGGAGGAGGTAATGAGTCACTCACTCCTTCTCCCCCCTCCCCTCTTCAAAGAGCTGGCAGGAAGCTTTAGCTTCCTGCAGAATTTTGCTAGCCACTTGCAAATGCAAATGGCTAGCAAAATGGCGATTCTCTGAATTCAGAATATTTCCGAATTGACCTGAATCGATTCAAAAATATCCAATTCGGTATTTCCGAATCAGGGCCAGTAAGCTGGCCCCGATTCAGATATACTGAATCTTTCTGAATCAGGCTCGATTCGGGTTTTTAACCTGGGTTTTTAACCCAAATAGGAAACCCAAATCGCACACCTCTACTCGGAATGAGTTTCTTTAAAAACGAACCAGCCGTTCCAAATGGAATTATGTTCTGAGGTTCATTTTCTGCCCATATCTACTTGTTGAAGTTTATTAAAGTCTGATGGGATTTTGATTCCTAAATATGCTAATTGTGTTGGTGATCATTGGAAATTATTGTTGATGAATCTGAGTTTCAGTATAAGTTGTAAAATAATATAGGCAGAATCTTTGATTTAGTCCAATGAACTTCTAATCCTGAAATCTGGACTTTTTTGAGGTAGGGAAAGGATAATGCAGGTTTTGAAATATATAACTGCCTGTCATCTGCGAACATGCTTAATTTATCGGTGTGTGAATCAGTTGTTCTTCCTTGTATCTGATTGTTTTCTCTTATAGCGATTGTCAATGGTTCCACAGCTATTGCAAATAGTATCGTGAAAAGACAACATCCTTGCCTTGTTCCCCTGTGGAGGGATATTTTTTCTGATGTTGCTCCACTGATTTTTATTTCTGTGGAGGGATGTGAGTACATTATCTTAGTTATTTGAAGTTTAAAAAGTTAAAAAAGAAGAAAATAATCCAGGCCTCAAGAAGACCCAGGCCCACAAAAAGCTGACAAACTTTATTTGGAACAACAAGAAAGCAAGAATAAACCAGTTAATATTGAATAGACTACCTGAACAAGGTGGTTTGGCAATGCCAGATTTACAGAGATATTATGATGCGACTCACTTAAACAATACTTTGATACTGCTTGGCCCGAATAATCAAAAATATTGGAAAGATATATTGCAAATATACACATACCCAAAAACTTGCCCAGAAATCTTCTGGAACTCACCTTCTGATAGGGGGGGAAATCACAATAACAATCAATTTATAAAAGCTATATTACAGGTCTGGGATAAGAAACAGTCAAAACTAGTACACTCGAACTCTCTTGTAGCAACCTTCACTGATCAGAGCTGGTTCCAACCTGCAGAAAATAAACAGGCTTTCAAAACCTGGGCAGTTTCCACACGGCTTACCTTTTGTCCAGGAAGACGCTGTTATCACAAGATTTCGTGCAAGATCACACTGTTATCGTGCGAGAACATGCTGCATCTAGGAGTGTGCATTTTGGAAATCTGATTTGGGTAAAATGCCCAAATTGGACCCAATTCGGAAAGCTCCGGGATTTCCAAATCGGGGCCAACATGCTGCCCGCGATTTGGAAGTCCAGAAGCAAAGCTTCCCGAAGCATTCATAATGTTTCGGAAAGCTTCAGGTCAATTAGTTTAAATGCCCATTTCCTTGCCACTGCGCAGAGGCAGAGAAAGGGGCATTTAAACCCCCGAATCAGCTGATCGCTGGGGGATTCCCCAACGAGCAGCTGAGTGCTGGTGCCGCTGTCGGGGCCAGGGAACTCCCTAGCCCTGTCCACGGTGTCTGAATGGGGTGGCGGGGATGCACGCAAATGCCTGCGAATCCCCGCTTGGTGCTCCGTTCAGCCACCGCAGACAGGACCAGAGAACTCCCCAGCCCCGTCTGTGGCGGCTGAACGGAGCAGCGGGGATGCAGGCAAATGCTTGTGAGTCCCTGCCGGGTGCTCCCTTCAGCTGCTGCAGATGGGACTGGGGGACTCTCCGGCCCTGTCTGCAGCAGCTGAATGGGGTGGCGGGGATGCAGGTAAATGCCTGCAAGTCCCCAGCGGGTGCTCCCTGGCCCCATCTGCGGCAGCTGAATAGGGCAGCGGGGATGCAGACAAATGCCTGTGAGTCCCCGCTGGGCACTCCCTTCAGCCACCGCAGATGGGACTGGGGAATTCCCCGGCCCCATCCCCGTGGCAGCGGGGATGCAGGCAAATGCCTGCGAGTCCCCGCTGGGCACTCCATTCATCTGCCACTGACAGGCCCGGGGAAATCCCCGGTCCCATCAGCGGCAGGTGAAAGGAGCAGCGAGGAAGCAGGCATAAGCCTGCACCTTCCTGCCTGGCGCGGGAGAAACAGCCGAGTGTGCTCGGCCTCCCGGTGAGAGAGAGGGGGAAAATTTCCCCTCCCTTTCATACTGGGAAAGTCTGCGCCACCAGGCTGCTTCTCCCCGATGTCAAAGAGACAGGAAACTCCATCTAAGTTGCACCATATGTCACATTTGATCTTAACCCCCGTGTTGGAAAGGCTGCGGGAGCAGGGGGACATATTTGCATTGCTGGTGGGACTGTGTTTACATTAAGCAATTCTGGCAAGAAGTGCTTATATATATATATGACACTTATCATTTACCTCTTTGGCCTGAACTGATTTTACTAAATGATTGGCACGATATTCCCATCTCAAAAGGAAGAAAATCTTTAATAGCTCAACTGTTGGCGGTGGGTAAATCAACGATTGCTGCAGCTTTTAAGAACAAAGCCCAACCATTTCTAATTGGGTATTAAGGGTCTGGGACCACTTTACTTTGGCAAAGCTAACAGATTATATCAAACAACATGAGAGCCTAGAATATAAATCGCAATTCATTGAGATTTGGTATCTGGTTTTGGAATTCTTGACAACAGATGATTATATCAGAAAACTTGGTAAGCCTAAAGATTACTTTGATGTATTGCTCAATTTGTAATGTCATTTTCAATCTGCAAGTTTGTTTAAGCCTCCAAGTTAATGGCAGTATACTCTTGGGTCTATTATTCTTAGAATTATCTTTATGGATGTTGACTAGTTATTTATATCTTTGTGTTGTTTGGTATTGTATTACTCAAAAAATTAAATAATTAAAAAAAATTAAAATCTTGTTCTGCACTGTCTTTAATACTTCCCGCTGTTTTTTTTTTGTTGTAGTTGTTGTGGCATTCCTTTAGTGCCCGTTCTGGCCTATTTTGTTTTGTTCCAAGAGCATTTGGGCATGGAAAGGGTTAATAAAAGCATGCTACTTCAGTGTTTTCATTTATACAATCTTGTTCTCCATTGTCTGTAATGCTTCCCACTGTTTTTTGTGGTAATAGCATTTCTTTAGTGCCCATTCCAGCCCATTTCATGGTGTTCTTGAAACCTTTTGGCAAGGACAGTGTTAATAAAAGCATGCCATTTCAGTGTTTTCACTTCTGAAACCTTATACTGCATTGTTTGTAATGCTTCCCACTGTTTTCTGTGGTATTGGCATTTCTTTAGCGCCCGTTCCGGCCTGTTTTGTGCTGTTCTAGGGACATTTTGGCAGGGAAAGGGTTAATAAAAGCAAGAGACCACAGTGTTTTCTCTTCTAAAATTTTGTTCTCCAGCTTCTTTAACACGTTCCATTGCTTTTTGTGGTAATAGCTTTTCTTTAGTGCCTGTTCCAGCCCATTCAGTGGTGTTCCAGGACCCCTTTGGCAGGGAAAGGGTTAATCAAAGCATGCCAGTTCAGTGTTTTCATGTCTAAAATTTTGTTCTGCATTGTCTGTAATAGATACAGAGGAGTTAGCCATGTTAGTCTGTAGTAGCAAAATCAAAAAGAGTCCAGTAGCACCTTTAAGACTAACCAACTTTATTGTAGCATAAACTTTCGAGAATCACAGTTCTGTTCATCAGATGCATCTGACAAAGAGAACTGTGATTCTCGAAAGCTTATGCTACAATAAAGTTGGTTAGTCTTAAAGGTGCTACTGGACTCTTTTTGATAATCTGTAATGTTTCCCCCTGTTTTTTGTGGTACTGGCATTTCTTTAGTGCCCATTCTGGCCCGTTCCGTGGTGTTCCAGGAGCATTTTGGCAGGGAAAGGGCTAATAAACAGTTCAGAGTTTTCATTTCTAAAATACTGCTCTGGAGTGTCTTTAACACATCCCATTGTTTTTTGTCATTTCTCTATTTGTTTAATGCCCGTTCCGGCCCATTCCTGCCTGTTCCAGCTTTTACCTCATCCCGAAATACAATGTCCTGTCTACAGACAAGGCAGAAGACACAGAATACCTGCAGGGGGCAGCAGGTCTGACAGATAGATAGCAGGATGGGATCCTTCTTTCTTCTCTTCTGTCCTCCTTGCATGTCTCAAGATTGGTATTCTTAGACTACTTCCTGCTTCTTCCTGGAAGTCCCTCTCTCCCAGTTTTAGTCAGGTAGTTAGTATCCGGTTTCTCTGCTTTCTATCATAGTTGTGTTCCTGAATAAACTCTCTTCATTCACTCCTTAATCAGACTCAAGATCATTCCTAAGATATACCAGAGCCTACAAATATGAGAGAGGAAGGAATTCTTGGTGAGCACCTTGGGTCATCTATTAAATGAAGAAAGTTCATCTAAGCCAGTTGCTTACCAGTTTTATGGTCAGGAGGCATGTAGGATTCTCATGGAGGTGGGCAACATTGAAGTGAACCCTAGCAGGTATATTACTTGGGGGATCTTGGTGGCACTCAGCACCTTGTGCCACAATTCTGTACAGATGATGAAAAACAGGACACAGCAGAACTAGCTGCATTCAATTTGAAGCCAGGGTGGCCTTGTAAGAGATCAATTTTAATAAAACCTGGTTTAACTCATATATTTCTCTCATATTTGTCTTCTTATGTCTTCATTACAGGGTATACGGGCAAAAATATACTACTCTAAAGTAATACTCTAATCTGGCAAAGTCTTGCTGGGACAGCCATAGGAATGCATTTGCTTCTCACATTTGTTCTTGTTTGGAAAAGAGTTTCAATACAATATGGGGAACAGTTTTACTTATTTAATTCAGTTACTTGTTCTTTTTAATACCCACTGCTGGTATCTTCGTGAAACAAATGATTTTGCACACTAGAATTTATTAAAACCATTACCTGTAGTTCACAAATGCATCAAAGAAGATATATAGATTATTATATGATTAATTACTAACTATAGCATGTTCAGTACAGAGAAAGCAAATGGCAACTTTAATAATAACAAACAGCAGCTGCAAACATTTCAAATGAGATGCAAAGGAGTGGGAGCTTCATTTGATAGATTAACAAAGGATTATGATCAACAGCATTCATGGAACAGTTCTTGAAATGTACTCTGTCTGGCTTAATCACTGATGTTTGCTTTTGGGGTAGGTAAAAACCTGAACCTCTGTAAGGATACCGAGCAATTAATAGGCTCTGGACCTGAAATATAAGCAGCTTCTTTCTAAAATTAGGCAGAAGATTCCTCAGACGTAATTTAGTATGGCTACTTTAGTATGGCTTTAGTTTATTCTGTACTCTGCCATTTCTACAGCTGTAAACTTTAAACAGAAGTAGGGTCAGCAGGTTGAATCAAGCTGGTGCAAACTGGACAGCTGCCAAATCTTCTCCTCTCCTTTGTCTGTTGAGATGATACTTTTGTGTTCTCCATTTCAAGCACTGCTTTTACCACGATTCTTGGCTTTTGTTCCATCCCTTAAATAATTGCGCATAGCCCTAACTCTTATGTTGGAGAGCCTATTCAGGCAGATTAAAAACATCCATTTCCAACTCTGAGCTGGACCAGGTAGAACAGCAGTCCAGCTCCTCTGCTTGACAAGGTGTTTTTTTTTTTGCAACCCTAAAAGGATCACTTAAGAGTTGTACTGCCATCTGTTTTTATTAAAGATAGACTAATCTTATATGATGGTATTGTAAATTCTTAATTGCTACCTATTATTTGCTCATATACTCCACAGAGTTCCTGAAACCCTTGCAAGTGATTCCAGAAAATGTAGCTAGATTTTTAAAAAACAATAACTAGCCTTTCTTTCTTTTCCCTCTCCTCCTTGCTTTATCCAACAAAGACTATTTAGGTCCTATTATTCCTGGCTTATTTTTGAAGTAACTGCTCAAGTAGGTGGTGCATTTATATGAGCTATGCACCACAGAATAACAGTACAGCATGTACACATTTTCCCTAAGTATTTGAAAGCAACATACAGAAAGAACAAAACATCAACATGGCCCCATCTGTGGATACTTAAATCTGGAGACTGGGGCCATGAACAGAGAAGTCAGGTCTTTCTACAAACCTGAAAAAAGCTCCAGAGTTCCTGAAAAATTTGAAATCTAAAAAAACAACCCTAGAACACTGGAGCAGAGAATTAAACTCCACCCAAAATAATAGAAGCAGTGTCTATACCTTTAAGAAATGAAATCCCTCTCAGCAGCCATTGTGGGAGTTGCTAGGCAACCCACAACAATATTGTCAGCCTTCAGGCCTTGGTATCTGTTAGTAAACAATGGGAGGCGGGCTTTTCCAGGGCTGTTTTGGCCTTTAAGGGATAATTCATCAGGGCCAGGCCTGGCAGCAACCACTGAGTGAATTGCTGCCATATAACTTCCATGACTCAAACAGGCCTGGCTTCTTGCTACAGTTCAGCATCAGTCACCACATGGAAGCCAGTGTGATGTAATGGTTGGTATTTCAAATTAGGATCTCAGATATCTAGGTTCAAATCCTTACTCTGCTGTGGTATTTACTGGGTGACTTTGGATCAACACACACTTTCAGCTTAACCTACCTCATGAGGCATGTCTGGGGGAGGAACATGCTGTGCTATCATGAGAGTCCACAGGCCAGGGCTTGTGGTAGATAAATATACCGTACGAATGCATCTATAAGTAGAGTGAGCAGACTTTGAAGAAATTCTCTTTGGATCCATATTTTTGTTCTGTTTATGAAAATGGTAGATATTCAACATAGATTTTAGTCCATAACATTTGTAAATGGATAATATGAAGAAAGATGGCTCCTTTGTTGTACTAAAAAAGACAGCTATTGAAAAGATTACAGTTTAGTTTGAAAAAGAGAGACAGCTACATAATCTTCTTAGAACATATAATTGTAAATTTGACGGAAACCTGATTCAATACTGTTCTGTCATTTGACTTGTTCTTATTATTCCACTCATAAGCTTCAGTTAATTATAATATGAAAAAAATTCCATCATAATAGATGGTTCACTTCATATTTAATCAGACAATACTTTAAAAAAAAAAAAAAAAAGTAGGATCACACCAGTGATCTTTTCCTAGAAAATGGGAGTATAGAAAAAAGAATTGCATCTTTTTAAAAGCTTAAATAAATAAATAGATTTCAATAGCCATTTTAAATACATGAGCCATTGAACCAGTGCACTGAGGACAGACTTTCTTATGGGTTTGTTTCTGTAATCAAGGAGCCCAGTTCTGATTAGGATGATGATGTTAGGAGAAAAGTGGGTTCAAGCCTCACTCATTATTTTCCCATCCTGAAATGGCTCCTTGGAGACACTGTCTGCCCTGATGAAGGCAGCATACATGCCCGAGATACTATCACACATTCCTTTCTTGTTTGCAGTGCTTTTGCTTGTCAGTGGAAAAAGTAACACATTTCCAATCTTTTTTTTTGGCACAAAAAGTTTGTAGTTTTTGGAAAAAATGTCTTTTAGCTTTGAGGGACTGATGTAGACATAAAACTGTGCAGTCTACTGAGCTGAATACTTTAATGATGGTCTGGTAATGGTAGAAAAGAACAGAGTTTTGTGGTCTAAATGTACAAAAGACTGAGAGTAATGGGGTGTAAAAAAGATGAGCCATTTGGACAGCATATTCCAAACTCTTGATTTGGGAAGCTTGGGCTATTAAAAAAAACCCTGATTTTCCTTGGTGACATTTCACTTGATTTAAGAGACTCATTTTGCTCTCTTAATTTTAACCCACGTGATTATAGTTAATTTAGTTTTTAAATAACATCTGTCCCCACAGATCAGTAATGAGCTAGTTTTAGTACTACATGGGCAGTAACTGATCTGGAACATTTTTGTGACACCTTAAGAAAGACAGCAACTTATTATGCATCATATTTCACTTGAACTTAATGTATTAGAAATCTCTGAAAACATATTGTGCCTACGAAGAGACAAGTAGTTTATGTACAGCTAGCACAAACATCTTTAGGATCTTTCGGTGTCTTGAATGTATGTAATATATAAATAGCTCTATGTGGCATAATTTAGGGGATGTGGCTGGTTCTGCATTTGGATCGTCTAAGCTTTGTTGTTCCTGAGTGTTTATGGGTTGTTTCATATATTATTTTGAAAGCATTTGGAAGCTGAGGTTTGCTGTAGTTCTCCATGTGGTGAATTACTTCAGTGTAACATCATCACAAGTGAATCTGTATGTGTACTGCATGGATTTTTCTACTTAGAAGATGGTGTGGGGTGACGCACCTATGGCAGTTGCAGGGACCCAGGGCTTCTTGCAGGCCCCCCTGCCACCGATCTCACACACCTCCTCTGCCATCTGTCTGCATACCTTTTCCTGCTTATTCACTTGCAGATGTTATGCCACTCATGCTTCCAGCTGCCCGGTGGCATTTGAGAGGTATATGTGGGTAGTGAATGTTAGCAGAACTCTTGGTAGCCCCAGCAGTAACACTACCAGCAGCATGAACCAGCCTGTGCTGTCAGGGTAAGGCTATAAATGAGCTGCAGGTGAGCTTGAGCACAATGGTGGGGAGGCTTGCAAGGAGGGAAAGGCACACAGGTGGGGGAACATACAGATGAATGGGTAGAAAGGAAACCATGAGGGGGCTTGGTGATATAGGGAGAAGGGTGACTCAATGTACCCTCAATGCCAGTTTCAGGCACTGTCAGTCCAGGGCCACTCCGAACCTGGAACAGGCACTGTTTCATGGCCAGGTCAAAAGTGATGTGTCATCAGCATGATGAAGAATGGATCACCCACCTTACCCCTATCTCCAATATAGGAACCCACTGGAACTGGACTGGCAGGCAGATGGAGCAGAGAATGACTCTGGCTTCTTGGAAGACCTTGGCCAGAATGAGAAAAAGCAGAAGGAAGCAACCCTGCACCATGAACTGCGGCTCTTTGAGACCTGACAGGGTTTCCTAAGGGAACAAGATAGATACTATACTCTGTGAGGAAGGAGAAGCCCCTCAGTGGCAACGTTCAACTGGTATTTTCATTTAAGAATACTTGTCATGATTCTATACTTCACAACACTTAAGTATAAGTACATGGGAATACATCATCCTAAACCATACCATAAAAAGTGCTCACTCTAGTAGGTGACAGCCTGAGTACCATAGCAGGTGTACAGGTACCTCCAGGAAGAGACAGTCTTTCCGATATGAGAGTCCCAGGGCATAAAGTGTGTTAAAGATCATAACCAACACCTTCAACTAAAAGCAGAACCAAGCTGGCAGCCTAGGTAGCTGTGGGCTTGCTCAAAGACTATAGTACCCATAAAACCTGCCTTTGGGCATTTACATATTTCTCTCTAAGCTTTGATTAGTCCCAAGGAATTGATTAAAAAGCAGAGAGAAGTTTCAAATGTTCATACCATTTGCTTAGCTGTTCAGGAAAAAGTTATCTCTGACCAAATGCACACATTTCAACGTAAAATAAAACCTCACAAAAATTCTATGCATGCTAATATTATAAATTCTGCACAGAAATGTCAGCTCTTTTATAACTTAAACCACCCCTCCACTAATAATGAAATCATGCTTCAACTATGTTGGAAGTATCATTTTTCAGTTTCTGAATGTATGGTGTTGATTGTTGAATCTTGCTTTTACCATATGAAGTACATTTATAAAAATGTGTAAACTGGTAGAGTGCATATAGAAACACCCTAAATTGTCAAAGTATTTCTAAAAGTTGCACTTTATTAATCAATATTTATTGAGAATAATATCTCCCACAATATTAGACTAATCAAGATAGCACGATATAAATGTGATATCCAATTTTCTTAAGACTCCTTTATGATGAGATGCAAGATAAAGATCATCCCTTGACCTTGCCTGAATATAGTTGAAATGGTATTAATATGGAAACCAGGCATTTACTAAGCAACTAATATCAAAAATTCAGTAGTAGGGATACATGGGGGGGGGGGGGCGAGTCTTGCGTAATATTTAACAACAACAGCAACAGTGTTCTTATGAATCTCCCTTCTGGACAGATTAGTGTCTAATGCCTACTCAGAGCGGAGACCAAAGTCAGTGTTATTATTATCCTCGCAATACAGCTGGGGAGCTAGACCTGAGAGGAGTGGCGTTCCCAAGGCCACCTGCAGAGTGCATGGCAGTAGTGGGCATCAAACCAGTAGAATGCTGGCTCAAAGCCCAGACATTTAACCACTATGCTATAGTGTGAAAGAAAAGTCTCTTCTATCATTCTTCTCTTTAAGGCTTACATGCATACATGTAGATGCACATGTATCTTAGGGTTGCCAACTGTCTGGAGAAAAAAGTCTGTCCCTTTAAAAGTGGCTATAAGTATGGAAATAGGCATCTGAAAACTTCCATGGCATAGAGGCAAATAAATCTCATTTAAGCCTCTTATTAAAGGGACAAGACATTTTTCTCCTGATCTGTCGACAACTCTAATGTACACCTTGTTAAAAATCACCTAATGGCATTTATTATGTCCTAGATTCCAGCATTTACTGATGCATCTTCATTTCAAAAAGCACGTTTCAACATGTTGCCCAGTTTTACCATGATTTCTATCATTTATTGATAAATGTTAGCATTCGGTGATTGAAGGGGGCGGTGCCATGTCGGCCTCCCACCTTTGGGGTGGGGGAGGGTTCTCCCCACCACTGCACTTTGTTAATTTGTTTTATTGTTTGTATATTGATTTTAGTTCTTGTTTTTATCGATTTTAACTGTTCACCGCCCAGAGCCCCTGGGGATGGGCGGTATATAAATTGAAAAAATAAAAAATAAAATAAAATAAATTTATCTGAATAATTTGAGAAATAATGAAAGTTTCAAAGAAATGAATTGTTTTTCTTGCATTCAATATGATAATATATTTTAAAACCCTGCTGTTTTAAAGCATATTGTATTATGCAGGTTTACAAAGTTGGTGCTGTGGTGGGGAACTAAGTTACAAGTTAAGTCCAAACTCATTTCTTTTTATAAAGCTGAAATACGCACAACTATGAGATCTCTTCTTTCTCCTTCCAGTTTCCAGTGCTAACAGACTATTGCTCCAATCCTGTGCAGAGTTACTCTCATCCAAAACCACTGGATCCCACTGGGGATCTCTCAACAAACATGGCTTGCAGCTCTATTTTCATAGGAAGTGAACACCACAGTTTGCAGGAAAAAAAATCCTACCCTCTTCTTTCATTCAAAACTTTTAATTTTTATTTAATGCTACAACCAGAACGTATGTGTTCAGTTGCCTCCCATAGCTGTGGAGAAAGATTATAAATTTTTTTTTGTTAACCGTCCATGTTTCAGCATAGCTCCACCTACCCAGGCTCCTTCTGGCTTGGCCTAGATATTTATTTATTATATTTAGTTTTATTTAGTTAGGTTTTTTAATAGTTTAATTTTCTTCCTGAGCCTCAAGGCAGATTACAAGTCAGGTTTAGATTTTCACTTGGGCTATCTTCCAAATGTGTTCCTACTGATTTTTCTGTCGCTAACCATTATATCTAGGACTACTACAAGTTCTGATACTGTGATTCTTTTCATGTTTTGACCTCTAATTTCAGATTGTACCTCCAACACCCTGCCCTCCTGCCCTCCCTCTAGTTCTCTCCATCACCTCTAATTTTCTAGTGTTGTTCACAAATGGCAAAATATGCCATTATTATGGTTTAAATACCATTTGGAACCATTGAGGAGAACTATTATATGTACTGTAACTCAGAGATTATGTTCCAGTTTTGAATAGCTTCAAAATCCTTTGAACTCCTTTGAACAGTGAGAATTTTGTTAATTATGCCTGCTTTTGTTTGGCCCTACAGCAATAGCTCATTGTAGGAACATTTTTCTGTATTGGGCACATAAAGATGAGCATGCTATTATTATTTTAATTAAAGAAACTATATATTTTTTTTAAAAAAACTAGCTTCTAATATTTCTGAGTTTCTCATCTCCGTTTTAGACAAGGCTGAGAGAGATGATTATTGGGACTCAGTGACGTGCTCACAAAACCTGCTTTTCAAGGTCTAGTCACTTGGAAGAAAGCACTGTCATCAATCTAGATTAAAATGAAAAGGCCATGACCAATCCATTTGTTTCATCAGTGACAATTACAAACAAGGCTCATAATGTGATTAGCCCTGAGCAGATATTTATAATATTCAAAAGGTGACATCCCCTATGAAGAATTTTGCCCATACTTCCTTCTACAGATCACTGAAGAGAATGAGAATATTGAATGTTCAGTGTGGACGTCTAAGTCCATATTTTAGTTTCTGAACTATTTTTTATTTGAAGGATAGTTTACAATCTGTTTCATTCCTGACAGTAACAGTGCAATACTAAGAAGAGTTACTCCAGTCTAAACTCAATGGACTTAGATTGAAGTAACTCTTTTTAGGATTGCACTGTGAATCCCATGCCTTGTGTGGGTGGAGGGCCTCACCCAAAGCCCCTGAAGCCGTTCAGACCAGCCATCCAAACCAGGTTAATAATTTGTTGCCTGTTCAGTGGAGAAGCCAGTATGGGGTAGGGATACTTGAACATCTGCCGATTCCACTCACTTCCCCTTCTCTGGTATTGATTAGGTGGCCAATTAATTGATGAGCTGTTTGGTTGTTTGGAAGCTAGTTTTGTGTATTCAAAAGAACAGGCTACTTGCAGTCATTAGACACTTAATCCCAAATTATGAGCAGTCAACTGGGAGTTGGCTTCTGAATTTCTGCTGTGGAAATTTTGCTCTGTGGCCATCAAAAAAGCATTGCTTCTGTCTCTGCCCAGCGTGGAGGGAAGAGCTTCCATTACTGTGTGGCTATTTTGTTGGGGGGGGGGGTGGGCAGAGTGGATAAGAATCCAGCCTCCAACTGATCTCTGAATCAGCAGTGAGTTAGTTTGTGACTAGGGGTGTGCAAACCCAGACCAATTCGGTATCCCTGTTTCGGTTATTACCGAAACAAGAAACCATTTCAGTAATCACGAATACCGAAATGGCAAGCCGTTTCGGTATTCATGATTCGGTAATCGTTTCGGTATTTCGGCTTGTTTCGGTAATAGATTTCAATGGGAAAACCCTCCCCAGGCTTCCCAGAAATCTGGGGGAGGCACTTTGCCACCGAATCAAGCCAAACTTGGTGGGGACCTTTTCCTAACTATCCTCTAACTACTCCCCAAGTTTCAGAAAGATGCCCCTATCCTCGCCAAGGAAGGGAAAGCTTTTTGCTTGCTGCTGCTGATCTCCCTTATTCCCTATTATTTGCTTGCTGCTGCTGATCTCCATTATTTCCTATGGGGAAAAATGAAGAGGCTTGTGTGGCCGGGGATGGCATTTTGCATGCAAAATGCCCCCAACCCTCAGGGGACCTCCTCCCACCCTCCACCAAGGCTCAGCCTGCTCCCACCTGGGGGGTGCATTTTATGGCCCCCCAAAGTAGGTGCTCCCCCCTTTCTCCACTATTTCCAAGGTGGGAAATAACAGAGGCTTGTCTTGCTAGGGGTGGCATTTTGCATGCAAAATGTCCCCAACCCTCAGGGGCCCTTGTCCTACCTTTCCTCCCACCCCCCACCAAGGCTTAGCCTGCTTCCACTTGGGGGGCCATTTTATGGCCTCCCAAAGTAGGTGCTCTCCCCCCTTTCTCCACCATTTCCAAGGTGGGAAATAACAGAGGCTTGTCTTGCTAGGGGTGGCATTTTGCATGCAAAATGCCCCCAACCCTCAGGGGCCCTTCTCCCACCTTTCCTCCCACCCCCCACGAAGTCTCAGCCTGCTCCCACTTGGGGGGGCATTTTATGGCCTCCCAAAGTGGGTCCTCTCAGCCCCCAAAATCCACCCCCTACAGCCCCACACATACTCAATTCCCCCCAGCAGCCACACACAGACCCAAATCCCCACATTAACCCCTCACAGACCCAAATCCACCCCCAGCAGCCCCACACCCATCACAACCCCAGGAACAGGCTGGCCAGCCGTCCCCCTTTGTTCCCTATGCTGGGAACTTTTAAACTCTCTTTCCCAGGGCAATTCTGCACAGCCCAGGGGTGCCACAATGGTGGGCACACTTCTGAGTGCCAGCTTGTCCCTGTGAAAGAGCACCTGATACACAGACACCCTCCCCCTGACACCCCTACCACCTACAGAGATGGCTGGCCAGCCTGCCCCATTGTTCTTGGAGCCAACCTCACAAAAAAGAATGAACCATGAACACACACTGAATCAAGTTTTAAACAATTTATTTTCTCACTTGCAAAGTACAATTGGGCAAAGCATCATGGCACATCACATTAGCAGTGCCCCACACAAAAGGATAACACAATTCACTTCACATCAAATAATCTTTAAAAAAATACACTTTTATAAACACTTAATTTCTGGAACTGCTTTAGGTTACACAGTAGGAGGGTACAACAGGGCATGAAAAAAGCATTCTAGACAGAATTCTAGACAGATTTAAAACAACTAACTTCAAATCAGAGCATTACCAAAACCACAAGACCTTTCCAAAGCCACTTTATTTCTTGAACAGTTTTGATTTACACAGCTGTAGGGCACAAAAGGGCATGATAGCAGCTCATTACACAAAAATAACACAACTCAATATCAGACCATCACCAAAAACACAGTAACTGCTATAAACACTTTATTTATGGAAAAGATGTGGGTTACATAGTGGTAGGGCACAAAAGGGCATGAAAGCATTTCACCAGACAAAAGTAACACAACTCACTTCAGATCATAGAATCACCAAAAATACAATTCCTTTCAAAAACACTTTATTTATTGAAAAGATTTAGGTAGCACAGTAGTAGGGCAGACCAACAGGCATGCCAGCATTCTCCTAGCCAGAAAATAATACAACTCAGTTGACATCAAGTAGGCACTACACAATACCTGAAAAAACAGCTTATTTGCTTAACCCCTCTAGATAACACATCCTCCATTGCAGAAAACAAGGACAGAATTAAAAAACACACACACACATTTTTTTCTTCAAATTAAATCGCTTTAATTCTTGGCGCGTGAGGCTGTCTCCCATCCCTCCAAAACCAAACTTAATAGGGGGAAACCATTGCAACAAGGTCCAGCAGAACCATTGTCATTTCCTGCAGCTATGCTTTCAGTTCAGCAACACAAACCTGGACCTGGCACTGCCACAGGCACTACACAGTGGCATTTACGGAGCAGTGTTGCAGAGGTTCCCCCCTCCCCCACACCAGCCTCAGCATTTACCTTGAAACAACTGTGAGACATCATCATCAGCTGGTGCCCATCCCCAACTCTGCCCCAACTGTCCCCTAAATCCAGCAAGCAAACCCAACAGTAAGATTTCAACTTTTGGGGGGAGGGGTTCTTTTTTTTTCAACATTTCAACTTTGAAAAAACATTTAAAACATTCAAACAGCATTTAACATTTTTACACTGCACATCAGCATCCCATTCCCTACCTAAGCAGTCTCTCCCCATCTCACTCTTAACCTATTTCTCCCTCCAGCGGCAATCAACGTTTCTGGGGCATTATTTTTCAGAATAAATTTGGTCCCACAGGGTCTGTCTCAGTACTGGGAGATGTTTTAAATTCCATTGGGGGGGTATTCAAATTGCAGGGTGGATTCCCTTTGCCACTGGTACCTAACCACCCTCCTTCTACTGGCTGGTTTTAACTGCGTCTACAGAGTTTTATGCAGGAGAAAGCGCGATTCCAAAGGACTGGACTCTCAGAGGATGCAGGTCGCAAGTCGGGCTCACCTCAGTCACTCTGGAAGTCGAGTCCTGAGAAATCGAAGAGGCGAGAGTTGACCTTCAGGAAGGTCAAGTGCTCGACTCTCCATGGGAGAAGGCAAGTGCGAAGTGGGCTGACCATGTCACCCGCATGAGAAAAGACACGCTCTCTCTCCACACTCGTCGGAGGGCATGAGAGCAGCCGCTGCACCTCGAGGGAGAGGTCCGGCCAGACCGACTCCTTCTTGGCCCAGCAGCTGAGCGGATCGGTGGAGAGCAACTTGCAGGGCTCCGCAAGGTAGTCCCTGACCACTGCCTCCGCCGAATCCTCTCTCACGTTCCTCACGATCCCAGAGGGCCCGAGGGCCCACCGGAGCATCTCCATCTTCATCGGCACTCCAGTGGTGGCTGCGGGGGGGGCGCTCAGAGGGGGTGTCAGAGGGACCCGCACGGCAGGGCCCCTCTCCCGTCCCCTCTGGTGACAGGCGTCCCCTATTGGCCTGCCTGCGCCTCACCCAAGTACAGAGGGCGTCTCTGACTTGGGTGAGGTTCCTGTCCCGCTTGGTGAAAGTGCCTTTAATGAGCGGGTCACACATGGTTGCCAACATGTATGACTCATTCTGAGTGAGAGGAGTTAGCCTGGCAACTATGCCACGCTGCAGCCTTCTCACCAGTGCGTGCACTGCTGGAATGAGGTCAGCACGAGATGCGTCTGGGTCTACAACGGTGTCCAGATTCCTCTGGAGGATGTGCAGCAGGGGAATGACCAGACCCAGGGTCGCCATGTCTGACAAGACCACCACAGTGAAGTCCTTGAAGGGCTTCAGGACCTCCACTGTCTGGGTGATGGTGAGCCAATCCTCCCGGCTGAACTCACCCACCTGACTCGCATGCACGGCTCTTGGAGAGCCACGCATGGAGTGTGGGCTGCTGCTCCACCAAGCGCTCAAGCATGGCACAGGTGGAGTTCCAGCGAGTGCTGATGTCAGTGAACTGTGCGTGCTCTGGCACGCCTGTCCTAACCTGCTTCTGGCGCAGTTTGTGAGTGGCTGTCACGCTGCGTGAGAAGTGACTCATGAGCCTCCGACATTTCTGGCGCAGTAACTGGAAGTCACGAGTCCGGGGATCACGGAGTTCCTTCAAGGAGCCTGCCCCAAGCGCATCTCTCACCACTAGGTGAAGTTTGTAGGCTGCACAGTAAATGCACTCTTGGCTCACTAGATCCGCTGCCACCCTCATGTTGCTGCCACCATCCATCACCATGCATCCCACGGTGGCGGGTCCCTGGCCTATCCACTCTTCCAACTGTCTCCTCAGTGTGGCAGCGATGTTCTCCGCCTTGTGCAACGCGTTGAGAACCTCGGTGTGAAGCAAGGCCTTGCAGTAGCCGGCCCAGCAGTCTCCCATCCTTCCCTGGCTAGCTGTAGGCACCTCCCCCCCCCAGAACTGCCTCAGGTTCCCACCAGTGAGCAGTACGTGACAGGTACACTTGCTTCATACTTGGGCAGGTCCAGATGTCGGATGTGAAGTGCACAGTTCTCCCGGCAACCCTGGACAGCTGTGCCTTCACATGGTCCCTGGCAGCCGTATAAAACAAGGGCAACACTGATCTGCTCAACATCGTGTGAGCAGAGACGGCGTACCAGGGAAAGAAATCATGGAGCAGCCTTGAGAAGCCGAAGTCTTCAACTATGGAGAGCGGTCTCCCATCCACAGCTACCATATTGATGATGTGACGTGTGAGGGGCTGGCTTGCCCTCTGGATCCCCCCTCTGGGCACACTAGGGCCCTGCTTACCAAGCATCTCCGGCAGAGAGGCTTGGCGTCCCTGCCCTACAGGAACCCTTGGGGGGAGAGCACCAGAGGAGCCTGCCTCCTTCTGGCTAGCTGGCGGCCGTGTGGTGCCACTTGAACTCTCCCCCCAAAGAAGCACTGCCTGGTGGTGCCTCTTCATGTGGGTCCTCATCCCAGACGTGGAGAGATGGTTCACATCTCTGCCACGGCTGACGCGCTGCCTACAATGCAGGCACTGGGCTACTCGGGGATCCTCCGTTTTCTGGAAGTGATTCCAGAGTTCGGAGCTGAAGGGCTGCCCACACTTCACAGAAGTGCTCAGGTGCCCACCCTGAGACACCTCCTGTGAGGTGCTCTGGCCGGACACACCGTGTCCTACTCTCGGCCGGGCAGGTGGGGATGGACAAGGCTGAAGGGGCAGAGATGTGGGCTCTTCCACCACAGTCTCTGCCTCTTCCTCCTGCACCCTCTCTTCCTGCACAGCCGCGAGAGGCCTGCTGCTGGCCTCAGAGGAAACCGGGGTGGACCGCCCCAGAGCGGGTCTCACAGGCAGTTCCTCCAACATCCTCTGGGTTCCTGGGGTGAGCAGGAGTGCAAGGAAAGTCATGTGCTCCTCGCTCATCCCAGGAGACACCGCATGCTGCCCCTCCTCCAGCACCTGGGTCTCAACCACTGGAGGAGGAGGAGCCTCAGCAGCACGCCCCTGCCCAGTGCCAGCCCCTGCCTCAGATACCTGGGTTGGTGGTGGCCACCCAGCAGCTGCCTCAGTAAAGAGAGCCTTGCGAACCCTCTTACTGTCACCAGAAGCCAGGCTGGTGAACGGCAGCAGCGCAGGGGGGTGGCCCTCTTCCGCTCAGATGGGGGGGCTGCTGCAGCAGTCCCCTTCTCCCTCCCCTCCTCACGTCTAGATTTATCTCTGGCCTTTCCCCTGGGGCCCCTCTCTGCTTTCCTCTCTGCCATCCTTTCCCCTCACAGAAGCTACACTGACTACTCAGAAACCCAGGGAAAACAAAGGTGCACTTTGTTTTCAAGACCTATCTACCTGCTTCTAAATCTGTTCTTCTTGTGGCTCTATTACTTGGAGATGGACACTCAAATGTCTTTTTAAGCAATCCTATTTATGTTTGGGAACCTGAGCCTGCCAAACACCTGAATTCCTCTGGAATTGAGCTGGCCCTAAACCCCAATAACAAGTGAAAGCCTTATACACTAACAACACTAGTATGCCCGGGCCGGCCTGGCTCCACCACAGGTGCCAGAGATGGGCAGTGGAACCCTAGTTATGGGGGCACTAACGGGAAGCCTATTAACATATATATATATATATATATATATATATATATATATATATATATATATATATATATATAAATAGAAATCAAATATAACCTAACTCTCACTAATGCTTGCCCTGCTGATCCCTATTTACTGTTTTAAACAAACTACGCTTGGTTCCCTATCGATTAAGTTGAGGGCAATTAGCCACTGAACGCCTACAAACTGGCCCACCTTCCTAAGACACTATTTAACAGGAAATGTTTTCTGTGGTGTGTCTGTGTGGGGTGTGGATGCGGTGTTCTGAAAATGTGCATCCCCCCTCCCAAACTAGCAAAAGCCCACCCCGTATGCCCACCCAAATGTAAACCCACAGATTCACTTACCAGTCCTGCAGTCCAGCGATGTTCAGGCAGACAGACATGCAGCTAGTCCTCCTCTCCTCCTCGAGGCTGTTAAGAAAGGTGGGATGTTAACAGAGAGTCACAAACTGCACAACCCCTAAAAGTCAAGGCCCAGATCTGTTTTGGGCCTGGACAGGCATAAAGCCACTGTGGAAAGCCAGGCCAAAGAGTTAAAAGTCAGGAGACATGCAAGCAGTTGTCCCCCCCCCCCCCAGGAAACAAGCTCCCAGACAGTTTTGTTCCACTGCTTGCCCAGAAAGATGAAACAGGGAGCGGTAATCCAAGCCATAAGAAAAGCGAGGCCTACCCTGCAGTGTAGAGCCTGGCCTGGTTTCGGCCTAGCCAAGCCCACAGGGCCAAAGCCACTGTGCGGAGCCAGGCCAGAGATTTGAAAGGCAGGAAACATTCAAGCAAGCAAATAATCCTGTTTCTCAAGCAGAAATAGTAAGCCAAGCCATGGGAAAAACAAAGGCCCACCCTGCAGAGCAGGCCTGTGGGCCAAAGGCAGCACAGTGAAGAGCCAGGCCAGAGATTTAAAAGGCAGGAAACATTCAAGCAAGCAGTGTTGAACCCGCCCCCCCCCAAAAAATTATCCTCTTTCTCAACCTGAAAAAGTAACCCAAGCCAAGCCATAAGAAAACAAGACTGAACTGAAACATTTTTTAGCAGAGGTCAGCAAACTGGCCCAGCATCAATTAATTTAAACAAAATCTATGTCTTCCCTTCCTCCCATCATTCCCCTAAAGAAAAAAATATATCCTACCAGTCCTCCTCTCCTGATGAATGTCCAGCACAGTTGATCCTCCACAGGCAGAAGGCCAGGCAGATGTCCACCAGGTGCAGTCCAGAAGTCCACGAAGGCAGGCAGCAAAGAAACAGTCTCTCTCCTCTCTCAGCAGCAACAGAGGCTGACCGAGTCCTGCCACAAATTTAAATCCCCTGATGCAGCTTCTGCCAAAGATTTGAATCTATTGGCTGGAAGAAGGATGCAGCAGTGGAATTGGTCGCTCCTAAGTCCCCCTCCCTTGCCTTACCTCCCCCACACTCCTACTCTATCACTCCTTCCTGCTCCCCCTCCCCTACCCGGGAATTTTGGTGGGAATCTGCTTGCTTCCATTGCTTTTCGAAATGCAAAGTGCAATGCTAGCAAGCAATCAAGCACCTTACATTTGCAAAGCAAAAGGATTCCCTCCTTTGCAAGAGGGGTGAGGGGTGAAAGAAGGTAGTGAGTCAATCACTCCTTCTCCCCCCTCCCCTCTTCAAAGATCCTGCAGGAAACTGTACCTTCCTGCAGGATTTTGCTAGACACTTGACATGCAAACGGCTAGGAAAATCAAAATGGCGATTCTCGGTTACCGAAACATACCGAAACGTTTCGGTAATTGCTGTTTCGGTATTACTGAAACGTTTCGGTAATCGAGAAAAGTTTTGGTAATACTGAAACAAACCGAAACAGGTTTGTTTCGGTATTTTTCAGGTTATATGATAACCGAATTGCACACCCCTACTTGTGACCAGCAGGCACCTGCAAACATGTTCAACAGTTGCTCAATCTAATCTGAATATATCCCTGATCAATTCACAGTTTGATGGTGAGTGTCGAACATGATACATTCAGCTGCTGAGAAAATTTGTGGTATCCCTAATATGCTGTGGCGCTGCTTCTTTTCAATCTGAGATCTGCAGACCCTTGAAAGTCCTATATAATGACAGAGGGCAAACTCTGTTCATGCCCATCTAGCTAATGTGAAAACTGAGCCTACTTAGCTTTCTAGGAATGTGGCAGAAACTTTCTGCCTCAGGGGAAGTGGGTGGAATTGACATCCTCTTCTTTTGAAGAGTAGAGCTCTTAGAGCCACCACCATTCACATTCACATTCACCTAATTTCCTGATCATTTCAGAACACTAGCCAGAAAACCCACTAATCGGTTGTCTGGAATCCAACAGATCAGCCCTACAAACGCTAACTGATGGAGTGACACCAAAGAGGTACACTCCTAGTATGATTATCAAAATGATTTCAGGTATAATATTGAACTGGTTTTCACTCTATTTTCCAATGCAAAGGGTTTTACCATAGAAATAGAGAGATGCAATTCTTCATCTATAGACAATTATAGCCAATAGCAGTTTCCATTCGAATACAGAACATTTAGGTTTTGTGTGATGGTGGTCTTTTGTTACTTTATAAACAACTGTGAATGTTTTTCTAGACCATTTTTCATCCTCTGGCTAAAAGTTGTTATAGGGAAGTGTCTTGCTTTCTCTGGTTTAAAATCCCTTTCAGTCAAGAGGTGAGATTGATTAGAACTTGGTTCAGGGCTTTTTGAGTTTTTCCCCTACAGAATCAACTTCCCTTTGAGACCTTGTCGGCCATGTAACACAATGCAATTTTAAAAAAAATTAAACTTGCCTTTGAAGTATAGCTGATGGGGTTCTCACTGTATTGTTTTGGGAATGCTAGAAGACAGAGGTCTCCTGTGCACTCTGGAAGATGGTTGTACATTCTGTTTATGAGAGCGAGGGAAGAGATGAAGGCATGGAGGTCTGTGCAGATTGTTAAATCAAAATGGGTGACCTTGGGTTAGTAAAACTTGAGAAGCACTAGTATAGTGGTATGAATGTTGACTTTGTTGTGGTACATATGTGCAGGAGAATGCTGCTTTTTCCTCAGATCAGAGTCCAGACTCCCGAGGTGCTAGAATGCACTGCATCACTTCAGACTGTGAAGCTTTTGGTGTTGAATGTCTCTTTGCAACCACAGCCAGAATGAAGAGACAGACACAGGCTTGGAACTAAATGGCCATTTATTAACATGACCATAAACATAAACCATGGCAAGGGCTAACTAAGTGGCACAGGTCAAGCCATGGGGTCACCCCTGGATCTCCGCCTTGACCTGTCTGGGTGAATCTCACAACCCCGGGTATAGGCCATCCCTGGAATGGCTGCAACCCGGCCAACCAGGCAAATGGATCCCCCCATCAAGCACCTAACGCCCCAGCCATACAACATGAGGGGCGGCCTTGTCCCTGGGGATCCCTGCAGGCATCTGCCCCTGTTATGGTAGCTGTCAACAAGCATACCGTACTGTTGGCAGACCCTGTTCCCCACCCATGGGGAAGTGCCTCTGGGTGCTCACCAGCCCGCGCCCTATTCCCAAAACTCTGCTGCCACCGCAAGGGTCAAGCCTCTGCTTAGACCCTCACACCCCACAGGTGGCTTAAAGCCAACCAAAGCCCTTGCCGCAGGTCATCAAGAAAAATCTCGTTGCCCTCCATTGACAGGTGTACGTCATTGCCTCGGTAGAGGTGGGCAAATTTGGCCCTAATTCTCGGTTGTGGTAAATAAATTCCCAAGCCAACCCCCAAGGGTTTTTTAATGGCACGATTAGCCTTACGCCAGGCCCCCTTGATTGCCCTAGGATCTAAGGCTTCCTGCCAAACTCATCTTAGCAGCATCTCAGACCAAAATACAAGCACGCCCGGCCATCAGCTGCTTATAACTCACAGGTCTTCAGCTACCTGTAGTGACAGGGCCTTTCCCTGCACTAAGTCCAAGTCATTACCACGGAGATGGATGACCAAAATATGTGGGGGAGGACCTGTCCTTCCCCTAAACAAAAGTGGCAGTAGGGCCAGCACGAAAGGCCGTACCATCCCTGCCACTCAACAGTGGCCACAGCACTCAAGCCCAGCTGGGATCCAACCGGCATTCTCCTGACTTGGTAGGCCACCCAGAACACCATGCTGTGTCCACAAATCAGGAATCTCTTCTTTCCTTGGCCCGATGCCACACCTAAGGAAAGAGCGATTAGTATGACCACTTAAAACTGAGGCAGGGGGCGGATGTAAGTCCTAAATGCACCTGACCTCCACCTGCCCACACGCTGAATCACCTGGGGAGGATACCCCATGGCTGCTGCCATAGAGGCAGCCCCAATCCTAAAGGAATGAGTGCCAAATTTGATCACAGACAAACCAATCATCTTAAGGTCCGTCTTTGTAACAGCCCCAAACTGATACTTAGTTAATGGGGTGTAATCTTCATGGGGGAACAACACACTGTGGCCTTCCCCATGGAGCTCCACATATTCCTTCAGGGCCCTAATGGGGCAAGGCTCCCAATCCTTACAGGGGCTATGAAAAATTAGTCTTGGACCACCGAATCTTAATGGAAATCTTATCCCCCATAAATTTGATTCTTGGGCTGCCAAGGCCCAACCAGCTGCATCTCTATGTGATTGGGATACCAACTCACTGAACCAAAGGGGCCCAAAGAATGCCATCAAAGAAGCAGCAGAAAAAGCTTCCTCTCGTATTAAGAGGAACAAGCTTCCCCCCAGGCAGCCCCCAAGCCCCTTAAAACCGATGGGAGATGGGGGTGCCTAAGATCACCAATAGCCCCAGCCTCCCAGGCCCATCCTTCTAACATTTTACAGACCCTAAAATCACCCGTGTGTTCTGGTAGGCCATGCGCTTTGCTCAAAAAGGCCAAGGCAGCCACCTGTTCCCTAATGGACCTAACTGAAAGACCCTACCACACAAAAATGCATAAGGTGTTCAGGTGGAATAGGCCATAACTGTTGAAGCCCAGCCACCTTTCTGAACCCATTAAGCTGCCCCACCGCATGGTCGTAGGCCCAGCGCATGCTGAGGTTATGGACAGATGGAGCACCCTGTTTACTTCTGCCATCAAACTGCCAAAGCTCTTGCGGCATCCATGGCTGCTGATCAGCCCAAAGGGCAAGCTGCCAAAATCTTTCCATCTATTGGCAAGACAAAACATCTGCCACACCATTGTTAACTCCCAGAACGTGTCTGGCCCTAAATAAAATGTTTAATTGGAGGCATTTTAGAGTGAAGGAACACACCAACCTTATCACTCTAGGAGAAAGACTTGACCACATGCACCACTGCTAAGTTGTCACACCAGAAATGGACCAAGTGGTTGGCCAACTCCATTCCCCAAAGCCACACAGCAACCAATAAGGGAAAACATTCCAAGAATGGAAGGTCTTTGGACAATCCCCGTGCCATCCAATCCACAGGCCATTGGTCAGCACACCAGTGGCCCCGAAAGTAAACTCTAAATCCCATAGCCCCTGAGGCATCAGAAGTGGCTAAGCATGCCAGATTCTAGGTCTTCATGCAGGCCCCTACCAATCCTCAAACAATGATGGGTCAACCACAAGGCCCCCTGGCATTACACAGCTGTCTGAGGAAGGCCCTACCCAGGGCGACCACCATACAGGCAAAATTTAAATGGCCAACTAACTGCTGCAGTTCCAGAAGGGAAACTTTACCCTTACTCCTACAGTCCTCTAACCAAGCTCCTAAGTCCTCCACCTTTTCAAGGGGCAACCATAAGGTTTGCTGCCCCATGTCCAATTGAATGTCCGAAAATATTAATACCACGGAAGGATTTTCCATTTTCTCATGCCGCAAAGGAACCCCCAGTTCCTCGGCCAACAGAGACCCTCTGGAATGCCATCATTCACTGAGCTTCCTAGAGGAAAAGACAAGCGGTGAATAAGATGGAATTTACTAGGTGCCTTTAGGAGCCACCCCAAAGGAGAAACCCTCAAGGAAGGGACTGGAGGGGCATCAAAATGCCCTCAAACCCTACCCTCAGTTCATTCTTTCAGGATTTTAGTCCAGACCACCTCTTCCATGCCAGCCACTGATCGAAGGTTGGCTGCCATGAAAGGTGTCCTTGGGCCCTGAAAGGGGATACAGAAGCCAAACTAAAACCCAAAAAGTTAATATGCGGCTTTGCGACAACTTGGGTAAGCTTGCAGCAAGCACTCAGCTGTACTTGGCTGGGCCCCTTTTCCAGCTGACTGCTGACCGCCCCTGCCACGGAGTGTCTACTGCCCTGCTTGGCCTTGGGGCAAGCTGCGTACAGGTGCACAACAGCGCAGGAAGGGCACTCATGCTTGTATTTACAGGCCTTCCTGTTGCATACCCCCTTGGATGTAAAGTCCCAACAAAGCAGCCGGAATTGAACCTGCTGCCCCACAGGAGTGTGGGTACCTGATGCTTGTGAAGCCCAGATAATCAGGTGACCACTGTCCAACGTATCACCTAGATTAGATTTAACAGGGGCCATCACCTGTAGCCACAGCTGCTGGTGGACTTGGACCCATGGAAGGCTTGGGTTAAAGGCCGCCTGCATGTGAAATTCATACTACAGCCAAGCTGCCCCTTCAGAATCAGTGTATCTCCTGTAAATGATGTTCAAGTACTGGAAGGGGGGAGAGCCCTCCAGGGCCACACCCTTGCCAATACCCCTGCATAAATAAGAAAGCTGGGCAACCAATGGGACCAAGTTCGGTCAATCCATCTCTGCCTAATCTTTTCCTTGTCCCTTTTATCCAGACCGTCTTTATCCTTCTTCTCCAGCTCTCTTAAGAGAAGGGTGAAGATGTCTGCATATTTCTTTTATAATCTTGTCCTGGGTGGCCTGTGTTAAGTGACCCCCCCCCCCAGAGGCAACACCGTGTCTGCAAGTGGCAATGCCCTATATGGAACCATGGCATACATGGGGAAACCATAAGGAATTGGGCCCCATTGAGGGCCATAACCATAAGGCCACCCTACTGCAGAAAAAGGGTAGGCCTGGCTATCCCCACTGGTACAACCCCCTTGGGCAGGTGTGACCTGGGCATGTTGGTGACTCGGTGACCCAGTGGTGAAACCAGGCCAAGCAGGTAGACCCGCTGAAGGTCCCTGCATGGGAGATGAGAATGAAGATGTAGAAGCTGCAGACCCAGTGGCAGCTGGTAGACCCCAAGGCAGGTTGCAAGCTGGCTGCGGCAGAGCTGACTTACCCAGAGATACTGCCGGTTTCACTGCTATAGCCACCTGTCCACTGTCTGTTGGCCACTCCTGCTCGACATCCACAACTTCCCAAGTTGATGCCATTGGCAAATGGCTGCTGTCGTCATCACCCGCCGCCTTTCTTGATGATGACCCGGTAATCTTGTCAATCAGGTCCACTGTCACCTCAACATGACCGGATTACAGCAGCCTAGGCTAGATCCGCTACTGGCCATCAATTGTGTGAATCTGGTAGAAAGATCAGATCACATCTTAGACTACTGCGCCCTGTGTGACAGCTTTTCAGGTTTTAGCAAATGCAACAACACAGCATGCCATTAGGTGTCATGAGTGACGTGAATGACAAAAACTAAAAGCAACCCTTTCAGCCTATAAATGCTGCAAAACTGAGCGGGGGCGGGGGGGAGGTGGTTTAACCAGCCACGACCCTGGGACTGTAGATCCTTGCTAAGCCAGTAGCAATAATCTGTGAAGCAAGCCACCTTTCAGATAACTGCAAGCCCTCCTCCCCAGCCTCAGACAGGCCTTTGCTGCTGTTGCCATAAGTACACTCTCCAAATAAAGTGAAACAATGGGGTGAAGGAGGACTAGATAGGCTGGAGGCCTGCAGGGGCTGGGCCTAACCCTGCTTCAGCCCTCCCAACTGAGAGAAATGGATAGCCCAGTATTTCCTTCATCCCTTTGGCCTCATTATCATCCTCAAAGGATGAGTCTGCAGGTAGCTGCACAAGCCCCACCAAAATGACTGCTACTGCCATTAAGCAGGAAGCAAATCAGGCCACACAAATGCCACACTCAAAATAGCTGCTCTTGGAGCTGTGCATATTGCAGATGCCTTCACAACATGGCTGTACTGCCAGGAGGCTAGGGTCACTGGGTGCCACTCTCAAAATTGTTGAACCCAACTGAATAAACTTCCAAGCCCTCCTACAAAACTGCCCCTTCTGCCTGAAGGCCAAGGCCAAGCTATTGCTGCTAGAAATACCCCCTCCCAAGTAAGTGTAAATGGTGAGGGAGGGAAAAGACTAGATGGAAGGAAGCGGGGGGGGGGGGGGGCTACCAGCATCCACCCAGTAGCAATAAAGTATGAATTAATCTACTCCTCAGATGGCTGCAACTCACCCCTGTGGCCTGCAGCAAAGCCTGTTGTTGCTTCTGCTGAAGTACTCTCTCCCACCAAAGTAAAAAAGCGTTGGGTCTAGGTAGGCCAGAGGCCTGCAAGGGCTGGGTATAACCCTGCTTTAGCCCTCCTGACTGCTAGACAACAGGCCCCAAATGTAAATATGAAAAGTATCTGTCAAACCAGTGAGCTTGTTGCTGGGCCCTGGCTCTCCTCTTGAAGTTTGAAGGTAGAAAGCAGGGGAAATTCACAGCTTCTCCAAGGTAGCTACTATGCTAAGCCCTGAGGGTCTTCAGTAAAACCAGCCTCAGAGGAGCTTGGCCGAGACAGCTTGAGATGTGTTCTGCTCAGGCCGATTGTGCGAAGAAACTGCAGCCAGGGAAAGCGGAGCTGCCTGTAAAAGGGTCCTGGCTCTGCCCCCGGCCAAAGCCCCGTATGCCTGGGAAGGGAGCCTGTCTCTCCCTCTGGGTGGGGCTACAAAGGCCGACTCCCAGCTTATGCAGCTACGCTGTAGCTGGGTGACCCGAATTTCATAAAAAGCTCCCTACAAACATAAAACAAGCACAGCACGGAGAAATGTTCCACCGTGAGTTGGATGCAACCAACTTTTCTGCTGGTGAAAAAAGGAAGAAGGCATTTTCTGACCTTCTTAGAAATCATGGGACTTGCATGTACAAAATCCACGTGGGATGGGGTTGTAGTATAGGAGGGTAAGTAGATAAGATTTAGTGGAAAAGTTTGGCTTGCTATTCTAAACCTATTTGGAGGGCATTTCAAAAGTAATATTTTATCATTGTCTACCTACAGTAAGTTGTACAGTCCATTCTACCACATTAATCATATTTCATTCTTCTGCATGTGTAAACTCAGGTAGGACTTGGGAGACCTGTGTTCAAATCCACATTTATAGTGCAATCCTAAACAGGTCTATTCAGAATTCTACTCAAGTCTGATTTTGGGGGCATACTTCCTGGAAAGTGTTCTTAGGATGTCACTGTTAGTTACAAAGCTTATTGAGTTACTTCTCTCAGCCCAGTTAACTGTACAGGGTGGCCGTGAAGACACACACTTCCCTCTTGCTTCTTGGAGCAAGAGTGGCATGACACTGTGAGGCTATTCCTGAAGAAATGTATTTATTTACTTCCATTATGTCCTGTCTTTCTTATGCTTATTTTTAAATTATTATGTCACTTTTTTCCTTGATTGGGGACCCAATTGTTCTTCGTTCCTGCAATTCATCCTCACAACAACCCTGTGAGATAGATTAGGCCAAGATTGTGTGACTTGCCCAAGGTCACCCAATGAGCTTCCATGGCCCAATGGGGATTTGAACCTGAGTTTCCCAGATCCTAGTCCAACACTCGAGCCACAATGGAAATGAGCCATTCTTTCATGCATTTTCCAAGCAGGCTTCAACTACTGATTGATGAAACGAGCGAACCTGTGTGACTACTTGCCATGCACTTCCTCTGATGCCACAAATATCACCTGGTTGAGCAATATGCTGCACACATTTTAAATTCTTAGTGCTACATCCCTTAGTAATTTGAATATTGTGGCATGCTTCTTTAGACACAAGTTTTGGTCTCAAAGTCTGTCCTCCTATTACTCATATTCAAAACTGAAATGCTTTGTGCGAGTAAACATTTTTTAAAATTATTTTTTAATTTTATTTATAGAATTGAAAGCCCAATAAAAAGGACAGAAAGCAAAAATAAAGGATAATAAAAAGCTTACAAGAAGAAGAATAAAAGACAGAACTTAGAAATAAAAGAAAATTATATATATATATATATAATTTTCATTCTTCTCTACAACACTTATCTTTTTAAACAATCATCATACTTAAAATTTAATCTCTCCAAAATTTTCTTTTCCACTACTGCCTCCCTTCTATTTGTTTTTCCCCCAGATTTATCTTCTTAAAAATCAAAGCTACAAATCATCAAATCATTTTTCCTTCTTTCATGCAGAAAGTCAATAAGAGGATTCCAGTTGGCCAAAAAAGTAGACTAAACATTTTTCATAAGAAATAGGTATATTTCATTTATGGTTTAGAAAAGGAACCCAGCAAGTCAGAAATCAAGCAATACAGGTGTTTAATTTTTTAAGCCAAGGAACACTTAAAGAATTCCTTGTTTATGTGATTTACATGAACTCTTATAGAGGCAGAAAATTGGTTGTCAGCAGTAGGCATGCAGCTTTCTTTTTTGAAACTCAATTGCCTCCTTCAAAACTGCAGTGCTGAGAAAACAGTATTTTTAGATTTCCATTGCTACACATTCAACTGATGCATTCCGTCAGGCTGGATCTCTCATGTCATGTCACAATCTGATTTCAGATGCTGTCAGCTAGTGCATTAACTATAGAGTTTTAAAACATCTCATATAAGTGGCTCAGACAATGTTAAAAAAAAAGCTTTCTAGAGTATTCACATATCACATTTCCCCATCAACATTTTTTAACTAATGTAGGTTCTTGAACACAGGAAAAAAATTGCTTTGGGGGTTTATTTGGGTGGGTTTCAAATACTAGAAAGCTGGAATGTAACTCAGAGAAATCTCTTTTACTGCTGTATAAAAAGTCTTATCACTGATTTCCATTGTCTCCCAAGAAAACAATAAATGTGTAGGGGAGGGGGAAATAGTCAATATTCCCTACTCTTTACGCTGTCCACCATCTGTCTTGTTTGTGAAAGTAGAGGTTATGGTGTGTGTGTGTGTGTGTTTTTTCTCTGTGGTAGAACCAGGCAAAGGACAGGACATCTGAATTAAATGGGAGAAGTGCTCTCTCTCTTTCTCTCCCTCTCTCTCTGTGTATGTATGTGAGAATGTGTGTATGTATGAGAGAGAGAGAGAGAGAGAGAGAGAGAAGCATATATAGGAGCAGGGTTGTATCAGGGTATTGATGTCCAGGCATCAGCAGTTCATCTGTGTCACTTTGTCCACAGACTACTGGATGGCCAGTGACAGTATCATTGGTTACTATGCCTGAGTTTTGGCTGAGACTGGATTATGCATTCAAACAAGCACATACTGGTGTCACTGCTACATGAACTGCCCGGCATGTATAGAACTGGTCTCAAGCAGAGCCACTCTTTCAAAGAAGAAAGATGATGGAGGGAAAAGAGAGTGATGTAAAATTACTTGTCATTCTCCAGACTCTTTACTATGGATTATCCTCATGTTCCCAATACTATTCAACAGTCAAGGCCATTTTGGGCAAATCATGAGGAGATTTAGTGTGAAGTTCCATGAATATAGTAATGCCCTGTGTCTCCTTTTAAAATATCTTCTTCTGATTTCTTCACTGCAGTCCCCTGTTGGTTGATGATTGAGCCAAGGAATAGAAAATCTTGAACAACTTCAGTTTCCTCATTGTCAACTTTAAAATTGTGTAGTTCCTCGGTAGTCATTACTTTTGTCTTCTTGATGTTCAGTTGTAATCCTGCTTCGGCGCTTTCCCCTTTAACCTTCATCAGTAGTCGTTTCAAGTCTTCACTATTTTCTGCTAGTAATGTGGTGTCATCTGCACATCTCAAATTGTTAATGTTCCTCCCACCAATTTTCACTCCACCTTCTTCTAGATCTAAGATCTGAGATCTCTTCTTCTAGATCTGAGATCTAAGATCTGAGATCTAGATCTAAGATCTCCACCTTCTTCTGGATCTAAGACCTGAGAACTTTAAACACTGTTAAAATTTGATTCCAATTTAAATAGGCTGATTCTTATTTAACTTCAGGATGCAATCCTCAGGTATGCATTTCTTTTTTAAAAAAATGATGAGGCTGAGGACTGAAAATGATCTCTTGAATTTATCTATATTTAGGACATGAGGTACGTTCAAAGGCATATTTTTGGCTGAATGTGGAGGGATGTGCTCTCCCTGGAGATGTGCCATAGTTGGAGCATGTGCATCACTGGAAAATGTTGCATGGTTTTATTTTTGCTTGCAGGGATAGAAATGCCAGCAAGCTGAATAGCTATGCTTCAGTCAGCAGTAGTTTAGGAATGTGGCACTGACAGCTGTCATTCATGTAGGTATCTGTTGCCTGAGCTTGGTAATTAAATAAGAGATGTATCTGTAGTTACAAAAAATGCTGTTCAATCTAGACGGTTCTTCCAACTGTAGCAAATTTTCAATGTGATTCTTTCAGTTCTAGAAAAAGATATACAGATGATAGCTGTATGAATGCCAAGGAGTTAAATGTGGGGTTTTTTTAAAGCTAATAGCTGTTCTGCCTGCTCAAGTTAATTTTTTTTCTTATAGCAGATTTCTTGCACAATTAAATAGGAATGAGAAAGGTCAAGGGCACTGCTTTTTTTAGAATTATGGCATCATTAGTTGGGCTTCAAAGAGGGAAAAAGCTGATATTAAACTACTAATTTTAATAAGATATTTTTGTGTTGTTCTCTGGCCGTGAAAGCCTTCGACAATACATATTTTTGTGTTGTAAACCTACCTGTGAAATACTCTATGGGGTTGTGCATCCTTGAATTGGATTGCCTTAACCACCTGCTTGGGTTTGGTATCTTGATCAAAAAGGGGATTATTGAAAAGCTGAGAAGAATGGGAAGAAGTCTCAACTAGAGGAATCTGTGTTTTTTCAGTTGGCAGCTTCCACTAGTGTGTCTTTCCCTAGCAACTGCTGTGCAACTAAATGTAGCATGCATTTCCTGCATACCTAAGAGCCATTGTGGTGTAGTGGCTAGAGTAGTATACTAAGATCTCAGTGATCCAGGTTTGATTCCCTGCTCTGCCATGAAAGCTTGACGGGTGACCTTGGGCCAGTCACAAACTCTCAGCCTAGCCTACCTCACAGGGTTTGTTGTGAGGAAAAAATGATAAGAGGAAAATGATGTGAACTACTTTGTGTTCCCATTGGGGAGAAAGGCAGGGTATATATGAAGTAGAATAAAAAATAAATACCTTTGTAGCAAGTGCAGTGTAGAGCTTAGTGTCAGATAAGGATCTGTAGACTCAAGTGAAAATCCCCACTGGGAAGAAAGATGGAGTATATATGAAGTAAATAAATTTGCAGCAATAGCAAATAATAGACAAACCTGTCCCTTTACCATCCAGATGTGTATCTCATTGAAAGTAATGGTATGTGCACAGAGAACATCCTGTATTCAGATGGGCTAGTGTAGTGAATGAGATGAATTACACGAGAATGCTCAAGTGAAGGGAGATGCAATGTCAGGAAACATAGTTTTTTATTTCACCTCTCTCTACAGAGCCGCTAGATTGCTCCTCAGAGGGTTTGTTAATAACTGACAGAGCCTTAGAGGAGGCAAAGAGGAAATTAACAAACCCTCTGAAGAGCCATCTTTGTGGGCTCTGTTCAGAGGTGAAATTAACAAACCCTCTGAAGAGTGATCTAGCCAGCTCTGTAAAGAGAGGTGAAATTCAAACTGTACTTCCTGGCTAACATTGCATCTCCCTTCACTCCCACATCTTGTGTGGTTTAGCTCTTGTACTAGGCCCTGGATGACTGGGTTCAAATAGCTTGCTCAACCGTGGAAGGTCATCTGGTGTCCCTGGGCCCATCACAATGTCTCAGCCTAAGCTATCCTCACAAGGTTGTTGTTTAGAGGATTGAGGGAAGGGGAAACAATCTGAAAAGCTTTTTCTCCCTGGTCAGGGAGAAAAGTGGAATATAAATAAAACATATGTATAATAAGTATGTGTGTTAAAATACAGATGTCATCCATTCATCCTGATTAACTATCAGTGCACTGCACATCTGGATGCATTGGAATGTATTTATCCAAATGCATATCTATCCATATTCCAATTCATTGGTCAAATTTACACAACAGGAACAGGAACAAAATGAGATATGTATTGCAGGGGGAAGAAGGGAAAAGCATTTATGAAATGCATCTGCTTTGACTCAGGACTAATACGAGTTCTTGTGTACTTCCCTCAGTTTTCCTTCCAACTTCCTTGTAAGAATTAAAATCATCATATTGTGTTGTGCAATACCTTTTATGTTTTATTGATGACTTCTTATAAAATTAAATTGCATCACTCAAAGAGCGATGCAATCCAAATGCTTCAGTCTATTAACATTTTATTGCTGGAGGGGACAGCTAGCTTGTTGTTTGAACTATGCAATAGATCCCAAAGGGCAAGAGAGCTGCTGAAAATGCAGAAAATGTAGCTTTCAATAAACATATTAAGTTGTTACAATTTGTTTATGACAGTAGTTCAGTTGCACTATAAAATTATTTTCTTTTTCATTTTGCAGAACAAAAGGATCCCTCCTGCGGGTTTTGTTCTGTGCTTCACAGATACCAGAATACAGTGAGAAAACAGAAAATTCATTTAAACCTTCCAGGGCTCCTAGATCAGCAATCTGTAAGTTTGTCTTCAGAGAGTATGCAGTTCCTGGTCAATGTGTAACTGTATTTCAGCATCCCCAAAGGAATGAAGCAGGAATTGTTAATCTTCTGGAAGGTGTTAGTAAATGTTTATTACCAAATGCAGAAATACTCCCCCCACCCCGCCCATAACAAAGCACTTGTGTTTTTTACACCCATGTCCCTGCTTTTTTGTTTTTTGCAAAACCATTGGGTATAAATAAACTTTCCAAGTTTTTATTTAAATTTTGAGCATGACTAAAAAGTATATTCTTTTGCCATTCACTTCCATAAATTTAATAGTTCTTTTTTTTTTGACAGATGCAAATCAAAATATGTTAGCCAAAACCGGCAAATATGGGAATTATCATGCAGCAGCAGATCAATGTTCCATCCAGAACGATGTCTTATTATTGTAACTAGGCAGGTACAAATGATATGTCTTGTAGCAGCACATAATAATGGCATATGTCCCTATTCTTAACTTCTGTCATCTGGCAGTCAGATGGATACCTTCTGTACATTACAGTTCCAGACATTGTGGCTTATAGCTATCCAGTTCACCAAGGCTGTGTGTATTTGCTTCATCCTAGAGCAGAAAAATATAGTTTTGGATTTAGAATTTGATATCATGAAAATGCTACTTTAAAGAAATAAGCATGGCTTACGGCTGTGATGACTATACTAGCAGATGAACCACTGCATCTTCTGAACTGGACAGGGGTGTTCCCCTTTACCTTATACCCATGTGGATGCAAAATTAGCTGGTGAATGGTAAAGGGGAGGCCAAGCATTTTGGATTAATAGTTTTGTGTAATATATGGCACTTCCGGCTTGGACTCATGGCGATCTGAAGCAGCCTAAGACTTGGGCTGTCCGAGACACTGTTTTTCTTGGAAAGCGAGGTGCTCCAACGCCCGTTTCCACCCCAACTTCAGGGAGAAGTTGGGCCCGAACGCTATGCATCCCTGAGAGCATGTGATCTCGTGTCCTGCTTCCAGAGGTTGCCGAGTCTTAAGAGTGCTGCTGACAGGTAACGAGGTCCAGCTGGCAAGGCGAGGAATGTGCAAAGTCCGTAAATCAAGGGAGTAGTCGAGGACAGGCCGGGTCGGAGGTCAGAGAGACAGTTCCAAGGAGCAAACACAGGCAGTACAGGAGCAGCTTAGAGAACTCGTTGAAGCCACGCTGAAGGGAGCCCTCCCTCTGGCTTTTATAATCTAAGGGCATTCGGTCAGCTCGCACAGCTGCTTCAAGTCTCCTCCTCTGAAGCCCCTCCTTCCTCTGAGAAGGCTGGCCTGTTCAGAGCCCGGAGGCGTGCAGATTGACGTCGGGTCTGTAAGTCTCTTCTGTCCCTGCTACGCCGACGTTGCTCTCGGTAGTCTGGAGATGTTGGAGGGGATAAGGAAGCTGGCTGCATCTGGGCCGGTGGCTCTGGGTGGGGAAGGGGAACTTCTGGCTGGGATTCCGCCTCTGACTGTTCAGCTGTGGTCGGCTGCTGGGAGACAGGCTGCTCCTCCCCAGGAGGAGCAAGGCTGTCAGCAAGCGTCAGCTGTTCCAGTTCCTCCACCTCAGAGGACTCGTCAAGCTCAGGCTGTACTATGACATCTCGGTGAGGGAGGGAGTTCTGAATCAAGGACTCCCACCACCACCTTGAGGTCCCCTCAGAGAAGGGTGAGCATCTATCTCTGCAGTGCCTCAGGAGTCATTAAATTGGCATAAGATCGTCAGAACCAGGCTTCAGCAACAGCTTTTACCAAAGAATAAGCAAAGGAAACAACACAGACAACCCGCAGAATCGGCAAAGGTAAAGATCGTTATCGGACTTTTAAAAACGGAATAGCAGTAAAAAGACCAAGGGAAAATAAAGTAATGGACAGAATATAAAAGAAGAGACATTTAGTAATAGAAGCAGAGTAAAATTGAAGATGCTGGGGAAGTAAATAAGGACCAAAAATTTGAAAGGAAATATTGTTTATACTTACTGCAGTTAGAACTGAGATAACCAGCATGAGAAAGCGGAGGGGGGACTGGAGAAACATCACGAGACAGGAAGTTAACAGCAGAGCAGACAACTGGATTCCTAGCAAGTACAGCAAAGCGAAAGGGAAGAGGATTGACGGGAAAAGGAAGCAAAATAAGTATACCACTGGGAGGCAACGAAGGTATCAGGAACAGGAAGTGCGTCATCTTAAGTAAGGTACAAAGTTAAACCAGAAATCATAGAGACGTTGCAATGGTACCATAGAGAAAAAACGCCCGACATTTTGGATTTTAAAAAGGCTTTCCCCCCCCTTTTCTTTAAGAAATTTTAAGAAAAGGCAAGGTTTAAATGATTCAACACGGATTTGAGGAAAAGAGCAGACACGTGGGGAGGCTCGAAACCGAGCCCCACAATGGCCGGGAAAAAAGGAGCAGATAAGGAATGGCAAATTTCGGTGGATGCTGCGATCGAAGGACTGGAAAAAAAAGTGGCAGAGAATCACAAAGAGTTGTTACAGAAGATGCAAGAAATGTTGGCAAAGGATTTTAAAGAGATGAGAGATGTTATTCAAGCCGATATAGCTGCACTGGAAAAATACAAGGGGGGGTAGAGAGCTTAACTACAGTACAACCACGCAACACACCAAAAGAAAGCTCACCCCAGGCGGAAAATACTAAGGCAAATGTACAACTTTCTGCAAGTTTAGTGTGTAATACAAAAATACAAGGAACAATAATTAATTCCAAAAGACAGTAACTGTACAATATTATTGCCAATAATAGCTATAGCTGGTATAGTCCCCAGTTACACGAAAAAGGGGCGATAGCCCTAGTAGACGTGTATAACTGCCGTGGTCCAACAAGCTGTCCCGATCCAAAACGTGTAGAAGCCGCTGAAGGTAAGCCAATTAAAGCAACTTGAGGCAAAAAACAGCAAGACGTCCCGGTCCGACGCTTGAAAAAAAGCCGCTGTGAAATGAGCGGGAGCGAATTAATTAAGCACTGAGGCCAAACACAACAAGCCGTCTCAATCCAACGCTTGTAAGAGCCGCTGTAAGGTAAGCGGGAACGGAGAGCTGAGGCGTCCGTCGCTTGAAAAAACGCCGCTATGAAATGAGCGGGAGCGAATTAATTAAGCACTGAGGCCAAACATAACAAGCCGTCTCAATCCAACGCTTGTAAGAGCCGCTGTAAGGTAAACGGGAACGGAGAGCTGAGGCAACGAGCGTAAGCCGGCCAAATCGTTCTCTTTTTCTCGTTTCAGACCTAATTACGTCTTTCATCAGGCCATAATATATCATATATCACAATTTAAACTCCCAGGAATTTATCCAACATATCCAACTCCGCATATGTTGGATAAATTCCTGGGAGTTTAAATTGTGATATATGATATATTATGGCCTGATGAAAGACGTAATTAGGTCTGAAACGAGAAAAAGAGAACGATTTGGCCGGCTTACGCTCGTTGCCTCAGCTCTCCGTTCCCGTTTACCTTACAGCGGCTCTTACAAGCGTTGGATTGAGACGGCTTGTTATGTTTGGCCTCAGTGCTTAATTAATTCGCTCCCGCTCATTTCATAGCGGCGTTTTTTCAAGCGACGGACGCCTCAGCTCTCCGTTCCCGCTTACCTTACAGCGGCTCTTACAAGCGTTGGATTGAGACGGCTTGTTGTGTTTGGCCTCAGTGCTTAATTAATTCGCTCCCGCTCATTTCACAGCGGCTTTTTTTCAAGCGTCGGACCGGGACGTCTTGCTGTTTTTTGCCTCAAGTTGCTTTAATTGGCTTACCTTCAGCGGCTTCTACACGTTTTGGATCGGGACAGCTTGTTGGACCATGGCAGTTATACACGTCTACTAGGGCTATCGCCCCTTTTTCGTGTAACTGGGGACTATACCAGCTATAGCTATTATTGGCAATAATATTGTACAGTTACTGTCTTTTGGAATTAATTATTGTTCCTTGTATTTTTGTATTACACACTAAACTTGCAGAAAGTTGTACATTTGCCTTAGTATTTTCCGCCTGGGGTGAGCTTTCTTTTGGTGTGTTGCGTGGATATAGCTGCACTGGCAAAAAAGATAGAGGGAGTAAAGGAAGATTTGCAAGTGACGACTAAAAAAGTGGAGCAGGTGGAACAAAAGACAAATGACATAAAAGCAGAAATGAAACATGAAAATCAAGTGATTCAGACAAGAGTGGCAATGATGGAGTGTAAGGCGACGGAAAAGCAGTTAAGATTTTGTGGCATTCAGGATTCTGAGACTCAAACCACACAAGAACAGATGACAGAGATATTGGCAGAATTTTTAGGGAAAGAGAATGATGAAATAATAGCAAATATGGATTTGGCGTACAGAATCAATTCGGCTTTTGCACAACAGAGAAAGCTACCAAGAGATGTTATTGTGCAATTAGTGACAAAGAGAATGCAGGAAGAGATACTTAAGAGGCATTTTGAAAAACGCTTAATAAAGGAGGGGAGCAGAATTAAGATTATGAAAGAAGTCCCAAAACGTATTCTCCAAGAGCGGAAAAAATATAGGGAACTGACCCAGAAACTAAGAGACAAAGACATCAGATATAGATGGGAAATTCCAGAAGGTCTAAGCTTTTATTACAAAGCCTTGAGAATTATCATCAAAACAAAGGAGCAAATGGAAAAATTTTTACAGGAAAATGCAGAGGACTTCCCTGGACTATTAAAAATGTAAAATATGGAGTACAAATTAATATCATGGAATGTGAATGGTCTAAACTCACCTCAAAAGAGAGAGATGATTTTTCATTGGCTAAAGAAGCAAAATTGTAATATAGTATGTCTACAAGAGACACATATTAAAGATAAAGATATAAAATATTTTAAAAACAAACAATTGGGGAAAGAATATATATCAGCGTCTAAACAAAAGAAGAAAGGAGTAGTGATTTATGTAAAGGAGGCTGTAGAATCAAAATTAATTTTTCAGGATCAAGATATGTGACCGTGGAAATAAATATAAATGCAAAAAAAATATTGGTAATAACTCTCTATGCGCCAAATGGAGCAAAAGACCCATTTTTTAAAGATTTATTGAATAAATTAGACCAGGATATATTTGATCAGATGATATTGTTAATACAATAATGGAGGAAGGTAAAGAATTGAAAGATCATCAACTAATTAAGCGTGCGTTCTTTAAATACTATGCTAAATTATTTCAAAAGAAATCTGTGAATGTACAAGAGATAGATGGGTATTTAAGGAATGCCCACTTAGCAAAGGTACCAGAAGAGATGAAACAGAGACTGAATGCTCCAATAACAGAAGAAGAAGTCATACAGGCAATTGACGCGGCTAAGATTGGGAAAGCACCAGGACCTGATGGGATCACAGCTAAATTTTATAAAGTAATGAAGGAGGACCTAGTACCGATTTTTAAAAATGTAATGAACGATATGCTTCAAGGAAAGGGTCTCCCAGATACATGGAATGAAGCAAGTATTGCACTGGTCCCAAAAGAAAGCCAAGATTTGACAGAGTTGAAAAATTATAGACCCATATCGCTTATAAACAATGACTACAAAATAATGGCAAGAATACTGGTGGATAGGCTCAAAATATGGTTAATGGACTTTATAGATGAAGACCAGGCCGGATTTTTATCAAACAGGCAGTTAAATGACAATTTGAGAGTAGTGATAAATGCTATTGAATACTATGATAAGCGACCTGATAAGGAAGTTGGCCTTTTCTTTGCGGATGCAGAGAAGGCCTTTGACAATTTGAACTGGGATTTTATGTTTGCAACTATGGAAAAGATGTATCTAGGTAATGAATTTATACCAGCAGTGAAAACAATTTATAACTTACAAAGGGCAACAATATGTGTTAATGACGACCTGACAAAGAAGTTGGAAATAAGGAAAGGAACCAGACAAGGATGTCCACTATTGCTGCTTTTGTTTGAGCCCCATTTCAGCCCCAAACCAGGCCCCAAAAGGTCCAAAATGGCCACTTTGGGTCATTTAGGGCCCCCTTTTGCCATTTTGAGCCCAATTTCGGCCCTGAATGGCCAGGATTGGGTCCAAAACAGCCAAGATAGGTGATGTCAGGGGTGTGGCATATGCAAATCAGTTATGCTAATGACATACTTCTGGTGATGTCAAGGGGTGTGGCACATGCTAATGAGCTATGCTGATGAGTTATGCTAATGAGTTCCTCCAGCTCTTTTTCTATGAAATCACCCCTGGCTACTCTAATATGCAGAATGGAACGTAAACACACATACTCATTTACAAATTGAACTGACATCATGACAACTTCCTCCCTGTTCTGTTCCTAACAGTTCGAAGGGATGAGAATGGTGATCTTGTATGGACTGTTGGTCCACATCACATAACTCATATGTACTGTCTTGGCCAGCTGTGGCAGAAGAACTCCAGTTTGCTTCTGCCTTATGGTATTGATGTTCATTTTATCTTTTGCAGGCACCTCTTGATAACTTTCAGAATATGAGGAAAGGTGTAAAATTAGTGGATCTTGAACTAGGCCTTGTGGATTTCACTATAGTCATTATATAACTTTCACCTCTTAGTTTAAACATTGACATCACGTCTATACACTGCGGGCTACATTATTTATCATGCTTCTCATGAAGAGATACAACACCAAAACATCACAATCGCACCCTCTGGCCCAAATTGTGCCAGGCTTTGGCCATGCTCCACCAGAGAGATGAATGGAGGATGAACCAAGATACGAATTGACATACTGGCCGTTGGGTGCCTTGTGTGGACATGCAAACACATATTTAAGGCAAAGTTGGTCTTTCACCACTATGCAATTGCTGAGTTTCTTGCCTCCCAACCTCCCTGGGGTTAACTTGTGCTGCTAGGTTGCACAGGAATTTTTTGCTTGAGATTGTAGCATACTTTGCCCACTATTAGGAATAAGAGACAGACACAGTATTTGGATTATAAAATGGGCCGCTTTATTAATAAACAACAACCAGGAAACATTAACTACGGCAAGGGCCTAACTAGCGGTACAGGTCAGGCCCTGGGGTCGCTCCCTACCCCGCCCTGACCTGTCTGGGCGAGACACCCGCTGCCCCAGGTGCGAGCCATCACAAAAATGGCTGGGACCCGGCCTGGCCAGGCGAAGTGGTTCACCCCTGTAAAGCTCCCCCACCCGGCCGTACGGCAGCGGGGGGAGACTGGCTTGTCCAGGGGTTCCCCACCAGGGCGTCTAACCACGCAACTGGGCCGTACGGCAGCCAGCCACATCTGGCAGACCCCAATTCCCCACCAATGGGGAGGTGCCAAGGGTGCTCACCGGCCCGCTACAGATTCTTCCCTAACTAACACCCTGCCACCCGTGGCAGTAACTCAGACCCACCAAACCAATTAACCTCCCCCTACAAACAGTGCGAGGTAGGCGAAAAAAACTCCAGCCCCCAGGCCAATCGGGAACTGTGAGAGAAAAATTCCTACCTGGCTCCAAATAGGCAACCGGCTAATCCCGCACTGAAATAGGGAGAGGTGGGTGGGCCGAGCACGAGGCAAGACTGAAGCCACGGGGGCGGAGAGGCAGAAAACGCTGCGAGACTCCGCCCCCAAGGCTGAATGCCCGGATGAGGCTGTAGCTGTCTGCCTCCATCCTTGCAGTGGGGCAAACGGCTGCCACCTGCTCAAGGGGGGGGCAAGCCCCCTAGCAGGGTTGGCAGTATTGCCCCACTATTAGGAATAAGAGACAGACACAGTATTTGGATTATAAAATGGGCCGCTTTATTAATAAACAACAACCAGGAAACATTAACTACGGCAAGGGCCTAACTAGCGGTACAGGTCAGGCCCTGGGGTCGCTCCCTACCCCGCTCTGACCTGTCTGGGCGAGACACCCACTGCCCCAGGTGCGAGCCATCACAAAAATGGCTGGGACCCGGCCTGGCCAGGCGAAGTGGTTCACCCCTGTAAAGCTCCCCCACCCGGCCGTACGGCAGCGGGGGGAGACTGGCTTGTCCAGGGGTTCCCCACCAGGGCGTCTAACCACGCAACTGGGCCGTACGGCAGCCAGCCACATCTGGCAGACCCCAATTCCCCACCAATGGGGAGGTGCCAAGGGTGCTCACCGGCCCGCTACAGATTCTTCCCTAACTAACACCCTGCCACCGCAGAGGCCAAGCCTCTGCTTAGGCCTCGGCGCCCCACAAGTGGCTTAATGCCAGGTGCAGCCCTTGCCGCAGGTCGTTCAAAAAAATGGCATTACCACTGGTAGATAGGTGTACCCCATCCCCTCGGTAGAGGTCTGCAGACTCGGCCCGTATCTGCGGATGGGGCAAATAGATCCCAAGACCCCCTGTCATTGCTCTAAACAGGGCTCTATTGGCCATCCGCCTCGCCCTTTCAACAGCCCTATGGTCCAACGCTTCTCACCATACCCGGCGCGGAAGCATCGCCGACCAAAAAATCAGGACACCGGGCCATCTTCTCATAATCTCACGGAAGTCATCCTGTGCCTGACAAGACAGGGCCACGCCCTTCATCATACCCAAATCGTTGCCTCCCAAATGGACAACCAGAATGTGTGGGGGAGGGGGATTCCGGCCCTCAAACAACAGCGGCAGCAAACCTGCCCAACGCAGGCCTCTTCTGCCACGCCACTCCACTGTGGCCCAACGGCTGAGTCCAAGCTGGGACCCGATCCGCGTCCTCTTCGCTTGGTGCGCCGCCCAAAAAACCATACTATGGCCACATATGAGGATGCGAATCCTATCGCGCCACGCCACAGCACCTGCAAGAAAAACAACGTCAGCATGACTGCCCCCCATCCAAAGGCCTCACATAAGACTTGTAAGCGGAGGAGCGCCAACGCCCCACCTTCTGAATCTCAGCTCCCGAATACCCCATCGCCGCAGCCGTGGAAGCCGCCCCTATACGAAAAGAATGGGTCCCAAATTTGACCCCCTCTAGTCCCAACTTCGAGAGAGCCCTGCCTGTGACAGTCCAAAACTGGTACTTCGTAAGCGGGGAATTATTCTCATGGCAAAACAGTGCCCTGGGCGTTGTGCCCCGGGCTCTCAAATACTTCCTCAAAGCCGCAACTGGGCACAAATCTTTAATTGCGCATTGTCCTATCGACAAATCTACCCCCTTTTGCATCTGGTCGGTCTTAGAACGCCTAATGCGGATCACAACCTGATCTCCCTGAATCTTAACATCAGAAGCGGAGATGGCACGGCCAGAAGCATCCTTAAGGGACTGGGGAACGAGCTCACTGACTCTAAGAGCTCCAAAAAATGCTATCAAGGAAGCGGCATGGAATAACAGTTCCTCAAAAGGGGAACTGCAGACCAGGGGCCACATGGCCCTCAAACCCTGCAGAATACTAGGGGAAATAGGCTGCCTGGCGTCCCTCGTGACGACAGCCTCCCTGGACCACCCCTCCAGCATCTTCCTAATGCGGAAGTCCACGGTGGGGTCGACCAGGCCCCGAGCCTTTGAAGCAAAACCCAAAGCCGCAAGCTGACTATGAATGTACTTAACCCTGTGCCCCTTACCTTTCTGAGCAACACAGAATTGAGCGGCATGCTCAACTGGAATTGGCCATGTCTGCGGAAGACCAGACTGCTGCCTGAACTCCGCAAAGTACCTTACCGCCCTGTCGTAGGCTCTCCTGGTACTAGGGGCCAGAGCTAACTGTATAGCTCTGGATGCCTCAGATTCCCAATCCTCCAGAGCTCCAAAGGAACTGGGGCGGGCAGCAAATACGCCTCTGGGGCAAGCTGTCGAAACCGGTCCATCTGCAGACGAGATAAGGCGTCTGCCACCTCATTATTTAACCCGGGTACGTGTCTGGCTAAGAAAAGAATGTTAAGGTGCAGACACCGTAAGGTGAATGCTCGGACCAGCTTCATTACCCTGGGGGATCTAGAAGAGAGGGAATTCACCACCTGCACCACTGCCATATTATCGCACCAAAAGTGCACGGAGTGGTTGGCCATTTCCCCGCCCCACAGGTAAACAGCCCCCAGGATCGGGAAGAACTCAAGAAATGTAAGATCCCTGCACAGGCCAGCTTCCCTCCAGCCAGCGGGCCATGGCGCAGCACACCAGTGCCCCCGGAAATAAATTCCCAAACCAATGGAGCCCGCTGCATCAGAAGAAACCTGAAGGTCACCCTCCAACAACAGCTCCTGTCTCCAAAAAGAAACACCATTGAAACTGCCCAAAAATTGGGACCAAACTTCCAAGTCTTGTTTCATACCTGGAGAAATCCGAATTCTATGACGCGGAAGCCGAAGTGACCCCATCGCATCACAAAGGCGCCTTAAGAAGGCTCTTCCTGGTGCCACCACCTTGCAAGCAAAGTTAAGGTGACCTACGACTTGCTGAAGCTCCAATAATGAAACTTTCCGCTTACTCAATAGAGTCTGCAATCGAGACCGTAACTCCTGAAGCTTTACCAAGGGCAGCCGCAAAGTCTGCTGCTCGGTATCTAATTCTATCCGTAGGAAGGTCAAAACCGTCGTGGGACCCTCCGTCTTTTCGTGTGCTAAGGGAACACCCAACTCGTCAGCTAAGCGTACAAAATCTTCTAACAGGCGGGCACACTGACCAGTGTGTGGGGGCCCAACCAGGATAAAATCATCCAAATAGTGGGCGGAGTCACGGCAGCGCTGCCTGCGACGTAGTGCCCACTCCAGGAACGTACTAAAACGCTCAAACACTGCACAGGAAACAGAGCAACCCATGGGAAGGGCTCTATCCATGTAAAATTTGCCCTCGAAGGCAAACCCCAGCAGTTCAAAGTCGTCGGGGTGAACAGGGAGAAGGCGGAATGCCGACTTGATGTCGCATTTTGCCATCTCAGCACCCCGACCACAACGTCTAACCACTTTGACTGCCTGGTCAAAGGATGTATAACGCACCGAGCATAAATGCTCGGGAATTGCGTCATTGACAGAACCGCCCCTGGGGGTAAGACAGGTGGTGAATAAGCCTGAATTCACCCGCTGCCTTCTTAGGCACTACTCCCAGGGGGGGAACCCGCAAACAAGGAACTGGAGGGGAGGGAAAAGGGCCTAAAACCCTGCCCTCAGCACATTCCTTCCGAATCTTTGCCCGCACAACATCCTCCATGCCAATAACCGAACGCAAGTTATCTGACATGAAGGCAGTTCTGGGGCCTTGAAAAGGTATACGAAAACCATACAAAAAACCTTGGCCGATTCCAGACGACTAACCTTAAATCGCTCCATGCCTCCCTCTTCCGGATCGCGACGGGGAAAATGCGAAATATCGCGTTTCCTCGCGCGAGTTTTGCGCGTCGTTGCGCAAAACTCGCGCGAGGAAACGCGATATTTCGCATTTTCCCCGTCGCGATCCGGAAGAGGGCGGCATGGAGCGATTTAAGGTTAGTCGTCTGGAATCGGCCCTTGTAACAAAAACTGGGCGTCGGCCTTGTTAGGGTAATCGGCCAGCATGGCCTCAAGTACCCTCACTTTTATTGGGCTGGGGCCCTTTACTAGGCCCCTGCTGCCCTGAGGGGCCACCCCCTTTCTTTCCAAACGGCCGCTGCCGTTTGCAGGCATTGAGGGCATGCGGACCCCGGCAGGTCGGGCACTCATGTCCAAATCGACAGTTTTTACGGTTGCAAACCCCTTTAGAGGTGAACTCAAAGCAAAGCAGCCGGGGCTGAACCGACTGCCCCACCGAGGTGCGGGAACCGTAAGAACCCTGGGCAACACCCCCAGAAGCCTGTGATGAATGCTGCACAATATGGCCACTATCTGATCTGTCCCCAACGAAAGACTTAGCCGGGGTCATCAGTTGCAACCACAGGTGCTGGTGGACCTGATCCCAAGGCAAAGATATGTTCAGGGCCGCCCGCATCCGGAATTCTTCGTCATATTGCAGCCAGGCTGCCCCTAAGAATTCCGTGTGAGCCCTATAAATAATGTCCATGTACTGGAAAAGTGGGGCAGCCCTCCAGGGCTGCACCCTAGCTATGACTCCCGCGTATATGAAAAAACCAGGAAGCCAATTATGCCATGTCCTGTCTATCTTGCGCCTCTTGATGCGCTCTTTGTCACGGTCTTCCAGATCTTCTTTATCCTTCTTCTCCAGATCTCTGAAGAGAAGGGTAAAGACATCTACATAATCACCGCATAGGATCTTCTCTCTAGTGGCCGGGGTAAGATGATCACCTAACGGCATAGCCGTGTCCCCAACTGGGAGGGCCCTATAAGGCACGGAACCATAATTGGACCAGGGAACCCCATAATAAGACCCCCATGGTGGGAGAAGGCCCATGCCCTGAAACTGTGCCGAGGGGGGCACCCAACTAGCCGTGCCGGGCGACTGCCCCGGAATAGCAGTCTGACTCCAATGGCTCCAGTCGGGCAACAAACCAGAACAAGATGGACCAACTGAGGAACTAGTGTGTGTACCTGCAGACTGTGGTGTGCCTTGATGCACCTGACCCCAGGGCCAGGCGCCCGGCTGCTGTGGCCAAGGACACTTACCCTCAGCCTCAGGCGGTTGCACTACCAGAGCCACTTGTCCAGCGTCCTGGGTCCAGGTCCCCTCTACCTCCGTGGCTGCTGCCTCCGCCACCTCATCCTCGACGATATGACTAGCCGCAGAAGTAGATGGAGCCGAAGTACCAACAGGAGATGCCCCTTCTAAAGCCGCTAAACGAGAGAGAATATCGTTAAGTGATGCAGTCTTAGATGCAATTCTCACGGGTCTCTTACTTGCCGGTTCAGATGACTGAGCGGAAGATGCCCGTGCCTGCTCTAAAGCAGCAATCCTCGCTAAAATATCGCGTCTTGCAGGAACATCAGCCTCCTCATCCGATGATAAGGCAGCAGCAGCGCGCTTAGGTGGGCACTTAGCAGGCTGCTTGCCCTTAGACACACCTGTACCCTTCTTGGGTCCCATCCTAAATGAACCCAAAAGGAATGGTAGCTAAAGACAAAACACCAGGGGGCCCCAGAACCGACCCCGGCCACCTACTAAGCTACAGTGCAGTAGTGGGATTTGAACCAGAGAAGAACTGATTCACAGCCAGACCACTTAACCACTGTGCCAAGCTGCTCTAACCAAGCCCAAATCAGAAACACAGCCCCAAAGACAGCCAATGAAGCCGGGGAGATAGCAAGGATCCAGGCCCTGCAATTACAGCTCAAGGAGCCCAATGGAGCCCAGAATGGCTGCTTACCAAAAACTTCCCCCAAAATGGCCGCCAAGGCCAGGCGCAAAATGGCCGCGCAACCGATGAAACCCCAGGGCCAGCCGGTTGTACAGGGGCAAAAACCTACCCCAAAATGCACGCCCCCAAACGCCGGGCGAGGGGGGGGAGGGGGTGCCAAACGGCCTGCAGGCTTGAGCCCAAACGGGAAGCCGCGGCAGCAATGAGGGAGAAATCCGCGCACACACCCCCCGCCGCCGAAAGCAAAGAAATGCGGCGGCAAGGAATGGAGCAAGTCCTCGGGGGCCAAACAAGGGCCGCGCAGAGTGCCTAGCCCGTATACCCGGCCGAGTCGCGACCGGGCCAAAAAGGACGGAGAAAAGCCGCTACTACCCCGCGACTCCCACCCCGCTCCTAAGAGCACTGGATCAGCGTGGGGGGGGGGGTGACACGCAGACTCGCCCGCCGACCCCCTTGCCACCAGAACGGCAGGGGGAATGAAACCGCCCGCCGCGCCCAGCCCACGCCGCCCACCGGACGAGTGAACCGGGCAACCACAAGGCAAACGGCCGGTCGCTGCACGAGCAGAGGTGAGAGCAATCTCCACCCCTCCGCCCCAGCCAAGCCTTCACCAGCCAGGCAGCGATGAATCCTGCCGCTCCTGTGCCACCAAGGCCTCGTGCCGGGGAGCAAACGAAACGTGTTGCCTCCACCGAGCACGAGGGAAGACTGAAGCCACGGGGGCGGAGAGGCAGAAAACGCTGCGAGACTCCGCCCCCAAGGCTGAATGCCCGGATGAGGCTGTAGCTGTCTGCCTCCATCCTTGCAGTGGGGCAAACAGCTGCCACCTGCTCAAGGGGGGGCAAGCCCCCTAGCAGGGTTGGCAGTATTAGTACAGGTGATGAAAGGCAAAACGCAGCAACTTCAATATGCCAGGTTTTGATCTATGGTGGGGTTGCACAAAGGAGCTGTCACCTGCACAAAGAGGGTAGAATTAACAGCAGATCATTTATCTCAATGAACCTGCTTAACCAATTCTGTTCTATCTTCATTTGGGGGTGGGGGTTGCGGGCAGTCCACCATTAGCATTATACAGCAGTTCATGGAACAGGGCTAATGACTGAATTCTTTCTCCTCATGGTTCTTTGGATTCCAGCCTGCAATATATTATTTTTGAATAGGTTTGACCATTCAGGGTTCTTTAGCTTTGTTGCACACAAAGCTTAAAATCTACAAGTATCTATCATATTTTGAAGATTTCAAAAGACAAATCATACCAAAGTACATTTTTCTCAAAACAGTGTATGCTGCCATGTGCATATAGGGTAAGAGTGGAAAATCAAAATAATTCACTACATGTGATTTTCAAGATTGCTTAAAATTAATTTTTCATGTTCCTTTAAGATGAGAAAGTGCTGCTGACTAGTATTGGTTCTTTTATTACAATAGGAATTTTACCATGACAATAATTCCCTCCAATGCAACAGCATAATATATGCACAGGGTCTAATTAGAGAGCCATCTGTAATAGCCGCAGCCTGGAAAACTGCAAAGAAGAGTAGATAGTTCATAGCACATTTTTGCTCATCACTTCTGATACAGAGAGTTTTGAATGGGACTAAAGCAGGTATATTTTTCAGTAATCCTGTTCCTCACAAGAGGGTGTATTTTTACATTTTTATTTTTTATTCAAGTTCAAATAGAGATTCAAGATCAAACTTTTTAACATACAAGTTAACATGAATTGTAATAGTACATTAGATACAAAACATAACTCAAACTATATACAAAAGGGCCGTTTCCAGATGGCTTACCTGAAGCCGCTCCATGCCACAATGTTGTGGATCGTGCTGGGGAAAATGTGAAATATCACGTTTTCTCGTGCGAGTTTTGCGTGATGTCGCGCAGTTACCTCAGAATTGTCTGGCGTAGTTTATTTTCAAGATCTGTTTTCTCAATAAGGCCTTTTTTTGTACCTATGTCACTTAACTGTGGATTCTCTTGCAGTTTAAGCAAAGTATATTCTTTGGGGAATTCTTCTTGTTATATTAGTGTTGAGTAGTGAGATATTTTTGGAACTAGCTTGTTTTTGTATTTGCCCCATATTTTGATTATACTCACAAAGAAGATATTGTTTTTGCTTTCTTTTGGTCTGTGATTATTTTTGGAACATATTACATCTTGTGTCATCATGGGATGGCGAAGTGCTTGTAAGATGTTTATCCATTCAGTTTGTGTTTTGTCTTGTAAAATTTGAAGAACATTAGATAACCTCGAGGCTGTATTGTATATTTCGATGTCAGAGTAATTAAATCCTCCTTGCTGTTTCTTCTGTTTGATTGTGCCGAATGCTATTCTTGGGCATTTGTACTGCCTTAAAAATCCATTCAGTGTAAATTGCTATTGATGGTTGTTGTGGGTTTTCCGGGCTGTATTGCCGTGGTCTTGGCATTGTAGTTCCTGACGTTTCGCCAGCAGCTGTGGCTGGCATCTTCAAAGGTGTCACACCAAAAGACAGAGATCTCTCAGCGTCACAGTGTGGAAAAGATGTTGGCAGGTCATTTATATCTACTCAGGAGGGGTGGGGTTGAGCTGAGTCATCCTGTAAGAGTTTCCCAGGGTGTGGAATGCTAATGGCAGGAGGCTTCACTGTGTCCTGAGGAGGTTCTTTTGCATATGGATTGGTGCTTGATGTGCTAATCTTCTCTGCAGGGCTATTGTCGGGTATAGAGTGTTTTGTTAGCCTGGTGTTTTTCAGAACTGGAAACCATGCTCTGTTCATTCTTAAGGTTTCTTCTTTCTTGTTGAAGTTTTGATTATGCTTGTGAATTTCAATGGCTTCCCTGTGCAGTCTGACAAAGTAGTTGGAAGTGTTGTCCAGTATTTTGGTGTCCTGGAATAAGATACTGTGCCCTGTTTGAGTTAGGCTATGTTCAGCCACTGCTGATTTTTCAGGTTGTCCAAGTCTGCAGTGTCTTTCATGTTCTTTTATTCTTGTCTGGATGCTACGCTTTGTGGTCCCGATGTAAACTTGTCCACAGCTGCAGGGTATACGGTATACTCCTGCAGAGTCTCCTACAGGAAAAGTGTTTTTGCCGTATATCAAAGGAATTACTGATCAGATGGGAAAGCTTATGAAAAAGCATAACCTTCAAGCAGTATTCAGACCCACCCGAAAAATACAACAGATGCTACGATCAGCAAAAGACAGTAGAGACCCCCAAACCTCTGCAGGAGTATACCGTATACCCTGCAGCTGTGGACAAGTTTACATCGGGACCACAAAGCGTAGCATCCAGACAAGAATAAAAGAACATGAAAGACACTGCAGACTTGGACAACCTGAAAAATCAGCGGTGGCTGAACATAGCCTAACTCAAACAGGGCACAGTATCTTATTCCAGGACACCAAAATACTGGACAACACTTCCAACTACTTTGTCAGACTGCACAGGGAAGCCATTGAAATTCACAAGCATAATCAAAACTTCAACAAGAAAGAAGAAACCTTAAGAATGAACAGAGCATGGTTTCCAGTTCTGAAAAACACCAGGCTAACAAAACCCGACAATAGCCCTGCAGAGAAGATTAGCACATCAAGCACCAATCCATATGCAAAAGAACCTCCTCAGGACACAGTGAAGCCTCCCGCCATTAACATTCCACACCCTGGGAAACTCTTACAGGATGACTCAGCTCAACCCCACCCCTCCTGAGCAGATATAAATGACCCGCCAACACCTTTTCCACACTGTGACACTGAGAGATCTCTGTCTTTTGGTGCTACACCTCTGAAGATGCCAGCCACAGCTGCTGGCGAAACGTCAGGAACTACAATGCCAAGACCACGGCAATACAGCTCGGAAAACCCACAACAACCATCGTTCTCCGGCCATGAAAGCCTTCGACAATACATTAAATTGCTATTGTTTTATCAAATTTGGTGGAATGTATAATGGGAGCACTCTAAAAAGAAATATACATTTTGGGAGTATAAAAGGTTTGATTATATGGTACCTTTCATACCAAGATAAGTTTAGCTTATTTCATTTGTAAGTGTTTGCTTTTATTTCCTTAAATATTTGGAGATGGTTAATTTTGATTAGGAGGTCTAGATTGGTTGGGATAAAAATCCCCAAGTATGGTATTTTAATTTGAAACTACACAAACTATAATTTGTTCCTATGAAATACAAACTTTGGAGTAACAAGATAAAAATAATACTTCTAATATTTTTGATACGTATTTTTGTATACCACGAATATATCTCTTTAAATAGTCTCCAGATAGTCTGGAAAGGTTTTCAGTTTTTCATGAAAGACTCAGTCTTCCCAGAACACTTAGAAATGGCTCCCTGGATCAGAGTTCTGTTAGTGAACTCCTGGGTTTTTTAACCACAGTATGTTAAATGGGTTTCGAGTAGACAAATTACTAGAGGTGTGCACTGAGGAAATTTCTGTTCCAGTTTCAGCTCTGGGGCTTCTGAATGAACTCTGTCCCATTATTGGTTTGTTCTGGATAGGCCAGTGCCAGTGTGCATATAATTAATTTGGGTTTTTTTATTATCATGAGTTTTGGTCTATTGCATGCATAAAAGGCAGGTGTTGGCTGTGCCTGCACATACACACTCTTTTTTTTCAAGGGGAGGGGGTTGGGAAAACAGACTCTGGGGCAGCTGAATTGTACTTAATGGTACCAAAATTTCACAGAACGGAGTCTTCCCTCTAAATCATCTACCCACCAAGTTTGAGCACACATACAATAATGGGGTTTGGTGTTTACAGACTCCAAAGAATGCTTGGGGAAAGATGTCAGGGAGAGTGTCAGATGGATATGCATGCAGGTGCTGTTCTTTTGGGGGAGGTTGGGGAAACCAGACTAAATTCCTGCTTAACCAAACCTGCACATTTGTTAACAACCATTAGTTCCCAAACCCATCAATCCAATGAGTTTCTCCTCAAGTAAAAAACACACACACAACAAGGGATCCCAGACCAGTCCATGTAGAAGATTTACCTGGAAAGACTTCAGTGTCTGCATGGAATTCTGCACAGGGCACATCTCTGCTATCTCTGGTTATTTAACAATGTGTTAACTGTTTTAGTCAGGGCAAAATGGAGCATCTTTTGGTGCTTCTTTACCCATGATCTTAGGTTGATTTCTGCAGCAGAAGGCACTGAATGGGAAATTTGGTCCACACAGGCCTGGGCCTTTCTCAGTGCTCTCTCTTAATAATTGTTTATTATTTCCAATTTTCACTCTAATTTGCAAAACATGAGCCTTTGCAGCAGATGGGGACTCAGAGGCTGGAGGAAACCCCTCCCTCCTGAATGATGCTTGTGCACACCTCTGTGGATGTTGCTTGCTTGCTGTCCTTTCCTTGTATTGTGTGTAAAAGTTCATAGAAAGGGAGGGATCTTTGGTTTCCTTCATGAGAAGGGAAGTAGATGGAGGGAGGATGACTCTCCCTTTTCTCTGTCTTTTTCTAATAAAAGTAGGAGACTGAACAATTTATTTTTCTGCCCAAGACCATCAACCCAGAGTTGAATGAAGGTGGAGAAGGAGTTGAATTAAAGACGGAATGAAGTTTGGCAGAAAAAAAATCTAACTATATCAGACCTACACATCATATTGGTCTGGAAAGACTGCTGAGACCCCATACACAGACCTGCGAAGGCCCTTATCTCCCTTCTTTAACCCACTGCTTCCTGGCATTTCCTTGCATTGTGTGTAAAAACACAGAGATAAAGGGATTGGGCAAGGAGACATCAATGGCACCATGTCACCTGCTGTTCCCTTGCGAATTGGATCCATTCAGTGCAAAAGCCATTCCCCAGGAAGTGCTGAAGAAACAATGCGCTTGTGCAATGAACACATTCCCTGTTGCTAGATCTCAGTCTCTCCCCTTGGGATCTAGTTGGCTGGTTGTCATCCAATTGGTTGGATACTGTCACCTGCCTGCATGCCTGTGCTGCTTTTTGTTGGGGTGGGAGTCATTCATTACAGCTTTGTTTTCTGAATTTGTTTCACCCAGAAGCTGCTTTCACAAACCGAATCAGTGATTTTTGGATACATTTCTGGCTTGTTTGTTTTGTTTTACACATCCCTTAAAAGTACCCCGTTGTCAAAATGCATAGATTTCCGTGGTTGCTTTGTCACCTTGGGTGCTTTTTTGTTAACAAAAAGCAAACTTTAAGGGCTCACTGGCTGTACTTTGGGGGCATTGTTTACAAGTGACAAATGTTCAAGAGCCATTTTTCTCTGCATTTTGCAAACAATCAAAAACATGCAAACAGTATAACAAATATACTCCAAAAGTATTGGTAGGGATCAATTAAGCCCTGCTTATTATACAAGGCATTAACTGAGCCTGAGACCAATATGTAGGAATCCATCTTTCTAAAGAGCTCTTCTGACCCTTCCACCAAAATCAGGAACCTGTTTCTTGATACTTTGTGACTCCTGTAACAGATCAGTCCAGTCCTGAACATGCTTTGTACTCCATAGAAACAGTGGAGTTCTTGGCATCGCCTCACCTTGTATTTTGCTGTACCATCAATTGGCAGGATCAAGTCCCTCGAGCCATATGTAGTTTTAGAGCTACATTTGGCTTAGAGGGTAGTAAGTTGTGTTGGTAAATGCTCAATGAAAACCGCTTCATATTAAACCATTTTGACTGGATTTCATTTAATAACTCATATAGGCAATACTTTGAAAAGTCCACCACAACTTGGGACCCACAAATTTGAAGGATCATCTCCTTCCATATATCCCTGTGTGCCAGATGGCTGTCTTCAGGTAGCCATCTGTTGGCTATTCCACTTCTTAGGGTGGCCTATCTGGCATCAACAAGAGCCTGATCTTTTTCCATTTTGGCCCCTGCTCTGTGGAATGGGCTTCCTGAAGATGTGAGGGGAGCCCCCACTTTGGAGATCTTTAGGAGGCCCTGCAAGACTTGCCTGTTTGCCAGGCCTTTTGAGGAATTTGAATGACAGGCACCTTTTAAGAGGGAGAGGGAGGGAATTGGGGATTATTCTGATTTTAACTGTCAATGTTTTGAATTAATTATCGTAAGCTGCCCTTAACCATGAGGAAAGCTGGGTACAAATGTTTTAATAATAATCAAAGAGAATTAAACAGGGAGATCAAAATATAATGTTTTTTCCTGAAAAAATCTATTTACAAAAATCTTGTTGAAACTGAAGATAAAAATTAATTAAAAGGTTCAGCAGACAGTATTTTAAATAATTTTATGTATACAGCCCAAGCGGTTCACAGTGTGTTTCCAAACTTGTTCATTATCACCCTTGGCTTTAGATATCCCAAACAGTATGAGGACATGATTCCAAAAAGAGCCAGATTCCAAGTTTCTACTGAAAAGAAGCCATTTTAATTGAAGACTGTGGAAGACATTACTCACAGGAGCAATAATGCTGGAGACTATACAGTGTATATAAATCATTGCATTGGCTGGAATGTATTTGTCTATATTTCTAAGACTGTAATGAAGCTGAAATGAGTTGGACAGTGAGTGATAAAATGATTCTCATTAAAGACGAATGCTAAAGCTCAAAGAAGGCAGTGGAAGCTTTGTTTAAAACTAAAGGGGGTGGGTGATACACATATAAACCTCTGCAAAAACATTTTGCTTTCTAGTGCATCAGTAATCCAACACTGTCTTGCCAGTAACCATTTGGAAATACATTGTTAAAGAACCCAGCTCAATTAGGAACAAAAAAATTGATTAATATACATTTAATTTATTAATCACAGGATTTTTTATGTTTAAGGAGGCACAGATCAATATATTGATAAATCTCTAGAATTAGGCAAGGTGGGACAGATGGGATACATTTGTGTGAGGACTAATCTCTTATTTTCTGGTGTTTTAAGATGGCACTGAAAGTTTGGGAGAAATTGCACAAGAAAAGAAGTTATGGTGTTAACAGAAAAACTCATTATGTTAATCTGGTCGGGTTGAATCCTGAAAAAGTGCATATGGCCCAGGAGAAACCTCCTATGCTGCCTTAAAAGATACCTGAAAGTTTGTCTTATCTTAGTTCAGCTATGAATAAGAATCCTTATGCATTCAGAAGTTTGCTGCCTCCAAATATCAGGAGTGAAATGACCTTGTAAACCTGGTTTTTGTTTTTGAAAAATTTGAAATAATTAGAAAAGGAAAGGTCTGTTCTGCAGATGGGACATTTAGTCAGGATTCAACCCTTAGCTGTTAACTTGATGAGCCAGAGACCATTATGAAGGCAGAATGCTCTCAAAAAACAATTAAACTTTAATTCTATGTAAATCTCGTTATGATTTTTTACTGTCCATCTATCCATTTTTATCTCAACTTTCCTTCAAGGAGCTCATTTAGTTACTTACTTCATTTATTTCCTGTGTTTCTCCATGATGGAGACACAAGGTGACTTACATCTTTTTCTCTCCTCTACTTTATCCTCACAATGACCCTGTGAGATAGGTTAGAATGAGAGTGTATGATGGGCCCAAGGTCAGCAAGTGAGCTTCATTGGCAGGGTAGGGGTTTGAATCTGGGTCACTTACATCCTAATCTAATACTCAAACCAGGGTGTTGTGCATAGTTATGCCCCCTGTTGTGCCCTCACAACAACCATGTGAAGAGATTAGAATTAGAGAGATAATGAGATTAATGGCCCAAAGTCAACCACTAAGGTTCTGTCAAAGTGTCAGTTTGCTAGTCAGTTCTCAAGCCAAAGCTACGCCATATTCTTCTGTTGTAATCTGTAGTTGTTTAGTTCTCTCCCTCCAGGCCCAGGTGTTGCCCAAGCCGCATATATCCATGGGAGCGAAGAATTCTTACCACTCCGTTCCGGCCGACCTTGATGTTCTCGCCTTCCCAGGCCTTCTAGACAGGACTAAGGGGGGAGGCTGGGAATGGGTGTTTGAAGTGTTGTTACTTTCACTTTGTGTGTCATTCTCAACAAAGCTTCTGTTCAGCCAAGACTTTCTTAGTCCTTGGAATATGGATAACTGTATCCCGAGCGTTGTTTTTCAATAAACCTTTTGGAATCAAGAAACATTGTGCTTCTTGCAGAAGGGGGGAGACGAACTCTAGATAACTGGGATTCCATAGTCTGACAGGTTCATGGTAGAGTGGGATTTTAACCTGGTTTTTCCAGTTTCTAGTCCAACATGCTAACCACTACAACACACTTAATCTCATGTATGAATTATGGTTTCATATTTTATTTTATTTTTACTTCCTGTATCATTTGTTTATTTCAATTGTTTAGTCATTATGTTAATCTATTATTTACATTTTAAGAAACTAACTCATGTCAAATACAGTGTTTCTTAATGGACAAGAATTACCCACTGGGTGATACAGGACTCACATTTACACATTTATATTTATAGTTACCAAATGCTTACAGTATATTCCTCATTAATCTCCATAATAATAATGATTAGCTAATAGCAGTTGCACAGCTAGTCCTTGACCCGTCATGGTCCCCAATCACCATGCAGATATGTAGAAGTGGTGGTTAGTATAAGTTCAGTTCAAGATACCAGTGGCACACAGAAATTGAAAGCATTCTTCTAATTCCCAGAAAATACTCTGGGGTCCCATCCTTGCACGTGCTTAAGTATCACTGAAATTGGTTGCACTTAGACATGCCTAACTATTTGTTAAATGAGGGCCACTGGGCTTCAGTAGATTCCTGAGCTACAAATTATTCCCTGTTAATTGAAAGATAACTCTTCTAATCCAAATGTAACCTCTATTGGGATGCTGTATATTTTAATTGGTTAATTGCTTGATCTGTTAAAAGAAAATTTAATTAATTGGAAATATGCAAATTATTCAATAGTCCATAGAATTCATATCGTTTTTTTTATTATTACCGGTTGCGATAAAAGAATACTCTTTTCCGATTCTGAATAAAAGGTAGGAATATTTTTAATAGCAGACTACACCATGATGATTTACAAGCTTCTGACCTCAGATTTGAATACATGGGGATGGGTAAAAAAAGTATACTACCTGGACTGCAGTGTAAACTAAAAACAGCATTTGTTGATCTTTCTTGCACTCATGGTGAAGTCTGTAGAAAGCGGCTACTGCTGATGCAGGGAATTCAATTAATTGCTAACTTGTGATCAGTTTGATTGTAGCTGCACTTAACAAATGGAAATTTCATATTAACTTGGAAAATACAATTTTTTTAAAAAAACAACTGTTAGTAGCACTATGGCAGTAAGCACATTTCTCTTAAATCAATGGAAGTTACTATCATTTACTGCTGTCAGGAGACAGTATATTTTATGTGTGCAATCATATAAGCAAACTTACACCATTGTCTTTCAGCCATGATAAAATTATTTTTGCCACCACAGTCTGAATGAAGAGACAGACACATAGCTTGGATCTAAGGGCCACTTTATTAATAAACATTAACCTGGAACAGCAACTAATAACTGCAGCAAGGGCAACTAGTGGTACAGGTCAAGCCACGTGGTCACCCCTGGACCTCCACCTTGACCTGCCTGAGAAAGCCCCAAAGCCCCAGGTGTGAGCCATCCAGGTGGATGGCCTATACCCAGACAGCCAGGAAACTAGATCCCCCCTTCAAGCGCCTAAACCTCAGCCGTACAGCAGTGAGGGAAGGACTTGCACACGGGGTTCGCCAAGGCAGTCTGCCCACGCAGCATGGCAGCTGTCTCAAGCAGTACCATCTGCTCCTGGCAGACCCCTCTTCCCCATGAATGGAGAAGCGCCTAGGGTGCTCACCGGCCCGCTCCCTATTCCCCAACTCTTTCCCACCTGTGACATCACTAACCGGCACCACCAAGCCAATTAACTCAACCCACGCAAAGGTGCAAGGTAGGCGGAAAAACCCCACACACCCCAGGCCAATTAGGGTGACAGAGGGAAAACATTCCTACCTGGCTTTGAATACAGCAGCCGGCTAATTCTGCACCAAAACAGGATGAGGAGGGTGGGCCGAGCTCTTGCAAAAACTGCCGCTGAGGGAAGCGGAGCCTTCGCAACAGGCTCTGGCTCTACCCCCCCCCCCCCGGCAAAACCCGGATGCCCGGGAATTGCACTGTCTCAACCTCCTTTCAAGGAGGCAAAGAGCAGCCCGCAGCTTGCATGGGTTGCACTGGCAGCTGAACAGGCTGATTTATATTCATGAAATCTTCATGAAAATATGTATAATGGATATTTATTATAGGTGTGCACTGAAAAAATTTAGTTTTGACTCCAGGGTTTCTGAAAGAACTATGTACCATTTTGGGGGTTTTTGTGGGTATGTGTGTGGCTTGGATCTAATCTTGCACTTAACAACACCGAAGTCATGCAGAACACAGTCCTCCCTCTAGTCTAAACCATTGAACTATTGAGTTTTTCTTCAGTTACACTAGATGCACACATAACAACAGACTAGGGATGTGCGTTTCGGCATTCAGAATGCCGAAAGAATGCCGAAACAAAAGTGTTTCGGCTTCTTTCAGGGAATGCCGAAACGTTTCGGGGAATCCCGAAACGTTTCGGGTAGCCGAAAGAAAAAAGCCGAAACGTTTCGGGATTCTTTCGTCTTTCATTCGGCTTTTCAATGGGAAAATGCCTCCGTCTTCCCGGACGTCTGGGGGAGGCATCTTCCCACCGAATAAGCCCAAAATTGGTGGGGACCTTCCTCTAACCCTTCTCTAACAACCACCCAAGTTTCAGACAGATTGGACTTTGGGGGGCCATGTTATGGCCCCCCAAAGCAGGTCCCCCCATCCTCCCATAAAGGAGCATCTTCTTCATTATTTCCTATGGGGAAAAAATGAAGAAGCAGGCTTCCTTTGCCAGGGGTGGCATTTTGCATGCAAAATGCCCCCTTACCCTCAGGGGCCCTTCTCCCACCCCTCCTCCCACCCCCCACCAAGGCTCAGCCTGCTCCCACTTGGGGGGGCCATTTCATGGCCTCCCCAAGTAGGTGCTCTAATCTCTACCACTGACAGCTGGGGGAGGCTTGTGTTGCCAGGGGTGGCATTTTGCATGCAAAATGCCCCCCAACCCTCTGGGGCCCTTCTCCCACCCCTCCTCCCACCCCCCACCAAGGCTCAGCCTGCTCCCACTTGGGGGGGCCATTTCATGGCCTCCCCAAGTAGGTCCTCTCAGCCCCTAAATTCCACCCCTTACAGCTCCACACAAACCCAATTCCCCCCAGCTGCCACACACAGACCCAAATCCCCACATTAGCCCCTCACAGACCCAAATCCACCCCCACCTGCCCCACACCCATAACCCCAGGAACAGGCTGGCAAAGGCCAGCCCTCTCCCTTTGTTCCCTATGCTGGGAACTTCTAAACTCTCTTTCCCTGGGCAATTCTGCACAGCCCAGGGGTGCCACAATGGTGGGCACACTTCTGAGTGCCAGCTGGTCCCTGTGAAAGAGCACCTGAACCACAGACACCCTCCCTCAAATTCCCCCACCACCTACAGAGATGGCTGGCCAGCCAGCCCCATTGTTCCCTATGATGGGAACCAACTGCACAACAAAGAATAAAACAAGAACAACACAAAATAAAGTTTTTTAAAAATTATTTTCTCCCTTCCAAAGTACAAGTAGGCAAAGCATTATGACACATAACACCAGCAGTCCCCCACACAGAAAAATAACACAACTCACTTAACATCAGAGAATCACAAAGCACGATTCCTGTCAAAAACACTTTATTTCTTGAACAGCTTTAGGCTACACAGCAGGGGGGGAACACCAAAGGGCATGGAAGCAGTATCTTACACAAAAATAACACAACTCACTTAACATCAGAGAATCACAAAAACACAATTCCTGGCAAAAACACTTTATTTCTTGAACAGCTTTAGGTTACACAGTAGGAGGGCACAAAAGGGCATGATAGCAATGTACTACAAAAAATAATACAACCCACTTCACCGTTTTTGACAGCAATTGTGTTTGTGTGATTCTCTGATGTGAAGTGAGTTGTGTTATTTTTGTGTAGTACACTGCTTTCCTGCTCTGTGGTGCCTTCCTACTGTGTAACCTAAAGCAGTTACAGAAATAAAGTGCTTTTGACAGCAATTTTTTGGGGTGATTCTTTAATGTGAAGTGAGTTGTGTTATTTTTGTGTAAGATACTGCTTCCATGCCCTTTGGTGTCCCCCCCCTGCTGTGTAGCCTAAAGCTGTTCAAGAAATAAAGTGTTTTTGACAGGAATTGTGCTTTTGTGATTCTCTGATGTTAAGTGAGTTGTGTTATTTTTGTGTAAGATACTGCTGCCAAGCCCTTTGGTGTTCCCCCCTGCTGTGTAACCTAAAGCTGTTCAAGAAATAAAGTGTTTTTGACAGGAATCGTGCTTTGTGATTCTCTGATGTTAAGTGAGTTGTGTTATTTTTCTGTGTGGGGGACTGCTGGTGTAATGTGTCATAATGCTTTGCCTACTTGTACTTTGGAAGGGAGAAAATAATTTTTTAAAAACTTTATTTTGTGTTGTTCTTGTTTTATTCTTTGTTGTGCAGTTGGTTCCCATCATAGGGAACAATGGGGCTGGCTGGCCAGCTATCTCTGTAGGTGGTGGGGGAATTTGAGGGAGGGTGTCTGTGGTTCAGGTGTTCTTTCACAGGGACCAGCTGGCACTCAGAAGTGTGCCCACCATTGTGGCACCCCTGGGCTGTGCAGAATTGCCCAGGGAAAGAGAGTTTAGAAGTTCCCAGCATAGGGAACAAAGGGAGAGGGCTGGCCTTTGCCAGCCTGTTCCTGGGGTTATGGGTGTGGGGCAGGTGGGGGTGGATTTGGGTCTGTGAGGGGCTAATGTGGGGATTTGGGTCTGTGTGCGGCAGCTGGGGGGGAATTGGGTTTGTGTGGGGCTGTAAGGGGTGGACTTTAGGGGCTGAGAGGACCTACTTGGGGAGGCCATGAAATGGCCCCCCCAAGTGGGAGCAGTCTGAGCCTTGGTGTGGGGTGGGAGGAAGGGTGGGAGAAGGGCCCCAGAGGGCTGGGGGGCATTTTGCATGCAAAATGCCACCCCTGGCAACACAAGCCTCCCCCAGCTGTCAGTGGTAGAGATTAGAGCACCTACTTGGGGAGGCCATGAAATGGCCCCCCCAAGTGGGAGCAGGCTGAGCCTTGGTGGGGGGTGGGAGGAGGGGTGGGAGAAGGGCCCCAGAGGGTTGGGGGGCATTTTGCATGCAAAATGCCACCCCTGGCAACACAAGCCTCCCCCAGCTGTCAGTGGTAGAGATTAGAGCACCTACTTGGGGAGGCCATGAAATGGCCCCCCCAAGTGGGAGCAGGCTGAGCCTTGGTGGGGGGTGGGAGGAGGGGTGGGAGAAGGGCCCCTGAGGGTAAGGGGGCATTTTGCATGCAAAATGCCACCCCTGGCAAAGGAAGCCTGCTTCTTCATTTTTTCCCCATAGGAAATAATGAAGAAGATGCTCCTTTATGGGAGGATGGGGGGACCTGCTTTGGGGGGCCATAACATGGCCCCCCAAAGTCCAATCTGTCTGAAACTTGGGTGGTTGTTAGAGAAGGGTTAGAGGAAGGTCCCCACCAATTTTGGGCTTATTCGGTGGGAAAATGCCTCCTCCAGGCGTCCTGGAAGACGGAGGCATTTTCCCATAGAAAAAAGCCGAAAGAATGCCGAAATAATGCCGAAAGAATCCCGAATCCCGAATCCCGAAAGAGATTCTTGTTTCGGCTTTCAGCTTTAACGATAGAGAATTTTCTTTCGGCTTTCTACTTTCGGCTATAGCCGAAAATTTTTGGCTTGCACACCCCTACAACAGACCCTGAAGAGGGCCAGTGTCAGAGGGTGCACACTATAGTGGAAAATCAGCTGGCAAAGGGATAGTGGAGTGGTGGTGGTGGTGACAGCATTAAAAAGTCATTGTGCTTAATGTTCACTTTTTTCTTTCTCTGTAGTATTAATCACTCATTACCTTTGCATCCTGCTGTTGCCTGTTGGTCCCATGTTTCCTTGTGCTTTGCAGTTTTATTCCCATGACAAAAGGCAAATGCTTCTTTTTGACACTCAGCATTCCATTGCAAAATGGGATGTTCTATCATTAATTGCCATCATTCTCTATCACTCAGGTACAGGCAAATAGCCAAGCAGTCTGGCAGCATGATTGCCTGATTCCCGCCTCCTCCCTTATGTAAGTATACCTATTTTTTCCCCTTAAGTTGTCCTTTGGTTGTTGTTAGACAGGATTGTTTTTGAAAGGGCAGAGTAGGTAAATAGTTCACAGGGAGCTTGACTTAAGGTTGATGTGAAGAATTTTAAAAAAATGATATTGTGTGGATTTTGGATGGTGGGGAAGCAATCCAAAACAGGTCTACTCAGATCTAAGTCCCATGTTATTGAACAGTGCTTACTCCCAGGGAAGGATCTTTACAATTGCAGCCTATGATTGAAGTCTTTCAGCCTTGTGCCCCCTCACCACCCACAGCACTTTCCCTCACAGCAGCTGACCGTCCAAGTGCCTTTATGGAGGTGCTGGAGACAGACGAGTGCCTGAGTAGCACCACAAAACAAACCAAGATGTATCTCCCAAACAGAACTACTCAGATGTACATTCCAATTATTCAGTAGTACTTACTCCCAGGGAAGTGTCTTTAACAACAACAGCATTTGATTTATATATCACCCTTCAGTACAACTTAACACCCACTCAGAGTGGTTTACGAAGTGTGTTGTTATTATTATTCTCATGATAATCACTCTGTGAGGTAGATGGGGCTGAAAGAGCTGTGACTGACCCAAGGTCACCCAGCTGGCTTCAAGAGGAGTGGGGTTCCTCTTGAACCCCACTCCTCAGAAGCCAGGTTCTCCAGAATAAAGTCCTACTGCTCTTAACCACTACACTAAAATGGCTTTAGAATTGCAGCCTATGATCAAAGCCTGCACATTCCCCCTTCCAAAGCTGATAGGCAAGAAGGGGTATTGATTGACAGGGAGACAATACCATTACCAGAGTAATAACAGGAAAAATGCATTTATGCACATTGCACACATTCCTCCTTCCCGCCAACAGAGTTAATTAATATTGTAAGGGTTCCTTCCCTTTGGGATTTGGCTGGCAAATGCTGTTAAGGAAAACAAGATGCTACCTGCTGCTGCCACCATTGTGAGGTAAGGATTTAAGCAAAACACACAGATTTTTGAGTGGGATAGTGTCATTGTAATATGGTTTCCTGGATTTGGTTCACTGTTCTGGAAGCTGCTTCAATGAAATGAAACAATTTCCAGGTGTATTTCCAGTTTGTTTCATTTTGCATATCCCTAATAATTCTCTCTGGCCCAGTTCATTCTCAATACCATGAAATCACCAAGTCATTATAAATTATTATTATAATTATAATGACAAAACCAGTAATTAAAAACAAGCCAGGAGCATAAAAACAGCATTAAAATATGTTCTTCACCCTTATTAAATATACAGTCCTATCTAAATTCCTGCCCTAAAAGGGAGCGCTGGTTTCATTGTTTATTTTACTGCATTTCTTTTTTACTATGCTGACTTTTTAATTGTGTTTTTATTTATCACCTCCAGCAGCTATCTGAAGAGGCAGCATTCAAGTGCACTAAATAAATTTTAAAAACCCACTAATTACTAGTAATTAGTAATTATACTGTATGCAGTTAGCATACTAAATTATTATTAAAAAATCATAATATGCTCTGCACGAACCGGCATAAACATTTGTTTGGAACCCTTGTCTTTAGTGCTGTCTTTATATCTGTAGCCTATAAATTTAACTTTTTTGCTTGCACTCTGATAGCCTTTACTTTCTTCCAATTTTGTGCACCAGTGGCCTGAGTAAGCCTCTGAGAACAACTTATTTGACGGTATAAGGCAGTCTACATACTGTTGCAGAGGTTGTCCTTGTTCTTAGAGTATTAGAAAAAAAGCGTTATCAGGACAGGTAATCTGGTGAGTAAATGTCATCAGGACTTTATCATGCAGACAATAGCAGATCATCTTAACTGACGGCCAAGAAACAGCAACATGACAAAAGCTAAAGGCAGAAATGGAGCTAACACAAGGAACAATATACTTTTAACAGAACAATCAGTGAACTGGTGAATTTGCAAACATGTTTTCCCAAATACATCACTGGAAAAATCTTGTGAAAACTCTCTCCCCTTCATTTATGACAAAGTGTCTAGACTTCGGCCTAACTCCAGAACCCGACCATTCATTCTGCTGAAATTCATGGAAATGTATGCTGCTGTGAAAGTTCATATTTCTCTTTTCATGTGCATGTGTATATGTAAAATCGATCCATCTACAAATTTTTATTTAAAAAAAAGTGGTGGAGAATATTTTTAGAGAAATGATAACTTACTGTATCTATTTTAGGTGGGGAAGGGAGAACACTAACAAATAATTTAACACAATGAAATGAAATTCTACCCTCAAGTCATAGTTGACTTATGGTGACCCCTGGTGGGGTTTTCATAGCAAGAGACTAACAGAGGTGGTTTGCCTACCTGTCTCTGTATCCCTGGTCTTTGCTGGAGGTCTGCCATACAATTACTAACCAAGGCCATTCTGGCTTAGCTTCTGAGATCTAACTAGAACAGTAATAAACAAGTCAACACAATAAAAATTGATAAAAAGCTTGGCCAGAAGAACTGGCTCTAGAAAACTTATAAAAATAACTGGTGTGTGACATGTTACTGCAAGCAGAATATTGTTCTGATATCAAAGAAATATATTTGTATCAAAATGGAATATTATTGTACTTTTTGGAAAGTTTTAGACAGAAAAGAAAGAAAACCCAATGGTAACAAATGTTCTGTCACAGATCTTTCATGATAATTTACAGTCAACCAGACTTCATTTAACTCCTTTTTTGTAGATAGATGGGGCAGTGTGTCAAAGCAATTCACAAAGTAAAACACTACAATAAAACCATACAAATAACAGCATAAAATTGTCAATAATAAATCATTAAAACAATTCATTAAAAACAAGCCAGAAAACAAGTCAGGGAATCAAAATGATAATATTGTAACAATTCCTGAGGTAGAAGCTACTTTGTTCCAAGAAAATCACAGTGTCTACCTCATCAGACCTCAACTGAAATTTACACATGCAGTTATGACTAGACAGAGCTTCAGGGTCATTCTAAGACTGAACTGAACCAACTATGGCAAGTTAGTCATGATGAGGCACATACAATTTTATATGCATTGCAAAAGTCATAGTGGGACTGTACATTTTTTTGGTCTATACGCTCGCACCCTGGGATAAAAGCTCGCTCACAACCCAGAAAATCTCCACTAGATGAGAAAGTGTGGTTTGCATTGTTCCTTAGTTTGTAATGGGAATTTACATTGCTTTTTAGTATTTATTATTTTTGGACATTATCCATTATTCTTATTCTGTTTGTAATAACAAGCATATTTTGAGTAGATGCCCCCTTTTTGCATTGGCCATTTGGATTTCATCAAACCAGGCAATCAGTATCAGTGGTAGACACTGGGTGTTTTATTGTATCTTATTTGATTACTGTAACCTGGTAGTCACTCGCAGATGCTCAGTAATGAACCATTCTCCCTTTCTGTGGTACTGGGATTTACAGGCTCTCCCATGAACAATGTTCCAAGTCAACCTGGTAAAGACCAAGTTTACCAGAGAGTTTTCATCTTGCTGCCTTTTCTTCACCATACAAAAGAAACCTGTTCCAGGTAACATTTTTTCTACTATAACCATAGAAGTGAAGAAGGCAGCTACAGATTTAACCATCTGGGCACTTCACTTTATGGCATTTTCAGAGATCTTTCTCCAACATACTTTTGCCTTTTACCCCTATTTACCCTGTTTTGGCAATTGTATGCCTACAAATGGTTCTTTCCCTTTCCCTTAATTCCCTAATTAGCATGGATTAAGTGAGGTAATTACTGGATGCACCACAAAACCACACAGATGGAATAAAAAGAGTGAGCTTTTTGCCTAGCATATAAAAATTACCAACTATAAAAGAAAAAAAAACAATTGAGCAAATAAAATCTGTAATTACAGAAACTGTGCAAAAGAAGAAATAAAATAAACACATCTCTTTCCAATGTGCTTTTTTATTGGTGCAGTGGATAAGGGAGAGTAGAGCTGTTATAAAAAATATAGAGTATGTTCTAGCAGCCAATCAGGGACCATAGCATTGTGATGCATTTTATACATGGAATGAATGGGAAACATTACACAGTTGCTTAGAAATCCCTCTCTCTTTGTCTCTGTCTCTGTCTCTGTCTCTGTCTCTGTCTCTCTTTCACACACACACACACACACACACACATACAGATTCCTAAATGGCATTATGAGAAATGGGACAAAAGCACACAATTTAGAGCTTGAACTCTCTCTTTTAAATAAAGTAATTTCCCCTCAAATCAGTCACAGGATCATTGTAATTAGCAGACAGTATACAGTTCAAGCAATGGGGATGGGAGTTATGTGCAGCTAGTGTAAAGAATTAAATGGATTGGGTTCTGTATAACGAGATCGACTTCTGCCATGGGGCCCATCCCATTGCAAAAACTGAAACACATTAAATGCAAGCATTCCCTCTCTCACTCTCTCTTTGGTAATATCACCTATACATTTTAATATCAGTCTGAAGAATGTAGGAAGACATTCAGCTGCAGGAGCTGGAACCCCACGCTCCAAGAGCCATCAAACCATACCACGGCCTTCTGCCATCCAATGCTCAGTATTCTGAGGCTTGGATGATACTGCAGCGAAAGCCAAAGCACCCACCACACACCGCTGCAGGGCTGTGCCCACTAGGCCCCAGTACCGCATCTTGCCTTCAGGGCTTGGCAGGAGAGGGAGCTAAATGCAGCCTCCTTTTGCTGAGCATGAGGCACAAATGCAATACTGAGGGGTGGAGTGGCCTTATAAGGCCTCCGTCTCACCCCCTCCAGCATTCCTGGATGGCCGGGAAAGCGTCGCTGCCTCCTCCTCCTTCAGGGAGGCAAATCATGCCCCCCCCCCGGCTGAAGCAGCTATTGCCATTGGCCAGGAGTGCCACATTGTTCTTTTGGTAAAAGGAATTAATTGTTGTTGAACTACATCAGCAGTTATTTCAGTAAACAGTTTAAACAATATTAAACATCATCATCATTATTGTTGTTATTATTGTTAAACCACAACCACCTCAAATCTACATGGATAAAAAAATGATTTTTGTCTTGTTTTGATGCTAGTCATTTTGAAATTGTGTCCCTTAATACTGAATATTGTTATAAGCATGTACTCTCTTGATTATGATGATTGTCTTTTAATGTGGTATTGCCTAAAGTGTCACCTGGTTTGAGAAACAAACCTTAATACTCCTTTAATGGCTGCGGATGTTTCCTGGTCAATTCTCCTGAGATGAGTGCTCAGCAGATGAGGGTAAAGTGGCAGGTGACAGGGGAAAGATTTGTAACTGGGATAGGAAGAAATAAAAGAGGGGGATACAGAACTGTAAGGTGCTGAAGGAGGGCAAAATGTGGAGGGCCAAATCTCTTTCTCTCAGAATCTGATTATTAGGTACTGGTTTTGCCTTGTAGGAGTGCCTCTTGACTCTTGCATTTTTAAAAATAAAATGTCAGTACTCTGAATAACTGGCTCTGCCTTGGAATGTCTCACTGTTCAGGGAAGTGAAGAATGCCTAACAGCATGAGTATTGTTGGAGATCCACTTTCTTCACATTTGGAGAGAAAGTACATTTCACAGAGTAAGTGTTGACTGGTAATAAGGTAATTTTCTAATGCTGGATTTGTTCCTTATTAGGATCAATCGTAATGCACAATACATAGAAAACAGCATATCTCTTCCATACTGTCCCTAAATGAAAATTATGTTCCATGTTTACTGTCCCTGAAGAAGGTCAGCTTCCTTAACTTTAACTATGCACATAACTCAGTGGTGCCACAAAGCTGAAAAATCCATCCACAAAAAATAATGGAGCCCCAACAAACCTCTTTCTATACTATCAGCTGTTGTTAGACTTGAGTTAATTGCCTTCTTCTGTTCACACAAATATTTCTAAAATAAGATTTCTATCTAGATTGTAGAGAAGGCTGCTTCTTTTCTTTAATTGTATAGAACAGAGGAAGTGGAGAACATAGAGCAGTCCTTAAATCCTGTAAGGCCCATTGATTCCTCAGTGTTCATGGAATTGCTTGAATTGTAGAACAGAAATTTCTCTGTAGACATAGAATGGCCTTATTTTGAACTTTACCAAAAGTTGATTTTTTTGTTCTTGACTGCAGAAGGATCAACAAGCCTGTTTTAAGGTCCTCAGGACAATCATTATATTACAAAATAAGTATCAAAGGCTTTTAAATCATTAAAGTATTGTAGTGATGTTTCCTGATCAATTCTCCTACTGACTGTGAGGTAGGTTAGGCTGAGAGTGTGTGACTGGCTCAAGGTCATCCAATGAGCTTCCATGGCAGAGTGGGGATTCGAACCTAGGTCTCTCAGATCCAGCACTCTAACTGCTTGTAGTATTAAAGTTTGAAGTTTTATTCATAGATACCATTAAAATACACATAAATAAAGAGCATAAGTAATGTTGCAACTGCAATCACCGCAAACAAACATTCTACAAGGCAAATATCAGCTATTTAATCTCTAAATAATAATAATAAAATAAAAACCTTATTCTGAAAGTGAACTAATGGGAAGTTCAGTTCAAGTACATGCATTACAGCCCCCAAGAGCTATATTGATAACATGCATATTGCTTGAAAGATACAACGTTAGACTTCTGTTTATATAAGTCATGATGACTCAAGGCTACTTCACACTTGATACTAAGTTTTTAGATACGGGCATCATATTCAAAACATGTATACAAATCAAGCAGATGCAAAACATATCTATTATCTGACTGGGGGACTCACTGGCTGAGTGAGTAAGGAAAGGGGTAAATGCTTCCATGAGAGTAAGAATTGTACCACCCCTGCACACGGAGGCAGTAATTAGACCTGTGTTGAAAAAACTTCACTGAGCCCTGCTATGTTGGAGAACTTCCAACTAGTCTCCAATTTCCCATTCTTGAGCAGGTAGTTGCTTCTCAACTCCAGAACTTCCATTTCAGTATGGTTGCAGGCTGGGATTTGGAACAGAGACTGTACTGGTCATGTCTGATGACCTTTAATGAGACTTAGACCAGGGGAATGTGACCCTGCAAGTCCTGCTGTACCTCTCAGAGGCTTTTGATACCATTTCCATGATATCCTCCTGAGTAGCCTCTCACCTTTAAGTCTAAGGGACGCTGTGTTATGGTGATCTGAGTCCTGTCATGGAGATCAGTCTCAGAAGGTTGTGCTGGGGGCATTCCTACTCTGCCCCCAGGCCATTGGCCTGTGGGATTCTGCAAGTTTCAGTCTTATTCCTCATGCTATTTAACATCAATATAAATCCACAAGAAGATGTTATCAGGAGGTTTGGGCTGCTGTGTCACCAATGTGCAGATGATACTCAGCTCTACCTTTCTTTTTCACCTAATTCCAAGGCTGCTGTTGATGTTCTGAACTTGGATTTGGAGTCAGTAATGGGCTGCAAGAGAGTGAACAAGGAGAAACTGAATCCTGATGAGGCTCCCTGGGTTAGGAGAAAAGCTGACCAGGAATTTGAGACATCTCCTGTCTTAGAAGCGGTTATACTTCAATTGAAATACTAGGTTCACAGCATGGGAGTATTGTTCAACACAACATCTTGGAAAACCAGATGGTTGCGATGGTTCAGAGTGCTTTTGCCCAGCCTCAGAGCCAAGCTACAAGTGACGCCTGACACAGGTTGGACACTTGTCCGCTTCCCTCAAGTTTTGATGGGAAATGTAGGCATCCTGGTCTTGCAGCTGTAATGGAGAGCCAAGCTGTAAAACCAGGACACCTACATTTCCCATCAAAACTTGAGGGAAGCTGACAAGTGTCCAACCTGTGTAAGGCATCACTTGTAGCTTGGCTCTCAGTTGGTGCATCAGCATTGTCCATTTCCGGTTCAGTCAAATCTACCCACAGTGATCCTGGGAGCTGTCCAGCATGGGAGAAGGGTATTGGAGGAGGTGTGCCTCTTGCCAATGAAACAGGATGCAGGCTAGAAAAAGTTGGGGGAGCAGAAATCCCACTAGGGGTATAGAATCAGGATATGATTGCCAGTTAATTCTGGCATATCTTTTGGCTGCTGAGAAGATGGGGTCAAACATAGTAATTGGTATGAAGGATTTAATAAGTATGTGGATCAGTTGTTAGTTTAATAAACCATAGTGTAATCTAAGGTTCTTTGTGGTTTCTTTATTTTGGGCATGGATGGTCAAAGAATGACTGGCCTGAAATCAGAGAAAGAGTTTGTGGGGATTAGAACCCAGATGCCTGCAATTCCTATCCCAGCATTCTAACCGCTACTACTACACCACAGTGCCAGTGAATGTAAATTATAAAATACTGGAAAATAGGAGTTGGATACCCCCTCCTAATGACTGTTTCTTTGTTTTGAATGAGAAAATCAGTGACCTAAATACTGGGTGTGTTTTGGGCTGTACCCATATTTATATAGAAAATGTCAAGCATCCTTTTGAGTGATTGGTTGTAGGAAATTGCATACAAGGTGTTATTTATCCACCAATAGCACAACAGGTTGGACCTGTGAGATTAGCTAAGCACTTTAGAAAAAAAGTCCATGATTTGTGTGCCTAAATGTGCCCCAAATTAGCCAAGCCTGAAGCTTTTCTACTGACTGGATCAAATTGGCCAATCTATTGTATCAGGTTCTTAACTGAAGTATGTACTGTCTCCATTGGCCCTTTGAGCAGGTCTTGAGCAGACAGTAAGGATGACTGTACTTTCAGAGGCTGAATGTATTATTTCACTGCACCTGATCCTTACCATCAGTCTATATTCACCATGGCACTGCAGATGGGTGAGAGGGATGGGCACATACAACCAGTGTGGACTAGGCTATCTTCCCAAGGTAAATGTTGTGGTGGCTTTCCATGGATACTGTACTAGTATTCTGGACAAGTGCAATGCTAGCATTCTGGAAAAGTATTGCCTGCCTTTCTCTAAGAACTTCCTGTTCAATTAATCTTCCCAACTTGTGAACAAGGAAGGATTTCTACTGTTCCTCACTTTGTCACCCACCTCACTTTAGTGTTCATGCTTTTACAACTGAGACGTTGAAACTCTGAACCTATTCAAATTAAACCAATCAGTGTGCAATTCTGGATCAAAACAGCCAGAATTACAGAAGGCTTTTAAAAAAGGCTTGAAAAGCCAGGACTAAAGACAGAAGGTTTAATACCAAAAATGTGCTTAGCACTTTGTCTTGAAATCTAAGGTGTTGAATTGATATATCCCCATTAGTTGGTCATTTTTAATGAGCCTCAGGGCCAAGCTACAAGAGATGAATGACACTTGACAGCAAGTGGATTGAGTGGAGGATAAGTGAACAGGGAGAAATACACTTGCCATTCAAGTGTCATTCGTCACTTGTAACTTGGCCCTCAGATTTGGTTTTTAACCCTAGACCATTATGCCCTAATTTTGTCCTGTGTCATTACTAGTAATTGCATCTATTAAGGGTTATAACTCTTACACCTTTACCTTCATGCCCTCCATTGCTATCATTAATGAACTATATGGATCTAGAGGGGAAAATCTAAGTAGAGGTAAAATAGTCTCATGCATAGTTTATTTGTGCAAAAAATAGTGGGTTGAATCAGCTATTGGAAATATGTATCTGAAGATAAGTGTACAAGTGAGAAATGCAGTGCATAACATTCTTCTGTAGTCTGTTTAGTCTATATATTCACATGATAACTAGACATTTGCTGTTCTGATAATGTTCCTTATATCACACCTTTGAAAAAGCAATGACTATGTCATTTTTATCAGAAATTATTGGAAATGGCAAATTTGTATGATCTGTGAGGATCAGGCCCGTAGCCTTTTAAATATCAAAACTGGATTCTGATTTACCTTTCCATAATCAAACTTGAGACGCAGGAAGTTAAGGGGGCAATTGAATGGCCATTTGCTTTCCCTTCACACCTCTCATCAAATGCTGGAAGAAAATGGCAAGCTTGGATAAATTTATTGTGTGTTGGTTTAGCCTTTTGCCTCTGTCATAAAAATGATGTGATGAATCCTATGTGAGATACATGAAAGCCAACCAAGCCATGGTGCCTAGGGAAGAAACTGGTTTCAGAGAAGGGGATTTCTTCCCCCCCCCCAAGGGTGGGAGGAGAGTACAAAAGGAACAAGCAGCCCTTTAGCTAGTGCTGCTCTGGTGAATCCTAGGATAGAGGACAAGGGATAGTGGATGGTAGGCCTTCTTCCCCTTCCCAGACATTGGATTGCCCATCTCAAGCAGGAGATTAATAAGGATACTGTGGTTACTCTTGACTGTGTAAGTTATAGACCAGGAACTACTGTTTTCTTTTCTTTTGATAAGCTACAATACCCTTGGTGACAACCTGATTTTCCCTTACTCGTGTGTTCTTTCTCTTTTAGTAGTTTGCTGTAGTAAATAAAGACCTTTCATGATTAAGATAAAATTGTGTCAGTTCTCCTCACACGCTGGCCATCTGGTCACCCACCAGAACTTTGTGTATACTCAGAGGTTAAGCAGCTCACCCCAGCGGCTGGAAGGGAAAAGCCTAGCTGTGGTGGTGGCACGCTACTGAAGGATCGGGAGGAGGAAGGAACCCTCCTTCTACCTTACTCATTTCTAGATACACTAGTAAAACTCATACTTTCTGTCTTCAGAAATATGAGCGATGGCAGCAGACAATCCTCATCTTTCATACAAAGTTTTGAAATTCTTCTCGCCTGACTCACATCTGTATTAAGAAGAGAAAAATTCTCTTCCACTTTCATTGCACCCATGGCTACTTTGCTTCTACTGCTGCAGCACAAGGCAGAAACAACACTTGAGAAGCTAGGGAAGGGGTAGGTGGGGTGTGTGTGGAGGAGAGCTTATTGGCTAGCCAGTCAGCTGCCTGCCTGCCATCACCACTGTGAGTTTGGTGCCACTGCAGTAGCAGCCACAATAAATGTGAGTGATTTGGACAGGAAGGGAAGGGAGGTGGTGATGATTATGGAGCACTTCATAATACTTTGAGGGTTTCCGAATTTGGAATAAGGGTCAGCTCAGCTGAGGTAGTTGCTGATTTTTTGAGGGGAAGGAAAATACTCCATTGGCTCAAATGCAGTTTGTTCGTTTGTTCTTTTCATTTCATTTATAGTCCACCTTTCTCACTGAGACTCAAGGCAGATTACAAAGTGTGACAGTACAATCAGTATCAAGAACATTTTGATACAGTATCAAGGACATTTCCATAAACAATGTAATAGAATTTTACAAAGACATAGCATTAGCAAGGATCCAATACAGAGTTGAAGAATTGCTGAAACAGAGCATAATCAGTTCTAGGACTAACATTAGGTAATATGAAGCACAGGTAGTATATAGGAGTACATATTCAAAGCAACAGATAATATGCAAGGTAACATAAGTGAAGCATCAGAGACCCCCTCCCTACACTACTTCCCTCCTATCTGAGTAGAAAGTCTTTTTGAATAGTTCAGTTTTGCATCGTTTGCAGAAAGCCAGGAGAGTGGGGGCTCTCCTGACCTCCTCAGGCAGGCCATTCCACATGGTAGGGGCCACCATAGAGAAAGCCCATGTGCGGGCTGCTGTTGATTTCGCCCATGTGCAGTTCAAAGTAAGTTCAAGACAGTTTGCCACGTGTCTACAAGCATCCTATGAAAATTATTTAGGGAAAGAAACAACAAAGTAGAAATCAATAGGTATATTTTTAGAAGGGAGATAAATTCATAATTATGTGTCGTTTCAGAGAATGAAATCTACATCCATTAAAATGAATCAAAATTTCAACAGATGGCTCTACCATATGTTTAAATGACTTTCAGTGTAATCCTAAACAGAGTTATTCCAGTCTAAACCCATTGAAATCTGCTTGAGATTGCACTGTTAATGTTTCAAATGGTCTCAGTTATGTCATGTCCTTTTTTTGTCTTGAGAGATTCCAAGTTGCCTTGAGTTTCAGAAAGTTTGAAATTCATAAGCAAAAAGGAACGCTTCCATTTGTATATGACATTATTCATACAATACCTTTCTTGAGGCAAACATTATCCAAAGATGGTTTACCCAAGGGTAAAATAAAAAAATTAATTGAACTGCAAACCATTCAAATAATCCAGAGCTGTTTTCTTGTTCTTTTGCCCTAAATATTAGCATAAATGCTGAAGTTGTTAATATTAGTCCATTGTTGATTCTTAATAAATGGTAGCTTTTTATTAGACAGGCATGAATATCCTCACAGCATGAATTCTTTTTCTGTATCTAAAATGCTCAAGATGCTTGAATGGTTTGGAACACTAGTACAGGAAATATGTTGCTTAAGACATAGTCTCAAACAGACAATTATTCTACCCCAGTTGAGGAATGGTATACTCTCAAGTACAACAAGGCTAAAAAAAATACAAGCTTTCTACTTGTGTTATTGTACAGATCACTTACTTGCTGTTTTTTTACCCAAAGACAAATATTTTAAATGGATAGCATTTAAAGAAAAATTGTTGACTTTCTGATTTGCATGTTCTATACTCATTTTTTCACTGCCAGATACAGACCTTATTTCTGTGGTTATCAAAGACAAAAAACTAATCTTTGGAAGGCATTCTAAAGACAAACAACTTGCAATTTACTAGAATGTTTTCCATTCCTGAATTGAATTTCAAATCCTGCATCAAATGTTTCAATTTCACAATTAATTCTGAATAGCTTAAGTACAGCATCAACTAAAGATGACCACTTCCTATGTGTCCTATCATGTCAGTTCCTCATATTGTTTGAGAACACCCTCTTATCTGGCAAACTCATACAATGAGCAAACTAGAGAACTGGATAACTGGCTGTTTTCAGTTCGGTAGATCACAAATTGAGAAGGTTCATTTTTTTATACTATGTTGCTTTTATCATTTGATTTCATTGTGGACTTTCATGAGGAAAGGCAGCATAGTAATATTTATGAATAAATACTTTACTGAAAGTTTGTATTTGTTGCAATCAATTCCTTTTTACTGATAGAAGTAGTGTTTTAGGTGGGTAGCCAGATTGGTCTGCTGTAAACAGCAACATTCGAGTCCATTAGCACCCTAAAGACCAACGAGATTTTCAGGGAACATGCTTTCAAGAGTCAAAGCTCTTGATAAAGAGAGATTTGTATCTGACAAAGGGAACTTTGTCTCTCAATAAAGAGAGATTTGTATCTGATGATGGGAGGTTTGATTCTTGAAAGTTTATACCTTGAAAATCTTGTCGGTCTTCAAAGTGCTACTGGACTTGAATCTAGAGGTGATTCTGCTTCCATGCTTTTGCTTATTATAAGTCAATTTGAGAGTACTATTAGTATCTTTGTGCATAGATTTTTTTTTAGAGCATTCACTCCTGGTCACCTGGAAAGCAATTAGTGCAGAACAAGCTAAAGCCACTTTCTTCAAATTAGTTAAATTAGGTAGCTTTATTGATATTCATTCCAAGCATTTCAGACTCTACATCACCAAACTGAAAATAATTATGAAAAACCAACTGAATTGTGGGCGAACAAGAATCTCTTCTCTTAATGCTCTGTATATCCTTTCTGTCCCATAATTAGGCCTGTATCTGCAGGATCTTTGGTGGACCCTTGTATATATCGATATCTTACACACATTAGACAAATTTCAGTTGTACCAAAATACTTTGATTTATAAAAATCAGTAGATAAATTTAGATGACCACAAACAATGGCTGTGTTGTGCCGGCTCCAACCACTTGGGTGGTAGTTAACTTCACATTCTGATAATCTGTTTAATCACAATCTATGTCATACTTTTATTTTTATTTGTTTGAGTCTCGTTTTGATTTTTATTTTTGTTTTCAAATACAGATTTTAAAATGTTAAAAAATAAAAGAATACCATGAAAAAAAACCCTATTATTCTTTCCCTAGTTTCCCATAAGAGTTTATGTGAGTGTGGTAATATTGGGCTTCCACATGGCTAGAAAGTTGAGGATGACTCACCACACCACTTGGTTTAAGCAACATGTGGCAAGCTTTGAAGTAAATCTCCCTGAAGCTACACCAGTTGTCAAAATCTATCTCAGATGTTTGGAAAGGTGAAAGACATCTGCAGAAGGACAGTCTGCATTCTTTACTTAGTTCTTTTGCTAAAATGACTTATGATAACTACTCTGTTGCATGCAGATGTATTATCTTGTAATCAGAACAGCAAGAGCCTTGAGTCCACAGCCAAATATTTGTAGTAACACAGGAGCCCCTGATCTTACTGAGCTTGTGTGCCCTTTTGAAATGTTGAGGATGAGCTCTGGGCACTGCTACAAAATTATTTCCATGAATGACAATTATAAAATGGCTGCCATGGAGTCCTGTGTCAGTCACAAAATGTTGGGAGCTTCCAAATCAAGCATCCTTCTATAATGATGAATGGGTGCACCTGCAGACCCAAAGCTGATGCCTTCTAAGTTCTTCTGAAGTACTTCCTGCTCTTGTGAGGTAGATGAATGCCAGGAAGGGCTTTTTTTGCTTGGGCAAATGCTTTGATGAAGAAGCAACGGTGTGCTAGGAAATCAATTGGTGGGTGCCATGGTGTCCTTGGGCACCACACTGGGGATCACTGCAGTAACAAGAGACTGTTTTTTAAAAATAAGTTCATATTGTTTCAAATTCTGTTCTATTGAATCCTTTTGGAGCATTACAACAGAGCCACAAATAACAGGTTCTGAGATCCAGCTGTAGTTAAAATTCACTAAGAGATGTGACAGGATAAAATATTGCCACCCCAGATGGAAAGAAGAGACAGACACAAGTGTTGGGAACTAATGGGCCATATTTATTTTGCAACAACATATCATCGAACATATATACACGGCAAGGGCCTAACTAGCGGTACAGGTCAGGCCCTGGGGTCACCCTGGACCTCCGCCCTGACCTGTCTGGGTGAGCCCCACTGCCCCAGGTGCGAGCCAGCCACACGCATGGCTGGGACCCAGCCGGCCAGGCAAATGGTTCCCCACTCCAAGCCTATAGCACCTCACCATATAGCAGGAGGGCCGTACTTGTCTAGGGGATCCACACGGCAGTCTGCCCTCTCAGCTGGCAGCCGTCAAGCAGTACCAGTGATCCTGACAGACCCCAATTCCTCCCCAAATGGGGATGTGCCAAGGGTGCTCACTGGCCCGCTCATTTCTCCCCCTCCCAATCCTGCCAGGGGACATCCAGTTACAGCTCCACCATAAGCAAATTACCTCAACCCATGCAAGAAGTGCAAGGTAGGCAAAAAACTTCCTTCTCCGAAGCCAAATTGGAGAAAGGAGAAAAAATTCCTACCTGGCCCTGGTAAACAGCAACTGGCTAAGCCTGTACTACTGCAGGGTGGGTGGGTGGGCTGAGCTCAAGGCAACTGCAGGGGAGCAGGGGCGGAGCCACCTTATAAGACTCTTGGCTCTGCCCCCTCCTTAATCCCTGATTGGTTGAGACGTTGTCTGTCAGCTCTTCTTCCTGCGGGAAGGCAAAAGGCGGCCCCCAGCCTTAAGCAGCTACACTGCTGGCTGGGTGGGCTGAATTCTCTTAGGGTCAAGGAATCATGTAGCCAGATCCTGAGGATCTGTCAGTATTTGTCTCTCTGAAGCCCAGCTTGGTTCCAGATCTACCATCACACTCAGTCTTTAAATGCAACTGAGGATCTGGCTTTTGTTCCTCTGACAGAAATTACAAAGAGATTGGAAGAGTTGCAATTATAGTATTATCAGCGAAAGCACATAAATCTCAAACAGCCTTCCCAGAATTGAAGAAAACATGTATTTTGCATTAAGTTTGATAGAGGTAATGTACTGCAATGGCTAAAAGACTGGAAGTTCACAGCCCACAGCTGAACACATGATGCTCAGTTACACTGAGTGAGTACAGTTATGCTATTTCAGTACTGTCTACTCTCATTGGAAGCAGCTTTCTAGAGTTTCAGAAAGGAAAAGGACTTTTTCAACTCCATGTAGAGCTGCCAGGATCTGAATGTGGGAACCTTGGCATGCAAAACTTACCTATGACTTCCTAAGTTCAAACCTTCCACTTAGCAAGCTATCATTCTCACAGTGTGTCTCTTACCCCCACCCCATATGCATAATAGTGGTGATAATAATAATATTGACAAATCTTTCAGGTAAAGTTGGTTAAGATACCTAAGAGAATGAATCCAAATTGCTTTGAATGATGCTGTGGATCTGCTACAACAATACTTAAAACTTACATAGCATTTTTTAAACCGAGTGTATTACATACAACACATCATTGACATAACTGCATAACTAATTTAGTTGCATTTAAGGGCAGGGTGTGATGATAGATCTAGAACCAAGCTGGGCTTCAGACAGACAAATATGACTATACCAGTTGTCTCTCTTTAGTGCATAGTCCATTTGCAAGAAATTTAACTGCAGTCCTCAAGCTGTATACTTCAAAGCCACTTCACTGATGTCAACTGGCACCTCTGAAGAGGCATGTCTTGGACAATGGCACTCCTGGAAGACAGAAAGCCTCATATAATGCTGCTGGAGGCAAACCATTTGTGTTCCCATTGGTGTAAAACTAGACAGGCAGTTAGCAGCACTGCTCTGCTGGACTGCAAGACTATAAAACCAGCAAGTGTTACCCCTGAGAATTCCATGTAGCTTATTAAAAGCTTCTTCGCGGATGCATTAATTTGGTTCATGGGTATTCCCTGTTGCTTTGTTGATTAGAGAAAACAATATGTATTTACAAACATAGGCCACAAGGACATTAGCAAGGGGCTATTAAAAAGTATATATTCCTTAATATTCTGCAGACTGTGGGATTTCTTCCAATTTCTCATTTTATAATGAACAGAGAAGAATTACACAGATATGTGATTTGGATTCATTTCCGTATTGGCATAATAAAACCACAAGGGCCAGTTCACACTAGTGGCACTTACTTTCTACTTAGTTGCTTTGTTGGTTCATATTAAAACTCTACAAATAAGTCAAGGATGCTAAACATTTGGGCTTATAAGACCAGGCAAATCACAGCCCAGTTTTGGAGTCAAGATGCAGTTGCCCAAATTATTGTAATTGCTGAGTTGCCTAGTGCATCCAGCCCCTAAACATGTTAATAAGCCAATGACATATATCAGCCATTTAAATCAACTAGTTTAATCCAAGTATGGTTGTTTCAAGTCTTCATTTGGGGAGGTGCTGGAGACAAAAGGTCCTGTAGCAATAGTGGCAAGCTAATTTTCACTATAGACCATGGGTACAGGGAAGAACTTATGGCCAAAGTAGATGTGATGTGACTGCATCTCTGGCTCCTACCCAGGGGCACCACCATTTTGAAGCCCAATTAAAAGATTTCAAAATACTGCAATCAGTACTGGACCCACAACAAGATGGGATGAAATACTCTTGTTTTCCCTCTGCATGTTTTCAAGTGCTGCTACAGTGTGTGTTTGCATGTATGTGAGGGGGCATTCATGGCAGTTTTGGCACTTGAAAAAACGGGTGTGTGGGATGGACACAAACACCTCATCTCAACATGCTGTGTACCTATTCCTGATAACTGCATTTTAAAAATGCCTAATTAGGCTTTAAAATGGCAGTGGTGATGATGAGTTGGATACATTAACACTCACATCTAGTTTGACCCGTGAAAATTGCTTCGTGTAGCCACAGCATTTATAGAGCATCTCCAAACCTCCTCGCTTATAGCATTGCAGTAACATAAGTCGGGTCTTAGTGTTATTCTCAAATTGGCAGACAGGTAGGGAGTCACTAAGCTTGAGAGAAAGTGGCTTGCACAAGAGCACCTGGTGAGTTTGTGGCTGAAATAAATATCCAGTTTTCTAGCAGTTCATTTATGTATCTTTGCTATACTTAATATTTAACTTGACAGACAAATAACTGGTAGAGATAGAAGATGCTTAGAGCTGTCTCACCATTCACGTTGCCATTCTTATATAGGAAGGTAGCTGATTACCTCTGGTTGAGGGTGAGAAAGGAAAAAATGGTCCCACGGGGTCCTTTTCCTCATGTACCACAAGTTTGTGCTTGTCCTTTTCCTCGTGTACCACAAGTTTGGATAGCTGTGACTCTTGTGAAGGTGTAGCAAGAGGAACAAGAATTCTGCATGCTACACAGATATTCTTCCTGTTCCTTCTCCTTCAGGCTTGTAAGGTTGAGACATACACATTCACTGATCAGTTTGTTAATCCATAACTCCAGCAGTTTAATTAGAGCAGGACAAGAAGTAGAAATATTTGCAATGGATTGTGATGCTGACACTCAATAAAATAGGCTAGAATGGCTGTTATACAGTGATTTGCCAAATGCCCTATATTTAATTTGGCTAGTTGATGAACTGCAGTGTTTGGCAAATTGTGAACAAGGCAGACATTTATGCCAATTATATCTTCTTGTTTGCTATTGTAATTACTGTAGCATCTGAAAGCCATTGAGTAAATTGAAAACAAAGCACTAAAGCTAACTGAAATATTGTATTTTATGTAATGAGTAACCTTTACATCCGCATTTATTTAACATTATATTTGGCTGTAAAAGACTTGCAGAAAGTTAGCGCAGGACTTGCTTGTGGTAAAATAAGAACACAAGAAGAGCCTTGCTGGATCAGATCATTGGTCCATCTGGTAGCATTAAGCAAGAATGTGATATATATATATACATTTTACTTGCATGGTAGGTTTTTATTAGGTGAGATACCATTAAAAATGGTACCCCTCCACACACACCTGATATCTGAAATGGTTCAATCCACTTTTCTACTTTAAGATTGTGCCACATTACTCTGCTGCATATATAATTCAGGTCATTGAGATTACCATTTTAGAGTATAGATGAGGAATCATATTTGACTGCTTTTGTGCACAAACAATCTAAGTGAAAATTATTCCCTGCTGTGAGGGTGGGGATGCTGTTGGCCCATCTCAGAAACAAAAGAGGTGTGCATTGCATATTGGCTGGGGCAGCTTTTGCCTAGCCTATGGGGGTAGGGTGTGGGGGAAGCCAATAAGGAGCTTTCTTCCTCCCCCCTACACAGGTACTAGCCACATGTGCCTGCCCACCCATCCTTCTCAGGTGTCTCATGATGCTAGCATGTCACTTTAGGACCAAGCAGAAATTGTTGGGTTCACTGTGATTGGCCTATTGGGGTTCTGCCTCTGGAGGTTTTTTTAATGACCAGACCTGGTCTCTGGACTGGTTAGACCATAGTTCGAGAGGTAAAGGGTGGATTGCTCTTGATAGTTGGGAAGAATTTGGCATCATGCTCTGATGAAGGGTCATTTCCTGAACAACCCACCAATTGTTGTGTAGGAGGGTGGTTTCTGGGAAGACCAGAAACCACCCTCCTGGGTGCTGAGCAAACCCTTAGTTGTCATACAGCTTAGGGTGGAAGGTGTGGTGAGATATATTGATTTTAACATTGTTTATTAACATGATCAGCATTTTCTAAGCTTGTAAAACTTAACATGGGTGTCTCATGCCTCATGGGAAGGGGTAGCTGAGTATTCAAATGTGTGATTCCTTGCCTACTTTTTGAAGTAGTGCACTCCCAGGAGGATTTTTCTCCATGTTTTTCCTGAATGTTTAGAAACTCTCAGTGATGCTGTTTCTAAGTTTATGGTGCATTGCAGGTTCTTTGCACAAAGAAATGGAATCTGGATCTCTTTACCTGCAGAATAACTTTGCTCTCAGGTCAAATAACAAACTCACTAATCTACTTTTTTTGAAGGCTTTATATTCCTATGTGATGATTATACCAAAATAGTTTCCTTCACAATATTTATCCTGATGAATTTTAAGCCTGTTTTGCTCTAATGCTGAATATTGCTGAATAAAGCTTTTGATGATAAAATTGCAATGGAGTGGGGCAATGGTTCCAAATGTGATATTAACATAGCAATTTCACAGTATGCTTATGTCACTATTTAGTTGCTAGCAAATAATTCTAAGATGTTGATATTAACCATAATAAAATCCTTATACTATCCCCATGGCATTTAGAAGAGCAAAAGTCACAGAAGTCATTAATACATTTGTCAGAATATTACGGGTATTTGTTTTGCATGGCTCTTTTGTTTTTTCAAAACAAAGATAACAGATTACCCATTTTACATTAAAGATAAATTGCTTCAATACTGAGAAATGCTATAAATAGTCACCACCTAAGATATACAAAAGATTAAAATCTATGTAAATAGATCCAGAGGAGTTAGCCATGTTAGTCTGCAGTAGCAAAATAGCAGAGTCCAATAGCACCTTTAAGACTAAGCAACTTTATTGTAGCATAAGCTTTTGAGAGCCACAGCTCTCTTTGTCAGATTCATCTGGAATCTATGTAAAGATACTGAAAAAGGAAATACAAGTTGATCCAGCCAGATGTAGCTAGTTCTGCAAAGTAGCAAGGGGAGGTGGTGACTTCACATGGTGGGTTTTGGAGGGTGCCAGTCTCTGTCCCACCACCACATTCCTGCCCCACTGCCATCACATCTCTGCTCTTCTTGCCAGTGTTCCAAGAGCTCGAACAACTAAGGGCCAAGCTACACATGACGAATGACACTTGAACAGCAAGTGTATTTCTCCCTGTTCACTTGCCCTCCACTCAATCCACTTGCCGTTCAAGTGTCATTCGTCATGTGTAGCTTGGCCCTAAGAATCCTTCACTTTTGGTTCTCTAACAGTGAAATCCTAAGGAGAGTTACTCCAGTTTAAGCCCATTGAAATCACTGGGCCTTAGGATTTCACTGCAAGGATCTTAAATGACATGCCAAATGAGGTTTCCTGAAGTCTCATGAAGTTCAAAAGTTCAGTAAATCCCATTGAACACATGCAATATGTTGTGCTCTCATTCAAGATGTACAGGGAACTGAGGGATGGTCTGTTGGCTCATGGATGGTGTCAAGAGCACAGGAAGAAAGTGAGATGGGTGAATGGTGATGTTGAGGGCAGGGGGATGTGACAGGTTAGGGGAAATGAGATGAGAAAGCAACCACAGGCTTTGTAGACCCTCCCTTGGAGCCATAGGTCTACAGAATGCAAAGATTACAACTGCATGTTTAAATTAGAGATGGGCACGAACAGAAAAAAAACCAAGCATGATGTTCATTGTTCATTGCCATCCACAAACAGGGCCTCACAAACAACCATGAACATGGCTCTGTTCATGAACATGTTCATGGTTGGCTGTTCGTAGAGGCCAGCAGGCTCTCCTCCAGCCATCATCCAAGTTTGGTCAAGAGCCCTACTGCACCACTCCCAGAAACCTGACCTGAGCCGGCACCAGGAAAGGTACCAATAATAAATAATAGCTTGACCCCAGAGTCTGGCAGCAGCCCTGGAGCCTGATGGTGGGTAGATCCCTACCACACCACTCCCAGAAACCCTACCTGAGCAGGCAGCAGGAAAGGTACCAATAGTAAATAACAGCTTGGCAGCAGCCCTGGAACCTGAAGGGGTAGATCTATATCCCACCACACACAAAGAAAATTCAAGCTCCAATGCACTCTCCCTGTCTCTCTATCAAAATGCCAACAGCAGCTGTCTCTCCCTCTTAACTGTCTGCAAAGACAAGCCAGAGCTGGGAGCCCCCCCCCTCCCCCATGGTCTCTGCTCGTTTGTAACAAATTTGGGACTCCACACTTGGAAGGAAGACCTGCCTATCAAGCTAAATTGGGCTTAGATTGGGGTTTCCAGGACAACAGCAGGAGTTCAGACAGAGTTCAGACAATTCCTGCCTATGTTGCCAAGGGAATGGATTGCAGGTGCCAGACTGTCTGGCTTGACGAACAGCAACGAACGAGGCTTGCAACGACCACCTGTTTGTTTAGAATGGGGCCTCACGAACTGCTTGTTCTCGAACAACAGATTGGGCTGTTCATGGCTTTTTTTTGTTCGTCTTGCTGTTCGTGTCCATCTCTAGTTTAAATACAAAGTGATCAGTTTTTTCAATGGGACAGAGAGAGCTCCATGGAGTTTTGTATTCTAATATGGACAGTCATTTCTGAACTTCATAAATACTGTTTTCAATTGTATTCCATTTGAATCAAAATGAGTCAAAATATATATAGATTGCAGAACAGCTCCTTGGGAAATGGTGCATCATGAATACTGGTGGTCTGACAACAGCTTCCAGTTTACGTCACTGCTACAGCTATAAAAAGACTTTGGTTTCTTTTCTTGCTCACACAATAGTTAGCAAAGGCTCATGCATTTAGTAGGTTTAAACATTTGGGCATAATTCACTGGTTGTCTATTTTATGGTTTGTTACCACCTTCGAAATATAGACCAGATGTGAGACAGCCCAATAAAAGAATGAGGGCAAAAACATCACAATGAAAGCTTCAAACCATACTAAAGGCAAAATTCATCAGCTTCATGGATTTATTCCATGATAAAGCTGTGGCATATATTTGGCGTAATTAAATGAAAAATACATTAAGTTCAATTAGAAATCTGCAATTGAAAGTGAATCCAGGGCAATTGCACTGACAAATCAATTACTATATGCCTTGAATTTCTCATTCAGACTAAATTATCTAAGCTTCTATAATATCATGAAAAACAAATATCTGATAGACTCAAATACTTTTACTCCTTCCAAGCTGGTCCAGTATAACAGTTGAAATGCAATGTAGGGGCATAACAGTCACTGAGTAAAATTAAGGTTTAGATGTGAAAAGCTGGGCAATCACTTGCAATAACTGTTAAAATGTAATGGACCTTTCTAATTAAAATGTGACCTAAAATAGCTGTTTCAATGGTTACATATAGTTGGGAAAATTGTGAATGACCTAAGTGCATCAGTTCTGCTCAAAGCCACTATGAAAACATTTTACTCCTTCGATATATTGTAGCAAGTGATGCTATAGATGGACAGATTCATACATGGTCCACACATTAAGCAATGGATTCTAGATACTGCTGATTGTTCCACCCATGGAAATATTAGCTCCAATCATCCCTAGATTAGCTTGGCTGGTTCTGAGTATTCCAGGACCAATTTCATTTTAGTCACATTAGCCAATATCTTATTGAAGCAAATACAATTATATGTTATTGATTAAATCCTGAATATCATAACTAGAGCAAAGTCCACAGATTGGGACTTTCCTGCCTCCTCCCACTAATGCTGAGTACTCCTTAAATTCTGCTTCTGGACTAAACAGCATTGGGGACGGGCAAAGTAGGAATCTACATTGATGGAATGTCCTGATAGATTGAAGTATTCTCCCACTGGTTTCTGGATGTTGCCATTTTTAATGTCAGATTTGTGTCCATTTATTCTTTTGCGCAGAAGTTGGCTGGTTTCTCCAATGTACAGAGCAGATGGACATTGTTGGCAAATGAGGGCATATATCACATTGGAGGATGAGCAGCTGTAAGAGCCAGAGATTGTGTAGTTGATGCCATTGGGTCCTGTAATTGTATTTCCTGAGTAGATATGAGGGCAGAGCTGGCATCTGGGTCTGTTGCAGGGTCTGTTTCATTTTAGGGCCATCTTTAATCTAATTGACTTTTGCATTACGAACCCATCCATTATCTTTAACATCACTCTCATTCTTTAATTTGCTGCATGAGAAAAGTTAAAAACTTTAATTTAGCACAAGATATATATCTTTTTTTAAAAGAATTTTTTATTGGATGGGTTTACAAACATACACATAGAAATCATTATCATTATTCACCCCATTGCATTTTCCCCATCCTTCCCCCACCCCTTTTCTGGTGACTCCCAGCAGTTTTCCATACCCAACTTAATCTAAAAAGTATATCATATAAATTCTTAAAGTCTATAATAATAATGTAATATATATCTATATTATACCTATCAAATCTCTTTAATTATCTTAACAACCTACACTAACTATATTGCTTATCTTAGTTAAAAATATAAAAATTATATAAGTAATAATAGGTACATATACTAACTAAAAAAAACTACATATATATATGTAACATACTATTCCTTACATACCAATTAACTATATTATCTATATTTCACATATACTCCCTATAACCTTATTACTCATTATTATACTCCCCTGTAAATATACTATACTAATCCAATAAAATACAGTAAAATATACCCCTTTTTAACCTTAAGTAAGTTTCTATCGCCCCTACTTCTCCAAAGACCACAGTTTCCCCTTCATGTCCCACTTTTTCTCTACATATTTCTTAAATTTTTCCCAGCTTAATGTATAGTCCAATTCTTCTTGTTCTTTCAATTTCCTTGTTAATTTGTCCATTTCTGCCATATTCAAGACTTTCAGAATCCAGTCTTCCATAGATGGTATCTCCTGAGTCTTCCACATCTGTGCATAACACATTCTGTCCGCCGTAATCATATAAAACACCATAACTCTGTCCATTTTATCAAAATCTTCTAGGTTCATACATAATAACAGCAATTCCGGGGTTTTATTTATATTCCTTTGTAAAATATCTGACATAACTTTAACTATATCCCCCCAGAACTGCTTAGCCTTATCACAAGTCCACCACATATGATAGAATGAACCTTCATGCTGTTTACATTTCCAACATTTATCAGACATCTGGCTATTACCATTGGCCTACTTCTTTGGTGTTAAATACCATCTATACAACATTTTGTATACATTTTCACGCACAATGGTACATGCTGAAATCTTAACTACATTTTTCCATACCTTTTCCCAAGCTTCCATTGAAATTTCCTTATTACAGTTTATTGCCCATTTGACCATCTGAACTTTAACAACTTCCTCCTCTGTAAACCATTTCAGTAATATCTTATATATTTTAGAAATTGTTTTCTTGCCCCCCTGAAGCAAACAATTCTCAATCTCAGAGTTTTGTAGCCTAAAACCATTTTTCCTTTTGTCTTTCTCATATAGGTCTTTTATCTGCATATATTGAAACCATCCATATTGGAATGGCAATTCTTCATTACCTTTAAGCATATAGTTATTCTGTTGTATCTCAAGAATTTCTTTATATGTCAACCAGTCTTCCCCTGCATATTCTGTTCTTGGATTTACTACTTCCGCAGGGATAATCCACATTGGTATAGTCTCTTCTATATATTTCTTATATTTAAGCACAAGATATATATCACAGATACATAAGAGAGGGTTGTGTCAGTCCTGCTCACAATACTCTTGTATTGTGATTAAACTTTTATTTTAATGTAGATCCACCCTTAGGAAATATAAAATACATTGCACTTCTTAATCCTCTCCTTGTCTTAAAGGCAGCAAGAGAGGTAATATTAGCTTGTACAAGCAAATGAGATCAAGTTTGAAAAAGCAGTTAAATACAATATCGATTCCATTAATAATGAACTTTAATTTCCAAGGTACTTGTCAAAAGTATATTAAAAAGAAAAGATATCATTCAGATTGAAAACCAAATAACCATTGCAATAATTGCATTGCCTGCACACTAGTATGTGGTAAACCAGAAAAGTACATGTATCCTAAAGGAAAGTGTGCTTTCTTTGTGAAATGTTTCTCAATATGAAGACCATTATTTTCAATGTGACTTTGCTTATTCAGTTGATTTGGAGAGTGATCCTCAATGCAGTTGTATTGTGCTAACATGACTTCTCCTAGTCCCAGTGAAGTGAACTCATCCAAATTCCAGGAAACTCCACTTACATTGGTCACCACAGCCAGATGCTGCTATGATTGGTTCTGGGATATGAGGGGTCTTAGCCAGATGCTGTCCCACAAGTCCCCTTCCAGACAAGGCTGTGACATAGATAGTGATGGTAGCTGCTGCTCCTCATAGCAATTGGTCTTTGTTGACCCAGAACTTCCAAAGGCAGCAGCCATTGCTCCCCCATCTGCAGCCTCTGTCTGGTTCATGGCTGCTGTTTCTCCTAACAACCATTGCTGCATGCTGAAGAGCAGACAGCATCCACTGCTTCCTGACCTCTGTTTAGTGGGAGCAGAGGGGAATTGGGCAGGCCCAGTACTGAGGAGCATGTGAGGCAAAGGAAAGAGGAAGGGTTAATAGCCAGTCTTTGCAGGCGGTCCCTGGGCTAACACTTGCCACTACACACAGGAGGAGGGCAGACTGTGATCACTGCTGCTACATAGTGATGAGGTCTCTCAAGGCCATGGGAACTGCCCTGTCCACAAAGTCCACCATGTCCACAGCAGTCATAGCAATTCCTTCCCAGTGTTGTGCAGTGGATAGTGTCAGGCAAAGGTCTGGGAGAGCTAGGTTTCAGTTCTTACTCTGCCACCAAGTTCACTGTGTGATCTCAGCCTAACTCACTTTGCAGCCTATGCTTAAGCCCGGTGGGGAGGACGGCGCGCAAAAGAGTCAGAACAACCAGAGCTGGGGAAAACAGGCCACAACTTTATTGCAACAGAAACAAGCAAACAAGGAGCATTGGCAAGCATGTGGATCGGATCTCACGCAAAGGCTGGCCCGCCTGCCAGCCACTGACCCCTCCCCCCCTTCAGGACCCCCGCTGAAGGAGGGGGCACCGAGGAGTGACATTATGGGGGGAATCAGATGGGTGTATACCCCTGCCTGATTCCCCTGCCACCTGGGAGTGAGTACCGCAACCCCCGCCCGGGTCTGCCACTCACCTCACTCCCAAGATTCCATATGGGAATCCCCTGAACAGGGTACCAGGGCCGTGGCCCTGGTCCCCCCAGCTAGAGATCCGATCCAATGCTACCCGCAAAGCTGTGACAAATAATTCGAAGAAAACAGGGAGTGGAGGGTGGGGTTCGCGTCCCGGTGCAGACTGCCGGGAGGCGGGGGCCGGGTCTGCTTAAGTGCAGAGCCGGCGGACCAGAGGGAGAACCTCGCCCTCCAGGTCCGGCGGTTGGCCCCACCCCCCCGGCGGCCGCCCCCCCGGCAGACTGATTGGGCGGCCAAGGTTCAAACTGATTGGCCGCCCAGACCGGGGAGCCTGCCGGGACGCCGACGCCGAGGACACGCAGCCGTTCTTCCCTCCGGCCGCCGGCTGCAAAGCCTCCGCCCGGTAAGTCGGGCCTCGGTCCCTTGCAGCCTATGCTTAAGCCCGGTGGGGAGGACGGCGCGCAAAAGAGTCAGAACAACCAGAGCTGGGGAAAACAGGCCACAACTTTATTGCAACAGAAACAAGCAAACAAGGAGCATTGGCAAGCATGTGGATCGGATCTCACGCAAAGGCTGGCCCGCCTGCCAGCCACTGACCCCTCCCCCCCTTCAGGACCCCCGCTGAAGGAGGGGGCACCGAGGAGTGACATTATGGGGGGAATCAGATGGGTGTATACCCCTGCCTGATTCCCCTGCCACCTGGGAGTGAGTACCGCAACCCCCGCCCGGGTCTGCCACTCACCTCACTCCCAAGATTCCATATGGGAATCCCCTGAACAGGGTACCAGGGCCGTGGCCCTGGTCCCCCCAGCTAGAGATCCGATCCAATGCTACCCGCCACCAGAGCCACGAGTGGCTCCCGCCAAGGCTCCTAACAACCAAGCCACCCCAGCAACGCATCCCTCAGGTCCTGGAGCCAAATGTCGTGGCCCCAGCTAGAAAGGTGGACCCCGTCCGGACGGTACAGAGCCTCCATGCGAAAGGAAATGTCCGGGTGCATGACGAGGTGCCCCCCAGCTGCAGAGACGTGGTGCCCCACGGCCCGGGCCAGCCGCTGCCTGCCGCCGTCAATCTTCTCTGGGTGTAAGGCCCCTCGCCAAACGCGCCTTTGGAGCAGATCGGACCACAGAAAATAAGTCCCAGGAAGAGTGGAGAAGAGGTAGTCCAAGTCCTTGCACATGGAAAGCTTCAAGTCCAGGCATCCCCGCTGGACAAGATCGTTCTCGCCGAGCTGGATAATCAAGGCGTCTGGTGGGCCACGGCGCTGGGCCTGATACTCGAGGACTGGGATCAGTGACTCCCACCGCATGCCGCGCTGGCCAAGCCACAGGATGCTGACGTGCCGGTCCAGGCCTAGGTTGCTTCCCCATCCAGAACCCGCCGCGTAGCGACCGGCCCAGTGCACAATGCTGTGGCCGCAGATCCAAACCGTCCTCCGCTTGCCTGAGGAAGAAGAAAGGGGACAACACAATTAGCAATGAAGAACACGGGCGGGGCGGATGTACGCACGGAAGGCCCTGGACCTCCAACGGCCGATCCGCTGGATTGCCGGGGGCGAGATGCCCAGCTCTGCCGCCAGCGTGGCTGCCCCAATGCGGAAGGAATGCGTGGCAAACTCCCGGGCCGGGAGCCCGGCAGCCTGAAGACAGGCGCGGAGCCCGGAGGCAAACTGGTAGCGGGTGAGGGGGTCCCCGTTTGAATGAATCAAGAAGGGACCTGCCGGTTGGGGGCGGACCTCGAGGTAATCCCGCACCGCGGAGACCGGGCAAACCACCCCGCGTGGAGAGGCCCGCAGGGTGATGCATGCGCCCCGGCCAAGCTGGTCTGTTTTTGACCTGCGAACGGTAAGGGTGACCTTCCGCCGTGCCAGGGTGATGTCGGACAGTGCCAAGGCCCTGCCGGAGGAGTCCGTGCGAGAGCTGGCCACCAGCTCCCCAACCCGTAGGGCCCCGAAGAATGCCAGTGTGAAAGCTGTTTTTAATAGCCGGGCTTCGAATGGAGATCGGCACAGGCCCGATGCCTCACGCAGTATCGTAACCAGAATGGGCAAGGTGATAGGCCTGCGCGAGTCAGGGAGGGGGGGAGCAACTCGCCCCCAACCTGCCACCGCCCGGCGTGCGGCGAAACTGGAGCAAGGATCAGGGGACCCCTGGGCCCTGCTGAAAAAGGAGATCGCGGCCAAGTCCCGCTGCATGGTCCTAGGGGCAACCCCTTGGCCCCGTAAGTGAACCAGATATTGCAACACCAGTTCCTGGGATGCCGGCCACGGGTGCGGGGCCCCCGCCCCCACCGCAAAGGAGAGGAATTTTGCCGCCGCCGCCGAATAGGATCGCAGAGTTGATGGTGCTACGGAGTTGCAGATTCCTTCCCAGATGATATCTCTCCAACCGTCCACAGTTCCGCCGGGAAAGGATCGGGGGTCGGGTGAGCCTCGGGAGCCAGCGCGAAGAACCTCTCCATCTGGAAGCGAGACAGTGCGTCTGCTATGCCATTATCTATCCCTGCCACGTGACGTGCTGAAAAGGAGATGTTAGAGGCAAGGCAAACTAAAACAAAACGACGCACCAGACGCATGACCCGCTCAGAGCGAGATGACTGCTTGTTGATGACCCTGACCGAGGCCTGATTGTCACACCAGAACAGGACGCGCTTGTCCTGGAACTCCCCCTTCCAAATTGTTATGGCAACCAAGAGGGGGAAGAGCTCCAAGAAGGTAAGGTCCTTGAGGACGCCCGCCTGTTCCCAAGATGATGGCCAGCGCTGAGCGCACCACCTGCCCTTGAAGTAAACCCCGAACCCCTGGCTGCCCGCCGCATCTGACCGAACCTGCAGGTCCGAGCCTAGGGCGAGGGCATCCTGCCACAGGGATACGCCGTTAAAGTTTGACAGAAAGCCCAGCCAGACCCGAAGATCCTCCTTGATCCCCCGTGTCAAACGTATGTGATGGTGCGGGGAAGAGGCCCCTCTGCAGGCCCAGGAAAGGCGGGCGCAAAAGGCCCGCCCCGGGGAGACCACCCTGCAAGCAAAGTTAAGGTGTCCGATGATGGCTTGCAATTCCCTTAGCGTGCACTTCTGGCGAGTCATTAGCTGGGAGATAAGTGCTGTTAAACGGGCCAGCTTGTCCGGGGGGAGCCGGGAGAGGCCTGCCACCGAGTCAAGCTCAATGCCTAGGTATGTTAATCTAGAGGCTGGGCCCTCGGTCTTGTCCTGCGCCAGGGGGACGCCCAGCTCCTGGGCCAGTGACTGAAAATTACGCAGCCGCTCCGCGCATGCGGGAGATCCGGAGGGGGCCATTATCAGAAAATCATCTAAATAATGGGTAATGTGGGGAGAACCCATGCGATCCTTGGCCGCCCATTCGATGAAAGTGCTAAAGGTCTCAAACGCGGCACATGCCACCGAACACCCCATTGGCATAGCCTTGTCCACGTACCAGCGCTCCTGGAACTTGAACCCTAGCAGGCAGAAATCCCTGGGGTGGACCGGAAGCAGCCTGAAGGCCGATTCCACGTCACATTTGGCCATGAGTGCCCCCGGGCCGCAAGAACGGACCAGCCGAACAGCGTGATCAAAGGAGGCGTATCTCACCGAGCATAGCTCCTGTGGAATGGCGTCGTTAACCGAGGAACCACGGGGGTAGGAGAGATGGTGGATCAGTCTGAATTCCCCCGGGGTCTTCTTGGGGACCACCCCCAGGGGGGAAACCCTAAGGTTCGGCAGGGGAGGGGAAGGGAAGGGACCCGCCACCCGGCCCGCCGCCACCTCCTTGGCTATCTTGGCCGCCACCACCTCTGGCAACTCCCTGGCTGACTTCAGGTTGCCGGAGGTGGTTGCAGTTCGGGGCCCCTCGCAAGGGATCCTAAAGCCGGCCGTGAAGCCCTTTAGCAGGAAGCTGGCAGCCTGCCTGTTGGGGTAGCGGGCAAGGAGCAGGCGTAGGGGCTCGACGCGCACCGGGGTGAATGCCAAGCCTAAGTCTGTGTACCCGGAGCTACTTGCCACTGTTGGCTGAGGCGGCGTTGGCGCCGGGACCTCCATCCTTATGGGAGCCGCTGTTGGAGACCCGGCCTCCCCGAAAGGGGGCTGAGGGAGAGGGGCCCCGAGAGCATGACGAGCGGGGATGGGAGCCACCACACGATTCACAGCTGTGCTCGTACCGGCATTTCTGCCGCTGACATTTCCCTTGATTGAACTCCCAGCATAGCCAACGGGATTTCTCCCGCCGCCTGAACCACCGCCCGGGCTGGGGGCCCTCCCCTCTCCCCCTCATGTGTGGACCAACCAGCCACAGCCAGAGCTTCTGGCTAATCAAGTCCCATCTGGCCCTGGGGTTGTGTGAGGCCCTTTTGCGGAAGGCCTCATCATAATCCATGGCAGCCCCCTCGCCAGCCAGCGCCCGGGCCCTGAGGACGTTACCCAGGTGGTTGGATAGGTGCCAACCCCTGTCCGGGTAGGCAGCCTGCACCACCCCCATGTAAACATTAAATCCTTCCAACCAATTATTAAATGTGCGCTCGGCGACTTCCTTCTTAACCCCCTTTTTGTCTTTTTTGGAGGGGGGGCCGCTCCTGCCATCCTCAGCCTCGGGCCTGAGCAGGGCAAAAACATCCACATAGAACCCATCAAGTATCCGTTCCCTAACCTTACGGGCCAAGTGAATGCCTGGAGGGTCCTCGTCGTCCCCGAACAGCTTGGGAAGAGGGGGTGGGGTCCTGTCCTGACCCACGTCCCAAATGACCCTGGCGTCCCCGCTGGGGGCACTTCCCACCCTCCTGCGTAGCGCCCACCCTGGGAGGCCAGGGACGGAGGCGGCCTCTTTCCAGTAATCATCCCCAGGAGTCTCGTCACCAGAGGAGGAGGACTCACCTGATGATCCCCCGCTGTCTGACTCCTCGTGCCGTCTGGACCTCCTTGCCTTTTTTTTGGATGTCCTCTTCTTCCTCTTAGCTGGTTGCCGCTCGCAACTGGAGGCACTGGAGCTCAGGCTTGGGGACCGGGCAGCCCGGCCCCCTCTGCTGGCCTTGCTCCCTGCGGCCCTCTGGACCTCAACAGGCCCTGGGGGAGAGCCCCCCCCATGCTCGGAGTTCCCCAGTTGCTCGACCCTTGCTGTGAGCAACTCTAAGGCCCTCCCGATCTCCTGCAGTGAGCTGGGAGAAGGGTCAGGGCTGGTCTGGCCCCTTGCTCTGCTAGCCCGTGTTGACTTGGGGAGGGTCCCAGCCTTCCGCCCTCCCCCACCTCCTGCCTTGGCGTGGGCCCCAGCCTTCCGCCCCCCACCACTCTTGGAAGGAGCCTGGGATGGGGGCACAGGGGCTGCCTGCCTTGGGGTTGCCTGGCGTGCGCCCCTTGCAGCCCCTTCACCCTTTCCCCGCTTTCCTCCAGGTTTCCCCTGCGCCTGGGAGGCGGGTTTTTTAGAGACACCCTGCCTCCGTTGTGCAGCTCCTAGTTCCTCCCCCTTCCCAGAGGGACCTGGCCTGCCGCTGTGTCCCCCCAGCTTGGACCTGGCTCCCCTGCCGCTGCGTGTGGGAGCCATCCCTGTGGAGCCCTCCTGGGGAATTCCGGCTGGCGAAAAGGAGGAAAACAGAGAGCCCAGAAGCAACCACCCTGGTATAGGCCAAGGAGGAGAAGGGGCCTTGCAAAAGGGGCCTGTGGCCGGGCAGCAGTCAGCCTGCAGCACCTTCCTCGCAGCGCGGGTGCTCGGGCTCAGCTAGACCCAACCCCTGGCTGCCACGCTCCCACCTGACGCCGAGTCAGGGAGCGGCCGTTGGAAGGCTCTCCCGGTCCTCTGCTCGTGCTCCGCCGGTCCCCGCTTCACCGCGCCGAAGTTCGGGTTCAGCTACGCCCGACTCCGGCCGCGGCGCTCCCACCTGACCCAGGTCAGGGAGCCGGTCGCTGGAACGGTTGGCTTGACTCGCCGCGCCTTCGTTTTCTCCAGCCTCTTGCTCGCCGTCCTCTCTCGTTCGCGTCCCGGTGCAGACTGCCGGGAGGCGGGGGCCGGGTCTGCTTAAGTGCAGAGCCGGCGGACCAGAGGGAGAACCTCGCCCTCCAGGTCCGGCGGTTGGCCCCACCCCCCCGGCGGCCGCCCCCCCGGCAGACTGATTGGGCGGCCAAGGTTCAAACTGATTGGCCGCCCAGACCGGGGAGCCTGCCGGGACGCCGACGCCGAGGACACGCAGCCGTTCTTCCCTCCGGCCGCCGGCTGCAAAGCCTCCGCCCGGTAAGTCGGGCCTCGGTCCCATCTGCTAAGGCCAAATAGGTAATAGAATGTTAAAACTATTTTTAAACCTATATTGCAGAATATTGAGTAACAATCTTCCAGATAAAGAAAGAAGTAGAAAATGAAAGATAGGTTCGTGCGCTTTCATTGTGGTGGAATTATGTCTTTGTTAGGTAGAAAAGTGTTGAGCTTGTTTTAATGATGATTAATGATGTTGACTTCTCCCTTTGAAAATGGCCTGTTTTATGCAGCTGCTTAATGATGTTTGTTACTTTTTTTTGGAATGCTTAAGACCTCTGGTCTCTCCAGTAAATTCTGTATTCTACTTAGAAGTCTTTCTGCCTTATTTCAAGTAGTCACAGGATAGGTTAAAGAAAACTAGTTTGAACAATAAAGCAACCCCATATACAGTAAGGAATGAGGGGCGGAGAGCATGCCTTCCCTGCTCATCTGGCTTACTTGCCAATCAGTAGGTATCTTCACAACAGTATGGCATGCAGAGAGGGTTAAACCTAATTATGCAGAGATTCCTTGTGCATGCTTGAAACTGAACATTTACTGTGTAATCCTATGAAGATATAAGCCTATTGATTTCATAGGTTCTACAAAACGAGTTGTGTGTCATCTTAAAGACTGAGAGATATATTGAAATGTAACACTTTTATGGTTTATGAAGCTTATGCTTAATAAGCCTTCAAGGTGCCACAAAGCTCTTTGTTTTGTTGCTACAGCAGACTAACACAGCCACCCCACTAGAACAATTAGGAACAGGGCTGCCAACCTTCACAACTTATATTTTGGAGGAAAAGGATACTTTGGAGGGTGGACTCTATGGCATTATATTCTAGTGATGTCTCAACTCTCCCTGAAACCTGCCCTTCCCAGGCTCCACCACAAAATCTCCACGAATTTCCAGACCCAGAGTTGGCAACCCTATTTAGGAAGCAATCCTAAGCAGGTTGTCTTGGAACACAAAATGACTGTTTGCCAATACGTATTTGACAGGGATTACTCTCAGGAAAGTAGCGTTAAGATTTTAACCACCATCTAGGTTTTCAAACCCTCCCCAAGGTAGCATGTTATGTTATTAAATTAGAGTCATACAATTGTATGGGTATTTGGCTGGCATTAAGGACAGAGAAGAGAAGCATAGTTGCTTCATCCTACAGCACATAACTCAAACTGGCTTAATGAACTCATTTTATTATCTCAGTCCTATGAGAAAACTGTTTGGGCATCTTCTAATGGGAAATCATTGTGAAAATTAGGGGAATGCACAAAAAAAAAAATCTGGGCATTCCAGATCCAGATTTCAGGAATCCTAAAAATTGTGTGTGTGTGTGTGGGGGGGAGATTCTGGAAAAGTTTATCTGATCTAGTTTGGACAGATTAGAGAATCCCATATTTATTCAGCCATAATTCTCTATGGGGAGACCTATCCAGGGGGGTGTCCTGGGGGCTTGGGGGAGGGGGTCATTATTCAAGAAACCTCCACAAAACTGAAGCAAAGGACACTGTTCCAAATTAGCTCAAGTGAACCAATGTCACTCACAGAAGCCAGGAAGACAAGGAAAGCTCCTGCATGAATTGGCCACTCACTCCCCCTCCTTGACTCACTCTCCTTCCCTCTTTCCACTCCCCTTTGTACAAAATGTGAGAGATGCCAAAGGAAAGAAGATGCGATTCCTGGATTTACCTGGATGTATCCAGTGGTCTTGATCCAGGGTCAGATCTGAGATTCTCTAATTTGATCTGGGAAAGCAGGATTTAGCCAGACCGGCTAAAATTAGGCTCCCCCCCCCCTGAATCCCAGACCTGAGATTGCACACCCCTAGTAAAAATTATATGTGAAAACCTCCTATAGATCTTGGTTCTCATTAACAGCTATCTCTCTGCCCTAGTCCCATTTTCCATATAAATATCAATATCATGAGAGTTGTCTGTTCTCTTTTGCCTCACAAATCTGGGTTTGGGTTTTGTTTTTTTTTTTGACAAAGAAAATATCATGTAAATTGCCTTACTAATTGCTATTATTGTGAAGGGTAACATTTCAGAAACTGACATTTTCATAAGCTCTCATAAAGTAGTGATAATATATAGGGTGACAAAATAATATCCTTTTTTATTTATATAGGATTTTATGTAATAAGATTATCTGGAGTTTTATCCTTCCTTTGCATCTGAGCTAATAACATGTCATGTCATCAGACCATTTTATGGCTCTGCCTAGCTTTTAATATTGTTGTTGATTTTATATTAAGACTAAGACTCAACAGGAAAATAAACACCTGGACATATATGGATATAGATTTGCTTACTGTTCCTGATATGCTAGAATTTATAATGAAAAATATCTATGATCTGTCATTTATAAAAAAAAGTTTTTCTTTCAGAAGTTCTGGTTAATGTTTTTGTGGCATGAATTTCCACTCTCAGATGTACTGAGGTGGGTTGTACCTCTATCCTACCACTCCACTGAGCAAAGTTTATTTATTAAAATTTAAAAATCCTTTTGGCTCATGTCTGAAACTTTCTTTCAATCTAAACAGCCTTCCTTCTATTTATGTCACTCTTCCATCAAAGGATGGTTGACTCTGATTCACAATATGTAACAGTAAACCAAGGAATTGTGCCAACCATGAAAACAATGCAAAAGCAGATCACCCTCAGACAAGTTGGGGGTTTCTACATCCTTGTGGGACTTCCCCAGTGTACAGAAAAATACAACATTGTACATTTACCAAAAGGCTGATGAGAACTAAAGAAGAAGAAATGGTGACAGTAGCTGAGAATCAGTGAAAAGGATAAACGATAGGGTGAGAAGTTAATTTTCTAATTAGCATAATTGCAATAGCTGTATTAGTGAGAGGAGCACTTCCAATTTGGGTTTTGCTTAGTTAATATCCAAATGTGCATCCTTTCTTTGTTAATTTCTCTCACTGGGCTTAATGAGCCACCCCAAGTTATGTAATCATTACTGAATGTGTAATGATACTTACTGCACACTGATTCTAGGTACAGGAAATTTTGAAAAGTATATCCAAACACTGGGATAATTCCCTTACACTGATATCCTAAGCAGAGTTATACACTTTTGTGCCCATTGGCTTCAATATACTTAGGCCCCCCTTTGGCTACTAAAGGCCAAACAGATTTTTCTAAACAGCAGGATTTGAGTTCAGTAGGACCTTAGAGACCAACAAGATTTTTAGGGCATTTGTTTTTGAGAGTCAAATTTCCCTTCTTCAGATATAAGGCTCAAATATTTTTTTAAAACGTTCCATATCCCTTAAGGATAAAATGCTGTCTTCCTGCAGTTTGTGAAGCCTTGATCTGTGTTTTATAAAACCAATATAAGAGCAAACTTTAAAAACCCATTTGCATTCAGAAGCTAAAGTGAGTTAAAAGAGCATGTGTCATGTCTGCACCCCCCATACCATTGATTTCAGCTGGTGTGTTGCTATAAACCACTGTTCTGTGCTGTGCCTTGATGTCATATTGCTAATTCTACAACTTGCCTTGTATTCACAGGCCTGCTGTATCCAGAGTGTCTTATCTCTTATGCTTTGAAGCTCTGTGTCTCTGACCTTGTAAACCTGCTGGTTCTCAGGGGGAAGAAGAAAAACTGTGTTTCTTAATCTATTGCCTCTCTTATGTCTAGACAAAGCATGTAAACTTATTTAGGGAGTTCTCAGGAGAGTGCTTGAAACCTATACGAACAATGCTTTTTACATATTTTACCATTCCTGTCAATTTCTGGTCAACCTGTGGTCATATCTATGAACATGATTTGATTCCTGAAAAAAGCCTTTTCAACCAAGACCATGGAATGCTTGCTGTGAGGGTACAGGGTCCTATCTGCCATAGCCTGTCATCCATAGAACTGACAACATGTATGAAAAGGAAATCTTTAGGATTTCACTGTTAACCTAATTATCACACAATATTATCTACAAACATATCAATTAAAGTGGGGGAGGGGACACAGGTTGATGCACCTCAAGGCACCTTACAGCAAGATATTTGTTGTGGCTTTTATGCCATATAGTATGCCATAAAATGTATAGCTACTGAGAATTTCAAAAGAAGTATGTCAGGATAAGAGTTGAAAATGTTATAGAGAAAGAAACAACAACAATAGCTTCCTTACACAAGGTTTCTGTTACAAGGGAACCAGCACAGAAAATGATTGGTTTTTTAAAGCAGTTCTGTCAGACCTCAATACATTTCTGTATTGGCTACTGGCTATGGGAACTGTATCCCTCCCAATGTAAAATTCATTTTTGTTTTCAGTTGTTTAAAATTTAAACTTTAGTATGTAATAAAAATTGAACTGCTGCTGCTTATTAGCCTGGAAAGAATTCTATACAATGAAATAGAATGCATAGCTTTCGTTGTTTCTCTAAGTTTATTAAGGGGCAGCACTTAATAAATCAAAGAAAAGCTGCAATATTAAACTAATTAGGCCAATCCAAAAGGGTAAATACTGACGCTTTGGAGGTGTATTTTATGCTTACAATGAGATTTTATCTTAGCAGATTTCATATGTCAGCATTATTTGGACTTGCACAATTTTCATATTTGTATGGGGCAGGATGACTCATTAGGCTGAGTAATGGTCCCAGAAAAGGCACCAAAAATTGGAAGCCAAACAGCCTGCAACCGTTCTGAAAACAGAGATGTCTGGAGTCAAGGGGAAAAATAACCAGCATTCAGTGAGTGGGCCATCACTTTAAGGATGTATGGAAACAGCTGAAGTCCTCAGTTAAAGAGCTGATGCAGTTCAGAGTGATTATCTTGATTTTGCCATCAACTCTATTATTACTGGAATAGAGTGGCTCCCTCACTATCCAAAAACAAGGGAACTATATTTTCACCTGGGAAAAATACAGCATAAAAATAGCTGGGCTAGGGTGTCAAGAGGATCATCATTGCAAGGTGGTCTTTGTGAGCTATAGTATGTGTTGGGCAAGAATAATGGATGGACTGTGTGTGAATGCATGGCTGAGTTTGAGTGTGTTTATCTTTGTAGAATTAATGGATTAGAGTTGTCTTTGTTCACAGAATATGATTCAGTATATATATACCCAAGTTTTTTTTAGCTTTGTCCTATATTCTTGCAACATCAAACTTCAATGTTTATCCTTAAGACACCTCAAATGATTTTAGCCCATTGCAATCGATATGAGTTGTCAATTTGGGATATATAGAACACAGATTGATCACTGTAATTCAGATTTAGAAATTTTGTCTTACTGAATAAATGATAGCAGTGTAATAACACAGAAAGGAGCACCAAACTTAAATTGAACACACTTGCAATGGAAGACACACTCATAGTATTGAAACCATTACTTTTTCACCTTCATCATAATCACCTCTGCTTCCTGAATTTGAGTGATGACATCTTGTCAGTAGTGCTAAATTAGATGTTCACCCATGGAAAAAGGATTGGGCAGAGCACATAGAAGTCATAGAAAGAATCAAGTAATTACAAGTGCACTAATAGCAACCAGCTGGGAGAGCAACAATGAGACACACGTATTCTAGTCCTCTTTCTGTTAGGCCTTGCTTGTATCTGGGTATATAAGGCAGGGCAACACTACCTTCATCATATAACTTTAGGGTAAAGATGGGCAGCACTTTGTGCAGTTATCGAATAAGAGTGGTACCTCGGCTGTTGTATGAATTTTAAAAGGAGCATAGCCTATCTTTTCCCTTCCCCGGATTTGGCCACTGCAAGCATTGTAACACAGGAAATAGCACTAAGAAGAACATGGAATGTCCCATATGACCACAGCATGAATGTGAAGTTCCTGGCCTTACATATTCCGACCGTAAAAGATTCTGATCCCTTCACATGCTGATTGACTGTGCAGAGGGGGAGACCAGGTGCTAACATGTTAACACCTCTCCTGCCTCGGCTCAGTTTTTCACAAGCACAGTGTCTACACGTGGAGGCAGTGTCCACACACATATTCCCTCTCTATGATTGGCAATATTTGGAAAGTAGTCTCTGATCATGGGGTGGAAGTGTACAGAGAGACACTACCTCTGCATGTAGGTGCTGAGCTCACAACATGGTGATCACATAGACATGGGGAGGAGGGTGAGGTCAGTGCACTTGTACCCACTGTCCATCTCCATGTATTCAGTCAGTTACTGGAAGTACCACGTAGGCCAGAACATTTTCCAGAATAAGCACCTAATATTTAATTTTATTAATGTGAATATTAATATTTGGAACCAATTGCAGGTTCACGTTGTGTTTCCAAACATAACCTATGCTACTTTGAGGGAGGTACCTTTTGGTTGAATATGGATATTTTGAGGTGAAAACTGGAATAGAATCAACCATTCACAAAGACTGACATACCAATGTAGGACATGTGACACTCCATATTACTTACCAGTAATAATTTATATTTTTGACTCCATAATTTCCAATGCTTGTTCTGTTTTCCCAACAGAAGACAACTTGTCTAACCTAAAGATTTTTATAGCTATGAACTGCACTGATTACCAGTCTCTTTAGGATGTTCTGTGTATATCCTTGACTGCAAAATGTACAGTTTTCATTAATAGTCCAAATCAAATGAGATTTATCTATTGGTCAGTTCCTGAGTACTGTATTTCCAGCTAAGGATTTTTGCGCTCTCTGAAATCCCATAAAGAGATAGCGAGACTGACTTCTTTCCTCTTTTTACAGCTCATAAGGTTCTGAAGCATATTCTTCATGTTTGCTGGAAGGAGCCATACATGCATTTCTCTGTTTGCCTTTTCTAATCTATTGATCCCAAAATGTAAAGAGAAAGGGTTTAAGGGATCTGAATTGCTTTACAGCTGGAAAGCCCCACTGACTTGACAACAGCTCAGAAAGACTTTTTATATTGATGGGTGATTTGAAAGCTATCTAGTCATAGGAGGCTGGTACAACGGTTTCGATTTTCCTTCCCATTTTTTCCCCATCCCTGAAGAACCTTCAAAAACACACAATGAACTGAATTGCCTGAATTGCATACCAGGCCCACTGAACAGACAAAAATAATTTTGAATAATATAAATTTAAGTACCAGGGCCGGATCTAGGGTTGCCAGCACCCAGGGCAATCCAAGTCGGGCATCCCCCCCCCCATGCTCACACAGTGTGTGCACATTCCTGGCACTGCATGATGACGTTCCCCCTGTCCTGTGTGCGTGGCAAGCCAGCCGCCCTGTTGGGGGGCAGGTGAATGGCATGAGCGGCCTCCCAGCCCTCTGCTCAGCTGCCCGCACTGCCGCCGCCAGCTCCAGCGTGCTCCCAGCAGCTGGCAGCCACACCCAGCACCCCCTCTTTGGCAGTGCCGGGGGCAGACTACCCCCCTGCCCCCTGTTGATCTGGCCCTGTTAAGTACCAATGGGACTCAAACTAGACAAGATGAAGATCACACAGTATCAATACTCTTTTAAAAGCCCCATGCCACCAACACCCATACATACAGTTTTGCAAACTGTGCTCCCACAGAAAAGAAAAGATTGGCACTCATTTTAAAGGGGCATCAGATTCACTTTGAGTGTATTTGTTTAAAGAGGCATTATGCACAACCCACAATACCTTTGCATACCTTAATCCTGGGTAGAGCTGCCATCTTTGAGGTGAGGGGGTGGGGTAATCCTCTATTCTTCTGACTGACTGGTCATGGAACTCTATAGTTGTAGTGTGTGTGTATGTCTATTAGGACAGAGAATGTACATTCTCTGGAAAGTTCCTCAACTCCAGCAAGTCACCTTTCTTGTAGTATGAACTGAGCAGCTGGACTGGCCTGTGAGAAAAGCATAGAACAGAAAGTCTTAAAACAGAGCTCAATTTTTTTTCTAAGTGTAAATAAATAGTCAAATTGAGTAACTTGGAAAGGGAAAATAAAAGTATAGCTACTTGCTAATTCAAAGGTTAAATCGATTAGGTGGTCTTCATGTCTTCCTTGTGAGATGGGCCCAGTATTTCAGATGAAGCTTGAAAATGGTTCTTATTTGCAAAACCTTGGGAAAAGAATTAAACCCATTATCCCATCCCTATGTGGTCCCTTCTTGGCTATAATTGACCTTAAAAGCATTGGGAAAATCCCGCAATCCTGGGGAGTTTTTTGAGGGCAAACCAGGGTAACAAATATTTGTTAGAATGTGCACGCTTCTTTTGTATTGTCTTTTACTCACTACTGCTAGAGCTTTGTGGGGGGTTTTTTCAGTATATGGATGGATGTGATGCAGTCCATCAAGGAAGCTCATCATGTGCCTTAGACTGTTTTGTCAGCATACAAATCATATCAAGAAAAAGAGGAGGTACTTAGAAGGTGCCAGGGACAGGGCTTGTCATTGGGAGGAGGATAATATATGTTTGTAAAGCTCAGTCATCATGTGCCTTACACTGTTTTGTCAATATACAAATACAAATCCACTATTTAGGGAGTGAAAAAGGCTTAGAAAGAAGTGAAGCAGACAGAGCCCACAAAATTTGCTGCCAGTGGTTCTAGGGTGGGTGTTTCACAGACGCCAGTAGCAGTCTTCCCCTTGCACCTCAAAAGCCAGGCTTGAAATGCTCCCCAAGTCACCCACTATTTAGGGAGTGAAAAAGGCTTAGAAAGAAGTGAAGCAGACAGAGCCCCCCCAATACCTGCTGCCAGTGGTTCTAGGGTGGGTGTTTCACAGAGGCCAGTAGCAGTCTTCCCCCTGCACCTCAAAAGCCAGGCTGGAAATATCCCCCCAAGTCACTCAATATTTAGGGAGTGAAAAAGGCTTAGAAAGAAGTGAAGCAGACAGAGCCCCCCAAAACCTGCTGCCGGTCATCAGAGAGTGGGTGTTTCACAGAGCCTAATAGCACTCTCCTTCCGCTTGCATCTCATCAGCAGCCAAAAAAGAACGTGGGGGAAAGAAGGCAAGAACTCAGGCAGACAACGCCCAAAGCTGCCTTACACCCACTGTGGGTCTGTGAGTGGGTGGCATCGGAGCACAATAGAACCCACCGGCAACCCAGAAAAAAGGAAGAGATTTGGGGGGGAGGGGGGATTAAGCCCGAGAAGAACCCAAGGACTCGAAAAATGCAGAAAGAAAACAGAGTAACCCGATAGTGCGGTAAAAGGATTTTTTAAAAAGTGCTCTCAAGAAAACTAGAATAGAAAGGAGGAGAAAACAATTAAACAGGAATGGAGAAAAGAGTAAGCTCTCTTGCAACTGAAGACCCAAAGCCCCAAGGCACAAGCTGCACTCTCACAAAAAAAACCCCTTCCCCACAGCAAGCAGTTGCTAAGCTAACTCGCGTCCCCGCGCCAGCAAAATGGAGCGGAGCTTCGCGTGCTTTGTCTTTTATGCAGAAAGGCTGGTGATCTCTGTTTGGCTGACAGAGCTGCCAATCAAGGTTTCCTGATAAAATTTTACCAGACAATACCAGAGATAAAAATTTTACCAGACAATACCAGAGATAAAATTTTACCAGACAATACCAGAGATAAATTTTGTTTTAGTATTTTTCTTAAAATAATTCTAGAATATAGTGGTTGCCAACACTAAAGAATTTTTCCCCTTCCCCCCTTCTTCTCTTGATGCAGTTTTAGCTATAGTTTCAGGAGCATTTCATTATTGGTTTCTGAATGTGTGGGTGTGTTTGATTATAAATATTGTACAATTGAGGAAGACTCTAGGACCGAAATGCGTCTGGTTGGTCTTTGTGTTGTTCATTGAACTGTACCGTGGTCTGTCTTTGTGCTGGTCATTGAACTGTACCATCATTTGTGTATGGAGAATGTTTTAGCAATTTTTAGGATACACATGTAGCCTGCCATTCATGCCTTATGTTTTAAACTTGTTTTTAACCTATATTTTGTGCACATTTATATTGAATACTGTCCTGGAATATATTTTATTTTATGTTGTAACTTGACCTCTCTACTTGACCTGCTTGTTTGGGTTGAGTTTGTGGAGTTCCCTCCCTTTTTTTCTTCCTTGTTGTTCCTGATAGGCATTTCTGTACACAACATCCCCCCCCCCCCGAGAACTGCATCCTAATTGAATAGTGGGAGTGAAAGTTACTGTCGGATGTTTTGCCTTGATTGCTTCCAGAATTAGAATTTCCTGAAATTCAGAAGGAAACCTTCTTTTGATGAGAGAGACAGTCTCTGAAAATTTCATCTCTGGGAAAGGGGGAAAGTTACAGACAGTACTTTAATTCCAGATGGGTAACCATCTGTCCCACTGAAACCAATGCAAATGATCGCCAAATTTGTTAATGATCTAAGAAGTGCCTTGCTTGGTCAGACCAGTGGTACATCTGGTCAAGCATCCTGTCTATCATACTGACTAATTAGTTGCCAACAAGCTGGGTATAGAGTATATGGCCTCTCTCTGATTTTGCTTCCTAGCACTGGTATTTCCACCTCTGGATAATTCTGATCTTAAATAACCTAACAATTTTTAAAACAATATGGAAACTAAATCTGAACCCAACTTTCTTTTTTTTGCACACACCTACTAATTAACAAGGGGCACCACTTTGATATTAATATCCCATAGAGCTAAGGACAGTGACTTTCTATCAAATTAGCAGACTAGTTGATGAACAGCACAGTAGTATGTTAATAGTGTGTTAATATCGAAGAGGTTTAGACTGAGTGCTTTGAAATCTGGATAAAGGATATTGGAATAAACTTAAAATAGGAAAGCTGACACTTAATTGATTTTGGAAGAAAATAAGAACGATGTTTTTAATGAAAGGAATAATGGCAAACAAGACATATAGTAGGTGTGCTGCCAGACTAAACAACACACTGGACATGAGTTTGCCGTGTAAAATGGCAGCTAAAAAGGTCAGTGTAATTTTGAGCTGCATATACACACACAGCCAGCTCTTCGTAGAAAAGGCAGGTAATAATCTTATTCCTTACTGCTGTGATAGAATTGCTCCTGGGATATTGAGTTCAGTGCCAAACGCTCCTCCTGTATCAATCAGATGTTAAGAAACTGCCAGCATTTTAGGGAAATAAGCACAGTATTTTTCTGTAACCAAAAGGCACTGACAGACAAGAAAAGACAGAGAAAGAGAACTGTAACCATCATCATGCAGAAATTTGAAAACAATAATACATTCTAACAGATAGATGAAACATGGATCAAACAAAGCATAGGTAATTACATATGATATCCTTTAACAACATGGAAACTACCCAATAGAAGCATATCTAAGTCAACAGACAATACCAATAGCACAACCCTATTACCTGAGTAAAAAAGCCCTCCTGAATAATTTGGTTTTGCATAGTTTGTAGAAAGCTAGGAGAGCGGAAACTTTCCTGACCTTCTCAGGCAGACCATTCCATAAGATACCCTATTGAATTTGTTCATTGAATGTTCTAGCTAACTTGCATTGTTCATACTAACTTGCATACTAACTAATGTTCATACTAACTTGCATTGGGTAATCTGCCTTGGGTATTAGTGAGAAAGGCAGACTATAAAACAAATAAACAAGCAAGAAAAAATTATCCAATCACTAGTATCTATATTCATTTATTTTCAGTTTAACTCCTAGGGAAGATCTGAAATTCTCATCCAAATCCTGGATTTTGGAGTTACAAATGACATTTTTCGAAAGTAGCAAATATATATTAAGATTCTACATTAGTGGGTCCCCAACTTTTTTAAGCCTGTGGGAACTTCTGAAATTCTGACAGTGTGATGGCAGCAGTCAAAGAATGGATACCGTAGTAGCCAAAAAATGATTACTGTTGCAGCTTGCAGTCACACAGTGAAAATCCTTGCGCTGTGGTGGTAGCTGTTGCCAAAGCTAACTTTAAAAATCTGAAGAGACAATCAACTTTCCAATGGTGAATCAGAAACTTTGTTGAGCAAAAGACCCACTGGCCCCCATCATTTAAAAAAAAATTGTTGGGCTCCAAGAAAGGTGTTGTCAGGCACTATGGCACCCACAGGTAACATACTGGGAATCCCTGCCATAGAACTTCAACTCATATCTCAGAGCTAGTACCCTAAGCATCTTTTAAAATTGAGAAATTGTTTTAACATCTTTTCTTTATTTAAAGGTGTTACATTGGATGGTTTTTGTTTTAGTGTTTGCAACCTTAGTTGGACTGAAGAGACAGACACAGGCTTGGAACTAAAGGGTCGTTTATTGAATAACAATAACCATAAACAATGGCAAGGGCCAACTAAGTGGCACAGATCAAGCCACGAGGTCAACCCTGGACCTCTGCTTTGACCTGTCTGGGTGAGCCCCTCAGCCCCGGGAGCAGTCATCCATGGAATGGCTGCAGCCCGGCCGGCTAGGCCAATGGATCCCCCCATCAAGCTCCTAATGCTCCAGCCATACAGCATGAGGGAAGGACTTGTGCCTGGGGAGCCCTGCAGGCATCTGCCTGTGCTACAGTAGCCATCACAAGCATACCGCACTGATGGCAGACCCTGTTTCCCCACCATGGGGAAATGCCACTGGGTACTCACTGGCCCGCTCCCTATTCCCTAATAAACTCCTGCCAGGGGTGAATCCTAAACAGCACAAGCAGGCCAAAGACTTGAACCTCTGCCAGCAGTGCAAGGTAGGTGAACTTCCCCCCCTCCACTCAACAGCCAATTCGGCAAGGGGAAAAAAAAATCTTACCTGGCTCTGGAAACAGCAGCCGGCTAATCCTGCACTACTACAGGATGAGGCAGATGGGCTGAGTGAAAGACGTGACTGCTGGCCGGGAGAGCAGAGCCACCTGCTAAGGCTGCATGCTCCACCCCCGGCCAAACCCTGGATGCAAGGGAGGGGTTCTGTCTCGCCTCTGAGCAAGGCTGCAAAGCCCGATCCCAGGCTTAAGCAGCAATGCTGCTGCCTGGAGTGCTGAATTTAAATCTTTTGTGAACCACTTAGAAAAATGTATTATACATTTTAGGCCCCAGTTCTTAATTTTGATTGTAATATGGATTGAAATTCCTGTGACTCTGGCCTGGCCATGACATCTTTTAAGACAGTGGTAAATGGTACATTTTGTCAATACTAGTAAAGGATATGGGACTGGAGAATTTATTAACGTAATCCAAGCTATGGTTTAATTATGGCACCTATCACATATCATACCCGAAGGTACTGAAGGTAATTGAATCCAAAGCTTTCTCTAATTTTCCTATCAGAAACCTAAGTCTATTTGGTAGCAAAATGAAGGTAAAAGCATAAAAATGGAAATTCAAAATTATAACATGTTTCAAGAACATTTACCTAAATGAACTGGCAGGCTTAAATGTTTATGTTTCCCTTGAACTTATTTGTCTGCTACCTTTTTTGAAAAGTATATTAACGGTAAAGTAACACTTTACAATATACTTCTTTAGCAACAAAGATACATATTGACAGAAATGATGAATTGACTTGGAAACTAGCTGAAGTCTTCAGTGCAGATTGCCAAGTAATAATCACATAAACTTTTATTTCTTCTTTTATAGAGTAACAGAAATTCTCCTTAATATCAAGAAAAGCAATCAGTAAACTGAACATCAGCTGTGCAATGGTTAAGATTTGACTTGATATATGAACTCCCGGTAGAACAAGAATAATATTACTTATTTGTACTAGATCTAGAAACACTTTGGACATGAAGAAAGTATTGCATAAACGTCAAGTCTACAGTTATGAGTCCATACAGGTATTCCCTATAGGCTATAATGGGTAAAAGAGGACAGTTTCTTCATGACAGGTGCACTGCATCAGTTGACTGCATTTCTCAACAACAGCAACATTTCTTGGAAAAACAAATACCAAGTTTCCACTTTAAACTGAATTATAATAAGAAAGAAGTGCTTAGTTTGACAAGTTACGAGTAGAATGAAGGCAGACTCTGGACCAGACATTGTTAGTGCATCAGACTATTATAAGCCTGGGTTCAATAGGATGGATCATTTGAAAGAAAGACCACATTATATTTTTTCGGTGAGTTTCCAATTATAGAACAATCTACTGTGCTTCCCACTGGGTTGTGGTTGCATGTTTGGTCATGAGTTGACACTTAGATGTAACAGTGGCTGAGCAAGCACTCTCCTTCTAAACTCAACAGGATTTTTTAAATTCTGAGATGAGGCATTGTTGGCAGCGACTTAGTGTTATGTGGGGTTGTATGCATAGAATCTAAGTAAAAGATGGTGCCATTTCCCACACTATGAGCAGCTCCTACCAGAGAAGGTGGCTGTTGTAATTGGCAATTACATCATTGTTCTGGTTGTGTTCTGAGAGGCGGTTCTCTGTCTGTCATAAAAGATTCATTTGGGATAACCGATTTTATGGTACTTAGAAGGAATCCCTCTTTCTAGATGCTTCTATGAACAGCAAGTGTCTTCCCCTGTTGATCCACGGCATTTTCTGAACTCATTGCCATATCAAAAGTTACATCTTTCTTGTATGTGTCCAGACTTTTCCTCCTGTGGGTCAGGCCAATCCCACATTTATGTTGTTCCGTTTTGCCTTATTTTTAAGCTATTAATGTTCACCAACTGACCCGTATTGGAATGCAGGAGAGGGAATTTCATGCTTGTGCCCAACTGATTTTTTTTTGAAATCCTGTACTAGAAAACTTGGATATCATGTCAGTCAGTAACAGGACTGGATTGAGGGGGGGCAGGGGGTAGCCTGCCCCCGGCACCACTAAAGAAGGGGCACCGGGTGTGGCTGCCAGCCGCCGGGAGCGTGCTGCGGCTTGCCGTGCGGGAGGCTGAGTGCAGGGTTGGGAGGCCCTCGCCAGCCCTGCCGACATGGCGGCTGGCTTGCCATGTACGCAGGACCTCCCAGCCCTGTGCTCAGCTACCTGCGCAGCAAGCCAGCTGCCCCAGTGGTAGCGCACACCCTCGTCACCACTGCTGCCTGCTGCCGCTGCCAGCTCCACGGCACTCTGTGCGCTGGGATGGCCAGCTTGCTGCATGGGCAACACGGGGCAGGTTAACCATGCAGAGGGCCTCCTAGCTCTGCACTCAGCTTCCCATGCGGCAAGCCAGCTGCCCCAGCACATGGAGCACCGCGGACCTGGCGGCGGTGGAAAGGGTGTGAGCTGGGGCAGCTGGCTTGCCGCACGGGTGGCTGAGCGCAGGGCTAGGAGGCCGTCTGTGCATGGCAAGCCAGCCGCCCCAGCGCATGCTCATGCTGCCACTGCCGCCAGCTCTGTGGTGCACCGGGCACTGGAGCAGCTGACTTGCCGCACGGGTGGCACGCCTCCCGCCCTGGATGATGAGTCACAAAAGTGATGTCATCACGCAGCGCTGGGAGCGCGCACATGCTGCGTGCACACGCAGGGACCTAGCCAAGGGTTGCACCGGGCTCCTGCGCCCGTAGATCCGGCCCTGGTCAGTAAGTCAGTCAGCTGACTTGGGATCCTCGATCAGGCATACTCTACAAAAAGTCACCAATACATAAACAGTAATATACAGGAGAATAATGCATTCTATAAGGGATTTGTGTCACTGTCAAATGAAGTTGTTACGGTTCTGGATCAGGTGCTTCATTGCTGAGCATGCCAAGGCACAAAATTTTGCCACCTTAAGGGTAGTTTTGTCAAAATTATCAACAAGGAGAAGAGAGGTATAAAAATTATCAGAGCTACCCTGATAGACAAGATTCGGACAATACATATTTTCCAAATGGGTATCATGATGAAAGATACACTAGAACTGTCTTCTCTGACATTCACATTTGAGACAGACAGGTACTTTGTAACATGAGGAGCTTTCAGTCATGCATCCCATCTGTATTCTGAAGTGGTATAGTCCCAGGAGGAAGCCTGTACTTTGTGAATGCCCTGAATGTGCAGCTGTGCAATGCAGACATTTCCCCCGTAAGATCAATTAAGCAGGGACTTGCTCATCACAAGAGGCACAATCCCATCCACACATTCAGTTGAGTGAGTTTATTACCTCACAAATGTCATGTTATACAGAAAATTAGTTCCAAAGAGAGAATGTATTTTAAATACATAGGAGGAAAAAGCTTTTGTCACCATTGTGTCCTAGCACATGACATATCTGATGATACAAAAACCAAGTACGCTGCCTACATCTGGAATATATTCTGGATACTGTGCAGCATAGATCCTTTTTTTGTTCCTGGATTAACAAATATGTTATCCTTTTCAGGCTCTTTTGAAGATTCTGAAAGACTGGGGGGGGGGGCGTTCATTTGTGTCAGTGTTTTTCCCCATTAGTTGGGGGAAAATATGCATATAGTCTTTTCAATAACTTTAGAATTAAATACAGCCAGAAGTCAAGATTTTCTCTCTCTAGAATTGAAAGACAACAACAAAACAGAAAACTCTATTGGATTCACTTATAAGGACTGAGGGCCAAGCTACACATGATGAATGACACTTGAACGGCAAGTGGATTGAGTGGAGGGCAAGTGAACAGGGAGAAATACACTTGCCATTCAAGTGTCATTCGTCATGTGTAGCTTGGCCCTCATTCAGCAAATGGGAAATTCCCCTTTTTAATGGATTTTGGAGTTGGCCGGGGGGGGGGGGACGGGGAGAGTTGGAAAGCATGCCTAACAGGAACTAGAGTTGAGCAAGTAAATATTATTTTCTGATATTACATGGGAAGTTGATTTCTACCTAGTCTAGTTAGGTTATCAGCTATGTAACTGGCCTGGATATAAGTGGGACAGGAGGAGAAAAGTAGCAAATGGGACATATGTTGAGTAAATGTGTAGATCCCTTCTGTGAACTCAATGGCCCAGAAAACCCTCAGTGAAATGGTTCCTGGTCCTAGAATTGCATTTTCACTGAACAGTATTACTGCCTTAAAAGGAAAAGGACCTGATAATTCCATACACTGAATCATCATGCTGTAAATGTTGACATGATTTCCTCCATGTTGTGTCCCATGGCAGTTGGTCTGATTGTCCCCCCATGAAAAACAACCTGCTGCCTTTTTTGTTGCTAATGTTTTGATGAATACCTGAGTTGCATCTGTTATGAAACAATGCAACAAATAAATACAACCTCAAATTATATTTGGTCCATTGTAATTAGTATAGCATATCATTTTCAGTTTTTTTTAAATGGACAACATATTGAATTAAAAAGTTTATTATAACTATTCAGTTTCATGATATTTGTGCTTAATTACATTTTAACTGCTAGTATAACTAACATAAATGAGTTGAAACAAAAGACTGGCACATTCATAGAAGACAAGAATCTTTCTTCTCAAAGATCCAGTTTATTTAAATGTTAAATCAAGATTAAACAGCTTTTCAAGCCCCGTCTGGGCATTTGCTAGAGAAGAAAATTCAATGGACCGTTCTTGGGAGTCATTAATTTCCAAGAAATATATTGCAAAGAAGAACATCTGTAGATATTTTCCCCCAATATACTGGAATATCACCAAACTTATATCAATCACTCTGAAATACCATTTTTAGGAGAGGGCTGTGAGTGATTCTGCAAACGTTGGATAATGCACTTCCAATCCTCTTTATAGATCATTTAGAACGGATTTTTTTGTGTGCGGAACAAAAAATCCACCTCAAACGATTGATAAAGTGCATTGAAAGTGCATTATCCAATGTGTGCGGAATCAGCCTAAGTTTGCCCTAGTGAAAATAGTGATTTGTGACGTGAAGTAGAAACTGGGTTCCTAGCTGGGATGAGCATATCTTTCCATAATAATTCAGAATGCACTGAGCCTTTCCAAGCTTTTTGAAGAATTCTTGGCAAATCTCCAAAGTTTTGAAAGAAGTCACCTTTGAAGGCAGTTTTATCCGCCCTACATATGGATGAGCCCATAAGGTGTACACAAGTTTTCATGAGCTGAACTATCAACCAACTTTTGTAATGCAACTGCAGTTTTAGATTTTCTGGAAGGAGGGAAAAGGCAAAGACAAAAAGTGGTTCACCGGCCAGCACACAACCAGTTTAATTAAAGGCAGTGTGGTGAAGTCAGTATGGCACTCATGGGTTTTCCTTTGTTGAAGGTCGTCAAACAGGCTAGACAAGCAACTGTCAAAAATGCTTTAACTTTGGATTTTTTGTGCTAAACAGGTTTGGAGTGGATCACCTATAATTGTATTAAAATCTCATAGTTTACCATAGAGGGAAACCAATGTATAAGAGTAGAGATAAAGGGATGCGGAATAGAAATAATCAGCAAGCAATAATCTCACATTTGTTTGGTCAGCAAAACTTAGGAAATAGCATGTCACATGAGTCATTTGGTATAGAAATATTTAACATGGAAAACAAAGGAAACACATATCCCCTTACCAGAACTGCCACTTACCAGAACAACCCCTTTCCTTTCTCAATAGGAAAGAACTTACCTCTTCATGTAAGTATATTGTAAAGGTCACTTGAACATGCTTTCCCATGGGACAGCATGTACACTTCTGTATGGTCTCTGGATCCAGATTATGAATTATGTTTTGAAAATATTCATTTCAGTTGGAGAAAGGTTGATACACTTAGGGGTTAATCCTATTTATCTAACATGCAGCTGGATACACAGAAGAAGGCTATTTGGTTTTAAGTAGGGGATGCTGTGATCCTTGAATAGGCAAATTCAGCAGGCAAACATGTGGCTCTCAATGGCAGTCATTATCTGTGGATTGAACCAACCACTGTGCTGTAGTTGGTGTCTCGGCAGCTGCCAAGCTACATAGCACCCACGTTAGTTCAGCACCACCTCCTAGTGACTTCTGAGCCACTCTGCATCTGCACAGTGGCATACAGGTGGTTGTCAAATGGTGATGGTAGGAGGAGAGAAGGAGGAGGAAAGAAGGACTCCGTTTGAGGGGGGGTGCATATGTGTGAAGTGCTGCTGATTGCACAATGCTGTGCCACATTGTTGTGAGGACTGGCCTGAGAAATAGGGCTAGGTTCCTTGGGCTGGGCCATTTGCAGGCAGCAGAATAGCCAATGGAGGAGTTGGCTTCCTGCTTGCATTCAACAAGCAAGTTTTCAACTGTCTCTAGTTTTAAATACATGGTGTATGCTGTATGGGTTTTTTTAAAACAAAAAGGGGGAGGGAGACTGAAAATCCATTTCAATGATTATTAGCAAAGATAAAGCAAAAGTTATTTCTATCTTGTAAATGGCTGAAACAGTAAGTGTAAAAAGCAGTTTATGCAGACAACTGTAAGTATAAGAAGCAATGAACCAGAGAGTATTGAATAGGAGAACTGTGTTAGTATGCTGACAAGAAAAGGAATTTAGGGGCTATTTTGGTAAAAAAAAACCACCTTGAAGCCATTAGCACAGTGTGTATTGCTATTGTGAAATAGGAAGCCATATTGGGATGCAACAAAACAGAAGAGCTATAGAAATAAACAGAAATGATACCATTATTGTGCAAGACAGGATTTTATACTGCGGTCATTTTTTGTAGTAACAGTATTATAGTCCTACAGAATGCATGACCAGAATCATTTGAGGATTTAAACATATTTGTTATGGAAAGTGAAACAAGCAAATGGAATGCTGAGAGAAGCTTGTAGCATTGGGAGAGTCATACTGTGCGTTCACATAAGAAATGGTAGGTAGATTTTCAATGGTAAAAGAGAAGGAAGGCATATTGTATTTTAAATCTTTTGTTACTTTCCTGGAGCCAAGGGAAGAGGAAAGGAATGAAATGTTGAAAAGAAAGACATTCTCTGAGCCCACACTAAGCTGGTGTTCTCCTGTGGCTCAGAATATGCTTTGATGGGTTAGAAGCCATTTTGAGAATAAACAAAGTGGAAGGGCAGTTCCAGAGATTGTACTGTTCTATTTCAGATTGCAGGTGGGGAATAATAGCATCTTTTAGGATGGCTAGGGATAGATTACTGTCCTGATTACTTATATTTACATTATTAAATACCCAATGCATTTCAGGTTGTTTGTTTTAAGAACCCTTCAAAGGTGTAGAAAAGTCTTTCAAGATCCCATGTGCAGGGCCCAATACAATATTTGTTGACTTTGCCGTAAGTTTCCTACTTATTTTTACAAAGAGTGTTTTCTGTGGGCTCTGCCCCTGAACTTTCTAAGATGCCGAGGAACCAGAATGTTTTATTTCAGGAATTGGTCATAATTGCTATAGTTTATATCTTACTGCTATAGAGGAAGATATTGGTTGTTCGTTTGTTTGTTTGTTTTAAACACAGGCAATCTTCTGAGGCAGATTCCAAAAATAAAAGCAGAACAATTAAAAACAATTCAATAGAGGCAGAAAAAAAGCAGCATAATAAAGATCAACAGAGAAAATCACAAATATAAAGCAGAGAAATAAAAGTACATAAGAAACAAAATATTATGGCCAAAAAAGTACATAAGAGAGAATTAGGAGCGTTTTCTTCCTCTTCTATTTGATGAGCAAACAGAGTGGAAAGTTTTGTTTTATTGTTTTTAACACAAGACTGAGATCAGTTTAGCAAACATGACTAATTAATTACCCAGGGTTATTGTTGTGGGAGAAGTCATAAGGTGTCATAATAGAATCTCAATAGAATAAGTCATAATAGAACAACCAATAGAACAACCACGGCGACAAAAGCTAAAAGAGCTGAAGGTGGGTAGGCAGCCCCGCAATGCTCCAGGCTGGAAGCAGGTCGGTAGCCCCGCAGTGTGCAAGCTGAATCACTTACTGGCAAGGAATTGTCGCCTCTGCCATCATAAACTGAATCACTTACTGGCAATGAATTGTTGCCTCCGCCATCCCTCATTCGCACCAGAGCAACAGATAGTATGGCCGCCACGGGCCAGTTTGGGCCATTCGATGCTGCTGATGAGGACTGGGATTCCTACGTATCACATTTCCAGTTTTACCTCATGGCAAACGAAATCACCGGCAATGTGTGAGAGAAAGCTGCCTTCATCAGTGGCTGCGGCTGCTGTACATTTGAAATTGCCCATGTTCTTGTGGTACTGGGAGTGCTGGAAGAGGTGTCCCTCGCCACCATCAAGGAAAAACTAAATGCACTTCTTGCCGCTGCCATCAAAGATTGCTAGCCGCCATTCGTTCTGCAAACATGATCAGGTGCCGGGTGAAATGATCGCCTCATTCGTCACAGCCTTGCAAAAGTTACCCCAACTTTGCGAATTTGCCAACCTCAAAGACACCCTCTGTGATTGGCTAGTGTGTGGTCTTCAGGATGAAAAACTACCAGAAAGGCTCTTTGCAAAGAAGAACTTAGACTTCAAAATGGCCTATGAGGAGGCCATCATGGCAGAAGCAGCAGACCAGTCTACAAATGATATGTGACAGTTGTGGAGTTCGGTGTTGCCAAAGAAGGAAGAACTGGTTCATCATGAGAGCCTTGAGGGTGAATCTGAGGAAAAGGATGAGGCTCACCAAATGCAAGCAGCACAGGCCAAGTGTTCTGAATGGCAGCCATATCGGGAGTCCCCATGTGTCAGCTGTGGAGGAGACCATGAGTGGAGATCTTGCAGGTTCCGTGACGCTGAATGCCGAATGTGCAGAAAAAGGGACCACATTGCACAAGCCTGCAGAGCTGTCAATAAGGGAGGTTCTCCATGGCAGTCTTCATGCCTCGCTCCACGCCAATGACGGCTGGCAGTGAAAGGGTCTTCCCGACCAGAAAAATGCCACTCCTTGACAGGGTATTCTGGCAGAACCATCGTCCTGAACACCAAGATGAGCACCAAAGAGAAGATCCGCATCATAGTGCACATTGAAGGATTGCCATGTGAGATGGAAGTTGACACCGGATCAACGCTCTCTATCATGTCTATGGACACTTTCAACCGGATGTGCCCAAGGGGGAAGAACTGACAGCTCGAGCCCTGTGATCTCATGCTGATGGACTTCCAGGGTTGTCAGGTTCCAGTGGTGGGAGTTGGCCGAGTTGCGGTCTGCTATAAAGACTTTTACGGGCCCCTCCGTCTAGTTGTTGTTAAGGGGTGCCTCACTGGCTTGCTGGGACTGGATTGGTTTGAGGCATTGGGCATACAAGTCACCGGAGTCCAACAAGTCAACCAATCTGACATCAATGCAGTTTGCACTGAGTTTCCCGCTGTGTTCGATGGCTCATTAGGATGCTACCCAGGGCCGCTGATTTCCTTTGACCTCAATCCAACCATGCTGCCAACTCGTCTCAAGGCACGTTGAGTCCCCTTTGCACTCAAACCATGCATTGATGAGGAATTAGAGCATCTGATTGCCTAGGGAGTCCTCAAGCCCGTATTGCACACCCGATGGGAGACACCGATCATCACACCCATCAAGGCCAACGGGGCTGTTCAAATTTGTGCAGACTACAAGTGCACAATTAACAAGGCCCTACAGCAGCACACATATCCACTATCAGTCATCAGCCGCCTCCTGGTATCTCCAGCTGGAGGGAAGATTTTTGCCAAAATTGATCTGGCACAAGCCTATCAGCAGCTTCCTGTAGATGATGCCACTGCAGAAGCACAGACCACTGTAACACACTGCGGGGCATTCAAGGTCAAGAGGCAACAGTTCGGGGTCAGCGTGACCTCTGGCATTTTCCAGCAGCTCATGGAAGGCCTACTTACCTTGTAATCTTTTATGGAAGCTTACCTGTGGGATGTTCTTCCTGACTGTATTTGTGCTGCACTATCATGATACTAGAATTGTTTGAAATTTACCTTGCATCATTATGTTGACTATGTGAGAAATTTTGACTGTATATGAAGATGATATTCTGTATTTAATATATGCTTTGACTTCTTGAATTTGTTAATTATCAGCTGCTTCCTACTCGTGTGTTTTCACTTTCTAGCTGTTGTTTGGAGAGGGAGAGACAGCTGCTGTTGGCATTTTGATAGAGAGAGTGCATTGGAACTTGAATTTTCTTTGTGTGTGGTGGGATAGGAATCTATCCCTTCAAGTTCCAGGGCTGCTGCAAGGTTTTGGACCAAGCTATCATTTATTATTGGTACCTTTCCTGGTGCCTGCTCAGGTCAGGTTTCTGGGAGTGGTGCAGTAGGGATCTTGACTTGGATGATGGCTGGAGGAGAGCCTGCTGTCCCCCACGAACAGCCAACCATGAACATGTTCGTGATTGTTCATGAGTCCCTGTTCGTGGATGGCAACGAACAACAAACATCATGTTTTGTTTTTTTTCTCTATCCAGGATAGGTGTAAATAATGCTCAGATTTTTGCTATTTTAAGCAGTATTCTTTTTATTAATAAGTAGATGCCCTCTATTTTGCAGTGCAAATAATTATTTTTCAATATTCTCATTACACTACTAATATGTGCTGTTGTAAGATACACTAGCAGTAATATGATAATTAAACATACTGTCACTCTACCTTAATTAGATATTAGGTAAACTGTTTGGAAATAATTAGGTCTCATCCAATTAGTCTTCTTCTAAGTTCCTGTATATAAGTTACCTGGTTTCCCTGAGATAAATTCAGAATGAATTTTGTGGTATTATAACTTTGGCAGTACCATAATGGAGATTGTAATGGAGATTGAATGAGCTTGCAATATTTGTTTCACATTGAATGAAAATTATTGCAGCATTTCCCTCTAGCTATTTCCTGTGTGTCTTCACATGCTTTTCAAGGTTGCATGACAACAAATTGCAAGATCATAAATATCCTCAAAGAATTCATGTCCAAATTTGTACCGTAAAAACAAAACCTAACTGCATTGATGTTCAGTTTTATAAAAATTCCTGTTATACTGTTTCAGCAATGAAACCTGATTTTATGCCTTAACATGGGGCTGTGTTTTTTTACTCAATTCAATCAAGTTTCAGTACTTCAATATGTCTCAGACTGAGAATTCATATCCCATTTTGGTGGTTTTAATTCTGGAAAAGAAAATCCTAAAAGTTTATTTCATGTCAAAAGTGCTACTGCAATGGAGCAAGAAACAAAG